>NC_138508.1:104135788-104735788 GCF_964252035.2 Podarcis erhardii | reverse complement strand
AGTTTAACCACTGGGAGGGAGACCCAGCATACTCTGCCATATCTCTGTTTGTACTCTAAATGCCTCAGAGACTGACTCTCCCCATTGTGCCACCAAGATCAGCGGAGGACACTTACTGGGCCAGCCATGAGCCTGAACAGCAAGGCCTTGTATATAGTATGGTTGAGAGGAGAGGCCACAGCTCAGTGATGGAGCATCTGTTTCAAATACAGAACACCCAGGGTTCAGTCACTAGCACTTCCAGTCTGAAGGAACTCAGTTTGCAGGGCTGGAAAGCATCTTTGCCTGAGACCACGGACAACTGCTGCCAGTCAGATAGACTGCACTGATCTAGATGGATCAGTGGCTTGATCCAGTATACGGCAGCTTCCTATGTTCATAGTTGTGGGACTTCATTTTATATGAAAATCCAGACCTGAATGCATTCCAGAAGCTTTTCTTCTTTAGGGCTGGTGGACAATAGCCAGGATTAAGCAGGTGTGTGGTGGTTAACCAAAATGGGTATTTGGTTTTTAAACTGTGTTTATTGTGTTTTGTTTTTAACTGTTATCCCTTGGGGAATGTACATAAAAGGAACTGAACTAAATTCTCTGCAGAACCAGCCATTCTTCCTTGACTAGGACCTGGATTCCTTTGTTAAAGAATTTATAATCTAGGCATTTCCTCAATGCTATTAATGGCTGCAGTCCCAGTGCATTATAATCAAGAGCATTTTGACATTGATTTCAATGGAATGCAGACTGTACTCAATAAAACAGCATATCAGGTGGGGAGAGAATGGAATGTTATTCAGGAAAATTTACTCACTTCAAGGCTTACCGTTTTACACTCACAAGGCATAACTTGACAACTCCAAAAGCGTATATTGGCATCATGACAGCATTATTATAGCTTAACTTGCATTTACTCTGTAATTACTAGAGAGAGAGGTGCAGAGGTCCAATGATACAACAGAGCAAACAAAGGAGATGTGTGATAAAACCCTACGCTACAAAGTCGAAAGAGTTCACTAATTCTTTCATTGTGGCTACCAGTACAGCCCCAAACAACAGCATCTGGTCATTGTAGCCATCATTATTCACCTTTGAGAGTCTAAATATATCCCTAGTGTTAGCTCTTTCCAGGAAACAATTACTTACTCTATTTTCACAATGTATTTTTAAGAGACTATGAAATATTGCGTGCCATCACAAGACTCAAGTACTCAGCATAAGTACAGTGGAAATAACCAAAACAGACTTATTACAGTTTTGCACAAAAGTATTCAGGCGAGTGAGCAGATGCCGGATTTATGATCAACCAAGTACATTCCTTAAGGTAATTAATGACAGATTTTAAATTAAATCAATCGGCCATGAACAATTCTCGTCTTTCAGTAGCAAATTCAATGCCTTTAGCAAATAAGAGAGTAGAAAAGGACAGACAGGAAGAAAGACCAAAATGTGGTCTGTCAAGCAATAGAGAACAACAAAATCATATTTTCTCTGCCTTAAAGAAGAATTTTCATGCTAGGGTTAGCCACTCCTGAAGTGATGCAGGAACTCTTCATCAAAGCCCCAGAAGGCCACCATGACCAATGCTGTATGTTGCAGTCATGGTGGGGAAAGTCATGTCTCCTTGCATGACACTGCTAACATGAATTTGGATTCCTCTGAAAGCCTGGAAGGTAGCTGAAGATGGGCTCTGGCATTTTTATACCATCAGTGGTAACATGCAGTTCCTTACAGCTGATTCCTGGTTCTGCTGGATCTCACCAGCTTTTGATACCATCAACCAAGGTATCCTTCTGGACCATCTAAGAGGGCTGAGAGTTGGGGGCACTGTTACGTAGTGGTTCCACTCCTTCCTCCTGGGTCATGTACAAAAAGTGGGTGATAAGGAAATCCCTGAGCACTCACTTGTGGGGTGCCTCAGGGCTCTGTCCTCTCCAACATGCTTTTTAACATCTATATGAAGTTGCTGGGGGAGATCATACGGCTGGTTGTTCACCAATATGCAGATGATACCCAGCTCTACTTCTTGTTTAAATCAGAACAAGTGAAGGTGGTGAATATCCTGTGTGAGTTTCTGGAGGCGGTTGGTGAGTGGGTGACAGTCTATGGATTGAGGTAGAATCCCAACAAGACGGAAGTACTGTTTCTGGGGGCAAGGGGCAGGAAGCTGTGGTCCTGAATGGGGTAACTACCTAAAGGACCAGGTGCATAGCCTGGGAGTCATTTTGGACTCATAGCTGTCCATGGAAGCACAGGTCAATTCTGTGTCCAGGGCAGCTGTCTACCAGCTCCATCTGGTATGTCAGCTGAGACCCTACCTGCCTGTGCCCTGTCTCACCAGTGTGGTACATGCTCTGGTTATCTCCTGCTTGGACTACTGCAATGTGCTCTTTGTGGGCTTTGCTACCTTTGAAGGTGACTCAGAAACTACAATTAATCCACAAAGGAGCTGCCAGGCTGGTGATTGGGACCGGCTGCCAGTACCATATAACACAGGTCCTGAAAGACCTATATTGGCTCTCAGTATGTTTCTGACCACAAATTTAAACTATTGGTGCTGACCTCTAAAGCCCTAAATGACTTTGGCCCTGTATACTTGAAAGATTGTCTCCACCCCCATCATTCATCTTGGACACTGAAATCCAGCTCTGAGGACTTTCTGGCAGTTCCCTCATTGCAAGAAATGAGGTTACAGGGAGCCAGGCAAGGACCTTATCAGTTGTCATGCCCACCCTGTGCAACACCCTCCCTTCAGATGTCAAGGAATATAAAACTATTTGAAGAGAACTTTTAGAAGAGAACTGAAGGTGGCCCTGTGTCAGGAAGTTTTTAATGTTTGATGTTTTAATTTGTTGGAAGCCACCCAGAGTGGTCAGTTCAATCCAATCAGATGGTTGACATATAAATAATAAATTATTATTTTATTATTATCATCAGAGGAGCACCAGATACCACAAATCTCCCTGTTGATCTCTGGGAGCATGGAAGTGACTGTCATAAAGGAGGCTCCCATTCATAAAAGTTTTGCCAGCTTGCAATTCAAAGCAAACCTCCTGAGTTCCAGAAACCAACCTGGAAATGCAGCAATCACTCAGGATGGCAGGTCCTCTCTCCCACTGGCGTCTAGGTTTTCAGCAGGCATTCCCCCCTCCTCACCCCACACTCAAGCATATATCACAGGCTGTATGGGCTAGAACAGAACTTTGCTGAACCAGGCCAATGGAGCAGCCAGTCCAGCATTCTTTTCTCAAAGTGGACAACCAGATGCCCATGGGAAGCCTGCAAGAATAAGGTGAGTGCAACAGCACTCTGCTCAACTGCGATTCAAAGCAACTGGTATTCAGAGGCCTACTGCTTTTGACAGTGGAGGTAGAACATAGCTGTGGAGGTTAACAGCCATTGATAGCCTTATCATCCATGAATTTGTCTAATTCTCTTTTAAAGACATCCAAGTTGGTGACCATCATTGTCTCCTATTGAGCAAGTTCCAAAGTTCTATTGTTTAACCATGGAATCCACTGTTTTCACAGCTGCTGCACACTGGGGCAACAACTTTATTGAGTTATATCCACTATGACCCCATGATCTCATTCCTGGTCAGACCACAGGAGTGTACAGGTGAAATGAAGACTTACCCCCCACCCACCATGTTTACATTGAATTGCAGTTCCCATTTTACTGCCCATTCACTCAGTTTGGAAATACAGTCATACCTTGGGTTGAATATACTGTACTTCAGGTTGAGCGCTTTCGGGTTGTGCGCCGTGGTGACCTGGAAGCGCGTTACTTCCAGGTTTTGCCGCTCGCGCACGTGCAGATGGTCAAAATGATGTCATGCATGGAAGCGGCGAATTGCGGCATGCGCAGACGTGCAGGTGTGGGTTGCGTTCACTTCAGGATGCGAACGGGGCTCCGGAACAGATCCCGTTCGCATCCTGAGGTACCACTGTATCCTTTTGGAGCTCTTCACAATCTCTTTTTATTTTAACTACCCTGAACAATTTGGTATCATCAGCAAACCTAGCCACCTCACTGATTCCCTCTAAATCCAGATTGTTTTTGAGCAAGTTAAAATGCACAGGTTCCAACAGTGATCCTCAGGAGACTCTGTTTTCTACGTCTCTCTAGTTTGAGAACTTTCCCTGTACTCCTACTCCTCCCTTGCTGCTACTTAACAAACAACTGATTCACAAGAATACCCCCAAAGCTTTTTGAAAGTCCAGGTACACCATATCAACCAGATGACCTTGACAAATATGCTTTTTGACACCCAAAGAATGGAAAAAGGTTTGTGAGACAGGTATGGCACTTTTATCACATGGAAGCTGAGACTCTTGAGAAGATGGGGTTTCATACCAGGACTACACAGACTTGCCCCCTGGTAATGGAATCACGTCGTCAGCCTTTAACAAAAGGATCATACATAATCCAAATGTGCTAATGTTATATATTACTCTTCTTCTGAGGCAGATATTCACAATAAACTTTACTGAGGATGTAGCAGCATTCAGAAGGGCTCCAGTTACAAGATTTATATCTGATCTCATTTTAAAATGACATTTGAAGAGAAAAGTAAAGGCATCAACATGATAATTAAACAGGAGGAACCTAGTGGAATGTATTTAAAAGAAGAGAGCTTTTTATTTTTTTTAAAAAAGCTGAAAGATCACAGCAGTGAGGACTTTGGCTAGGAAAATGAAATTGCTACATCATATTTTCTACAAAACTTTATATAGGGGAGGCGCATTAGATGCATGTCTGTTAGTTTGCAAAGACAGCAAAGGAAGAGACAGAAATAAGGGTGTGATTCCAAGTGCCAAAATTAATCTTATAATGACTTCCCATGCTTATATTGTACACACATCTGCCTCTGCACACTATCACACAGAGCATGGACAAGTCACTGACAAGACTGTACTTAACATAATCTCTCTATTTCCCAAATGCCCTTAATACTGTCCGCAGAGAAGTTATTTCAAAACCCAACTTGTCGGTTTGGAATAAATTAATATTAGCAAATGAAATGGAAGATCCCCTTTGTCATCACTTCAGCAAAATATACTTAAGAGTGACATTTAGAAAAAGGATAATAACACATGAAACCCCATTGCCCAGCAGTTCTGTCTTCGATCTGGTTGAGCATTTTATCTGTGATGCTAGGCTGGCAGTTCTTGCAAACATGCTCAGAACCTCACTGATCAAAATTTAAAAGGAGATTCTGATGGTGATCATTGCACGACTTTGGTTTTCCCCATCCTGGCAGTATGAAGCACTTCCCCAAAATATACCGTAAGTTAAATTGAGTTCAAGGAGCAAAGTTAACATATAAAAGGGGGGGTTGGGGGCCTGCTCTTTGCACAAAACAGCACATAGGGAAGGGAAACCAATTCTTCTCTGCCTTATTTACATTATTTATAATTATGGAGCTGGAAAGATTTAGAAACAAGCCGGCTAAATGCTAACGCAGCTGGTGCAGCTTCCCTGTAAGAAAAGGGTTCAGTGTATGGGACTTTTAAGGTTAGGAAAAGGGTGTAGAATGATCTTGCTGAACTACTTATTACATAGAATACAAGATCGGGAGGCGGGTGGAAGTAAGGAAAATAAGGTTTTGAAGGTTACAATTGAAAAGTGAGCTTTTACTATTATGCTAAAATTTCTTTTTTCTTTCCTTTTTTGTTTATGTTTTTCATGTTTTTCTTTTCTTTTTTTGTAATGTCTATGGAAATTTGTTTTCTTTTTTGTGTCATTTTGTGTAAAATGCAATAAAATATTATTTTTTTAAAAAAGGAAAAGGGTGTGGAAGAGGGGACTTAACGGGGCGTATAAAACTATGCCTAATGTGGAGAAAGTGAATTCAGAGAAGTTTTTATCCCTCTCTTATACCGTGATTAAACCGAATGTAGGTAGGAAAAATCAGGACAGATAAAAAGAAGTACATCTCCACACTGCACACATTTAAGCCAAGAGAAAGTAATGGGCACCAACAGATGGCTCTAGGAGGGGGTTAGACAAAGTCATGGACTGCTAGCCGTGGTGATTGTTTACTGTCTGCAACATCAGAGGTGGGATGTCTCTGAATGCCAATTGCTGGAGAGCCCAAGTAAGGAGGATGCTGTTGAACTTATGTCCTGATTGCAGGCTTCTCATAGGCTGGCCCCAGCAAAGACAGGAAGCTTTTCTAGACAGGATTTTGGCCTGATACAGGGGGGCTCTTCCAATGATTTACTGACTAAATCTGCAGTTCTGTAAACAGTTATCTGAATGTTGCAGCAAAAAGAAAAAAAGCAGATAGGTCAGGCTGTTGGCTGAGGATGTACCCATCCCATCCCATCAGAATTAAAGTTCTGATATGGAAGGCAGGCATAAAGAATGATGGCAACACAAAAACTGGTTAAGGACTAGATCCTTTGACGTGATGGTCTAGCACTGTGGCCTAATAGATGGGTTAAGTCAACTGTTATACCTTGAGGTGTTAATTTTACAGGATCCTACAAGATTTTTGTTCCTTCAGCTCTACCACCCTTAGCAAAATGAAATTCTTAACAACATTTTTTTGTCTTAATCCATCAGTCTTTAACATTTTAGACCCTGTTTTAACATTTAAACTGCATGTTCCCTGGAGCAGAGAGTAGAGACCTGTCTTTTGTGCAGGCCACACTGTAAAGTGGCATGTAGACTGATGGTATTATTTAAAACCAGCAACTAAAACTACAATAGAAGTACCTTGAAGAGGTCTGCATTTTCTGGGAGATGACAATTGCCTAGGTCTGGTGAACAGTGGCTGGTTATTCTCCAAGGCACCTTTATCTGAAATGCTGCTGGTCCCACGTTCAGGACCAGCTAGGCAGGCACAGCTGCCTAGTATCAACGTGTGGGTGTGACAGTGGCATCAGGAGGAATTGTGAGGCACTAGGGAACAATTTGGGACAAGCCACGCCTGTACAAAAGGTATGGGTTCCACTTGAACCAGAATGGAACCAGACTCTTTGTGCTTAAAATGAAAAAGCTGGCAGAGCAGCTTTTAAACTGATTGTTTGGGTGAAAGCTGACAGGAGCTATGGAGGGACTGATTGGAACAAATCTCCCCCCTGGGATGAAGCTGAAGGTGAAATAAAGTATGATTTGAATGTGGGAAAATTATAAGCATTATGAGTGCAGAGGCACAGTACAGCAATTCAGACAGAACAATGCACTGCAGGCCAAAATGCAAGTGCCAAAGTCAAGTAGAGAGCAACACAGTACAGTGGTACCTCAGATTACATACGCTTCAGGTTACAGACTCCGCTAACCCAGAAATAGTACCTTGGGTTAAAAACTTTGCTTCAGGATGAGAACAGAAATTGCGCAGCGGCAGCACGGCAGCAGCAGCAGGCCCCATTAGCTAAAGTGATGCTTCAGGTTAAGAATAGTTTTAGGTTAAGAACAGATCTCCAGAACAAATTAAGTACTTAACCCGAGGTACCACTGTATTGGAAACCTAGTGGAATGGAAAGAACTTGTGCAACACAGTTGTATCTGGATACAAACTCTATAGGAAGGACAGGGAGGGATGTGGTGGAGATGGAGGTGCTCTGTACATGAAAAGAGAGCATGGAATAGGATAAGCTAGAAATCCCAAAGGAGTCAGGTTCCTCCACAGAATTGTTGTGGGTCGTGATACCTGGCTCCAAAAATAATCTATTACTGAGGTGATGCTATTGTCCCTCTGATCAGACTGTTTAGGACATCTAGAGATGGAGAATGAGATCAGTGATGCATCACAAAGAGGAAAAGTTGTAGTGATCAGTGGCTTCAACTATCCTCACATAGACTGGCTACATTTGTGTTGCTGACACAATAAATAGGTAAACTTTCTGGCCACCCTAAAATGACTCTGCCCTCGAACAGTGGGTCATGAGCAGTGGTGACCTGGATTTAATTTTAAGTGACACCTATGACCTGGTGTGCAATGTGGGTGTTGTTAAACCACTTGGGAACAATGACCATAGACATATCAAAGTGTGTGTAACCAGCCACTTGCGAAGAAAACCCAACACAGTCATTCTAACTTCAAAAGAGAAAACAAAAGCAGAGTGAAAGGCTAAGTCAGGAGAGTCAAATCATTTCAAAATGCTTGGGAGTTGATTAAAACCACAATATTAAAAGCTCAGCTGGAATGTTTGCTGCACATCAGGAAAAGTACCACCAGAGCCAAGAGGATGCCAGCAGGGCGACCTAACAGAGTCAAAGACGCTATTAGAGGCAAGGAGGCGCCTTTTGGAAAATGGGAGTCTGGTCCACACAAGGTGAGCAAAAAGGAACAGACGCTTTGGCAAAAGAAATGCAAGCAGACAACAAGGGGTGGTAAAAAAGGACTTGAAGGGCACATTGCTAAAAACATAAACCTCACCAACAACATGAATTTTAAACATATTAATAGCAGGAGACTGGCTAGGGAGGCAGTTGGATCCTCGGATGACAAGGGTGTCCAATGTGCTCTACAGAAAGATAAGGAGACTGCAGAGAAGCTGAATCTTTCCTCACAGCAGAAGATACAGGGCAGATATACAGTGGTACCTCGGGTTAAGAACTTAATTCATTCTGGAGGTCCGTTCTTAACCCGAAACTGTTCTTAACCTGAAGCACCACTTTAGCTAATGGGGCCTCCCACTGCCGCCGCACCACTGGAGCACGATTTCTGTTCTCATCCTGAAGCAAAGTTCTTAACCCAAGGTACTATTTCTGGGTTAGTGGAGTCTGTAACCTGAAGCGTCTGTAACCCGAGGTACCACTGTATATGTAGGCTGAGGAACTGAGACAAAGAGTGATGGCACAAAAAGAAGTTCTAGGCTTTAAGAACAGGGTGATGCCTCCCTGAAAGTTCTTTGAGAATTCAAATGTGAAATTGTTGGTCTCCCAACAAGAGACCAGCAAGTGTCCCTGACTCCCTGGGGAACTAGGCACCCACCAGGTGTGCCCTGAAGTTAGGGTTCATTCTGGGGGGTCTGAGTGCTCCCAAAGCCCACACTCTTCCGCTGAGCTACACCTTGGATTCTCTCTGTCTGAGAAAGTGTTATGAGGATAAACGCACATGAAGCCATTTCCCATCAAACCCTAAAGGGAGAACATCACATGTAGGGCAAGTTGGAACACGCGTATTCTCTGAGGTATGCCCACAGTATACAGTACTTGGCTGCTGTCTCTTTATCTCTGGGTCACCATGAGAACAATGAAACACATTCTTTTCCTTGCACCATTTCACTTACTGAGGCATATATAAATCCCTATAATAGCGGTGAAGGTCATCGTCAAGTATCAGAGACTCACACATTTTTTAGATTTGCCGGAGGGATATTAAACTTCCAAAGAATATTAAACATCCAAACAATTATCCTTATTAAATGCAAGCTGTATCTTTAGAACAAAAGAAATTACAAGCCTCCAAATCAGCACTCTGGCATAAATCTGTAGCAGCATTTGATTCTTTAAGGAGAATCTTAACTTTATCAACTGCACTAATGGAAAGGCAGCTTCCATTATGCCTTTCTTAGAGCTGCAAAGGCTGGAGGAGGGCAAGCATTGTAGTTTTAGGTGATGTAGCTTATCCAGATACATTTTTTAAAAAGTATTTTGTGTCAGATATCAAGGAAGACTCATGATGAAAGGGATTGCAATGGTAAACCATACCACGCTGGCCTACGCAAACAACCCGACTTGCTGAGTAATGTGAATGCACATGTATAAAATCCTTTCCACATAGGTCCCACGATCAGGACACTCATTATCTGAAATTTTGGTTAACTGGACACAAAGGAATTATACCCAAACCTCATAACATGAAAGACAGATTCTTATATCCAAACAGCCAGAGTTTGCCCACTTCCTTATTTGTTTGTGTTTTGCTGCTTGGTGGCAGACATTTTGGGCAGAAGTCATGGAAGGCGGGAGAGATCAGACAAATCATGAATTAGAAAGGTTCCTATAGGAAATAATGGAAATGCTTGCCTATTGAACAATTTCCTGGGAATGCGTTTTGTTCAGAAAGCAAGACCTGCATGTGTACTTTGTTGTTCATTGGTCCCAAGGAATGGTGATACCTTTTCACACACATATTCCTTTATTTTATTTTATTAACATTTCTATCTCACCTTTCCTTCAAAGTGGCAAACATGGATCTCCATCCTTTCCATTTTGACCTTACAACAACCCTCTGACATAGTGTGTATCTGAAGAAGTGTGCATGCACACGAAAGCTCATACCTAGAACTAACTCAGTTGGTCTTTAAGGTGCTACTGGAAGGAATTTTTTTTATTTTGTTTTGACCATGGCAGACCAACACGGCTACCTATCTGTAACCCTCTGACATAGGTTAGGCTGTGAGGTACCAACTGGCCCAAGGTCACTGTGAACTCCATAGCTGAGTGGGGATTTGAACTCTGGTTCCTCTGGTCTTCCTCAAAGTTATATGGGAATTCTGAAAGCAAATGGTCCTTAAGAGTCGTTTGGAAGCAATCCTGCTTAATGGAATCTTGAAGGGCTTGAGTGTTCATTTTGCGCCTTGGTTTCCTTCCTTGAAGCCTGTGTTGAGGTATAATCTTTATCATATTATTCATATTAGTATTATTAGTCATATTAGTCATATTAGTATTAGTCAGTGATCTGTCCAGCAGTCGTCGGCACTCATCATAGCTCTGGTAAGGAGCACATCTTTAGCATGACGATCTTTAGCACGGAAAATAACATAGTCTAAGAGGTGCTAGTTGTTTGACTGAGGATGCCTCCATGAAGTTTTAAATTTATTTTTCTGTCGAAAGAGTGTGTTGGTAATAACAAGGTTGTGCGCTGCACACATCGTCAAACTAAGATTCCGTTCTGGTTGCTGTTGCCAATTCCTTCTTTCCCAATAGTCCCAGGCCACAGATCGAAATCTCGCCCAACTCTTGTTTTTAAATCGCCCAGGAGGATAATTTTATCTTCCTTAGGTGTCTCTGATAGGACAGTATCCAGTTGAGAGTAAAAAATTTCTTTAGTGTCATCATCGGCAACCAGTGTTGGTGCATAAGCGCTTATAATAGTAGCCTGTTAATTTTTGGGAAGCTTTATTTGAAGGGTTGAGAGTCGCTCATTAATGCCGGTAGGGACTTCTGACGGGAGCGTCACAAGATGGTTTTTGATAGCGAAGCCTACCCCATGTATTTGATGTTCTTGTTGAGATAGACCTTTCCAGAAGAATGTGTAGCCTCCTTTTTCTTCCTTCAGTTGTCCCTCACCTGCTCTTTGAGTCTCTTGAAGTGCTGCAATATCGATGTTAAAATCTCACAGCTCTCTTGCAATGATGGCAGTTCTGCTTTCAGGACGCTCACTGTCTGTGTTATCTGACAACGTCCGTATATTCCATGTTCCAAAGCTCAACTGTCTTTTACGACTGTGAGGTGGTGACCCCACTAGCTGCCGTAATCCAGTCAGGGGAAAGGGAAGCAGACTATGTTTAGGGCACCTTTTCTAGCCCCTCCCCCTTTTCGGGATGAACAGAGTGGGTCCTAAAAAGGGCTTCTCAGTCATTGATACAGCTGCCGAGCTGCTCAACTGCCTCATTGCTTGAGTCAGAATGACTGAATCTGTATCCACCGCCCATGTGCCGGTTCATGGCTAGGGACTTTCAGATTTCATGATTCTGCCCCCGTTAACATTTGCCGATCACCATGGAACTTTTGGGGCTTGGGTTTGGGAAGGGTTTTGGAAGATGCCTGTGTGTGAATTTGTTTTATGTGTGTAGATCAGTGCATGCTGACCAATGCACAGTCTTCACAGTAAGGCTCTGTTCCGATAGCATGAGTAGTCACGACGACCGGTAGATTCTTATCTGCTGTAGCCTTCACAGCCGTTGTAACATACCACTTGTCATCTTCCTCCTGTTCTGCCATTGAGGACTTCTTGGATCATTCTTTGACTAGCTCCTTCCCTTTGACCTTACCGCCTTGGGCAATCCTGCTGGGAGTATGAGATTCCTGATGGCTTCACTCACAAGGGTCATAGGAATGTGCAAGCCCACTCACCACGACAAGGTGATGATCCAGTGAGTGAGTCTCATAGTCAGACGTACAGTGATCGTCTTTTTATCACCTCTACCCCTTCCCCATTCATCAGCAACTTCAACCATTCACCAAGGAACAGTGTCAGAGAGACCACCTGTTCAACAGCTTCACAATCAGATTAGGAGATATATCCAAGCAAAGAAAATATGAAATAAACAAATAAACCTGTAATGGCAACAACAACAAAAATACAAACTGAGAACATGGCAAACTGTTCATGCATCAATTTTGAAATTAAAAATTTAAAAATTCTCCAAGGGTAGGTGGAGTGGAACACAAGGCAAAACTAATCCATGGAACAACAACAGAATTTAACAGAACCACCACTCCCTCCTGGCTTCAGTGATGCCCATGGAATAATATTTTCTTTTTTAATCTAAGGACAATTTGTACTATTTGGATATTTAAAGGCCATCACATTAGGAAAGATTACATGTGTTTGTCAATCTAGAGATAAAAATATATTTATTGATTAGTTTAATTAACACTTTTTTAGATGTGCAATGTCCTGAGCAATGGCTCACTTTTAACGTAGAAGGCCAAAGGCCAAATCAAAGTGGGGGGGGGGCTTCAGAGGTTTTCTGGGCTTGTCCAAGGTGTACAAGGTGCCCCAGGTTGAAGCAGGATCTCTCTCAAAGCACTTCATGGTTCCTTGGCGTCTCGGACAGCAAAAAACATTGCAGATAAGTATCTGTGAAAAGCAAAATGAGTGTCTCTAGGCTGACAATATAAAGAAAATGCCAGAGTGGTGGCAAGAGAGGGCAAAGGTCAGGGTGGGGGACGGGAGCCAAGAGAGCCTCATTGGGGCAGGCAGGTCAAGACTGTAATGATTTACCCCAACCTTAAAAAATCCCAGTGCTATGGGAGGGAAATTGACAGATATCAAATAGTGTTTTTGTCTCGTGCTTCTTGCTCTTTGTCTTTGAAGGGCAGCAGTGTTATAAAGTTCTGCTGGAGGCTTTTGCTGGACACATCATTTCAGCCTAGTTCCTTACTCATGTCTCCCTTTTCTTCCAAATTAAAGGTAAAGGGTAAAGGGACCCCTGACCATTAGGTCCAGTCGTGGCCGACTTTGGGGTTGTGGTGCTCATCTCGCTTTATTGGCCGAGGGAGCCGGCATACAGCTTCCATGTCATGTGGCCAGCATGACTAAGCCGCTTCTGGCGAACCAGAGCAGCGCACGGAAACGCCGTTTACCTTCCCGCCGGAGCGGTACCTATTTATCTATTTGCACTTCGTGCTTTTGAACTGCGAGATTGGCAGGAGCAGGGAGTAAGCAATGGGAGCTCACCCCGTCACGGGGATTTGAACCGCTGACCTTCTGATCGGCAAGCCCTAGGTTCTGTGGTTTAAGCCACAGCGCCACCCGCATCCCTTTCTTCCAAATTACTACAGCTCTTTTTCATTTGTTCATTTGGGTTTAATTCTGCTTTATTTTTTCTGTTTTGCTTGGGTCTGTCTAAGGGAGCCATCCTCTACACAAGAAGTTGGCATGAAAAAAGCTTAGCGTAAATTAAACAGGCATAACATTTCACCAGATCCAAGCTGTTCAGCAGCTGGGCTACTGCTGCCTAAGCCTGCCCAGGCCTAGCAGAGCCAAAGTTAGCCTTTATGAATTACACCACCTTTTTGGTTGTCTGAATTTACACGGAATTGTCAAGTCAGATGACCAAGCTGAACAGGCACAAGATCCATCCTAAGTTAAGGTTACCATATTTTTTTCAACGAATCCGGGGACACTTTTCAACTTCAATGGATTTTGTATGGGGACTGATTTGTAAATCCGGGAACTGTCTCTGGAAAATGGGGACGTCTGGTAACCTTATCCTAAATGCCCCTGACATCCTGCTATGTCATGCCACCAGAATGCTATTTTTCAGGGCTTACACTGGCTCTGTCAGGCTTGTGTTAGTCCGCTGGAATGGAAGGGAAGAGATACACTGGCATATTTCTGGAAGAGCTGAGCCTGAGGCAGTTAAGCTGGTTTACTCTGGATGTGCCAGGAACCTTCTGGCTCAGCCAGAGATCCACTGGATCCTAACCATCCTCACACAGTGGATCATGATACTGGATTATTCCCTAAGTGTAGCTTATTTGTTCTTATTAGAGCCAGTGAATAGAATAGCTTAGAATTGTTCTTTAGAATAGTTCTGAGTTTGTAGTCTCCTTTACACCATCTCAAGCTATTTTGTTATTTTATTAATTTATCTGCCAGTGTGCCTTATTAATTGTTGTACAATTTTTCTTTGTGTGTCTGTTTCACTCACTATTGTCTGTTACTGGGGTGCTAATGTGTGCACAAGTGCTCACTGTTGTAAGCAGGAGAGTATCACACAATACAATTACTCCCTATTGCAAATTGGAGGCTTTGCCCCAGTGAAAATAGGAGCGCAGAGGAGACAAAGATTTGAGCCCCACACCCTGCTAGAGCCCCGTTTCTGGTTGGGGGCTTTGCACCTAGACATTGCTAATTGCATCACAACTAGTTTGGCCCTCTGTGATTCATGCTGTTCAGAAGTGACTCAAAACTGATATCAAAATTATGTGGCATCTTATTATTTAGCCATTGAGTATTGAAACTTTAAAGCCCTCTTCACTTTGAAAATCTTGACAACACTGCCTGAAATCGTTACGACAACTGAATGACTATACATTAAGGGGATTACATTTTTTTAATGTTTCCAGTGGCAACATTTTAATCAAGTAAATCACTTCTTGTATAGAAAGTGGACGGAAGTTTACTTAGAAGTTCTAATAGACTTTGCGAATCTTCATAATTGCTTAAGAACTTGGACAATTAAATACCTCAGAATATTAGTATCCTGAGGCTGTGTACAGACAATAGTTTTTCATAGATCTGAAGGAGATATAATGCAGCAATCATTGCTCATGGTATGCATTTATTTTACCCATCCTTTGCCAGTGTTTGTCAAACTGGCTTTCTACATATTTTTATAGGGCGCCAAAATTCTGCAAAACCTCTTCAATAGCAAACATCTGATAACAGAGGCAAGGTAACACTATTCAAGTGTTTCATTGAACATGTGGGATGGGAAGTCAGATCACTTGTGTTGTTCCCAATCCCAGACACAAGAACGTTCAGCTTAACAATGGGCATAGTTTATATGTGTATACATGCACATGACTGGGATCTTTGCTTTTCCAAGGTTCTTGATTGTACATAAAGAACTTGTTCCATTGTACGAATCAATGCATGTTAACGGAACACATGGAGGTTGGAAATGGAGATGGCAAGTGTGTGATCCCACCCCCCCCACCCCCCCACCCTCAGGACATCAAAGAGCAATTATTCCTCCAGAAATACTATGGGAAGCCTCCTCTGCAAGTGATTGCTTTAGGCTCCCAGGGCCTTTTTTAATTAATCTATTGAGCTTTGTTTTTGGCATACTAGTGTCCACCATTAGCATGAATTGCTGCCATGATGGGACCAAAAAACTCTGTACACCACAGACAATTATAACACCAGCACACAGCAGTGCTGCCTAGATCATAGCAGTATCAGAGCAGGTGAAGGATCTTAGAAAAGGGATCAGAGATGAATCAGGGGTCCTGGGAAACAAGGTTGGAAGCTGGCCATGAGGGGCAGAGCAGAAGGATAGAGTGGCTTTTCTGAAAGGGAAAGGAAAGACGATAGGCAAACAACAGAGATGTTCGTGGTGCAACTCTGCAGAGCTAAGAAGAGCTGAAATTCAAATATTAATCTGATAACAAAAACAGCTAAATCCTTGGCTGCAAGGCTCTGGAAGAAATATGAAAGACAGAAAAAAAGTCTGGTACCCATGAAACATGTCTTAAGCCTGGGATTGGGATCCTGTGTCTTCCAGGTGGTGCTGGCCTCCCCCAGCCACTGCCTCATGGCATGGTCAGGGACAGGGGGAGTTGTAGTCCACACCAAGAGCATCTGGGGGGCCACAGTTCCCCACCCCTGTCCTAAGGAGAACTGTGGTGCCCCATGTTGCACGTTCAGAAAAGTGATGGCATTCCTACGATAGTTGAACAACTGGGCACTCTGGGGGGGGGGACCCCATGTACTACATTATCAGTCAGCCTGCTCCCTTCAACAAGCTCCTCAAATACCAATTAGGCAAGCACCAGCTTGCTTCAAGGGGGGGAGGGACTGAATGACTCACATTGTGTTTCTGGCTGATAGCAGAGTGTCCAGGTTTCTAAGACAATAACAAATTCTGCCACATCCCTCTGTGAAAGAATTATAGACATGGATACTAGACAGGGAAGAGTGTTCCAGGACTTATAAGCTAGCCCCACCGGATGCTCACATCAATTATTAGTCTGGCTAGGTTTAATGGAAATAAATTTCATGAACAGAATGTGTGCAGCATCTCCTTCCAGATTTTTAGTATGTTTTGTCTGTCATGATTTGACAAGAAAGCAAGAATTAGCAAGTTACAGATGCAACCAGACTCTTTTAACCTATAATTTCATTGTATCTATTTTTTTCTTGAATTGCACTGAGACTCATGTACATTTTTTAAAGCTATAGAGAGTAAGTTTACACCCGAGGTTGTCAAACTTTGGACCCTCAAGGCCCCTTTGAGACAGCTGACAATTACTGCTTCACAAAAGAGTGGGGAAGGGGCAGAGCCAGTCACTTAGGGGTTCCCCACACTTCTGCATGTCCCATGCCTAGAAAGCACAGGTCCAAGTAGTTTCCCCCTTGCTCTACTCCTTTCCCAGGGAAAAGCCACTCTTTAGCTCTAAATCAGAGCTAAATCTAAATCCATGGAAAACCTGATTGCTGTTTGCTCCGATTGAGTGGTAAAGAGCTGTTTTTCCAGAGGAAAGCAGCAGGAGAAGAGGAAGTGTGGATAAGCTGTAAATGGTGGCAGATGGAGACAGAGTTTGGGCATAATCAGCTTGCAATCACTGGTATCTCTGTTGATATCCAATCTATCTTTGGCAACTGCTAAATTCTTTGCCACAGCATTTTATTTGTGGTAAGGAGTTCCATAGTTCATCTTTTCTCAAGCTAACTACAGGCATTTGCTCTGAAGGTCTTGTGAGAGCCTTGCCAGTTTAATCAGAATTTTCTTTTTCTTTCATATTTTCCCGTTGCCTCCCTCAAATGCCTCACAAAGTATGTGTATACATTTCCTGTAATTTCCCTGTTTGAGAAACACTGATTCACACTGTTTCAAATTGTTTCCATTTATAAGCTTGTCCACACAAAATATGCATGACAGCAAAGCACACTTTTAAAAGGAAAATAAAACAAACCTTAAAACCTTAGCAAAAAATAAACACACCAAATATTTACATTTTGAGTCAGAACAGTAAACCACATTTATTTGTTAACTTTGTTTTTTCTGTTTTCCCTTTGCTTTTGTTTAAACCAATTCACAAACCAAGAACATATTGTTCACTAATAATGAACCATTTGTCATTGACATTACTACAAATTTATTATGCTACTTTTGTGATTTAAAAATGGCACGTGGAGACTTGGTCCATTTATTTATTTAAATCATTTCTTATTCCTATGATCCTTGTTTATAAAACCCAACGCAAGTTATTCAAAGAAAGAAAGAAAGAAAGAAAGAAAGAAAGAAAGAAAGAAAGAAAACAATATACTACACATGACTGATTCACTTTCCTTTTGTCTTTAGGAGCTGCAAAATGCATCTGCATAGGGCCACCAGGTAGCAGGCATGGCAGCTCTGGGAGGCTGAAGGTACCTTTGTTTTCAGGGGAGCAGACCCCTCAATCTTGAGGCTGCCCTATGCATGTCACACACGCTGCAGGTCCAGTGGCTCCTCCAGTGCGCTCGGCCTCCTCCATCATGGGCTCTCTGGGCCCGCCCAATCTTGGGGGCAACCTGGCGCCTCTGCCATTCATTATAGTCATGGAAACTCTGGCCAACCTGATTTGTCAAAGCACCAAGATGGAGGTGATATCTGAAAAGAAGAAGAAGAAGAAGAAGAAGAAGAAGAAGAAGAAGAAGAAGAAGAAGAGTTTGGATTTGATATCCTGCTTTATCACTACCCGAAGGAGTCTCAAAGCGGCTCACATTCTCCTTTCCCTTCCTCCCCCACAACAAACACTCTGTGGGGTGAGTGGGGCTGAGAGACTTCAGAGAAGTGTGACTGGCCCAAGGTCACCCAGCAGCTGCATGTGGAGGAGCGGGGAAGCGAACCCGGTTCACCAGATTAGGAGACTACCGCTCTTAACCACTACACCACACTGGCTCTCGAAAATGGTAAAGAATATGTTCTTGTTTTATTTGAATATGATATTCTACTCTTTCTGATCAGAGTCTTACCTGAGATTCAAGCTGTGATGGAGTCCTTTCACGCTGCAAATAGTCTGGAGGTTAATTATCACAAATCCATTATGCTATGTAGGTAGGTATGCCTCTGGATGATCCGCTTATGGGCTCATTCCGCAACCAAAAATGTCCAACAACTTAAGAGGAGGAATTATTATCCATTAGTAAAGGAAGTTAAGGCTGATTTACACAAATGGGGCTCTTTAAATCCCTCTTGGTTGGGGAGAACGTCTGCAGTAAGAATGACACTCTATTGCCCAGGTTTTTATTTTTCTTCCATTTGCTTCCCAGTTGGTTAGGTGGAAAATGACGTTATCAATGGCAAAAACTCCCCCACAGCCCACAACCACATTTAAAAGGGGACTGAATCTTAATCAGCCAAAGAGGCATATTCCTGCCTGGTGCCTAGAGGTGTAGAATGAAGGCGCCAACTGAGCCTCCCTGGGGAGAGCATTCCACAAGCAGGGAGCCTCTGCAGAAAAGGCCCTTTCTCATCTTGCTGCCCTTCAGACCTCTCGTGGAGGAAGCACATGAAGCAGAAGGGCCTCAAATCTCTCATCACTGGTTGTGTTTGATGGTGAGACTGTCACTCTCCACCTAGCAGAGGCTGGTCAGGTGGGCGGGGACACAGCTGGCCCCTTCATCCCCATGCACCCCTTCACACATTCATGTACACACTTGCCAAAGGGCCTGTGGCTCAAACTCCACATTATAGGAACGCCATGTTTTGTTGCTTCACAGATACATTTCCAAGCACAATTCAGAGTGTTGGTGCTGACCTTTAAAGCCCTAAACGGCCTCTGTCCTGTATACCTGAAGGAGCGTCTCCACCCCCATTGTTCTACCCGGACACTGAGGTCCAGCGCCAAGGGCCTTCTGGCAGTTTCCTCGCTGTGAGAAAAGAAGTTACAGGGAACCAAGCAGAGGGCCTTCTCGGTAGTGGCACCCGCCCTGTGGAACGCCCTCCTATCAGATGTCAAAGAAATAAACAACTATATGACATTTAGAAAACATCTGAAGGCAGTCCTGTTTAGGTAAGTTTTTAATGATGTTTTAATGTATTTTTAATCTTTTGTTGGAAGCTTCCCAGAATGGCTGGGAAAACCCAGCCAGATGAGTGGGGTAGAAATAATATATTATTATTATTATTATTATTATTATTATTATTATTATTATTAACAGAAAAAACAGCTGAACATGTGGGTGGAGGAAGAATTATGGGAGAGGAGGAAAGCTGTGTAACCCTTTGTCCGCTGGTCGTTTTTCACCTTTCCCCAAGCATTTTGACTCACAGGTGGAAATGTATCAGGGGAAATATAGAACTCCTTTATGTTTCCCTGTGGTTGGGGCAGGGAAGAACAGCTTCATAGAGAGCAATTTTGAGCTGGAAAAGGACAGGAGGAGAACAAATTAAGCAACCGCCATGGCTCCTTCTACTCACAGTCAGACTGATTGTGCTTTAAAATGTCAAGGAAAGACACTCTCTGTAAAATGTGACTTAAGACTTTCTCAGTGGTAGCCCTGGGCCTCTCAGAAGAACTGTCTCTCAGAGCGCAGGGTGTGGAGGCTGACTGCTTTTAATCTGTTGCTGTGGGAAGGGATTCTCCTTTGTCCGACTAGCTTGTCAGTGCATTTCAATTGTTCAAATGTTCCAATTGCTTCAAATGTTGCTGTGAGCAGCCTCAAGCCTAGGAGAGGCAGGCAGGGCAGAAACGTTTTGAATACATTTTACACTTGCGTGGTGCATGTGTGTATTTTGTGTTTGGGGTTGTTTTCCTGACAATAAAAAGGCATATGAGATTCAGTTCAGGTATTGCCCTCCGTCTGTTCACTAAAGGATGTTGCCCACAATGCAGATGAAGCATCATTCATACTTTTGATCTGGTGGGAGATCATCTACACTGCAGCTGAGGCAAAAACTACACATGTTGGGGTGCTCTGTGGTTTCCCCCTCTGCATTTTAAAACTGTTAGTCTGGGCAGGCAGTGAGTCAGAGCAAGGGAGTGTGGAGGTGTTTTCTCCTCTGGTCCTTTTTCAGTTTGAAAAATCAGACTCTTCAAGCTGCTTTTTCACTCCAAGCTACAGAAAACCTATGGGGAGCCCGTATTTTTTCCTTCTGTGAGGAGGAGGAAGTGTTTTGTGCCGAAGAACCCTGAGATGAAAAATAAGTATGAATTCTCCACATACCCTTTCTCCACTTCAACTGACCGTCTGCCCAGGTAAATTTTGTTGTTGTTGTTGTTGTTGTTTTTAAAAAAGAACTGAAGGAGGGGGAAAACCAATGTAACATGTAGCTTGAGCCCGAAACTGAATGGTGGGCCCATTCTTCAGGGGCAGCCTCTGGATGGAATGAGTTTTAAGACACTCCATTGCTGAACTCCAGTCACCAAATGTAATTTAAGAAGCTCCATGACGATTACTCATGAGACGGGGCAGGTGATTTAACAGCAGTCAACACCACATCTTTCTTCATAGACTTTGCTTTGTTCTCCTGCTGAGCATCACCAAGGGAGCAGAAGTATTATAACTGCCTACAAATATCTAAAATATTATTTTGTCTTTGTGAAAACTTTCTATGTTTTAACTTGGCAAAGCCATTCCTATTGGCATCATTAAACAATTGTATTTAACTGGGAAATGTTTGCTACTGATTTGGGGAGCACAAACCGATTTTCATTCTGTTGCCTTGCCTTGCCTTCCCCTTTCTGCCTTTCCAGCTCTTTGTATGCAGGTTATAAAGGATCAAGAGTGAGAATAATGAATGGTCAAAAATCCAGCTGCAAGACGGCTGTGCAGGATGGGGGTGTATCTGGAGTAATGACCTTTAAAAGCAGACAGATACAAATGGGCGGCCAGGCTCTATTCAGCTTTTCACACACAATTTTTTTATGGTCTCAGTGGGATTTCTGTTGTCAGCAGTACGAGGAAGAATATGCCTGAACTCTCTGCTTAATGACCAACTGAAGGGGAAGAGCTGAAGCTGAAACGGTCAGAATCACACACAATGTCAGCTCTGTAAAGGATCTCATATATGCAACATTCAGGTGTAATTTTTTTAAGTGCATGTGTTATTTTCCATTATCCTTGGTGGAATCACACATATATTGAAGGGCAAAATAAATGGTCTAACTTCAAAGCATGTGGATATCTCCAGATAGTTACTGAATGTTTAATTTAGCAGTTGATGAATTGTATTGTTGGTTTTGTTGCATGTCACATCTGGTGCTTTGGGGAAAAGTGGAAGCAACTGATAAATACTGTCACAGATACTGGCTGACCATCCGTTGTTAATCTGATCACTTGATAATCAGAAAAGATTAACTGATATTTCATCACTGTGAGTTAAGAACAGGAGATGTCCTTCAGGCAGCTGGGAATTTTTCACCAGGTTTTGGACTTTTGAAGAATTCCACAGCAAGTAGCATTTCCTATGGGGGGAAAGGTTGTACTGTCTGCTGAAGGTATACATTTACTAGAAGTGTGCACAGGCCCCGAGATTCACCTGGTATCTGTGCATTTAAAAAAAGAAAATCCAATCTGTTTCTGAGTACTCTGCTCTTTCTTTCTCTCTCTCTCTCTCTCTTTCTCTCTCTCTCTCTCTCTCTCTCTCTCTCACACACACACACACACACACACACACACACACACATTGAACTGTAATTCTGGTTTTGTATAAAATGAAACTATGTTTTTCACTCACTGCAATGGGGGGAATCTAATAATGCCAACCACTTTTTCCCTCTTTGGTCAAAGTGAATGAAATGTGCCTGCAGAGGAGGCCCTCCAAAGTGGGTTAAGCCTTCCAAATTGCAGTCAAAGATGCCTTTTCATGGGGGAAGTAGAAAAAAAGGATTAAAATTTATCTATAATATATCGGGGGGTGGGGAGTCCGGGCTTGTCTTTCTAGCTTTCAAATAATTAGGAGTCAGACCAGTGGTGCATTCACAGATC
The DNA here is from genome assembly GCF_964252035.2 of Podarcis erhardii. Taxonomy (NCBI): domain Eukaryota; kingdom Metazoa; phylum Chordata; class Lepidosauria; order Squamata; family Lacertidae; genus Podarcis; species Podarcis erhardii. The sequence goes on along the minus strand of NC_138508.1, from coordinate 104,713,465 downwards.
TCTCTCCACAAAAGGTGGTGAGTAACAGGCTCCTTGCAGGCCACCTAAAACGTATGCGCTGCTGGCAACCCTGGCTCAGACAGAGGGGGGCACCCTGCTCTGCTTGGGGGCGCAGAGCACAGCTCGTTGGAAGATGTGCAGCAGCAGCCACCTGGTTGCCATGCTGAATCTAGAGCCCTGCTGCAGCTGACATTAGAATGCGCCTGGTCCTCTGGATGCCTCTGGGGGGCACTAAATAAAAGTGAAATTCTTTAGTACTGCCTATGGGCTTTTCAGGAATCAGGCTAGTGGAGAGACAGATAAATTTAGGAAAGAAACACACACACACCAACCTTTGCAGGCTAAGCACAGCACAGACATCACCCACCATTTATTGGGCAGGTTTTAAGAACACTCAAACAAAATAATCTGGATGGATTGGGGAAATCTGCAATCAAAGCAACATGCTAGGCTAGGCACAGCTGCCCAAAGGGTCTCAGGGCAGGTTTGAACTAGGTGAATCCATCTCAGATGGTTGTATGAAATTGGCTCCTGCAGGCTGCACCCATGACTTATCCACCCCAAGTAGCTTTGATTACTCAGAAGCACCCCATACTTTGAGCAATGAACTCACCTGGGAGGAAAGCATCAAAATCATCCTTGCCCTGAATTAAACATCTCCCTAAGCAGGCATGTCTATCCCTTCCCAACATTCATATCTAGAATCATAGAATCATAGAGTTGGAAGAGACCACAAGGGCCATCGAGTCCAACCCCCTGCCAAGCAGGAAACACCATCAGAGCACTCCTGACATATGGTTGTCAAGCCTCTGCTTAAAGACCTCCAAAGAAGGAGACTCCACCACACTCGTTGGCAGCAAATTCCACTGCCGAACAGCTCTCACTGTCAGGAAGTTCTTCCTAATGTTTAGGTGGAATCTTTTTTCTTGTAGTTTGGAACCATTGCTCCGTGTCCGCTTCTCTGGAGCAGCAGAAAACAACCTTTCTCCCTCCTCTATGTGACATCCTTTTATATATTTGAACATGGCTATCGTATCACCCCTTAACCTCCTCTTCTCCAGGCTAAACATGCCCAGCTCCCTTAGCCGTTCCTCATAAGGCATCGTTTCCAGGCCTTTGACCATTTTGGTTGCCCTCCTCTGGACACGTTCCAGTTTGTCAGTGTCCTTCTTGAACTGTGGTGCCCAGAACTGGACACAGTACTCCAGGTGAGGTCTGACCAGAGCAGAATACAGTGGCACTATTACTTCCCTTCATCTAGATGCTATACTCCTATTGATGCAGCCCAGAATTGCATTGGCTTTTTTAGCTGCCGCATCACACTGTTGGCTCATGTCAAGTTTGTGGTCAACCAAGACTCCTAGATCCTTTTCACATGTACTGCTCTCAAGCCAGGTGTCACCCATCTTGTATTTGTGCCCATATCATAAATCAGAGACAGAACAACTTGGCCACAATAAGGAAATTTTGCCCATGGTATGACTATTTTCCACCTTCCCATTTTGACTCTCTGGCACCCTATGTGTATAACCTAGCAATTCTAAAACATAGGTGCGCTTTTACTATCACAAGTTTGAATGTATTGCTCTCAGCTGTACTCAAGGGACAATTCCAACAGATTCCACACACAAAATGCTTATGCCCCTGTGGAGATGGCAGTACCAAATCGGTGGTACACGCCCTTCTGGCTTGCACTCTTAATAAAAACTTGAGGAATGAGATTATCACCCCTCTTTTATTGTCCGTTCCGGGTCGCCCAACCACTGCCACACTGTCCTTTCTCTTGGCAGATCAAGATGAGCAGGTGACAGCAAAGGTTGCAAGGTTTTTAGCTGGGGCAATCAGAACAAGATCCACTATTTGACTACTGATTCAAAATCCTAAAATGTGTTTTATAGTCAATTTATAGAATTGACTTTTTATTACTGTTCTTTGTATATAGTATTGTTGTTTTATTGCTATGGCTGATGGCTGACGCAAATAAAGATTCAATCAATCAATCAATCAATCAATCAGACAGAGAGATAATTTTTAACAAACCTTTGTTGCTTGCATGCAGTTGACCATATGAAGATTTCTTGGGGCATTTGGGTAGCCGTGGTGCACTTGGGTTTCTGGAAAATTGGAGCTGCCTCCTATACCTCAAGGGCTGTTTCCTCTGCCACTCCTAGTCAGAATATCTTGTCCTGCCCAGAACACAGATAAAAAACTGAGCTTGAGTTGAAACCATGGTGTAACTCCCTCCCTTGTCTTCTGGATTCCTAGTAACTCTTTCCCTGATCCATTCAACTATGCCCTAATATCATATATGTAACAGCTGGATCACAACTGGCATGCTTTTTCATACAAGATGAAACATCTCAATGTCAAGGAAAACCAAAAGACTTTTTGATAAGGCTAGTGAAATTTATCAGTGGTTGACACATCCCTAATTCTGAGCAGGTTTCCAAGTGAAACAGGTCCTGCCTACGTAAGTTCTCGATTTGTCTTTCTTGATACCAGCAGTCAAACGCAATTACCCAGATTATGCCAGCAGAAGCTGCCAGTGATGGATCAAGTGATTGGCTACCCATGGCTGCACTCTCTGCTAAACCATTCTATGCACACACTTTGGATGAAAGCCCCTGAAAATGTGTGGGATTTGGATGTACTTTCCCTGAAAGTGCTTCAACTTCGAGACTTACACAACATGCTTTACATGCTTTCCATTAGGGTCACACAGTCTGACTTGCAGTGCCTGACATTGCTGAGGGAAGAGAAAATATAATGCAATGGCTTGTTTTTATTAGTAAGAGGAAACTGAAGAAAAGGAAGCCAAAGAAATTACCTATTGCTTGTCTTCTGTAGCAGAGAGATACTGAAAACACAAATTAGTCATTAGCATGGCTCAATTTGTTACATTGCTGCCTTGGAGCCAAAATGGTTTTGTTGCTCTTATTATTTCTGCCACAGTAATTCCTAGGGTACCAAGCAAAGGGACTGTGAGATACAACCTGCCAATTATTAAACAGAAACATAAAGTAAAGGGACATTTCTTCCCCACCCCCAAATCTATCAATCTAATTTGTTGAAAAACAATGCTGAACAGTGTGAAAAGAGGGTCGGGAAATGTCAGGGGCAAGTCTTGGTATTTCATTCCCATGCTAGCACTTGGCCTGATCCCCAGAATTAACACTAATGATAACACTGGATGCCATACTAATAGAGCTGTAATCCTCTTGATGAGACGCAAGACTGGTGGCTATCCAAAGTCCCTTCTGCAGCGGCATTTCATCTGGAAATATACTAGGTATATATTTCCTAAGGGAGTTCAATCAGAAGACTGTCCAATTACTACCTTGCTAGCAGAGTGAATGGTAACACTCACAGAAACTTGAAATGGCTCCCCTGGTTATGAGTACATCTGATAGAAACATGAGCCATGGTTCATCCTTCCTTTCCAACACTGAGTCCTAATTCTGGTGGAGACATTTAAGGGAAAAATGGCCTGTGAAAAATAGCCCTGCTGCTCAGGAGAATAAAGCCAGTTCAAGCAAAGAAGATACAGGTAACCCTGAAAAAATGTGACAATCTGTTGCAAAGGAAGAGCTACACAGCAAAAAGCAATGCAGGCCCCAAACAACATTTTCAAAAAACACAACACTAGTAATCTGATAGAAGAGAAGGCATTTTTTCCAGGCAGTATATATTCACTTTTAGTCCAGTGATGTGAACGTGAAGGGAGGGGAATGATGTTTATTTCTGTGATCTGTAGGCTACCAGCAAATGTGTCAATGCTGGAACATTATGAGACTCCTTCCAAAAATGAGACATACAAAATACAAACAGAGATCTACTCTTTCGAGCAGATTTTTCTTTGAATGCTACAGTTTAAATTGCAGAGCAGAATCACAAAGGGGCTGCTCACCTATGAAATAGGTTGGACAGAGCAGCAGTCTCACGTGTGCTCCATGACGGGCCCATTCTACCTTGTTTTTTCCAGATTTTGTTTAATGCGCGAAAAATTCACATTTGAATTTATAAACAACTTGGATGAAGGAATTGAGGGGATGCTCATCAAATCTGCAGATGACACCAAACTGGGAGGGGCAGCTAATTCTGCAGAATACAGAATTGGTATTTAAAATGACATTAAAAAGGTAAAGGAACCCCTGCCCATCAGGGCCAGTCGTGACCGACTCTAGGGTTGCACACTCATCTCGCTCAAGAGGCCGAGAGCCGGCGCTGTCCGAAGATACTTCCAGGTCACGTGGCCAGTGTGACTAAACTGCATCTGGCGAGCCAGCACCAGCGCAGCACACGGAAACGCCGTTTACCTTCCCGCTAGAAAGCGGTCCCTATTTATCTACTTGCACTTAGGGATGCTTTCAAACTGCTAGGTAGGCAGGAGCTGGGACCGAACGACAGGAGCTCACCCCGCTGCGGGGATTCGAACCGCTGACCTTTCGATCGGCAGGTCCTAGGCTCTGTGGTTTAACCCACAGCACCACCCGCGTCCCCAAAATGACCTTAACAGAGTGGAAAACTGGGTCCAAACAAACAAAATGAATTTCAGTAGGGATAAATGTAAGGTTCTGACTTAGGCAGGAAGAACCAGATGCACAAATATGAGATGAGAGACATGCAGCTTACTAACAGTATATGTGAAAAGGATCTAGGGGTCTTAGTGGACCACAACACGAGTCAACAGTGTGATGCAGCAGGAAAAAAAGCTACTGCTATCCTAGACTGCATCAACAGAAGTATAGGATCCAGATCAAGAGAAATGATAGTACCACTCTATTCTGCCTTGGTCAGACCATGCCTGGAATCCTGTGTCCAATTCTGGACACCACAATTTAAGAAGGATGTTGACAAACTGGAAGGTGTGCAGAGGAGGACAACCAAGATGATTAAGAGTCTAGAAACCAAGCCTTATGAGGAACAGTATGTTTAGCCTAGGTATCTTTAGCCTTTGTCCATGGAGTTTTCTTGGCAGGGATACTGGAGTGGCTTGCCGGTCCCTGCTCCAGGTGGATCACGTTTGGTCAAAACTCTCCACTATGACCTGTCCATCTTGGGTGGCCCTAGACGGCATAGCTCATAGCTTCTCTGAGTTATTCAAGCCCCTTCGCCACGGCAAGGCAGTGATCCATTCTTAAGGAAATCAGCCCTGAGTGCTCACTGGAAGGACAGATCATGAAGCTGAGGCTCCAATACTTTGGCCACCTCATGAGAAGAGAAGACTCTCTGGAAAAGACCCTGATGTTGGGAAAGATTGAGGGCACTAGGAGACTGGGACGACAGAGGACGAGATGGTTGGACAGTGTTCTCGAAGCTACAAACATGAGTCTGACCAAACTGCAGGAGGCAACGGAAGACAGGAGTGCCTGGCATGCTCTGGTCCATGGGGTCACGAAGAGTCGGACATGACTAAACGACTAAACAACAACAACAACAACAAATCTTTAGCCTGGAAAAGAGGTGGCTGAGATATGATAGCTATCTTCAAATATCTCAAGGGCTGTCACATGGAAGATGGAGAAAGCTTGCTTTCTCCTGCCTGGAGGGTAGGACTCAAACCAATGGCTTCAAGTTACAAGAAATAAAATTCCAACTAACATGAAGAAGAACTTTTTGTTTGACAGTGGAATGGTCTCCCCTGGGAGGTTGTGGACTCTCCTTCCTTGGAGGATTTTAAGCAGAGATTGGATGGCCATCTATCATGGATGCTTTAGTTGAGATTCCTGCATTGCAGGGGGTGGACCAGTTGACCCTTGGAGTCCCTTCCAATGATTCTGTGATTCTATGAATTATTCTACTTTCTGGTGAAACATGCGTTTTGAATGAATTTGTTTCCTAAAACACATTTCATATGGTTTTCAAAGCATTTTTCAATGCATTCTTTCTGCAAGATACACATCTTTATCCACACTTTTTGAACTGTACTGAAAAATTAGTGAGTAATGTGATTTATTGTGGCATTCCAATCTGCATTTAAGTAGAGGACCAGTGCATTAGCTCAATCCATGTTAAAATGCAGACCAAACAAATTTCTCTCCATCCTTACTGTTTAAAGTCCCTGGTATACAACAGTCAAAAATAGAATAAATGTATGTGCTTTGGGAGAACCATGTCCTGCTTGCTAAGATTTCTTCTCATTTCACCTTATAGGAGCTTGTGAGGGGAATAAACAAATACCTCATTTATGACAAAAAGAATACTGTTTCAGTTAGGCTATTTGATTTTACTTTTAACTACGAGTGTTCAAGATGGAATACAGAGCAATTAAGACAGTACAAATATTTCAATATACTTTCGTGTGACAAGAATTAACTTAATGTTTTATATAGTCAAAAAGAGGAGCTCTTAAGAGTATTTAACCAGATAATTAATCAAGCTATATATAAAATAGTAAAAAAAACTGCAACTCCAGTTTATAAAAAAGTATTATTATTACTGGTTGAAAGGCAGCAACCCTGTGCTCATGTTCCTAAGGAATAAGGCTCAGTAAACATGCACAGGATGGCACTGTAGTTTCAGAAGCTCCTACTGTGATCTCCCACAAACAATTTATGTTAACATGATAAGACACTGTAGGGTGGCATACCAGCATGATGAAAGCTTTTGGGCCAACATAATTGCTTTCAGCTAAGCATTATTGGCTCTAAAATATTAATAAATAGGTTGTGAATACTCAGAATCCCCTTCATGGATCACTGCCTTCCCGTGGCGAAGGGGCTTGAATAACTCAGAGAAGCTATGCGCTATGTCGTGCAGGGCCACCCAAGATGGACAGGCCATAATGGAGAGTTTTGACCAAATGTGATCCACCTGGAGCAGGAACTGGGAAGCCACTCCAGTATCCCTACCAAGAAAACTCCATGGACAATGACAACAGGCATATAAAAGTTATGACGCTGGAAGATGAGCCCCTCAGGTCAGAAGGCATCCAACATGCTACTGAGGAAGAGCAGAGGACAAGTACAAGTAGATTCAGAGCTGATGGAGGGGCTGGGCCAAAACCAAAAGGTCGCTCAGTTGTGGATATGCCTGGAAGCGAAAGGAAAATCCAATGCTGTAAAGAAAAATATTGCATAGGAACCTGGAATGTAAGAACCATGAACCTTGGTAAGCTGGATGTGGTCAAAAATGAGATGGCAAGAATAAATATTGACATCCTGGGCATCAGTGAACTAAAATGGACGGGAATGGGCGAATTCAGTTCGGATGACCATCATATCTACTACTTTGGGCAAGAATCTCGTAAAAGAAATGGAGTGGCCCTCATAGTCAACAAAAGAGTGGCGAAAGCTGTACTGGGATGCAATCTCAAAAATGATAGAATGATCTCAATACGAATCCAAGGGAGACCTTTTAACATCACAGCAATCCAAGTTTATGCACCAACTACTGGTGCTGAAGAAACTGAAATTGACCAATTCTATGAAGACTTACAACACCTTATAGAAGTGACACCAAAGAAGGATGTTCTTTTCATTATAGGGGATTGGAATGCTAAAGTAGGGAGTCAAGATAAAAGGAACAACTGGCAAGTTTGGCCTTGGAGTTCAAAACGAAGCAGGGCAAATAACAAGGAGAGACAAGAAGGCCTTCTTAAACGAGCAATGCAAAGAAATAGAGGGAAACAATAGAATGGGGAAAACCAGAGATCTGTTCAAGAAAATTGGAGATATAAAAGGAACTTTTCGTACAAAGATTACCATAATAAAGGACCAAAGGGGTAAGGACCTAACAGAAGCAGAAGACATCAAGAAGAGGTGGCAAGAATACACAGAGGAATTATACCAGAAAGATATGGGTGGCTCGTACACCCCAGGTAGTGTGGTTGCTGACCTTGAGCCAGACATCCTGGAGAGTGAAGTCAAATGGGCCTTAGAAAGCACTGCTAATAACAAGGCCAGTGGAAGTGATGATATTCCAGCTGAACTATTTAAAGTTTTAATAGATGATGCTGTTAAGGTGCTACACTCAAAATGCCAGCAAATTTGGAAAACTCAGCAGTGGCCAGAAGATTGGAGAAGATCCCAAAGAAGGGCAGTGCCAAAGAATGCTCCAACTACCGCACAATTGCCCTCATTTCACATGCTAGCAAGGTTATGCTTAAAATTCTATAAGACAGGCTTAAGCAGTATGTGGACCAAGAACTCCCAGCAGTGCAAGCTGGATTTCGAAGGGGCAGAGGAACCAGAGACCAAATTGCAAACATGCGCTGGATTATGGAGAAAGCTAGAGAGTTCCAGAAAAACATCTACTTCTGCTTCATTGACTATGCAAAAGCCTTTGACTGTGTCGACCACAGCAAACTATGGCAAGTTCTTAAAGAAATGGGAGTGCCTGATCACCTCATCTGTCTCCTGAGAAATCTCTACGTGGGACAAGAAGCTACAGTTAGAACTGGATATGGAACAACTGATTGGTTCAAAATTGGGAAAGGAGTATGACAAGGCTTTATATTGTCTCCCTGCTTATTTAACTTATATGCAGAATTCATCATGCGAAAGGCTGGGCTGGATGAACCCCAAACTGGAATTAAGATTGCTGGAAGAAACATCAACAACCTCAGATATGCAGATGACACAGCCTTGAAGGCAGAAAGTGAGGAGGAATTAAAGAACCATGTAATGAGGGTGAAAGAGGATAGCGCAAAATATGGTCTGAAGCTCAACATCAAAAAAACAAAGATCATGGCCACTAGGCCCATCACCTCCTGGCAAATAGAAGGGGAAGAAATGGAGGCAGTGAGAGATTTTACTTTCTTGGGCTCCATGATCACTGCAGATGGTGACAGCAGTCACGAAAGTAAAAGACGCCTGCTTCTTGGGAGAAAAGCAATGATAAACCTAGACAGCATCTTAAAAACAGAGATATCACCTTGCTGACAAAGGTCCGTATCGTTAAAGCTATGGTTTTCCCAGTAGTGATGTATGGAAGTGAGAGCTGGACCATAAAGAAAGTTGATCGCCAAAGAATTGATGCTTTTGAATTATGGTGCTGGAGGAGACTCTTAAGAGTCCCATGGACTGCAAGAAGATCAAACCTCTCCATTCTGAAGGAAACCAGCCCTGAGTGCTCACTGGAAGAACAGATCGTGAAGCTGGGGCTCCAATACTTTGGCCACCTCATGAGAAGAGAAGACTCTCTGGAAACCCTGATGTTGGGACAGATTGAGGGCACAAGGAGAAGGGGACGACAGAGGATGAGATGGTTGGACAGTGCTCTCGAAGCTACCAACATGAGTTTGACCAAACTGTGGGAGGCAGTGGAAGACAGAAGTGCCTGGCGTGCTCTGGTCCATGGGGTCACGAAGAGTCGGACACGACTAAACGACTAAACAACAACAAAAACTCAGAATACTTTCCAAGAATTACAGAGGTTTTCACCCAGCCCATCATCTGTCTGCTACAGACTGGTGAGTTTATGGTTTGCTACTACATGAATAAACCTGAATTACCGTAACCTTGGGGTAGAGATTGTGTGGCCCCAGAAGCCACACACAGATAGAAAAATGAAAAGGCCTATAATTCAAACATAACACTAAACCACTACTTGAATGATTCAGAGAACCCTCAGCCTCGCACAAGGTGAATCCCTGCCATTCGGTCCTGAGCTGAGGCGAACTGTAACTCATTTCAGCATCCAAATAGTTTGGATTATTCCATGATCCTGCAAGCCATGGTTGCAAATTGGGAAACTTTGGGCTAGTCATAATTTTTAAAATCAGCCTAGGTTGCATTTTTTTTTCAAAGGACAAGTTGGGATGATGCCATAGATGCCCTGGAGCTCCATGGAACTGACTAAAACTGAATGTTTCAATCTGTGAAATTAAACGGAGCAATCATTTTTAGTCAGGCTTTTTATGCAAGTAAACTGCTTGATAATTGCATGCAAGAACATACAACGTTTTAGAACAACAGCAGAAACAAATTTAAACGATAGGGCAGGTCATCAGTTGACTTAAACCAATGCCAAATTCTAATTACATTTTTTGAATCCTGGGAGTTCTGATCTTTTTAACACGCCAGCACTTGACATTTGTAGTGATCTATTAGCAGCCCCCATCAATATAAATTCAGTGTTTCAAGATGTTCACCCAATATATTTGCTGAATCATATCTGAAACATTCATTAGCTGTTACAACACAGGTTTAACTCACTGTGGCTAAGGGGAGAGATAGAAGAATTTGTCAATTTTGGATCTCAAAGGCCAGAACACAGCTATCCTTCAAAATCTGCACTTATCTGAATTTTGTGGTATAGTTTTCCAACCACAATGTTTACCAAAATGCATGTACAAGGGTAAAGTATGCATAAAAATAAATATGCTACTGGAAACATTGTGCAAAAAATGTATTATATTAGAGAGAACCACTTGCAGATATGTGTACATTAGTCAAAGCTGCATATAAAATGTGTTTGGTAGGAGAAATTATCACTCAAATACTAAAACAAAATATTAAAACAAATTGCTGCAAAATGTGAAGAACAGTATTTAAGATTGGAACAATGAGAAATTGAGGGTGTATTTACATTTGAATCCAATTTCTCTTCCCTCCTTAGCTGAAGGAGTTGTAGTTAGCTGACAAGAGAGGAAACGTTGTTTAATCACTACTTGCTCCCTATCTGTAAGATATACAGGATTACAAAATACATTGGTCACTTTCACAATTTTGGGGGAGATGTTTTAACATATGCCTAAGAAAGTAGCATGAAAAGATGTGCTGAGATTGTCATACTAATAGTCAAGACACGTTTGTGGAGAGAAGATGAGATATGAATGACAGGCTGCTCTCTGGAATTTTGTCATGTGCAGTTTTATGAAAATGTGTTGACACCAACCCCTCAAGGCCCTTATTCTAATAAAGCAGAATATTAGGGAAAGGCTGGCTTTAGCCTTCACATTTGAATTGGTATTTAGATGCCTCCTTTTGGGGCCCCAATGCTGACTCCTATTTGCAAAGCTGCTTTATGATCTGGCATTAAGTGAGGGTCGTGCTTTCACCGAGGTTTGTCCTCGTCTGAGTGTCTGAGACATGAGCACCCTTGAAGTCTATTTCCTTGATGAAAATAATATTTCTAACAAATGACAATCAAGTGGTGTTTTCATTATTTCAAGTAGTTTTCTGCCCGTATTTCAAGTCTCCTTAGTAACAGAATTTGGGGGAGAAGGGTAGCTTTTCAATGTTCAATTGTATGCATCTTACTGTCACTCACTGGGAACAGAAGTATTTAGTAGAGACACTTGTACATTGGAAAAACACTACTCACTCCCCCCCCACCCCCCACACATCATTTTCTTCCTTCCCTCTTGCCACTGTAATTTTATACTTATTTCAGTCAGAAAGTGCTGTTTCCACATCTAGCTTCAAGTTACAACTATGATGGAGTGGAGCTTTAAATTATTGGCCCAGAGGGCGGCCAACACCTGGTCACCTCCTTAAATAGGCCAGTCTCTGATTGGGTGAGTGGGCACTGCTCACCCTTACCTGAGAGTCTGACACTGTCAGAGGTGGGCAGTGCCAGCTATCCCCTCCCCAGGCCACACCTGGAAAGATGGCAGCCTCCTTAAACCCACCACAGCCGCGCCATGCAACAACGGTTGCCTACTTTATTCATCATCATCATCATCCTCAATGAGGCATTGAATACATATAACAAAATGTCCTTGCCGAAATACATATATAGGCTGCTTCTAACAACAACTTACAGAAGTCAACAATCAACACCAGAAAAAGAAAAGCAATGAGGCACCAGTTGGGACAGCAGCAATTGTACATTAGTGAATAGGTAACTAACATTCTTTGCTAAGCAATGTATGCAAAGGTAGGAACCATTTTGCGTGGGAGTTCCATTCCCAGCCCCCGCGCTCGTCGGCAGAGCACATATAAGCAAGGCCTGCCCCCCTTCCATTCAACCCCATTCCACCTCTGTTCTGACTTCTTCTGGGTGCAAAAGAACCCTCTGCAGGGAGGTGGAACTGATTTGGATGGTCCACCCCCACCACTTAATGGATCCAAATGATTTCCAGAGAGTGGTAGGGGATGTTTTATCCCATGTTGGTGGCCTTTCAGCTGATTCCCTGGTGGCCTGCTGGAATGTGGATTTAACCAGAGCTATCTACTGTCTGGCTCTGAAGCACCCTCTCCGATTGCATGAAGCCCAGACAGCCCCATGGTTTTCCCGGGAGCTGACGGCAATGAAACAATCGCTGAGATGGTTAGAGCGCCAGTGGTGGAAAACTCACTCTGAATCTGACCAGACACAGGTTAGAGCTCAATGTCAAGCCTACCAAGTGGTGATGGTGATGGCAAAGAGGACCTTCTTCATCGCCTCTGTTGCAGCTGCAGAAAACATCAGGGGGAGACTCTTTCAGGTAGTTCATAATTTAATGGAACCACCTTTGCCATCAGGGCCTGGTACGGACCCCAAGATCTCCTGCAATGGTTTTGCAAAGTCTTTTTGCAGATAAAGTTGCTCAGATTCGGAAAAAGTAGACTCCACCCTGGGAGCAGGGCCAGAGAGGGAGAGTGCTAGAGTCCTGTCTAGTCGAGTTGCATGGTATCAACTCCAATGTGGGCAGGCTGCTTGGATGAGTGAAACCAACCACCTGTCTCTTTGATCTTTGCCCATCCTGGCTCATAAAAACGAGCCAGGAAAGGCTGGGCGATGGGCTTTGCAGGGTGGTGTCAGGAGTGCGTGCAGGAGCCGGGCCCTGTGACCAGTAGGGCTTTGCAGGACTGGGGCCTTCCTAAGGATGTTCTGGAGAGGCAAGGCATGGCCGCACAGGTGAGGCCGACTGGTAACTCACTGCACCTGGTGGCTAAAGCTAGAAGGGATATGAGGTCAGCATTTCCCTTCGGCTCTTTGCCACAGAAACACGTTTCCTGCTTTGGGCTTCTTGCTTCCTGACCATTGGACCCCTGGCTTCTGGACTCTTTCCTACTTCCACCCTGCCATCTCGCCCCCAGTCCTGATGTCCTCAGCCGAGACTTCGATCACCCGTAGACCGGACCGTGACACGTGGTGAATGCGCTTCGTTATGTGAGGAACCTTCCCAGACCTGCTGAAAGTGGTGGTCATTAAACCGCTTCTTTAAAAAACATCTATAGATCCAGCCAATATGGCCAACTATTACCCTGTCTCAAATCTTCCATTCTTGGGCAAGGTGATTGAGCGAGTGGTTGCTGAACAACTCCAGGCACACCAGGAGGATGCAGAGCATTTGGATCCCTTCCAGTCAGGATTCAGGCCTCACCATGGCACTGAAACTGCCTTGGTTGCGCTGGTTGATGATCTCCGGCAGGCTAGGGACAAAGGTGAGAGCTGTTTCCTAGTTCTGCTGGATCTCTCAGTGGCCTTTGATACCATCGACCCTAACATCCTTCTAGACCGTATAGAGGGGTTGGGAGCTGGGAGCACTGTTAAACAGTGGTTCCGCTCCTTCCTCCTGGGCCGTGTTCAGAAAGCTGTGTTGGGGGATGAATGTTCAGACCCCTGGGCTCTCACTTGTGGGTGCCTCAGGGTTCTGTCTTCTCCCCCATGCTTTTTAACATCTATATGAAGCTGCAGGGAGAGATCATCAGGAGGTATGGGCTGGGTGTTCATCAGTATGTGGATGATACCCAGCTCTACCTCTCTTTTTAATCAGAACCAGTGAAGGTCCTGTGTGTGTGTGTGGAGGCAGTTGGAAGACAGATGGCGGCTAACGGACTGAGGTAGAAACCTGACAAGACAGAAGTACTGTTTTGGGAGGACTCCCTGGTCCTGAATGGGGTAACCGTGCCCCTGAAGGAGCAGGTGTGGAGCCTGGGAGTCATTTTGGACTCATAGCTGTCCATGGAGGTGCAGTTCAATTATGTGTCCAGGGCAGCTGTCTACCAGCTCCTTCTGGTACACAGGCTGAGACCCTACCTGCCTGCAGACTGTCTCACCAGAGTGGTGCATGCTCTAGTTATCTCCCACTTGGACTACTGCAATGCGCTCTACATGGGGCTGCATTTGAAGGTGACCCAGAAACTACAGCTAATACAGAATGCAGCAGCTAGACTGGTGACTGGAAGTGGCCGCCGAGACCATATAACACCAGTCCTGAAAGACCTACATTGGCTCCCAATACGTTTCCGAGCACAATTCAAAGTCTTGGTGCTGACCTTTAAAGCCCTAGACTAAGGTTACAAGACGTCCCCGTTTCCCAGGGACAGTCCCCGGATTTACAAATCAGTCCCCATACAAAATCCATTGAAGTTGAAAAGTGTCCCCAGATTCATTGGAAAAAATCTGGTAACCTTACCCTAGACGGCCTCGGCCCAGTAGACCTGAAGGAGCATCTCCACCCCCATCGTTCTGCCCGGACGCTAAGGTCCAGCGCCAAGGGCCTTCTGGCAGTTCCCTCACTGCGATAATTGAGGTTACAGGGAACCAGGCAGATGGCCTTCTTGGTATTGGCGCCCGCCCTGTGGAACACCCTCCCTTCAGATGTCAAGGAAATAAACAACTATCTGACTTTTAGAAGACATCTGAAGGCAACCCTTCAGGGCAAGGCAAGGTTTGGGAAAGTTTTTAATTTTTGATGCTTTATTGTATTTTTAATTTGTTGGGAGCCACCCAGAGTGGCTGGGGAAACCCAGCCAGATGGGCGGGGTATAATTTATTTATTTATTTATCTATTTATGTATAATGTGCATGTGTTTTACAAATTGTAGAGAACTAAAGTGTAAAGCATTCATAGCATGATGTTGGGCTATGATGGGGGTTGAATGTGTGAATGGAAAGAAATCCACAAAGATTCCTCTTACATCAACCCCAAGCAGGGATGATGTGAATTGCAGTCTAACAACATCTCAGTCCTCCTCCTGTGCAGGTGCAAGGAATTCAGAAGCAATGTCATGTAGACCCAGAACTGTGGTTAACATTAACAAAGGTTAGCTTAAACCAGGCAACTTCAGGAATGACAGCTTGAAACTATTTGAAACTAACCATAATTAATGTTAACTACAGTTTGTTACTGGGACGCGGGTGGCGCTGTGGTCTAAACCACAGTGCCTAGGGCTTGCCGATCAGAAGGTCGGCGGTTCGAATCCCCATGACTGGGTGAGCTCCTGTTGCTCGGTCCCTGCTCCTGCCCACCTAGCATTCGAAAGCACGTCAAAGTGCAAGCAGATAAATAGGTACCGCTCTGGCAGGAAGGTAAACGGTGTTTCCGTGTGCTGCTCTGGTTTGCCAGAAGTGGCTTAGTCATACTGGCCACATGACCCGGAAGCTGTACGCCAACTCCCTCGGCCAATAAAGCAAAATGAGTGCCACAACCCCAGAGTTGTCCGCGACTGGACCTAACGGTCAGGGGTCCCTTTACCTTTACAGTTTGTTACTACAGACAACACAACAAGCCTTGGTGATCCAAAAGCGGAAGCAACCCCTTCCAGACTCCTCCTCACAGCCCAGCAGAAGGAGGGGGAGAGTGTGCAAGACTAAGTCTTGCTGCAGTGCATTCATGCCACACCAAATCAAGTTTAACATGTTGTTGATATGCAAACATTTCTCAATACGGTATTCCCAATCTTTTGTGTAGCAGGAACATAAATTTTAAGGAACTAAGAACACAGTCCACAATATATACTATTGTACCATAAGGTGTGATGCTTGTCCACAAAACAATATGTTCTATTGTATTTTTTCCTGCTGAGATGTGCACTAAGGCTACTACAAATACATGCTTTTAATAGTGCATGTGACAAAGCATAATAAGTAGTACTTGAGGCAGGGAAGCTGTGAAAATGCATTTTCTGCTCCTGACACAAAATCACAGTTGCTGATGGAGGTGCCCTGAATAGACAGCAGCCTGGTCATGGGGGTTAAGGTGGCATTTGCTCCCCCCCCCCAACCATATTCCGTGGATTCCCGGCTTTAAAAATAAACAGTAACCTGATCCTTTGCCTTGTAGAACCTGAGAAACAAGGCAAAATATACAGGCTGTATTTTCTTTCTTTCTTTCTTTCTTTCTTTCTTTCTTTCTTTCTTTCTTTCTTTCTTTCTTAGAAATTAGCCTGTTCCTGTCTCAGTATTAAGTCAATGAAAGAACTCTGAACAATGATTGACATTGAAGAATAGCCTATATAGCCAAATGGACAAAAAGAAGTCTAGAGGAAAACACCCATTGTACGTAGAAAGAACTTTTTGCTTTATTTTTAAGCCTTTCTCTCTATCCTTCCTGCTGGAGAAGTGATTGCCATCCAATAGAAAACAATTCAGTTATCCAAGATTTTAGTCTAGCTCTGATTGGAGAGTGCTTTATCAACTCAAAAACAAAAGACTGCAAGAAAAAAATTGGAGTTCACAATCTTTTTAACTTGGGTCTTACTTCATACTCAAACATGGCTTATTATTTTTCCTGAGCTTGTAAAGTTTTTTTTTTTTTTTAATGCTATTGCAGACAAATGATTTGTCACAAATCCATATTATACCCATATTGCAGGGAAGTGTGCTGTGGCTTACACCACCTTGCATAATAATAGTGTATTAATACCCAAGGCTTTTTTCAGAGGGAATTCACAGGAACCTCTCAGGTGGACGCCATTGCCATTCTAAGAGAACGAGGGTGGTGTTCATGGTGAGTTCCAGCACCTCTTTTTCTAGAAAAATAGCACTGTTTGCTGGGGGGATGGGGAATTTGAGTAGAGTACGTCAACCCTCAAGTGTAGTCCCATCTTTGAAGGTAAACATGGAAGCAATGCATGGAGAAACCTAGGGAAAGAAATAAGCCTTTCATTTGTGGGTCAAGGAGCATTGCTCGGATGCCAGGGCTCTCTGCAGATCAGGGGTGGCAAACCTCCAGCCCATAAACCAATTTTGGCCTGCCAAGTTTCCATTCTCTCTCCCAGCATTCCTCTTTCACAAAATCACAGAATTAAGGGATCCCCAAGGGTCATATAATCCAACCCTCTACAATGAAGGAATCTCCACTAAATCATCCATGACAGATGACCATCTAACCTCTGCTTAGAAACTTCCAAGGAAGGAGAGTCCACCACCTCTCATGGGAGTCTGTTCCACGGACAAACAGCTCTTGCTGGCGAAAAGTTATTCCTGATGTTTAGTCAGAATCTCCTTTCTTGTAAGTTGAAGCCATTGATTCAGGCCCTACCCTCTGGAGCAGGAGAAAACAAGCTGGTTCCCTCTTCCATGTGACAGCCCTTGAGATATTTGAAGATGGCTCTCATATTTCCTCTCAGCCTCCTCTTATCCAGGCTAAACTTACCCAGTTCCATCAACCTCATAAGGCTTGTTTTCTTGATCATCTTGCTCACCCTCCTCTGCACACATTCCAGCTTGTCAATTTTAAGCAGTCCCTTCAACTTCTGAAATGTGGGTGACTTGCAAAGGGCTCAGATTGGCTGTGTGTGCCTGTTCCCTCCTGGGTTCAGGCATGTGCAGCCAGGGAAAGTAGCCTCTTTTAGAGACAGTTGCATTTTGGAAGATTGGCTGTGTGAGGAACTTCTCCCACAGGCAGCTGATCCTTCCCAAAGGCACCTTTCCCCCTCTCAGCCAGGTGAGTCCCAGACTACCTCAAAAGCCTAGATAGAGTGTGTGTAGCAGTTTGGCACAGACTTGAACTAAAAGGGAAATGTGAGGGGTATATCTGAACTTGGGACAATAGTAGCAGAGGCCCAGGCAAAGGAAGCAGTATTTTCAGACACTGCTGAACAGCTGACTGGTTGTATCTGCAAAGCTCTGTGTCTTTGCCCCATGAATTTTGAAACCACACCAAGTGTTGCAAGGAAATTGAGTTAAAATGGACCGTGGGGTTTGGGAGAGGCTGGATCCAGTCCCCACCCCACCCCCAGCTTACTCTGCTTATAGTCACAGAGGCAGAGCTAAGCAGCCTAGATGAGTCCGACACAATCAGCACAAAGCAATCTATTTGATAAACTATCAACAGCGCAGCTACCAATAGCACTACCTCACTGTCAGAACATCATTACAGGACTGAGAAAATTGTGCTCCAAAGAGATCTCCCTGGTGGTCAACAGTCAGTGCTCATCACAGATCATATATGCAAAATACTGAAATATGGTAAACTTCCTTGCTCAAAATTAAGTAATCAGGTATTGTGCTATTGCAGTGGCTTTCAAAAGACTACACAGACCTTTTCATTGCTGGGAGCAGGAGGAGAGAAATCCTTACACAAGCCCCAAAGACAAGGCTGAAATGCATGCAGCCTACACAAAGGATTAGAGAGGGTTGCTCTTATGTGCTGAGATTGGCTGCATCTTCCCCTTTGCAGAGGAGATTGCTTACACCATTATCATGCATTTGAAAAAGGCGAGAGAACGTAAGCTGACATGTTTAAAGCAAAAATATTTAAAGCTTGATAGGATCTGAAGCGTGGACTCTCGTCTCGTCTCTCCCTTGCCGCACACATCTGTCAGGAAGCGGCAGTGTGCCTCTAATAACACAACCTGGCCTTTGTTTTCTCTTGTCATTTAGAATTACACTTAATGTACGGCTACCTGCTGAGACACTAAACAAGGCTCCTCTGTAGTTTTTTTTCCAGTCAGGGAGGCTCACTTCCCAAGCTTGAGGGTAGTCAGTCTAAAATATGTCTCTGAGGGCTCAAATTAGAAATTCCATGTCATCAAAGATGACTTAACACAGCCACTATTCATAAGGGTGCATTCTTTCCTCTATTAATTATGCCCCCTTTTTCCATCTCACCAATACTAGAGACACATCACTGTACATATTTAATGGAACATAACTAAAAATACATCAGAATTAATTAATGGCCATTCTGTCCCAGAATGTTCAAACTTACCAATGCTTTTGCCCCCTTAAAGACCAGCTGCTTTCTTGCTAGAAAATCTAGGAACAAAAAGGAAGAGGTTGCAATAAAGTATTATTTTCACAATATTCTTTTATATAGTCTATGTGTGGGGTTTTGTGTCAGCATCACTATTTGGGTTTTTTATGTTGTATTTATTTTTTACAGTATATAAAAGAAAAGCAGTGTTCAATGTACAGAGCAATATAAAATTATAATTCACAGTTCTTCTCTTGCCAAATGCTTAGCACCTAAGATGTCTCACCTTTGTTCAGAAGGGGCCCCTGTTGTCACACTGTTTCTCTGCACTCACAAAGCCAGCATGGTATAGTGGACTAGGACCTCAGAGACCAGGGTTCAAATCCCCACGCAGCTATGAAGCTCACTTGGTGACCTTGGGCCAGTCACTACCCACTAAGGAGGGGGAAGATCTGTGTACATCACCTTGAGCTCCTCACGAGAAATAGGTGGGATGCAAATGGAATAGAATTGTTATAAGGACCACCTCCTCTCACTGGGTTCCCTTTCAAAACCGCTCCCTCCCTTTGCCATTTTGCCACATTTCTATGAAATGTGTTGCTTCAGCCCCAAATCTTCAGTCTTAAGCCACTCGACAAGCAAAACCTGCTACAGAATTGATATACTGTAATACAACGAAAGCAACACTACTTACCGCAACCCGTAATGGTTCTGCACAAAGCAGTAATATGCCGAGAAGCTATCTTCACATCATGTGTTTAAAGGAAGACACTTGCTGGAACCAGTTGCCAGTTTCCCTTCTCACAGCAGCAAAAAGAGCAGTTTCCACCACCACCACCACCACCACCACATACATAGAATCATAGAAGTGTTGAGTTGGAGGGGGCCGTGTGGGTCATCTAGTCCAGCCCCCTGCAATGCAGGAATATTTCACCCTGAGGTGAAGAGTCTCATGCTCTGCCAACTGAGCTCTCTGTCTGCCACAAGCTCCTGGCACTTTTGCTGCTGTGCTAGTGAGCTGGGGATGAGGAAACCTATGCCAGCATTAACTCTAAATTTTATTTGGAAATGTTTGGCATAGACATCATACATGAAATGGTGTGGAAAGACTTGCATAACACTGTAGCCCTGAAAGCACCTTCAAAACACATTATTTACCTCAAGGAATTCTGGGCACTGCAGTTCACCCTCCCCTCACCGAGTGTCAATGATTCCCAGAAACCCTTAACCAACTACAGTGCCCAGAACTCTTTGAGGGAAATATTGTGCTTTAAACATATAATGTGCACACAATCTCTAGCATATGAGCATTGGAGCATAAATTATTATCATTATCCCAAACAGAAAAAAAGTAAATCCCCCCCCCCAACACACACACACACACACACAGGGTTTTTTCACACCTTGGAAAATCCCCTTATTTCCCCAACAACAACGGGGGGGGGGGGATATCACTTAATTTATTTTCAGATTTATAGTAACACACCAGAAACACGTTTTTATGGCCACAATTAAACAAAATATCAGTGTATTTATTTTCCCCACCCAAATTGCTTCATGAATGTAATTTCCTTTTTAAAAGTTATTTCCTTCTTTTTTATTGACAATTTTTATGAAATGCAATAACAATAAAACATCAGGCACTGTGTGGGAGGCCCAGTACATCTGTATTGCCAGTTCCAGGAAGACGACATACAGCAGGTCACTCACGAAAAATATATCCAAAGAAGATCCTGCTAAAATACGTCAAAGCAAAACAAAATGGCCCTCTGGGTTTTCTTATACTAAACATGTTAACCATAGCAAATATTATGACATTTACATGAACCGTTAACTATTCCAGGTACAGAATGCAAAGCACGTAAAGCAGCATAAAATGCTTCCCTAAGCCCAGCGGAGGTTCGCTCTCCAGGGGAGCCATGGCACTGCCCTACCAGCTGGAATTACAAGCAACTCCTGAAAGCTGCCCCCACAAATCAGAACAACCTTGAAGCCAAACCTGTCCTGCCCCCCCCCCAATTCATTATCTTTCCATTTGAACTCATAGAAGGACTCCTGGTGACATTTCCTGTCAATCAGAACTTAGCAATGCTTAGCCAAACTTTTTTTTAAAATCTTAATTATTGATTTTTCACTCCATGCCAAAACTATTGCTATTGTCAGGTGGTCCCTCCCACCCATCTCCAGGCAGAAGAATACACGGTTAGCAACCCCTAGGAATTCAGGGGGCCTTATTGGCATCCCCTCCTTCTCATGTCTCTTAACTGGGATTTGGAATAAATTAGGAAAGGGGTCTAATGTTAGGGTGTTGGCTTTGAAACTTTAGTAAACCCATCAGCCTAGATTTGGGGGGGGGGCGTTAATACTGAATTTATCCAGTGTTTCCTAAATTGTTGGTTTTTGTTATTCTGAGGTTACTGAAATGTTCTGTATTTTGTATATCTGTATTTCCAGTTTTGAGGTTTTGCATGTTTGATGTGAGCTGCTTTGGGCACACCTCATTGTGGGAACATGGCATGTAAGTAAAATCAATCAGTCAGTTGGAATCATTCATAAATTCTGGGCATTTTTTTTTCTTTTTGGAAGAGGGAAATGTGAAGAGAATGGGTCAAATCTAGTAATCTAAATTATGCAAGCTGCTTGGGTCATTTAAAGCTGATTTGTCAGTGGAGGGGCATCTAAAAGCTCTGAAATCTGCAGGCAACAGAAATATTGTCTCTCAGTACAACCTGCCCTACAGGGCTGCTCTGGAGACACCAAGGGGAAGAAATAGAATCATGAATGGCATCTCCCCCAAATTGCTCAAGGTTCCATTTGACGGAAACCAGCCGTCAACAGTGGTGCGCAGCATAGAAAAAACACAGAGACAGCGAGTATCTTTTTTTTTAAAAAAAAAATATTTATTAAAGTTTCAAAAAAGTTACAAGAATAAGAAAAAAAAGAAAAAGAAAAAGAAGCAAAAAATAGAAAATACAGAAGATACAGCGAGTATCTTCAGGGTGGAGGGCAGCTCACTCGAGCGTTCCTCCTCTCCAGTATTTTTATTATCCTCTCCTCTCTCTAACAGCCTACGTGGCCATCTGCCAATGTCCCACGTCACATCACCCGATCATGGCTATACAACACTCATTACCATATATGGTATTACTGCCCAGCGGGAACACAACTCCATATAAGGTCAATACACTCAATACACTGCAAAGCACGGACATGCCGCGTCACCGAGGTCAGCGAGGCACCAGCGGCACTACAAGCCTCTGCCATGGCTTCATGGCTCCCACAGCCATTCATGGTTCTCCTGTTGCCCATGCTGTCTTCAGAAGTTTATATTTCAGCTTAAGTTACTGTTGTAGAATCATCTTGCTAAATAAAAGCAGTTTTTCACCATGCCTGCCCTGCTCATATTCTGTGGTGGATAGGAATGATTTCTTGGTATAATAGTTCCAGCACCCTAGGCAGCAGCATGCTTTGAATTGATAGGATATTGCCTACACGTTTTCCTTCTCTGAAGCCAATGACCAAGACTCTTGTCTTCACACTTAAATAAAATCCCTGCCCACTAGGGATCTTGGCACCTTATTTAAAACCCCTCATTTCTGTCACAGCCTCATTGTATGGTGCTCAGTACTTTCAAAGGGGCAGCCAACTAGCCATGGCTTCAGCAAAAAACCGAAACAATGGTGGAATCTACACACCTATAAAAACTGTTCTGAAAATGCTTTTTTTAAAAAAGTGTTTATAAAAATACATTGAATTTTTCATATGGCTCACCATCGCCATCAAGTGTCACATTGTCTATTGCACTTTAAACACACTTAAAATGTTTTATTTGCAGCTGTATAGGTAAAGGTAAAGGTACCCCTGCCTGTACGGGCCAGTCTTGACAGACTCTAGGGTTGTGCGCTCATCTCACTCTAGAGGCCGGAAGCCAGTGCTGTCCGCAGACACTTCCGGGTCACGTGGCCAGCATGACGAAGCTGCTCTGGCTCGCCAGAGCAGCACACGGAAACGCTGTTTACCTTCCCGCTAGTAAGCGGTCCCTATTTATCTACTTGCACCCGGGGGTGCTTTCGAACTGCTAGGTTGGCAGGCGCTGGGACCGAGCAGCGGGAGCGCACCCCGCCGCGGGGATTCGAACCGCCGACCATGCGATTGGCAAGTCCTAGGCGCTGAGGTTTTACCCACAGCACCACCCGCGTCCCTGCAGCTGTACAGCTGAGCCCAAAAGTCCAGTGCCGACCTAAAGCCTAGCAAATGTATTGTTCATTAAAATTTCACAGATAACCAAGAAAGATGAACATGTGCTCTACTCTAATAAAGCTCATGCCATAATATATTCATTAAGTCTTCAAGGTGCTAGTGCATTTGTTGCTTTGCTAAAATTACAGTGTGTTGCTGGGTTGTGGTGGGGATTAAAGACTAGAAAACACTTTGGCAAATTTGAAATTCTGTTACCAAAAGTGGGATAGTGCAGATATATGAAGTCTGGGAGCATGGAGGGCCCCCTCCCTGCAGACCCCACCCAGGCAAGCCTGTCCCAGCAGACAACCACAAATCGGCCTTGCTATGGACAAATGTTTGCAGGCATTGATTTCCCGACTGTGTCCCAGATTATGATGATGATGATGATGATGACTGATTGATTGGTGATTGATTGTAAACCTGGACACACATAAGTCTCTTCCAGTTCAAAAGAGGGGGAGGCGGGCTGGAGAGATATGGAGAAATAATGTTTAAAAAGTATTACATTTATATCCATCTCACCTTTCGTCCAAGGAGCTTAAGGTGGTATTCACTGGGTCTCCCTTTCGCCATGTTCTTGACACAACAACCCTGTGAGGTTAGGCTGACACAAGATCACTTAGTGGTCTTCATGGCCAGGTTCTCCCATGATTCATCTTGTTCCACCATCAGTGAATTCCACTGGGTGACCCCGTGTAAGGAGAGTTGCAATCCCAAAAATGGAACACTTTACTTCTATTGTATGTGCCAAAATATCACTATTGTAAACCTTCTGGAGTATAAGCCTTTCTAAACATCCTAGCAATAGTCCAAATGACACTGACGATAGAGGTAGACCCACTCATTTTCAAACATACCTTCGTAACCGTAAGAGGTAAATGCTCACTTTAAATTTAAAAGTCAGCTGTCTTTACAAAGCTGAATTCTGCACCCAACCACAATATTTGTGCTTTCTCATCTTCCCTGTGGGACCTGCAAGATACACACAGCCCTGCCAATAATGATCATGAAACCTTGTTGTAAGGTAAGAATAAAATTTCTACACTGAGTGTTTCTGGGAATTTAGCCATTATAAATCAATTGAATGTTCTTGCGTGCATGTGTGTGTGTGTGTGTGTATATATATATATATATGGGATAAATCAATTGTGATTTAGGTTTACAAGAGCTTATCTCAGTCTTCCAATCATTCTGATCTATGTGTGTTTCCTTGTTCCAACTTCACTTTGAATTTCTGGTCCAAATCAATCACAAAACCTCCAAGCAAAACTCACTCAAAATGACCTTCTTTAAATTGTTTCCACCTGAAACCATAAATCTGCCAGTGTTGCTTCCAAAAGAGCCCTGCACCAGTTGACAAATTCACAAATTTTAGCTCATCTTTTGACAGGTTTCTCCCGCTTCCAAAGTCTCAATGTCCCTGATGTTGCCACCTTGGCAATGGTCTGTCTCTGATCCACAGGCCTTCATAGCAGGCAGAGGAGTAAAGCTCAAATGTCATTAGCCAAATGCAAGTCTACCAATATTGGCATAAAGCTGGTCAGCCTAAGCTCTCACCAAGACAATTTTTAGGCATAGCACAGATGGCAATGTGTATTCAGCATGATGACAGCTCCATGCAGCTGCCTAACCTGGTGTTCCTGGCTGCAATTACATAGGGTGAAAAGACCAGAAACACTAATCACAGGAAAAGGTGTGGTGCTGAGGTAGAAATTTTCAAGATAATCCATTCAATTAATGTGCTTGCAATTTAGAAATGCACCATTTAGAACGGGTTTTGTGAAGGCAACCCTATCCTCTTTACAATGTTAAAGGAATAGTTTAGCTCTAAGTGGGGCTACTGTTACTCAAAAATTCAATACACATCCTGCATAATGCAGACAGAAAGCTGATCTTCACACCATTCTCAGCATTTCCAAAGAAAGCAAAGTCTTCCCCTCTGCTGGGTCACACTTGTGGAAACCACATCTGTCATACCTCTCAGCCAAGCCAAACCCATGTGTTCCCCTTTGTTCCAGGTAGCTTGGATTTGTCTTCAGAAAATGCTTTTATGCATACAGTTTTAGAAACCCGGTTATTGCTAGGTATGGGTCATAGAAAATTATTTAGCAACTATGTAATCATATTATCGAAATGATTACACCATCCTGAATTTAGCACACCCAATATTACTTCATTGAAGAAGGGAAAGTCAAGTTGTGCTGCATGTTTACCAATGCCATTGATTTTACTCAGATTAGCTCATCTGCAACTCTGTGTATAGGGCTGAGGTTGAATCATGCAGGCCTATGACGGAGAGGGCAGGGCAAAGAATAAAGGGCTACAATATTAGCCTACTGAGCAACCAGTTAAGAGGAAAGAGCAAAAATCTTTGAGTAAATGAAACAAGTAAATCATTCCATAACATTCCTTGGGAGAGATAGCAGCTGAATGCAGAAAGAAGGAATCTTCTTTAATAAGATATTATGAAATATTACAACACATAGCTATGAAATGCAAGAGGTACAGCCTGTGATATTTCTAGCTGAAGCAGGACCTCTGCCCATGGACAGTGGGCACACACTGTTTGTACAAGCCAAGTGGCCACAAGTGGGCAGTCAGAGGTCACCCAACCTACTGTAATTCCACTCTATCCTCAACATTCCTTTATTGTACCCAGAGTGGCCAGGCAAATTATACTAAACTAAGTTCACACAGGTCCTGCTATCCACCCACTTGTTATCCAAAAATTCACTTATCTGAACTCACTACATGCAAGGCTGATTCAGATATCCAAACAGCCAGAGTTTACCCACTTCTTTACTTTCTTTTTTGTTTGCGCTTTGTTGATTGGTGGTAGCCATTTTCAGGCAGATTAGACAAATCACGGAGCAGGAGAGATTGGCAAATCAATTTTTCCTTTGTCTCTCTTTTGCTAGTAGGCAGCAGCCATTTTAAGAAGAAACCATGCAAAAAAAGGGAGGGAGGACGAGACAATGGATTATAAATGTTCCCATAGAAATAATGGCAATGGTCAGCTCATTGTGCGAACAATTTCCTGGGACTGCATTGTGTTCAGTAAGCGGGACCTGTGTGTACAGTGACAATTCACAACCCCAGTGAGTGATAGCAAGAGATGGGTAAATCAGTCAATTTCAGCTCTGATTTTCATTTTTCTAATCTTAAATTCAATTCAGTGGCATAGCATGGGTTGCCAGTGCCTTGGGCCGTTTGTGGGGAGTGGGTAGGAGGGAGGGAAGTGGACTGAATACACATGCACATTCAACTGCCTAACAGCATCCACATCACCCAGGGGATTGCAGCTGTGGAGTTAAGGAAAGAAGATTCTCTTCATTGTCTGGAGAGGTCACTTTCTCATTCACATGGAGAATCTGTTTTCAATGGAGCCCAGTGACAGAGGCGCACAGCTGTATTGAGGCAGCACCGGGTATTGAAATTTTGCTCCCCAAACAATTTTGCACCCAGGGCTACTACCCCTGTGCCCCCCCCACTATGCCACTAATTCAATTCTCCACATTTCAACATCAGCTTGAGATTTTTATTCGAAAAAGTCTTCTTGATAATTCATCAACATTCCAATATAAATTCCTCATAATATACATATTTGTATGTGGTTTTGTCTAATATAATGCATTTTTGTATCTTATTTTAACTAATAAATGCATTTTCATACACACTTTACCCTGCTAAATGCATCTTTGTGCACATAGCCTGACTGGATAATTGCACTGCAAAATCTGAAGAACTGCAAATTCTGAAAGATCGCTGTATTCAAGTGCTCATTGTTTTGCAGATTGTGTATTAGGTAAGTTCACCTCTACATGCAAAGTGATTTGATTTATTCCCCCATCCCTAGTGACAGCACAAACTTCCTAGCTTTGCTATCTTAAGCTAATATCCAAGGCATTCAGGTACAACACAGAAGCAACATTTGCAATGCTGTAAGCAGTCTTGTCATTCGTTCGACTGTCAAACAGTTGTTATAAATATTTGAAACACTATGAAAACTGGAAACCTGTGTTCTATAATGTCAACTTCAACTGTCTGGAGAAAGATGTTGTCTGTCTCCCACTCAGCCCTGCAAGAAATAGTGGTTCCTTACCATTTTACTCAAGGAAAGAAGGATCTCCTTAGATTTCCTTTCATTTTAAACAAATTATGGGGTTGTTGATTTGTAGGGAGTCAGAAGGTGATGGTCAATGAAGCATGTTGACTCAGAGTTAAATCCATGGGGCTTACTCCCAGGTAAACATGATTAGGAATGAGAATTTAGTCTCAGCTATTATATTCCTATGTAAAAAAAAAATAGAGTATCTTTTAGTGACTGGCACTACAAATAGGTTTTGTTTTTTTCCTTTTTTTAAAATATATATTTTATTAAGATTTTTAAACATAAATGCAAAAATAAAGAACAGTGTAACATATATCATAACATACTTTCTTAACTTCTTTGGACTCCCTCACATCTCCCGCTCCCACTTGCATCATTGTCAATTCTTGCCCGCAATTTATCATCTTGTTTAAAATCTTGTGTCCCATTCATTTAAATATAGTCTATTAATTCTTCAATAGGTTTATAATTTTTCCTCAACTTACTTGTCATCTTAATTCCATCTAGTTTAGTGGTGCACAATTATTTATAATCTAGCATCCTTTCTTAACATTCAACCAAATTGCAATGTTTTTTTAGATAAATCTTAAATTTCTTCCAGTCTTCTTCAACCCTCTCCTCTCCCAGGTCTCGGATTCTGCCAGTCATCTCGGCCAGTTCCATGTAGTCCATCAGTTGCATCTGCCACTCTTCCAGTGTGGGTAGATCTTGAGTTTTCCAATTCTTAGCGATGAGTATCCTTGCTGCCGTTGTTGCATACATAAAAAATGTTTGATCCTTCTTTAACACCTTCTGGCCGACAATACCCAGAAGGAAGGCCTCTGGTTTCTTGGTGAAGGTATACTTAAATACCTTTTTCAGCTCATTATATATCATTTCCCAAAAGGCCTTCACCCTAGGGCAAGTCCACCAGAGGTGAAAGAATGTTCCTTCATTTTCTTTATATTTCCAACATTTATTATCAGATAAATGGTATATCTTGGCAAGTTTAACTGGGGTCATGTACCATCTATATATCATTTTCATTACATTTTCCTTCAGAGCATTACATGCAGTGAAGTTCAACCCAATGGTCCACAACCTTTCCCAGTCCTCAAACATAATGTTATACCCAATGTCCTGTGCCCACTTTATCATAGCCGATTTAACCATTTCATCTTGTGCGTTCCATTTTAACAGCAAGTTATACATTCTTGAAAGTACCTTAGTCTTAGGTTCTAACAGTTCTGTTTCCAACTTCGATTTCTCCACCTGGAACCCTAACTTTTTGTCATTTTTAAAGACTTCTTTAATCTGAGCGTAGTGTAACCAGTCTCGCACTTTATCCTTCATTTTCTCCAAACTCTGCAATTTCCAATTGTCTCCATCTTTTTCTAATATTTCCCAATATTTTGGCCATTTGGCCTCCATATTGGGTCTTTTTCTGGCCTTAGCTTCCAGAGGTGAAAGCCACCTTGGAGTTTTGTTTTCCAATAAGTCTTTGTATTTTGTCCAGACATTAAACACTGCTTTCCTGACAATATGTGTCAGGGCTGCCTCTAGGTCCCAGCTCACAGAGGACCAAAGCCAGGCTGATACTATGTACAAAAGTCTTTATTGAAGTATAGTTTCCATTTTAAAGCCAGAGCGTGCAACCCTACGTCTAGACTCTAGATCGGCGAAGTCCTATCTGAATCACTTCCCCTTCCGCACCAGTTTAAGATCCTAGCCCTGCTCCACCTTCTGCGCTGCTCTCTCCTCCTCTGGGTCCTCCTGCCCTCTGGGGCATTGCCCTTCCTGGACTCTTCCGACGCTGAGTCGCTTAGCTCCTCCCCTTGCCTCCGGTGTGCTTTAGGACCCGGTTCCCAATCCTCACTCTCTGCTGTCCCGCGCTCCTGTACATTTGAACTTGCTTCTCGCGCCAACCCAGTGACCTTTCTCCTAACCGTTACACTGCTTCTATCACTGCTTCCCTCTTCCGTGACACTGGCCGGATCTGACCTCCCCTCCGTTGTACGACTCTCCGAGGAAGGCATGGTCAGCTCTGCCTCGTCTTCTCTCCCTGGTGGGGGAAGTACTGGTCCCGATGCCTGGGACCCTTCCCCCCCACTCTGCTCTGGTGGGGAAGCTGGTCCTGATCTCCAACTACTACTCTGGGAGTCCCTGCTTCCCCCTTGCTCCTGGGGCGTTCCCCTTGGGACCCCCCTACCCCTGGCCACTGGCGCTCCCTTCTGTGAATCTTCCGATTCGCTGGAGAGGCTTATGGACTCCCTCGGACCACTGTCTCCTCCTACACTGCCCTCTGATTCCTCGCCCTCGCTCTCCATTTCCCATCTTCCCTGTGCCTCTGCTCCTGATCCCCTGACATCCATCCCCCCCTCGAAGCCCCCCCTTCCCCCCTCCCCTTCTCCCGGAGTGGGTTCTGGGTGCTCCAATGTCGTGGGGGTGAGTGCGGGGTACAGTTCTTCCCCCGTGGCGTGCCGCCAGCCGGATAAGTCCGGGAAGTCCTCCATGGTCTCGTCAACGGCGATCTCCTCTGCTTCCATCTCTTGGGAGGTGTGCTCGAAACCTGGATCTACCCCCAACTCGCCCGTGACCCCCTCTTCCCCTGTCGCTTGGGGTGACACTGCGTGCCATGGTCCTCTCAGCAGATCTCTGCGCCAGCCCACCTCAGGCTGATCCTCCCACCAATAAGATCCTCCTGTGCCAAACCCTGAGAGGGACCCCTCTGGGGAGCTGGTCTCCGGTGACGCCTCTTCAGCTGAAGAGAAACCCTGGAACGTGCTGGTGGAGAGTGTGGGTGTGAAAAGATATTCATCGAAATAATCTGCCGGCATGGGTCTGTGCGGGAAAAGTGCATGGAATTCGTCCTTGAGCCATTGCTCCTCCACTGCATAGTCCGGTACCCACCTGTTGGCGCTGGCTGGGGTGTCTTCCCTGGCGAGGAGATATTCAATCCCTTCCTCCCCCCATCTCGAGTCTAAAATCTCTGTGGCCTCGTTGATCGGGTCCGCCCTCGGCGGCCCCCCCGTGTGGGTGCGTCTCTGAGCGGGCTGGGGGCAGTCCCTGGTGCCTGGAACCTGTGAGGTGCCTTGTAGGGCGTGAGCACCGATCTATGAAAGACCGGATGCATTTTGGATCCCTCCGGGAGTGTCAGCCGGAAGGCCACTGGGTTGATCTGTGCCTCAACTTGGTAAGGGCCTAGCTGCTTGTGTCCGAGCTTCTTTTTAGCTAACGATCTGGCCGGCACTGCCTGGGCTGCTAACCAGACCCAGTCCCCCACCCGGATGTCCTCCCCAACTCTCCTGTGTCGGTCTCCCTGCATTTTGTAAGCGTGTTTAGCTAGCTCCAACTGCCTTCGGAGCTGTTCGTGGACCTCCTGTAACTCCGCTGCCAAGTTCTCAGCTCCCTGCGGTTCCCCCTCCCCCACTTTCTCTAAACCCGGGAAGGTCCTGGGATGCCGCCCATTGTTGGCGAAAAACGGTGTCACCCCCGTGGACACGTGTTTCGTGTTGTTGTAGGCAAACTCGGCCAGCGGCAGATAGTCCACCCAGGTCGAGGGCTGCTGGTTCACGTAGCATCTCAGGTACTGCTGCATGATGGCGTTGACCCTCTCCGCTTGTCCGTTGGTCTGCGGGTGTCTCGCCGACGATAGGTTGACCTTGACGTTCAGGATGCCCATCAGCTTCTGCCAGAAACTCGAGATGAACTGGCGCCCCCGGTCGGACAGGATAGACCGTGGTAGGCCGTGCACCTTGAACACGTGGTCTATGAACATCTTGGCTGTCTGTTCCGCTGTGGCCACCTTTGCGCAAGGAATGAAGTGGGCCATCTTGGTGAACAAGTCTACTACCACGAGTACCGCTGTCTTGCCTCGCGAGCTGGGCAGATCTGTGACAAAGTCCAGGGCCACTTTCTCCCACGGCTCGAGGGGTGTCTGTAGCGGTTCCAGCAATCCCGCCGGCGGCTTGTGCACCGGTTTGGCCCTTTGGCATGTGTCGCACCTCGTGACGTAATCCGCGACTTCCCCCCTCATCTTGGGCCACCAAAAGTCTCTGGCTACTAGTTCCACCGTCTTCTCTTTGCCGAAGTGCCCAGCGCTGGGTGCGTCGTGTAACTGCTGCAGTACCTTCGCGCGGAGGTCGTCTCCCGGCACGTAGAGGGCCCCTTTGCGGATGAGCAGTCCGTCGCGTATCTGAAACTCGTCGTCCTTCGCCTTGCCGCTTCGCACCTCCTCCATCTTGGATCGTGCAAAGGAGTCTGTCTGCAGCGCGTGACGTACTGCGTCCAGGTCCACCGTGGCTGAGGCGCATGCCCACGCTTCCGGTGCGAAAATGTGCTTGGCTGCCGCCGGTGCCTCTGCCTCGAGATACTGCAGCTTCCTGGACAGCGCATCCGCCATGATGTTGCTGTCTCCTGGGATGTATTCTATCCTGAAGTCGAAATCTGCAAAGAACTCCGCCCAGCGGATGTGTCTCTGGTTTAGGAACCTCGCCGTGCGCCAGTACTCCAAGTTCTTATGGTCCGTGCGGACCTGCACTGTGTGTTTGGCTCCGATGAGGAAGTGCCGCCACGCCTTGAATGCTGCATGAACAGCCAGCAACTCTCTGTCCCAGATGGTGTAGTTCTGCTCCGACTTGCTGAGCTTCCTGGAGTAGAAAGCGCACGGCCTCCAGTCCCCTTGGTGGTCTCGCTGCAACAGGACCGCCCCCACGGCTCTGTCTGAGGCGTCCGTCTCAACCCTCATGGGTTTGCTGGGGTTCACATGTAGTAGTTGTTCTTCGGACGCGAAGAGACGCTTGAGCTTTTGAAAGGACTGCTCTGCCTGCTCCGTCCAGATGAACTTCTTCTTCTTGGAGCTGAGGGTGTCGGTGATGGCCGCCGTCTGCATAGCGAAACCCTTGATAAACTTGCGATAAAAGTTGGCAAAGCCGACAAACTTCTGGACCTCCTTCCGATTGCGCGGGCTCTTCCAGTCCAGCACCGAGCGGACCTTGGCGCTGTCCATGGCGAGTCCCTTGTCGGACAGCTTGTAGCCCAGGAAATCCACCTCCGTCACGTCGAACTGGCACTTCTCCAGCTTGGCATAAAGCCTGTGCTCTCTCAGCCTCTGCAGGACTTCCTTGACATCTCTCTCGTGGGCCTCCTGCGACTCCGAGAAGATCAGGATGTGGTCCAGGAAGCAGACGCACTTCTTGTAGAGGAGACCCGCTAAGACGTGGTGCATGAAGGCTTGAAAACAGTGGGAGCCATTTTGTAATCCAAAAGGCATAACTCTATATTCATAGGTGCCTAGCAGCGTAAACATGGCCGTCTTCCACTCGTCGCCCTCCCGCACGCGTATGAGATTGTACGCTCCGTGTAGATCCAACTTGGTAAAGATGTGACCCTTCCTCACCGTCGCCAGGAGGTCATCGATCTTGGGCATGGGGAAGGCTGTGGGCTTGGTTTTCGAATTCAAAATTCTGAAATCAACTACAAGCCTCTTTTGGGGCGTGTCTTTTTTCTTCACAAAAAACACGGGGCTGCCCCCCACTGCTTTGGACTCCCGGATGAATCCCCGCTTCAAGTTGAGGTCTATGAACTCCCTGAGTTCCTGCAGTTCATCTTCAGACATGGAATACAGTTTTCCCGTCGGCAGCGTCGCCCCCGGCAGGAGGTCAATCTTGCAGTCGTATGGTCTGTGGGGGGGTAGCTTGTCCACCTCCTTCTCGCAGAAAACCTCCAAAAAGTCTCTGTACTTGTCGGGTACCGCTTGCAGCATGCCCAAGTGTAACTGTGGCCCATCTTCCGGCCCCTCATCTTCCTGGGTGGGCAGTATGCAGTTTGCTGCGCAGTAGGAGGAGCTGAAAGTCAATTGGCGCTGGTACCATGCTAATGCCGGACTGTGCCGGTCCAGCCAACTCATGCCCAACACTATGGGTGTGTCTGACAGGTGTGTAACATTGAAGCTGATGACTTCGCGGTGGTTTCCAATTCGCATCACCATTGGTGGTGTTTGCTGTAGCACTTGTCCCCCCAGTAGCTCTCTGCCGTCGACTGTCACTACTTTCAGGGGCATCGTGGCAGGCAGGAGCGCTATGCCATGTTGCTTGATGAAATCCACTCCTATAAAGTCTGCATTGCTGCCAGAGTCAATGGTAATGGGGATTTCCATGGTGAGCCCATTGGGAAGCTGGAGGGATGCGGTGAGCTGCACCACTGGTTTGGGTGGGAGGGGGTCTGTGGGCTGTAAGATCCCTGGGGACTGCTTCACTGACTCGTCTGGCTGGGCCCCAGTGCCTATGATTCCAGCCAGACTCCGTCGTTTCCCTGCTGTGGTACATTCTGCTGAACTGCTTCTGTAATCGTCGCTGAGGCTGCAGTGTGCTTGTGCAGCCTCTGGGGACACTCTTTCGCCATGTGCTGAGCACTGTCGCAGATGTAACACTTCCTGTTCCCTCTAGGCTTCATTTTGACTGCTCCCGGCGTTAGGGCTCTGGCTGCTGACTGAGCCTTGGCACCACCTATCTCCATCGGCTCCTCTCCCCCTCCCAGCGGAGGCGTGGATTGAGCGCGCGTTGTGTCCCTGGGAAAGAAAGGAGGTGCTCTTGCTGGCGCGCGTCCCCAACTCCCTTCGTCTTTGCTCCAGGAACGTTGTTCCAGACGCACCCCAATCGTCAGCCCCCTCTGGACCACTTCTTGAGTGCTTTGGGGTCTCTCCCCCCTTGCGATTTCGTCTTTCACAGCCCCATTCAGCCCCTCCCAAAAAAGGTCCCTGACGGCAGCTGAATTTTTCTCCCATCCCAGCGCGTTGACCAATGCAAAAAAGCGTGCGTGATATTGCCTC
This sequence comes from Podarcis erhardii, assembly GCF_964252035.2. NCBI lineage: Eukaryota > Metazoa > Chordata > Lepidosauria > Squamata > Lacertidae > Podarcis > Podarcis erhardii. The sequence continues at coordinate 104,679,508 of NC_138508.1, read as the reverse complement.
ACAGTGGCCCTCCCTTGTTTTAATCCATGTATCTCTTTCCTGGCGAGATCTACATCTATCGCTGATAGAAAACAATCATCCATCGCCTTAAGAAAGGCATCCGCATTTTGGAGGGCTGGGTCCTTATCTCGCCACAGATTACGCAGCCACGCTTTAGCGTCTCCGTGAAGATGCGTTAATATGAAGCCTACTTTCTCCCGCTCATCTCTAAAATCCTTCTCCAGCAATTCTAGCGCGTAAACCACGTCTGCTCTGAAGATAGGATACTGCTGCAGATTCCCATCGAAATGAGACACGAGGCTGCTTCCTCTCTTTCCCAGCCCAATTCCCTCTGGTCTGGTTCCCGGCGCCCCCTGTTTAGTCAACATTTCCAACCTGATTTCCAGATCCTTGCAGGCAGTAGCCGCTTCCTATTCCCTCTTCCTAGATGCAAGAATTTCCGCGTTGAGTTGTGTCACTGCGTTTTGCAGGGCTGTTATGCGTTCTTCGGTAGTCATCTTGTCTTGCTTTCGTGAGCTTGCGAAGCACCAATCTTCGCCCCCCGCTGCGTCCACTCACGCTGCAAGGTTTTTCTGAGGAGATAGGACTTACTGTCAGGGCTGCCTCTAGGTCCCAGCTCACAGAGGACCAACGCCAGGCTGATATTATGTACAAAAGTCTTTATTGAAGTATAGTTTCCATTTTAAAGCCAGAGCGTGCAACCATACGTCTAGACTCTAGATCGGCGAAGTCCTATCTGAATCACTTCCCCTTCCGCACCAGTTTAAGATCCTAGCCCTGCTCCACCTTCTGCGCTGCTCTCTCCTCCTCTGGGTCCTCCTGCCCTCTGGGGCATTGCCCTTCCTGGACTCTTCCGACGCTGAGTCGCTTAGCTCCTCCCCTTGCCTCCGGTGTGCTTTAGGACCCGGTTCCCAATCCTCACTCTCTGCTGTCCCGCGCTCCTGTACATTTGAACTTGCTTCTCGCGCCAACCCAGTGACCTTTCTCCTAACCGTTACACTGCTTCTATCACTGCTTCCCTCTTCCATGACACTAGCCGGATCTGACCTCCCCTCCGTTGTACGACTCTCCGAGGAAGGCGTGGTCAGCTCTGCCTCGTCTTCTCTCCCTGGTGGGGGAAGTACTGGTCCCGATGCCTGGGACCCTTCCCCCCCACTCTGCTCTGGTGGGGAAGCTGGTCCTGATCTCCAACTACTACTCTGGGAGTCCCTGCTTCCCCCTTGCTCCTGGGGCGTTCCCCTTGGGATCCCCCTACCCCTGGCCACTGGCGCTCCCTTCTGTGAATCTTCCGATTCACTGGAGAGGCTTATGGACTCCCTCGGACCACTGTCTCCTCCTACACTGCCCTCTGATTCCTCGCCCTCGCTCTCCATTTCCCATCTTCCCTGTGCCTCTGCTCCTGAGCCCCTGACAATATGGTTCTTAAAGGCCTTATTGATCTTAACCTTGTCATACCATAAGTATGCATGCCAGCCAAAAGCATTGTCCAGTACGTCAGTGTCTTCGAGAAGTAGCCAGTCTTTTAGCCAGCAGAAAGCTGCGGCTTCATAGTACAACTTTAGGTCTGGCAGGGCAAAGCCCCCTCTTTCTTTCGCATCAGTTAATATCTTAAACTTGATTCTGGGCTTTTTGCCCTGCCAGACAAATTTAGAGATATCTCTCTGCCACTTCCGGAAGCACTCCGCCTTGTCCACAATCTGTAGTGTTTGAAACAAAAACAACATCTTTGGCAATACATTCATCTTAATAGCAGCAATTCGGCCTAGCAAAGAAAGTTTTAATTTTGTCCAACTGTCCAAGTCTCTCTTAATTTCAGACCAACATTTTTCATAATTATCCTTAAATAGACTCAGATTTTTTGCTGTTATGTTTACCCCTAGGTACTTTACTTTTTTAACCACAGTTAGTTCTGTCTCTCTCTGAAACCGTTCTGACTCTGTATCTGTCAAATTTTTTCCCAACACCTTGGTTTTCTGTTTATTTAATTTAAATCCCGCCACCCGACCAAAGTCTTGAATCAGTTGTAATACTCTTTTTGTACTAGATTCTGGCTCCTGCAGGGTCAAAACTAGGTCATCTGCAAAGGCTTTAAGTTTATATTGTTTCGCTCCGACCTGAATCCCTTCCACCAACCGGTCCCCTCTGATCATATTCAAGAGCACCTCCAGAACCGAAATAAATAGCAAAGGGGAAATCGGGCAGCCTTGTCATGTTCCTTTTTCAATTTTGAACTCTTCTGTAACCACATTGTTAACTATCAATTTAGCCTTTTGTTCTGAGTATATTGCATCAATCCCATTCTCAAAACCCCGTCCCACTCCCATTTCTTTTAAGTTTCCCTTCATAAATTTCCAAGAGATATTATCAAAGGCCTTCTCCGCATCTATAAAGATTAACACTGCTTTTGTGTTTATGTCTGTTTGCAAAAGTTCCAAAATGTCAATAATGTTCCTTGTATTAGCAACATGTGTCTACCTGGGAGAAAGCCTGCCTGGTCTTTATGAATTACTTCATTTAGAACTTTTTTAAGTCTACTTGCCAAAACTTCTGCAAATATTTTGTAATCCACATTTAAAAGGGAGATGGGACGATAGTTCTTGAGTTGTGTCTTTTCGGTTTCCGATTTTGGTATCAATGTGATGAAAGCTTCCTTCCACGATTCCGGCGCCCTCTTCCCCTCCATAATTTCATTGCTGACCTCCATCAGTGGTTGTATCAAATAGTCTTTTAATGTCTTATAATACTTGGAGGTCAGCCCATCTGGCCCTGGAGATTTGCCCAATTGCATGTTCTGAATGGCTTGTTCAATCTCTTGTCGTATTATTTTGCTGTTCAGGATAGATCTGTTTTCTTGTGACAATTTTGTTAATCCATTTTTTTTCCAAAAATTGTTTAATCTCAACCTCATCTTGCGGCCCTTGAGTATATAATTTTTTGAAATATCTCTGGAAGCACTTTCTGATCTCCGCGGGGTTCTGAATGTTTCTTCCTTCAATTTCTAGATTTGTGACTGTGTTTAATTTTTGTCTCCTCTTCAACTGCCAAGCTAGCAGTTTCCCACATTTATTTGCCGATTCAAAAGTTTTTTGTTTCATTAGTTTAATCTTCCACTCTATTTCCTGGTTTATCAGTTTAGAATATTGTGCTTGGTGAAGTTTAATTTCTCTCAAAATCGGCTGTGACTTCGGATTTGATCTTAACTTCTTCTCTAGTTCTTTAATTTTCTCCAAGATCTTATCTTTCCTCTCATTTTGTGTCCTTTTCTTTACAGCATTCTGTTGTATCAAGAACCCCCTCATCACAGCTTTGCTTGCATCCCAGATAGTTCTTTTTTCCACCGTAGTGTTCATATTTATCTCAAAGTAATCCTTCAAAGCTTTTTGGGCCTTCTTAATAATCTCCTGATTTCTAAACAAATTGTCATTCATCTTCCATCTAAAGGAGCCGGTTGGTAGTAGTGTCATGTCCATCTTCAGTGCGTTATGGTCGGAGCAGGTCTTTGGGCAGATTTCCACCTTTCTGACCTTGGGTGCCAGACCTCTAGTTATCCATATTTGGTCAATTCTTGTCGAAGTCAGCTGGGCTTCAGAGAAAAATGTTCCTTCTCTTCCCAAGGGGTTCTTCGTTCTCCAGATGTCAATCCAATCCATATTGTCTGTCATTTCAAAAAAAGTCTTTGGTAGTCTGCCGTCTTTTGTAATATTTTGGCTTTGTGACTTATCCATGTTAGTTGATACGACCCCGTTCATGTCTCCCATCATAATGATGTTGTTATAGTCCAGATAATCCAGCATACTCTCATGCAACTTCTTGTAAAATTCCGATTTCCCCTCGTTTGGTGCATAGATTCCCAATATCAAAATCTTCTCTCCTTGATGTTGTATCTCAATTGCTAAAATTCTTCCATGTTCATCTTTAAATAAAAATTTAGGTGACAGGCTCTCTTTTGCATATATCACCACTCCTCTCTTCTTTACTCTGTCTGAAGATATTAATTCCTGGCCAAGTCTTTTGTTTATTAACACTTTTCTATGGAGCCTAGTCACATGTGTTTCTTGTAAGCAAATAATGTCCAATTGTTCCTTTTTTAATATATGAAAAATTTTCCTCCTTTTTTCCGGGATGTTACAGCCATTTATATTCCAGCTCAAAAGTTGCAGAGACATCCTGAATAAATCTGGTTATTTTCCTGGGGGTGGTACCTTATTTGCTGGATCTTCCGAGTCCAAGGGTGCAGGTACCCCTGGTGCTCCAGGCCCAGAGGGTAGTTCAATTCCTTTTTGAAGGTCCTCTCCGTATGCAGTCAGAAATTTATCTCTGTCTTCCAATGTTCTAATTTTAACCTTCTTCCCTCTAAAAGTGAAAGATAGTCCTTGGGGAAATTCCCACCTGAAGATAATTGAATTGCTCCTCAACAGTCTAACCAGTTCCAAATAGTCAGATCTGAGGTCCAGCAGTTGTTTAGGAATATCCTTGTAAATTTCAATTCTTTTGTCCGAAATGTCCAGTGACTTTCCGTAGTGTAGGCCCAAAATCTTGTCCCTTTCCTCCTTTGATCTCAATATTATCAAACAGTCTCTGGGCTTCTCTTTCTTTATAAGTCTTCCAAGCCTAAAAGCTGATACAATTTTAAAGTCCTTTTCCTCTAAATTCCAAAACTTGGAAAATTCTCTAGTCAAAAACTCAGCTAAGTTGCCTTCTTCCGCTTCTGGTACTGACCTTATCCTTAAGTTGCTCTCCCTGTTCCGCAGTTCTATCATAGAAAGATAGGTCTGGTGTTCACCTACTTGTTTACAGAGTGGTCTTACCTCTTGTTCTAAATTTCCAAGTCTTTGGCTAGTATCTTCAGCCAATTTCCAATTTTCACCTGTAGCCTCCGTCAGTTCTCCAATCGCTTGTACGTTCTGTGCTACTTGTCCAGTTAATCTATTTAGACATTCTGTGTTTTGATCAATTTTGGCTGTTTGCTCGTCAGCTTTTTTATCCAGAGATTCCACTCTCTTATCCAAAGATTCCAATTTTTCATAGATTTTCTCTAAAATAGAAGCAGTTGCTCCTGAGGCCATATCTTCCAGTTGTAGTTCCTCAGTTTCTCCCTCCCCTGCCCGTGGCAGAGAGGCAGCTTCTTCTTCAGAAGGCAAAGTAGGCACTGATGATCTACGTGTCTGTGAGGCTGCAGTTAAAGTTGTTAAGGTTGTTTGTCTAGTTCTTCCCCTCTTTCTTGCGCCACTCATTCCAGAGTTATCTAAAAGTCAAGGTCAAGCTGAGTTGTTCCCATGAGAAAGCAACAGCCCAGATGGTAGCAGTCAAACAGGAGGCCGGGAAAAGGAAAGTAAAATAATGTCACTGCTGTAAATCCCAAATCCTCTAGGGGGAGCTTAAAATGTCTTTAGGGAAGAGATCAATTCCGGTGAAATTAGTAAAGTCAAATTTAATGTCCAGGAACCTTCAATAATAAGTTTTAGCAGAGCTAGTATTAGTAGCCACAATGTTTCAGACAGTGCGTACTGGTATTCCAAATGATACTTCAAAGTAGCAAGTCCAGACTCCCTCAGATTGTTTCAAAATTTGAATTCAAAGTATCCAAATCTGCAAACTGGCTGCTCAGTTACTCAGGCAGCTCCAGCACCTGGGTTTCTTACTTAAATTGTAGTTCCAGTAGAAGAAAGGTATCACAATACAGATAAAGAGAATAAAATCCAACGCTTAAAGTCCTTATTCTGCTTACAAGGAAGTTCAATAGGTGCTCAGATCAATTAGGTTAAAAGTTCTCTCTTTGCCTCCACTCCTCCAGCTCTTTGCTTTGAAGTTCAATGACAGCGGAAGACGGACTTCCTGTTTTTCGTCACTCCGCTTTCAGCCAAATTCAATATTTTTAAGTCCCGAAATTTAAAGAGTCCTTTATTACTCACGGGTTGTTGCTTTTCCGAATCAAAAATTTCCAGGAAGAGAGGTCAGCGCTCACCGGCAGCAGCAGCGCGGCTTCACTCCGTTGATTGCGAAACGACCCACAGCGCCGCTACCCCCTCCCCGTTCCGGAGCCCCTTACGGGGTTCCTTCAACGTTTCGGGGGTTGCTCCTGGCGCCCGCCGGGTCCCGAGACCACAGGCTTTTGCTGCCTGTGGATTTCCGATGTGGGTCTCCGCTTCGCCGTAGCGGACAACCCGTTCTCAACGGCCATTGCCGTTCGTGCCGCCTCCGGAAGTCCAAATAGGTTTTGTTTTTTTCCTGCTTAGAAAAAGAAAGAACAACAAAAAATCAGAACCTGTCTCCCTGGATCTTTCACAGTTTTTACTCATGTTACAGCGAAATTTAGGAGGAAAGGAATAGTGTAGATGACAAAATAGAAATCTCCAATAGTTTTAGCCCCTTCCCCTTCCTTGAACAACGTGTGTTGTTCTCTGAAGTGACCTTTTTGCCTTTTGTGATGAGGTCAAAAAACTTGCTGTCGATTATGATTTATGATCCATCAGCAGTGACAGAAACCCAGCCACCCTTTCCGGAGTGCAGTGTGGCCGTCTTAGTGGGCTTTCACTGCACCAGCAAAGAGTTCTGTCTACAGCAATCAATAGCTTCAATTTCAGGATGGCAGCCTTGCATTTCTTTCTTGAAAAAAATCATATTCTGAGAAGTACAGGAGGCATGGCTGTAAAGAGGGGATAGAGCTATATAAAAAAGACTTTTTGTACCAATTAGCAAAATATAGAATAATGAATAATTAAACCCTTAATAATGTAATCCTCTTAAAAGCATAGAACAGCTATGCAAAAAAGATTAAGCACTTAACAGCTTTCCTGTGCAATGAAAATGGTATAAGGAATAGGAACCATTGCCCTATCATTTTTCTTCTTCCTCTTAAAAAAGAAAGAAAGATTTGAAGGTCATTAATTGAATTAAAGTTAATATATACATATTTTTTAATTATTCAGACAACAAAGCAGGTGACATGGAACAAAGAAAAATATGCACTACAACATCATGTAGACTAAAACTGTGTGATGGAAACTATGTCTTAGTTGGCTTGTATCCTGTTAAAGGGAGTTATTTATTTATTTTAACTCCTCTTTTCTTCATAAAACAAACCCAAAGCAGCTTACAAGAAAGTTCATAAAAGACATAAAATCCAATTAAAGTTCCTAGTGCCATAAAACCAAAAGCAGGGTGAATCAATTCAGCATAAAAACAGAGAGGCAGGTATGGTGCAGTACATCAGCTGGTCCACCTGAATCCAATGGTTCAACCCCAAGCACAAGCAGTGCTCTGAGCAAGTTCCTGGGCAGAAAGATAGTCATGAGGCAGTTGCCAAAGGAGCATCCTACTTGCTGGGCATGAATGCTTCCTCGCCCAACTCTACCCTAACTCCTATTTCCCAAGGAAGAGAAGGGACTAACAACTCATTTATTTTCTCAGCATGTGTGTGCATGCACACACAGACACACACAGCTGCCAAGGGGGGTTCATATAAGGATCAAGTTGAAACATGTGCACCTCTCTGGTTTGGTTTGTTGAGATGAAGATTCTTCCATCACTTTTTAAATTGTATATATTTCAGCTCAAACGTTTTGGTAGTTGTGAGAGTGAGCCTGGGCTTTTTCTGCCACCATCCATCTTTATCTGCCAGTTTCACAATGGTGCTTTCACTAGCACCCATCATTCCCCTGCCCTCTGGAATGCCTCATGTCAACACTAGTATGTGACACAACCTCATACTACCAGCATGAGTTTGACCAAGCTGTGGGAGGCAGTGGAAGACAGGAGTGCCTGGCGTGCTCTGATCCATGGGGTCATGAAGAGTCGGACACAACTAAATGACTAAACAACAACAACAATATTTCTGAGAGAAAAAACAATGGCTGCCAGGCACTGGGACGAGTGTGCCCCACTGCCACAGAAGGCACCCCTTTCAACGCCACCTCTCTCCCCTCACAGGTAAGTGGGTATAGGATTTGCATGTAAGTGGGTATAGGATTTGCATTTTCCTATAGTCTGCAACATTTTAAAATAAATAATAGGGCATGATGCAGTCATAATTCAGTCACTTTAAGGACCCACATGTTTCAGTGAGAAAGACTGGCATGCACTCAACTCCGCTGAAACCACTGAAACTTCAGAATAGAGGTGGCTCTCCAGATTGTTGCTGAACTACAGCTCCCATAATTTCTGATCATTGGCCATATTGGCTGGGGCTCAAGGAAGTGCAGAATAGAAAAGAGAAGTGGCTTCAGAAATAGAATTGCATAACCTCCAACATTTCTCTGGCCACTATGGGAGGCTTCCAACATTTATAAAACATAATAAAAACTAAACATTTAAAAAACTTCCCTACACAGAGGTGTCTTCAGATATCTTCTAAAGGTTGTATAGTTACTTATCTCCTTGGCTCAGGGATCACATAACTCCAATACCCTCCAACACTTCTCAGAGGAAAATAGAGATGTCCTAAGGAAAAGCGGGACATTCTGGGATCAAATCAGAAACTGGGGCAACTTCTGTAAATCCAGGACTGTCCCTGGAAAACAGGGAAGGTCTGGAATTGGGAAGGTGAAAAGGGAGCTTAATAGTTGCTTAGGGTGTAAAGGAGAACATCAGCAGTGTTATTGTGGGCTGGTGAATGGAGTGAGCAGCATGGCAGAGATGCCCCTACCAGTATATACATAATCTTCTTCAGGATAGACCATGATGAGTTTCTCAAGAAAAACATGGATGTTTTACTTGGGGCAGCTGAGTTATTTGCAGCAGAATACTACCTTCAAAGAGCTGAGCTTTAATCTGATAATATGATCTCACAGAACCTTTCTCCCTGTTGTGTAAGCCTCTCCTAGCGTACAGGAAAATGCTAGGATATGTACTGAAGGCTCGTTCCCTGGCCTTGACACACATGGAACATCCCCTTTAACTAAATGGAATGACAGGGAAGAAAGAGGAGGAAGCCGTGACAGGGTAATGAGAATTTTTAGCATTGAGGGGGAAATGGCCTTCATAAAACAAGGATAAACAACCCTGCAGCTTAAATTACCCCCACATAAAATTCAAAGTAAGACTCAGCATGTAATAAAACATGAGTATCTTTACTGCCAGCATAATCTTAACTAATCACTTCTTATATTATTTCTACACTCTCAGTATTTCATCAGCACTAAACAGAATAACAGCAAGACCACTCTATTTTCCTTGGTTCCTCCCTTCATTAAAAATAACAAAGAGTCTTGTGGCCCCTTAAAGACACAATTTTGTTGTGGTGTAAGCTTTTGTGAATGACAGTCCACTTTCACTGGATGCATGAAGAGCTATCCTCAGGATGAAATGGACTATGGGCCATAAAAGCTTATGCCATAATAAATTTGTTTGTCTTTTTGTTCTTTTTGCTACATGAGACTAACATACCTACCCTTCTGTGGTTTGATTCATCAAGCATTTCATGAAGATTTGTACTTATGTCTCAGCTGCTCCGTACATAGAATCCTCTTCCCAGAACCCTGGATTAACCATGGTGCTAAACTGCAGAGTAGGAACCTTCAGGGAGTAGTAATGCCTGCAGTGTTGTGTGCCTAACTGTCCACAGAATTCCTGCTCAGTAGAAATTAAGAAGGCAGCATCCATAGCAAGTTTCAGATGCCGGGTGAAAATGGTTTTCTTTCAGGAGGCCTTTGTACCATGATCGCTTTTCTAATGTTTCTATTTTATGATGTTTAAATCTATGTTTTAAAGTTTGTGTACTGTATGTTTTATTTTTTCTGTAAGCCATTTTGAGATATATAGTGAAAAGTGGGGTATAGATTCCTCAATTAATTACTGGGATGTCTTCCTGTACAGTGTCAATAAGGCATGCCTTCCAACACAACACAGTCCAAATCCAGGAAGCCATCTTCCAGGTCTGCACTTCCATGTGCGTCATGTGACGCACACAAGATTGAAGGCCCCCCCCCAATAACACTTTTCAGGCATAGCCCCCCAAAACATGCATTCTGGGGTGACGTGCAAGATTGCTGCCCCCAGAAAAATGAGCAGTGATCTTTCACAGCACCCCAAAATGTGTGTTCTGAGGCACCATGCCCCGCAAAAGTGCAGCCTGAAACCATGCAAGATTGCGGCAGCCATTTTGGCCCCTGTCCTCTTGCAAGAAAAAATGGGATGTCCTGTTTTTTCTGGGGCAGTTGATGGGTATGATCTGGCTCTGTAAGAATAGTGACCCTGTCCTGCAAACCTGCACGGCTTTAACCTCCTTGCAACCCAGAATGTAGTGATCACATGCTTGCCTCATAAATGCCTTCAAGTTTCTGGTTATGGGGGGAATTAAAGAAGCTTCATGGCCTGTTCAATACGATCCTGATTTGTTTGTTTTTTACACTGTGAACTATTTGAATACGGTCCTATCAGACATTTCTCTGAGAACAAGAGACCACCCGCGTTTCTGAAAATTCTTGGGGCTGGGTGTTGGGATAGAGTTGACATTGAATCTTCCAGTTTAAACCTAAATCGAAAACAGTTATTTACATGATGCTAGGTGGACAAAATACTTACTAATGGTTACATTTATTGTTCTCTCTGCCCTGGTAAATTGATGATAGCATATTTCACATACACCACCTTGGGACAAAATCGCTCAGAACATTAATGGAGCTCTACATTTGCCAAACTTTTTTGTTCAATATGCAGCCCGGGCTATTGCTTGCTCACATTATGTATCATTACTCTGAGTGTGTGTCTTATCAGCAGCTCCAGTTGTTGGGAGACGATTGGAATTAAGCACAGAACACAGCTTTATTATTTATCTTACATGCTTTATTCCTTCTAGATTTTCAGCTTATAAGCTTCTTTCTTCAGCTCAGAATTGGATATATCACCAAGCATTGTAAAAAAATTACATCTTGTGGTTTTTCTTTTCTTTTTGGTATTTGTTCCCAAATTGGATTGAAAACAAAGTATGTTTTTTAATTAAAGCTCCATCGCACTCTAGACACCCCTCCCCTATCTTCTTCATGTGCTGGAATTTCTGATCACTTGTGAGGATTTTGCAAAGGTCTCAAGCGGTGGTGTTCACTAAGCCTCTAGCACAACTTCAATACCTTTTATATGCTAGCAGAGGCTGTAGTAATCACTGTACATTACGGAGTTCATACAGCTTGAAAGTTATAGCCAGCTTTCCTTAAACCCAAACCTAATAAAAAGCTATAGCATTTAAAGTGGACGTTACTGTATGACACTGATCCCCAAACTTCTGAGAGCTGAAACCCTCTTTTCTCCAAATTAAAATTGGAGGCATGCTTTAATCTGATGTCTGGAGAGGTTTACATGAATAGTTCATGAATGATGTGAAATGTGGAAACATCTCCTCCCTCCCCACTGTGGAAGGGTGAGCATTTCAGAAGGCAAGGTGGCCAGCACCCCACTGCCCCTAGGATGACAGCATTGCCTTTACAAAAGAGAAAGGAGGGGTTCTTGACTGTATTCTCTAAGAGGGGTGCACATACCCACACCTGTTTTAAGAGTGCCTCCAGAGTGAAAAAAAGACAAATCCAGAGCAATGGCTCAAATTACACTCTTCTAAACTGAGTAATTATCTCTGCATTGAAAACTCTAGCAACCCCATCAGACCCAATGCAGAGGTGTAATGAAAGAAGCCACCCTCAAAGGCAGGAATTTGCTGCTTGAAATGGAGCCACACCTCAATAAGCAGTCAGATTTGATTACAAGTGCTATGATCCATCTGCCAGATGCAAAGGACAGCATTCCAAGTTGGGTCTGAATCTCTCATAGCCAACAAACAGTTCACCATCCTCAGAAGCAAGCAGCTCAGCAAATGCTGCTAACTTGTAAATTTTCTGCTTGTTATCTGTGCAAATTTCATACTTCCGGGACAGGAAAGTGGCACAGAGGGGAAGTTTAATTGCTCTCCTTTCACCTGGGAAGGCATGTTGCAAATACATCCTTAGATTCTCTACAAACAGGGTAAGGTAAAGGCAAAGCGGTAAAGGACCCCCTCCAGTCAAAGGCAACTATGGGGTGCGGCACTCATCTCGCTTCAGGCCAAGGGAGACGGTGTTTGTCCACAGACAGCTTTCCGGGTCATGTGGCCAGCAGGACTAAACCGCTTCTGGTGCAACGGGACACCGTGTGAGTGCCAGAGCACACAGAAATGCTGGCAAAAAGCGGGGCATACAATAAATTCTACTATTTTTGTTAAAATGAACTGTGTTTTTATGCTGATGGTGCCAACTTGATCAAACCACAAACACAGTATGATATCGTGGGTCAAACAAATTAACCATTTGGAAATACATTAAAAGAAACCTGGGCATCAAAACTTCCTTTTCCATCTGAATAAACATTTTTCACATCTTAGCATTTTCTGCTTGGCTTACTTCTAATGAAATTGTATACAAGGTGAAAATAGAAAATATGACCCTTTGTGTCTTTTTCTGTCATAATATCTCTAATTATACATTTTGGGGAAGTAATTACCAAAGTATAAGGAATTCCAGAATTGCTATAAAATCAGCTTACAGGATACCAAGTAGACACACTTATATAATATTGGGAAGAAGGATTTAGTTTCTGGTCTATGCCACTTTTGCATATGTTCAAGTTGGTTGTACCCAGCTTCCACAGTAACCTATGAATATGTTTATAAAATCTGCAAGAAAATTTGCATTTAAATACATTTACATATACATATTTTTGAACTTTTTACTGAAAATACACTTTAAAAAAAACAATTTCAATGCATTTTTGAACCAGAAACTGTATCACAAAATTCAGTTTGCTAGCTGTACAGTGGTACCTTGCAAGACGAATGCCTCGTAAGACGAAAAACTCGCAAGACGAAAGAGTTTTTCGTTTTTTGAGTTGCTTCGCAAGACGGATTTCCCTATGGGCTTGCTTCGCAAGACAAAAACGTTTGTTTCCTTTTTCTTAAAACCGTGCATTCAGGGGGTGCAGTTGCGACTTGACTTCGAGGAGCAACTCATAGCACGCGGTGTGGAAGCCTTCTTTGAGGTTTTTGAAGACTCTGGTGATTTTTGAAGCTTTACCAAAATCCGTGCTTCTCAAGACGAAAAAAAATCGCAAGACGAAAAAACTCGCAGAACAAATTAATTTCGTATTGCGAGGTACCACTGTATATGATTGAGAAAATAACAATAGGATAAAACTGTATTGTTTTGATGTTTCCATTTTTTATTTTTATTTTGAACCTATGGCCTAGCTCAGGGGTCAGCAACCTTTTTCAGCCCTGGGCCAGTCCACCGTCTCTCAGACCATGTGGTGGGCAGGTTTATATTTTGGGGAGGGGGATGAACCAATTCCTATGCCCCACAAATAACCCAGAGATGCATTTTAAATAAACGGACACATTCTACTCACGTAAAAACACGCTGATTCCCGGACCGTCTGTGGGCCAGATTTAGAAGGTCATTGGGCTGCATCTGGGCCCCAGGCCTTAGGTTGCCTACCCCTGGTCTAGCTAATTTGGAAATGCCTGGGTCTAGCTTGTACAGTATAGAACTAGTTGTTTTCAGGTACTATATGTAACAGATGGTCGTTCTGGAAAACTAATGGAATGCATGGGCATTAAACATGGAAAGAGAAACAGTAGGCATGACAATTGTGATTAATCTTGAATTATTTTGTAGATATTGGTTATTGGGAGACATTTAATGAAAACAAAAATTAGCCAAAGTCTTAAGAAAGAAAGACATTGAAAAATGATTATATATAATCACATGATATTATGATGAGGGCTGGTCTGAAGAGCTAAAGGATTTTGATTGGATCAGGATGACAATATTGAGTTGCAACTGCTAAGATTGCCATGATCTTTTGATTAGTGAATAGAAGTCGTGCGTGTAATTTGTAAGTATATAAGAAACACTGCTGGGGGGTGGGGCATGGTTCTTCACAGCCTCCTTCTTATTTTTGAGGATGTCCCTCAAAAAAATAATGTCCTTCTCTTTTCATTTTGAGCCTACATGATTGTCTTTTGGGTTTCTGTAAGGGATACCCCCAGTCTAGGAACCCCTTTTAAATTTCTTCAACCTGTTCTGGTATGTACCAGGGGGTGCTTCATATCAGGTTGCTTCATATCAGAATTGACAAATAATAAAAAATTCACACATTGCTAAGCATAGTACAGGGCCTTTGGCAGAGATTGCCAAGATTAAACCTTAGCTTAAGGTTACCATATTTTTTTTCAATGAATCCGGGGACACTTTTCAACTTCCTACTAAATAGATGGATTTTGTCAGGGGACTAATTTGTACATCCGGGGACTGTCCCTGGGAAACAGGGACGTCTGGTAACCTTACCTTAACTGAAACTGCTCACAGCCAAGTGCAGGTATTAATATTTCACATCTGTAAGCAATAGAATGAATAAAAACTGACTTTACTTGAAAGAAAAATTGTGCAGTCCAAAAATATGGTTCAAAGGTTTTACTAACAGAACTCTTTCCAAGGAGACACAAAAGCAAAAAAAGTTACATCCAAATAGTTGCATAGTATCATGTACTGGTCTAAGCACAGCTACAGAATCTTAGAAATATTAAATATCAAACAAAGCTGGGGGGGGGGGTCAGTCTCTCCCACAGTCTGCATTCCAGCCTGGAGGGAAATCATTAGCACACAAAGACCACGTTCACAAAAATGGAGATTTGCAACTGAATATCCCTCCCATGTAATCTAAAGTTAAACACCACATGAAAAAAGCAGAGATACATTCTCAGTTAATTAGCAACCTATTAGGCACTCGGAGAGCCTTACTTCAGTGGAATTGAAATGAATTTTCTGCAGCAGTTTTTGCAACACATACCTCTATCTGAAGTCTTTATTATTTATAAAATTTGTATACCGCCCTCTATCTTTAGATCCATTGGCTTTACAGAACACTTCTATAGCAAGATCTGCTGGGATGCGCAGGTTACGATCCAGTGGATCTGTGGATGAGCCAGGAGATTCCCAGCACATCTGATTAGCTATGCATGTTTAACTCCCTCATTCTCGGTTCAGGCAGAGATGCAGTGACATACTTCCCCCAGCCCAGCTCAGCCAGGACCCAGACAGCTGAGCAAATCTGGAGGATATTAAAGTAGTATAACCCTAAAAAGGGGAGGTTCCAGTGGCATGGTGGGGGCAGGGCCAGAGAGGGGGGATTTAGGCTGACTCATAAGACTATTCAGCTAACCAAGCTGAATGTGACCTGGCAACTTGGCATAAATTAAGCTGGCAAAAAGGGTTATGTAAAGCAAAGCCTATTTTAAAGGCTTGTTTTCCCTCTGCTAGGCTTAGGCCACACCCACCACTGAACAGAGTTTGGATCTGGTGTAATTTTAAGACAGCTTAATTTATACTGGTTAGCTTTTTGCTAGTTTCTTCTTTATAGGATTTGTCCCGTATTGAATATGGTCTAGAATGGCAATGAAGGGAAAAAGGACAATTAAACTAATATTCTGCAGAACCAATCAGTCAGATGACAACTCAGAAAAGAAGAAACTTACTGCTCCTTTGATAAACTACAGTTTAAAGATTCTTAGAGTAGTTCTAACTGAAAGACTACAAAAGAGACAGCCACAGCCACACTCCACGCACCTTAAGTATATAGAAAGGAAGCAGGAAATACAATATATAGGAAATGAAAGGCAAGTTTCAGGTTTGACAATACAAAATAAAAATAGGTTATAGCCAGCTGCCATATTTGATAGTGAAAAAGTATCTGACATGGGCCAGTGGAAATCCCTTTTTCCACATTAAAGGCATTTGGTTTCCTAGCCTATTTCAGTCTTTATTTAAAAATAAGGTACAGGCTGTCGACATTGATTTGTAAAAGTAGCCGCTACTATCAAGTGTACACGAGTCAGGAACAGACACATATACAACAGAGAGCCACATTAAAGTTGTTGCAGTTCTTTTATTTATATTTTTCTTCAGCTTATTCTCTTGTGGCCAGACAATTCAGCAAGCTGTTTTGACTGTAATTGCTCCACAGAACATGAAATTTGGTCTCTAACTACTGATTCTAATGAAGTTTGCAAGCAGGCTTGCAGTATGAATATGCACTGATAATAGTTGTTTTCATTACAAGTCAAGCAGCCTTATTCCAAATTCTTACCCCATTCCCAACAAATAATAAGGTATATTTCAAACTGATGCCCCATTTTTGTACCTGTATGGTCAACATATATCAGAACGGGCCAGTGAGGTTAATGGTAACTGTTTGTGCACACTCAGAACTTATTAAACTCTTATCCGCTCTCAGTGAAAAACTGTCGTCCTTTCATGGTAGCTCCATTTTAGTTTAGTCCCAGAATTACCAAGTTCCTTCTTGTTCTACCAGGAACCTCACAATGTTGCTTGCAGGCAACAGGAGCAGCTTCCACCAGGGAAAGAAGGCACAGTAGCGAACGGAGATGCACAGTGCTGGAACATGCATTTGCTATGAGGCAGCAGCCATCTGCCACGTGAAACGAAAAACGACCACCACCAGAAGCAGATTTAGGGAAGGGGGACCAGTGCAGTCACACTGGGCACAGAGCCTCAGGGGAGATGCAGAGGATTCCAAAACTATGACTTAGAATGAAGGGGAGGGACACCAAATCTTGGTGAAGCACAGAGAAAAGCAGAAAATTGGGACCTCAAGGTCCACTGCTGCCACCACAAAAGCTGCAGATTGGTCTTTTTCATCCATATTCCAGGGCTAGTCCATTGTTACATCATGTGCTTAGTAGCTGATTGAGTAGTTGAACCCAGAGTTTCCTAGGGCAAGTCAGGTGCTCAACCCACTAGACATCACTCTGACTCTTGATGTTCTTATGCAAAGAGCAGGACATCCAGTTACACATGCCCTTGGCCCCACCCCAGAACACCACTAAATAAATCACTTTTTCAGACTTAAGATACACAAAGAGTAAAGATTAAGAAAAAACTACTCTGAAGATTATCTTCTTTGTTGTGTCTGATGAAGGGCCCAAGTAGTCCACATTTGTTTTCAGAAGTGGCCATCCAGGTACTTTCAAGAAGCCCATAACAAGAGGCATGAAGACAACAGTCCTCCCCCATTGTTTGTCTCCCGGCAAACTGACACTCTCAAGTGCACTGCTGAAATGAAATGCTTCCTGACATGGCTATAGCTCAGTTACACATATCCAGATCTTTGGCAAGCACCCAAAGGGTCTGGATCACAGCCCAGGAATGCCCTGCCCCTGCAAAACTATTTTTTAAAAAGAAAAGCAAGATGGGCAGCATCCATCTTTGAAAATGGCCCCCAATTACATAGTTTATTTTTACCACAAGTAACATTAGCTGCCCCACCCAATAAATGATGATGTCTGTGGGCCCTGCTATCCTATGGTTTTCATGAAACTGAATGCAGGGGTCAGGCCTGGATTTGAATATAAGATGCAACCTGAACAGGCACACTAACTTGTATTCTGTGTCAAATCTTCCAAGGCAGATACATATCACATCTTGTTTTTTCCCCCCTCAAGATTTTCATACCTCAAAACAGAAAAAGTATGTTATAAAAAGACATAGTGGGTTTCATTATGATCTCTCAGTCTTCAAACCAGATGTCACATTGTGTGCTTGTATGTGCGATATATACATTGTTCCTCTTGGAGGCAGCCATCATGGTGGGGATTTATCACTGAAACAGAACCTTGTTCTGAGGTTGCAAGTTAAATTGCATTCTTAGATCTCAATGTTCAAGGGTCATATCACATGGTGCTATATTTTTCTTTGCTCCTAGCTCCTTTCAAAATGTGGAACTTGAGCAGTTATTCAAACCTGAAATATAAAGTAGTATCCTAAACATGTGAATAACATTTCAATCCAGAATCCCAGTGCTGAACAGGTTTACTGTGCTATGCAGAAGCTGACAAACATGGTATTCCAAATGGTGCTTGGACGAAAACTTCCATAATCCCTAACAATCTGTGATGCTGGCTGGGGCTGATGGGAGTTGGAGTCCAACAGAGCACCAGTGCTGGAGAGCACCAGATTCCCTATCCCTAAGTTAAGCACAATAAATTCCTCAGACATATCAGTCAGTCAATAGAGCTGAGGTGTTGAACTGTCTACCATAAAAGTTGCTTTAAAAAAATTAAGCATAATTTAAATGTTTTTTCAAAAAAAGTAAATTTGATGTATAGAACAGACTGTATTTGTAAAGTGAGTAAACTATATTAAGTACAAAGTCCAGCAGTACAAGGTGCAGAAAACCTTCCTAGGTTGCATACACAGTTACCTAGGAGTAAGTTCCAGTCACTTTACCTCTCTGTCTCAGGGAACATGCAATGCTATTCCATGCATGTTTACGCAGAAGTAAGTCTCATTGGGTTCATTGGGGGCTTACTCTCAGGTAGATGTGACTAGCATTAGGCGGCAGTCTATGCATGCTTGCCTAGGAGTAAGCCCTGTTGAACTCAGTGAGGCTTACTTCTGAGTAGAAAAGCAGAGGCTTGCTCGATTAAAGTGTTTTGCACAGATGTAAACCAGATACGATGAACAGAGTTCAGCTTCTGGGCTATTTTCAAGATTTGACCATTGCAGAAACCATTGGAATTATAGCACATTACAGATCAATCAAGAGCTAAAAGCGATCTTTGGAAGGGGGAAAAAAAAGAGAGAAATCTTTAGATTACTTGAACGAAAAGATTTGGGGGGAGAGTCTTGAAATGCGTAATCTTCTGTTTTTCTAAATGTGCTCCCTGACTCAGGCCGTGTGTGTCAAGCTTCACCCTGAAGCAAATTGTTATAGCAAAGCTATTAACTTCTAAAAATAGGGAGTTGTAATGGAAACATTAAGAGAGCCACTACTGGGCAGAGCTACAAAACCAGAAAAGATGTAACAGGAACAGCCCTGTATTTTCCTCTGACTTTCTAGCACATCATAGTGCCACACATTTTGCCATAGAATACTAGCCTGTGGCATTATTGTGGGTATGTGGGTGTATTTTAAGCACCTTTCTTCTTGGCATCTTTTACAAATTCTTGGGTGAATAAAAATGTATTTTTCATCAAGCATCTAAAAGCAATAAATGGTTCAAAGTTTGTTCAATAGAGCTAAATGCAGACAAGCCTTTGTAGAATCACAGCCTAGCAGGGTGCTAAGCAAGGCTCCCTAAGGTGAGCATTCCATAAACAGGTGCCAGGCTGAACGGGGCTTCCCCTAGTTGCCTCCTGCCTAATTATGCGGGGGGGGGGGCTGTCCAGAAAGCCTTCATATAGTGAGCTTAACAATTGGGCAGGTTCACATTGGAGCAGGAAGGTCTTTAAGTTCCTTAAGTTTCTTGGCCAGGTCACCTGGAGTCAACTTTTATCTGCCACACAGGCAATAAGATGAACTGTCATTTCAAGACAAAGCTAAAGCAAGGAGAGTGTTGATAAAATAAAATTACTTTTAAAGCGAGTGTTCAGAAAGTGTTTCATCTATGCTCTGTCACCTTCTTCCTTGTCAGACCAATGGTTCATCCAGCCCATAGGAGGGACAGCTTTGGTCCTTCAGATGTTTCTTAACTACAGCTCCCAGTTACCCACAGCAAGCAGAGCTAATGCCAAGGATGGTGGAAGCTGTAGCGCAGCAACAGCTGGAGGGCCAAAGGCATCTCACTCCTCATCTAGCCCAGCTTCATTCACTGTGACTAACGGTGGCTTTCCAAGGTCTTGGGCAGGGATCTCTTTTCCAGACCTGCTATCTGAGATTCTTTTAACTCAAGAATGGGGACCCACGGCCCCCCAGAAGTTTCTGGACTCCTGTTTATTTATTTATTTATTATTTATAGAGATCTTTATTAAACATTCAACATTTATAAACACAATAATAATATGCAATGTAACATATATACAAACTACATATATAAACTTTGCTAAGGAAGGAAAAGAAAAGAAAAAAGAAAAAGAGAAAATAAAAGATAAAGGATAAAATAAATAAAATAAACTTCCGATTATTCTCATTATATTCTTTTTCAATTTGTAATTTCACACACAGTCTCTTTTTGTTGTTTTGTCTTTTCTCAGTTCTTATCAAAAGGTCATATTACTTGTCACCTTTAGGTTACAAGAGTGAATCTAAGTCTGCCAGAAGATTTTCGTTATCACAATAATTATTCAAATATTCTTTAAATACTAGCCATTCTTTATTCACCTTCTGCATCGAGTATCCTCTAAGTCTCCCTCTAAATTTTGCCAATTGTATGTATTCTATCATTTGTGCCTGCCAGTCAGTTTTTGATGGGATGTTCTCACTTTTCCAATTTTTTGCCACTAAAATTCTGGCTGCTGCTGTTGCATACATGAAGAGTGGTCTGGCATTTTTCTTAATTTCTGAGCTTGCCAGGGATTGAACATGGGAGGTGGCACCTTCTGCATGCCAAGCATGTGCTGTATTACTGAGCTACAGAATCTCAGAACAAGATTTCCAGTAATAGAATCAACACTGTTCCTTTAACACCAGGGTGTTTTTAGTTACTATTGAATTTTCCAGTACAAAATGTGATCAGATTTAACAATAACCTACCTTCAGCTAAAATGAAGAGTACACGTGGGTAAGTGAACTTTGAGAAGGTGGCTCCAAAAATAAGGTGCTCCCACTGAAAATCACACAAGGCAGTGACTCAAAAATTGGTATTTGGATTCTTGTTTTTCAACTGTCTGTTTGTGCTATGCAATAAATAATCTTCAAAAGTAGTTCTCAGTAATAGGACACAGAACTCCTTCAAAGTCGAAAGTGTGGAATGTGCTCTGCAAGGGAGGTGGCTCACAACAAAATCACCCAGAGCTAGGAACAAATATACAAGGAAGGGAAAGAAGGAAGAGAATTATCTTTACTGAGCAGTGGAGAATAGAGAAAATTGATCTTGGGACTGAGGATAAGCTATTTATGGAGGTCAATCTGCATCAGGACTGTTGTGCAGTAAAGACATTGATGCGGTCTTACAGAGGCTTGATGAAAAGATCAAAAGATGAGCACAAGAAATTTGAGGTTCTTTCTCAACATATAGTATATTCCTTTTCAATGTTGCCAGGAATAAGCTGCATTTTGATTAGAAAACAACTGCAAGAAAAGTATGGGCAAGAAAACAAGTGTTCGGATGCAAAAAAAAATCCAGTCAGAATTGGGGAAAAGATTATAATCTCCTGCCCAAATACTTTCTAATGCCCTACATTACAGAGTGTTTATATGGATGTGTCACTCCTCACCCCATCCGCAAAATAATAAATGTTGTTTCAACCACTTTCATATTCTCTCATATCTCAGATATTTTTGTCCAAGTGGGAGCAGTCCAGATTTGTCTCAAGTTGTGATTGTGGCAACAGTCTGTGACAGTGATGGGAGCCACTCCCGCCACCAGGAGTTTTTGTTCATTTTGTCAAGCTTCCTGAATCTCCAGATCAGAGGTATGTGAATCTAAGCATGCTCTCAATTCTTCTGCATTCCTTTCTTTACTTTAAGATGGGGGTGCAAAGGAAGAATCTTTGCAGTCATGGCCTGACCTCTAGCTGTGGCTGTAAAGATCCCTGACGAAAGAGGAATCTTGCAATCAGCACATGCAAACCCCACTTTGGGGGAAGATAGCTCAATTCAGGAACTGGTCCCAATGGGGCTTGCATTTTATGCCAGATTTTAAAGGAACTTTATGAAAACTCCACCCCCCAAAGAGCAGCACATTCTAAGATTCCCAATTCTTCCTCGCTAACTGTGGTTTTACCTGCCCACTTCTATGAAAAAATGGCCTTGTGGGCCAAATTAGGATTTCTAACAAATTTAATTTGGCCTGTGGGCTGGAGGTTCCCCATTTGTAGTTAACAGTGGTGCTCCAAGGTTTGAGACTGGGGTCTTTTCCATCCCTATCCAAAGAAAGAACAAACCTTGGACCCTCTGCATGTGAAGCATTGAGCTATGCCTTCTCCTTACGCTTTCACATGTACAATATTACTCCTTGATACACATTCCTATCATCCAGCTGTTCTTGTCCCTCCTCCTGTGAAGATTTGGCCATGCCACTGATCTCACCTTTCTGTTCCTTTTGGTTTTAAGATTAATTGATCAGTTAACCTTGACTTCTCTCTGTTCTCTTATTTAAGATGGATTAAAGGGGAAAATCTTTCACTATTGAAAGCAATGGGATCAAATTGTTCAAATGCTGAAGCTTAAGAGGGCAAATCAATGTACCCGAGGCTTTAAGTGACCACAAGTGCCATGAAAGCGCTTCTGATTTCAAGTACTAAAGGCGGAAATAACAAACAGGAGTCAGGCATACACCCCCCCCCCCCCGCAAGTACAGAAATTGAAACTAAGTAAATTAATTCCACACATCAGGCAAACCAAAGTCAAGGGAAAGACTGGTGATTCTCATCAGGATTACAGAAGGAAAGGGAAAAGGCTCACCTTTCTAAGGTGCAAGGAACCAGCAACCACAACAGTTGAAATAGCAGCTCTAAAAGTTTAATTAGCTGCAGCCATTAGACCAGATGCTCAAAAGCTGCCACACAATTGTTTTAAGGTCAGAAAACATCTCTCTCTCCTTTCCGGCGTCCAAGAATCAAAGAGGAATTCTTGCACACAGATTTGCAAGGTTTTGCCAGATCATCCACAAGCTCACTAGTTTGGGGAGGGCTGAGGGCTGGGTCCCAGAAGCATATCAGGATTTCATCTCACTTGCCAGGATTCCTGTATGTTTGAGCTCCAATTCTGAGTTTGTGTTACTAGTGCTAGGCAAGTGGAACATATGTAGGGTTCTATTGAATTACCAACAACCCCACTAACATTACCACTTCCTGACCCTGACAGAAGGTACTGGGGTACCCCAAAATGGTGGGCCTGGAGGATCATAATATCCATCATGGGCATAGCCGGCGGGGGGGGGGGGCATCTGCCCCCTGACCAAGTAAAACAATAGAAATACTTAACTAACTGACCAGTCACATCGGCTATGTTCTCCCCAATAAAAATCCTGGCTATGCCCATGATATCCAAACTGAGACACCCTTCTAGGAGGCTGGGAACCAAGCCTTATGAGGAATGGTTGAAGGAGCTGGGTATGTTTAGCCTGGAAAAGAGGAGGCTATATGATAGTCATTTTCAAATATCTCAAGTGCTGTCACATGGAAGAGGGAGAAGAATTCCTTGCTCTGGAGGGTAGGACTCGAACCAATGGCTTCAATTTACAAGAAAAGGGAGATTCTGACTAAACATCAGGAAAACCTTTCTGACAGTAAGAGCTGTTTGACAGTGGAACGGTCTCCCTGGAGATTTTTAGGCATTGATGCTTTAGTTGCAGGGGTTGGACTAGAGGACCCCCCGAGATAGGACTGCCTCAATATGACATTGTTCCAAGGCAGGTTATGCATGCATTTGGTGTTCTGAGTGGTCTGGGTATGGGACATTTGTCCTTCACTCCTTTGCCATGGTCAGACCACATCCTGGCAAGGTCCTGCAGTGGTTTCTTCCCTCCAGTCACAATTGGATTACATTACTGGAATCCATTTAATCTGGTTTATGGTCTCATCCTGATGTGTGGCCTGTGCTGGGATAAGTACACCCCTGCTAGTTCTCTTGTGCCTTTTGTGGTCTTGGGTACCATTCTCTGAAGTGTGGACTGGGGACCCTGAGGGGCTGCCTCCAGATGGTGACACTGGGAGAGGAAGGCTTCTGCTCTGCCTCATAGCCGTTGTGCGATGGTGCTTCATCATGCTCTGTTTCACCCACCATCCGAATTAACATTATTATTATCAGTACATAAATGTACTTTATTTTAACATCAATTGAGCTTCAGCAGTTATCTTAAATCGAAGAGTTCAGTTCTAACATAGATCCACACAAATGCCATTTAATTTCAAAATATAATGTTAAAAGTGTACAACTGAGGTGCAGGGAACAGTGCATTTAGAGTAATCAGCAGAAGCTTCTGTTGATTAATCAGGGAGGCTAAGAGTTAAAAGCACACTTGTTAATTTTGACGCTCTGGTGTTTTAATCAATCAATAAAGGTGGCCTCTTTTTCTAAGACTGTAACTAACAGATTTTTTTAAAAAATTGCTGGCTTGCTTGATGTTGCCCAGACTATCCCCTGCCTCCACGGCTTCCGACAGTATGGGATTGCCACAACTTTTCTCAAGGCAATCAAAGACAGAGTCAAATAAATTTCCCAAGGGAGTTCCATAGGTGTGGTGCAACAATGTGATGTTGTTGCAGTCAACAACCTGAGGTGGTGACATGCAGAGCAGAACTTCTTCAAGAGACCTAAGAGCATGAGGAGGTTCATACAAGAGCAATCAAGACATTAGTTACTTAGGTCTAGGCAGTGAAATGTCAGAGGACCTCACACATACATAGTTCCTTCTTATCACTTTTTGAAGCAGCTGTAGAAAAATAGGCCAACTGTTTATCAGACTTCTGGGCAAGTCCCACTGGAGTAAAATGTCATCTGGGCAAGTGAATGAAGTAGGCAGAGAATAACAGCTGTCACTCAATGGAGCTCTAGTAACAGATTTTCATGGACAGGCCCAACAAATGACATTATAATCGAACTGCACTCTTGTTGTTGCATGATTTACCTTTGACATCAGTCTCTAAGAATTATTCACAGATAGCTTCAGCAATGAAAGATCTGGCCTGGATTTCTGTACTCCTTTTAGCATCCACTGTTTACTTAGTCAAACAGCATAAACCATGGAAAATTACATTTTTTATTGCTAAAATATATTAAGTGGAGAATGGGCATAAATATAAGTGTTTCTCTGCAAAAACACACACACAAAAACCAACAACAACAACCCAATGTTATGAACTGGATTTTACACATTACCTGTCCAACATGCATAGTTGCCAAGAGACGCTGGAAAATTTGCACAAGTAGACAAGGTCTGTCAACCTCTAAGTATATTTGTCAGTCAATGAATATAGGCTTTGAAGGGACTAGACATATATCTTGGGCAATGTACAGAACTGGCATGGACTCCATGAATATTAACTGAGCAATATATGAAAGGTCTAATCAATGCACATTCTCTGATGGGTGATTGTCCATATTGATGAAGCAATATGTGAAATCCCCACTAGAAATTGTTACTTTGTGAAAAATGTCCATGCCTTCCTATAAATGTACTAAGTTTCTGATGTTTATACAAATTCTCCAGTTGATTCAGATTAATTCCAACATTTTAGTGTTTCTTTTTCTTCAAGGGCTAAGAAATAACAAGACTTGAGCTGATCCACGCAGTTCATCAGAATCTGTCTACTTCTACGTGTGACCTCAACAAGCTCCAGCCCCAAATACAGCAGCACCATTCTGACTGACTCATTTGCCAAAAACCATACTTTTATGCTATTTCACACTTAAAATGTTGTAGCAGAAATGCAGTGAATGCATCTTGCCAGCTCCACCCTAGCCAATTTAATGAGCTGCTCTAATTTCACAAAAGCCCCAAACAGGGAAAGGCATCAAGGAATAAGGAAAGTGGGCAAGTAACACTGACAAGAGTTCTAAATGCAGGCTTTTAATTTAAGCTAAATTCTGAAATGGGACTTTGTTTCCAAACATATATAAAATATAGCTCTTCCTCATTAAGTAACAGTTGACAGCACTAGATCTCTGCAGTTCAAAGATGGACAAGCAGTGACTTCTAGCCACCTGGTATCCTCAACTCTTCTCATTTTGTCACTACTTAAATGTCATGGATGTGAGGGTGAATGAGGAGGAGGTGCAGAATAGTGGCTATGGCCATGCTCCTCCCTTAGTCACTTCTGTGAGGGTAGCAGGAGAGAAGCAAATTGGGGAAAAGCAAGGTGGGAGCTGTGCCCTGGTGACCACAGGCCCTTCTAGAACATGGGTGAGGAATCTTAGGTTTGTGGGCCAAATGGGGCCCTCTAGGCTTCCTTATTCACCCCTCAGTGGCCCAGCCCTGTGCCCTCATCCTCTTGCTGGAACGAGGTCTGAAAAGGGTTCTCCACCCATTCTGGAATGTTAATCACAGAAATATACTTTCAGTGTGTACACTTTAAAGGGAGCATAGGAGAACATTTTGCAGCGTTTTTCTGTTCTTGGAAGTAAGCCCCTTTGTGTTCAATAAATGAGGCCATCATTTTATTTATTTATTTGATAAAGTGTATAGACGGCTTAATCAAGAAATAAAAATATATCTGCAGTTTAGCATTGCAATCTTGCTGAACGTAGCTGTCAGGGGTTCAGAAGGAGAGACACAGGAGGGGGAGCAAATGGAGAGTGAGGAGGAGGAGTCCGAGGGGGGCGCAGGCAGTGACAGTGGAAAGAGTTATTCCACAAGCCTCTCCAGCAAATCGGAGGACTCGCAGAAGGGAGCGCCGATGGCCAGAGCGAGGGGGGTTCCAGGGGGGAAGCCCCAGGAGGAAGGGGCCAGAGGGGAGTCCCTGAGCAGCAGTTGGAAATCAGGACCAGCTTCCCCACCAGAGCGCAGTGGGGAGGGGGAGTCCCAGGAATCGGGACCAGTGCTCTCACCACCAGCGAGAGGAGAGGAGTCAGGTTTGGTCACGGCCACATCAGGAAGCAGGGAAACGGTCAGGAGGAAGGTTACCGGCTGGGCGCGCGCGCCAAGTTCAAATGTACAGGCGAGCGGCACAGCAGGGAGCCCGGGTAGGGAGCCAGGTCCTAAAGCCCGCCGGAAGGAAGGGGAAGACCAAGGGGGGTCAGCGTCAGAGGAGTCCAGGAAGGAGGAAACCCCAGAGGGCAGAAGGACCCAGCGAAGGAAAGAACAGCGTAGGAGGTGGAGCCGGGCTAGGATCTTAAACTGGTGTGGGAGGAGCAGTGAGTCAGAGGGGACTTAGCCGGTCTAGCGTCGAGACGTGGGTCTGCGCGCCCAGAGCTTTGAAATGGAAACTAAACTTCAATAAAGACTTTGTATATTATATCCACCGGGCGTTGGTCCTCTGTGAGCTGGGACCTAGAGGCAGACCTGACAGTAGCCAATATATCCTTGCATGTTAGTAGTCCATGAAAAGAAACAGAACTGAGAATAAAAGATTTCCATGAGGTGATTGGTACTTCTGTGGAATTAATTTACATTTGTCTTTTATTCTTACTATTGTTGGAAAAAATGAAAATGGGAGTTCCCCTTTCTTGCAAGTGCAATTGAGAAGCAGTTTACAGGTTGACCTTTCATCATAACAAAATTCCATTGACTAGAAAGCTAAATCTTTGCAGATGTCTGCTGACATCCAGATTCAACTAAGCACCTACTGAGGCAATGTATAAACATAAGTTAAAGCATGAGGTGACCTT
This sequence comes from Podarcis erhardii, assembly GCF_964252035.2. Classification (NCBI taxonomy): domain Eukaryota; kingdom Metazoa; phylum Chordata; class Lepidosauria; order Squamata; family Lacertidae; genus Podarcis; species Podarcis erhardii. Next base: position 104,652,265 of record NC_138508.1, on the reverse strand, counting down.
ATTACTGTTATATGGTTAGGCCTATATCAGATGGAGAAAGGCCCTGACTCCCAAGCATGTCTGGTAATTCTCTGCAATTTACCATTGCCGGACATGTCCTACCCTCCGTGGATATGGCAAACAATTGTTCTCTATATTTCTGGCTTATTATATTTCATTTTATTATATTGTTCTTTTTCTCTCTTTGCAAAGCATGCACAATTCTTCCAGCACACAAGTGATAGGCAAAGCCTTCTGAGATTTTCCTTGTGGATGTCTCTGCCATCACATATTTGATTCAATTTTCATAGGATATTCAGTTCCAGCTCTTTCTCTTCCCTTTCAAAAGCACTGACAAGCTATTTCCCATCATGCTGAGCCACTATTCATCGGTTCCCGTTTACAGCACATCCATGGTTTGCTATTGTGCATGCTGATGGGCTATTGCCAACAACTTCTTTGCATTGATCTTACAAGTTTTGCAAATCTGTTGCTTGTTCAAGGTATTTATCACAAGCCTGTCATTTTTTGCTTTCAGAGTGGAAAGGCAGGAACCTTCACAGCACACCTAAAAAGTAGTCCTTTACTGTTTCATTAATGCCCCCTTTAATATGAAAATTCTGAGTTTCCTAAGTGCCCACATTTCCAGTCCTCCTTAAAAGACTTAGTGCCTCTATCCTCATTTTTATAACAAATACACATCTAGGTCACCATAGCAGTCACAAACAGAAATTTCTGGAGCAGAAATTAAATCTAACATTTTCTGCAGTAGCACAACCAAAAACCTTATGTCTTAAAAATTAAAGTACACTCCTAGTCTTAGGTAACCATGAAAAAACTCTGTACTGCTTGGAACAGTATTGTGCTAGCTCAACATTAGAGTTTTCAGAAAAGCCATATGATGCAGACACCTTGGCACTGTGCCACCCAAGACTGCAGATGGGAATACTTTATTAGAAAGCTACCATTGTAAGCTCTCTGCTGGTGGGATACTTGCTTGGCAAGGAGAAAACTCATCTGGAACTCTGCTCCATTAGCTTCCCACATGCAGGGTACTTCAGGCAAGCAGGAGTCCAAGACTAACCTAAGATATTTTCCTGTCTGAGGGAAAGGACAAGGTCCCTTTTGCCTAATGCACCAGAAGTGCCAATGGGCATCAAGTAAGTAAAGCAACACAAATGTAAAGCCTGGTGCAGTTCATGGCCAGCCGTAACTGCTCTATCTGTGATGCATTGGGAGAAGGCAATTAGGTGAGGCAATCAGCCAGTAAAGGTCAGCAAGGAGCAAGGAGCATTTAGGAGGAAGAGCCAGTGGCTTCTGTCACCTCTTTATTTATCATATAAAGGTAAAGGGACCCCTGACCATTAGGTCCAGTCGCGGCCGACTCTGGGGTTGCAGTGCCCATCTCGCTTTATTGGCCGAGGGAGCTGGCATACAGCTTCTGGGTCATGTGGCCAGCAGGACTGAGCCTCTTCTGGCAAACCAGAGCAGCACAGGGAAACGCTGTTTACCTTCCTGCCGGAGCGGTACCTATTTATCTACTTGCACTTTGAAGTGCTTTCAAACTGCTAGGTTGGTAGGAGCAGGGACCGAACAATGGGAGCTCACTCCATCGCAGGGATTCAAACCGCCGACCTTCTGATCGGCAAGCCCTAGGCTCTGTGGTTTAGACCACAGAGCCAACCACATATAACATCCTTCTATACCACTTAATACCAAGACAGCCTCTAAGCAGTGTACATAAAGAATAAAGACAATGTATGTGTGTAATAATGAAATGTGAAAATTACAATACCAAGCAATCCACTCAAATCCCCCAAAAGCAAAACCTTAGCAGCACATTTTGAAAATCTATTTAAGATTCACCCTCCCTCTTGCCAGGCACTCATCCCCACTGAGACATGTCTAGTATACCCAGAGTCTGTCTTCCATCTAATCCCAACCAATTTCCTTCTACGTAAACATAAAACATGCAACACTCACTACTTACCCAATATCAGTCATCCCATTCTACTCCCACACCTCCCAATATATCTATCAATACAAGCAAATCCACCCTCACAGCCACCAAACCATTGTCACCAATCACTCCATCTACTCTACTAAAAATGTACTACAAACACACCAGGAGACAATGAAACCACTCTGTAGCAGAACCATATAAAATACAAAAACAAATTGTTACCCACCAATCACACAGATTTACTGCCCAAAGGTATGCCCACCCCCATAAAGACCATTCATGCCAAAATGCAAGAAGCCTCTCTCAAGCTTTTACTACACTGCCATTTGACACCTTTTAGGCTGTCACATATTCTGAAATACACTTCACCATTATGCTGGTCACAAAGGCACCTTCCTTCATGTGTGGTGGGAAGGACAGCTTATTGGCAGTCTATATTCATTGATCTTTCTGCAATAACAAAACAGTTTATAACTGTGGACCCAGTATTAGCTCTCTTGGCCACATAGTGTTATTTAAAGCCCACCCTTGTTCAACAAGGAGCTGCTAGCACTACTGCTGGCTGAAGCCAAGCTTGAAATACCCAAATATTGGAAGTTTGCATCAAGCTCCCCCTCCTCAAACATGGTTTGAGACTGTGTGGGCCATTGCTTTGTTCTGCAGTTAACCCATCATAGAAGGGTTCTAAGAGGGATCCTTCAGAATGCCTGGAGAACAGGTGAGGTCCCTGCAGACTGGAGGCAGGCAAATGTTGTCCCCATCTTCAAAAAGTAGAAAAAAGAAGACCCAAGTAATTACTGATTAGTCAACTTGACATCAATACCAGGAAAGGTCCTAGGACAGAAAACTAAATGGTCAGTCTGTGGGCATTTAGAAAAGGTTGCTGTGATTACTAAGGCCCAGCATGGGTTTCTCAAAAATAAGTCATGGTAGACAAATCTCATTTCTTTTTTTGATAGTGTTACAAGATTGGTGGGTCAGGGGAATGCTGTGGACTTAGCGTATCTTGATTTCAGTAGGACTTTTGACAAAGTCTTGAATGATCTTTTTTGTGGAAAAGCTGGTAAAATGTAAGACAAGGTAACTGTTAAGTAGATTTGTAGCTGATTGACTGACCAAACCCAAAGAGTGCTCACTAATGGTTCCTCATTATGTCCTGGCCCAGTGTTGTTCAATGTCCTTATAAATGACTTGGATGAAGGAATGCTGTTTACCTTCCCGCTACAGTGGTTCCTATTTATCTACTTGCACCGGTGTGCTTTCAAACTGCTCAGTTGGCAGGAGCTGGGACAGAGCAAATGGGAGCACACCCCGTCATGGGGATTCAAACCCCCAACCTTCTGATCAGCAAGCCCAAGAGGCTCAGTGGCTTAGACCACAGGCCACCTGTGTCCCCTAACGGCATTTCCCTGTGCTCTGGTTTCTGTCACGGTGTTCCGTTGCGCCAGAAGCGGTTTAAGTCATGCCGGCTGCATGACCTGGAAAGCTGTCTGTGGGCAAATGGCAGCTCCCTTGGTCTAAAAGCGAGATGAGCGCTGCAACCCCATAGTCACCTTTGACTGGACTTAACTGTCCAGGGGTCCTTTACCTTTACCTTTAGGGACAAATAGCAAGAGCACAATAGCACAAATATAAGATGGGAGACACCAGATGGCTTCCCAGCCGTACATGTGGAAATGATTGAGGAGGTCTTAGTAGACTTAGAAGGAGTCAGCAAGGTGGTACAACAGCAAACAAGTTAATGCTATTCTAGGCTTCATCAACAACCAAGCCTTATGAGGAACAATAACTGCCAAAGTGCACTAAACCTGTTTATTTTATTCCAAATACAATAATGTGTTTTATATATTTTTCTTTATTATTTGTATGTTGTTGTTTTTTGAAAACCTTATAAACATATTTTTTTAAAATAAAAAATGTACTGACCTAGACAGCAACTTGGCTCTCACCCAGGATGGATGGAAGTGCACAACCCCTCCCTAATACCCCTTGTCCTCTCTCCCTTCCTCAGACACCTTCAAACCACCAAACAGGAACTCCACACCACCCACCCACACAAATAACTCAGCTGAAAGCTGGGCACCCTCCTTGCAATTGCAAGGCTGTCTGTTATGGGGTTGTCTGCTGCACTGCAGGCTGTGTATCTCTCTGACTGGCTGGCTGGCTGGCAGTCATCTGCTCCTGCTGCTTCCCCTCACTTCCTCCATGGCTCTGCCCCAACAAGATGACCTCCAGAGCCTGGAGGGCTAGCAGGGCATCAGGAGGGTGGATGTTCCTATCTGCCTCTACTATCCCTTGCTCCTTACACCCTGCTCTGGCCATCTCACAGACAGCACTTCCCCCAGCATCTGGCACGTCACTCTGTGCAATGGTAGGGCCGGCCTTGCAGCAGCAACCTAAACTGGCACAGTCCCAGAAGGTCAGTACCATGTGGCTTTTCTGAATGTTTGCAACATTTTGATCAGGGGGGGATTTCAAACCTGAATCAGAATCCTGGAAGGGCCTCATCCTGGTTCTCTGGGGAAAGGCCTTCTGTGTCTGCTTGTTGAAGGAAGCAACACCAGATATGGGCTGCACCTGGCCAGCCTACACACTGCATTACTTAGCGCTTTTTAAAAAGTGCACTTAAGGCTGCCACCAGGCCCTGATCTGACACTGGTGGCCGGCACCACTTTCTAGTGAAAATTACCACCTCTGGCTGCTATTTGCCCTCAAAGGGGCTGCTGGCTGCAAACAAAAATGAAAGCTGTATTTAAATAGCCTGATTCATTAATGGACTGTTTGCATAATGCTAGCAAAGCAATGTTGTTGCTGGCAGAGGTGAGGCTGGGTCACAGCATAAGAGCAAGGGGTGTCCCCTTGTACCAGCACAGGAGACCTTTAAAGTGAAGAACGCTGTGGGTAGGCAGAAAAATTGTTACCCTCTTACTCAACAGCAAAGGGATTTGGGCAAAAGTCACTTGCTAGCCTCTGCTATTAAAACTCATAAAGCAAATGGCTCTGGTGTCTTTCAGGAGAAGGATGAAGAGGTACCCATATATGTAATTTAAATAATTGTTTCTGCTTCTGTGATGGAATTTGTCTGCTTCAGCTGAATGCACCATAAGCCCTTATCTAACAAATGTCTGAGAAGCAAGACACTAAGTATTACAGCATATTCAACGGCTACCGATTCCTGAAACAAATTAATATGCAGCTTGAGTAGCCACATTCATCTTACTTGGAAAATATCCTCCTTTTATTTCATCTTGATCTCCGACCACAGCCTCATCTCCAGGGTCCCAATAAGCTAGGCTAGTAAATTACCCTGGCATCAATTTTCAATCTGAAGGATTAATAATTTGTATTATATTTTAGGGATTTGATGCATATATTTTTCTTTAGATTGCAGAAAGCAGAATACCTTTTATTACACCGTGCTTTTCATTTAGGCAAGAGTCTCACATAAAAGCCTAAGAGGATTTTCTAAAGCATGGAAGAGATGGAAAAGAATCCTTTAAAAAAAACTCCACAAAAAACCATACACCTGTCAAGTTATTTTTCTCATGATTGTGCAAAGAAAGATCTGTGGCAGTATTTGTCACAACCTTGCTGTGGCTTAAAAGAAATTTCAAGTGTTAATGGAGAGGAAACCCAGGCATGTTCACTCACCCTGCATAGAGCCTCTGGCACTTCCATCCCACAGTTTAAGGACACAGTTGGATTGCATTCAGGAGAAGCCATTCAACTCCTGCGGTTGCTAGCCTCCCATTTAAGGAACAGCAGCTTGATTTTCATAGACTTTGGCACATTGTCTCATTACCCTTCCATCACCTTGAAGCTTACTATAGTTGACAAACAAGTTGTCTGATACACTGGAAGAGCGAAACCCGTACGCATGCCAGGCTCTCTCATTCCACACAAAAATTGCTATAATAAACTAATAGTCAATAGTTCTTTGTACAAAGCTACAGCATCTGCAACCAGCAATTGCTTCTGTACTATCATTATAATTGCACAGAGAAGGCACATTAAACAGAGCAAGGCCATAAAGAATAGCAAAGATAATAGAGAAAGAGACAGACGAATGAGCAATATCACCATATATTGTTGCAAAGGATTTTTTTCTTCTAGAAACAACTATGCCAAACATTCTCCAGTTTCACTTTTCTGGTAATAACTAGCAATTTCAGTGGCCTAATTAAAATTTTTAGAAAAGCATACTCAGGTGAATGTTTGCATAATCTTTTTCTGATCCCACTTGACATCACCATTTCCCCAGGCTTCTTTCTCCTTCCTGCATTTGTCACCTGGGTGATTTCTCCAAGTCAGAGATCACACAGTGAATGGGACAGGGAAAGCGACGCCGTCTCTAGGGACCAGTGAGAGCAATGTAAAAGACACGTAGTTACTTTCAGCACTAATAAAAGTGTTCATGAACACCTGAGTTCTCTGGCTGAGTTTAAGTTATAAGAGCACACATTCTTTTGTGTATTGTTTTCTACCGTGATAGTCCAATAGCATATTGGGCTGTAATTCAACTAACTTTTATTAAGAATAGACCCACTGAAATTAATAACCATGCCTAACTCATGTCCATTAATTTCAACTGGTCTACTCTGAGTAAAAGTTGGTTGAACTCCATCCCTTATACTATCATCAGATATGTTGGTCTTTTCCAGTACAGTGGTACCTCCGGTTGCGGATGGGATCCGTTCCGGATGTCTGCACATGCACAGACCGCTTCTGCTCATGCGCGCACAGCGAAACCCGGTAAAATACTTAGGGGTTTGCCGCACGCACATCCCGAAGTTTACCCCGAGGGTTACGTAAATGGAAGTGAGGTACGACTGTATTGTTTTGATTTTGGGCTGTGGCAAATATGTGCAAGATATTGTTATTTGGGAGGTACATAAAAGTGAAAAATAAATAAATAATATAATGGGAAACATCATTTCATCTGCCATAGAAATCATTCCACAGAGCTTATGCATTTATGTTAATTTGTGTAGATTAATCCATATTTGTAAAGGCCACTGGACCAAATATGAGACTAAACCTTTTTAAGTTACTTTTGAGACACAAGCATAGAAACTGAGATCAGTTATCTAAACATAGCATCCCAGTTGTCAGACTCACCTCATTCCCACCTCTAAAACCAACACACTTTTGAGAAAAATAATAATAATGCCACTTAGGGAAGCTGCTTCATGGTTGACATACAAATGTGTTGAATGTGTTTAAATTAAATTTGCAGTTCTAGCTCCCCAAGTAATGGTTAATGTGGAATTTGCTCACTGACTTTTTTATTATTGCTGTATCACTGAATAAAGATTCCAAGCCATGAGTATTAATAACTGGTTGCAGACAGCAAATACTTAACGAGGTTGTACAGCAAACCCAATAGGATAAAAAAGTATATTCTTTATGCATCACAATGTAATTATCACATTTTGGAAGTGAATACCATTGGATGTCAAATGCTTGTGCCAAATACACAGTGTATACTGAGAATCAGGATTTGAAGAATATCTGGGAAATACGTAACATCAAAGTTCACAGCAGAAAATTCAGAACAGAATTTTGGGAATAAGCACGTTTCAGCTGTAGCTGGAATAAGAATTCTAGGTATCTAGCTGAGTTGTTTTTTTGCCTGTTTTGACTCAATGCCTAGGAATAATTTCTAGAGTGCATCCCCCTATAACCTGCCTAATATTAATTATAATCATAAATATATTATTTATACTCTGTGCATCTGGCTGGGTTGCCCCTGCAACTCTGGGCAGCTTCCAACAATATAAAAACATAATCTAACATTAAAAACCTCCTGAGACAGGGTTCCCTTCAGATGTCTTCTAAAGGTTGTGTAGTTTATCTCCTTGACATCTGATGGGAGGGCATTCCACAGGGAGGGTGCCACTGCTGAGAAGGCCTTCTGCCTGATTCCCTGTAACTTCCCTTCTGGCTGTGAGGAAACCACCAGAAGATCCTCGGAAGTGGACTTCAGTGTCTGAGCTGAACGATGGGGGTGGAGACGCTCCTTCAGGTATACTGGGCTTTACTGTCTAGGGCTTTAAAGGTCAGCACCAACACTTTGAATTGTGATCAGAAATGTACTGGGAGCCTGTGTAGATCTTTTAGGACTTACGTGGTTCTGGCAGCTGCTCCATTCTTGGTTAGTGTAGTTTCTGAGTCACCTTCAAAGGTAGCCAACAGCTGTGAGTCCAAAATGACTCCCAGGGTGAGTACCCGGTTCTTCAAGAGCACAGTTACCCCATTCAGCACCAGGGAGTCCCTCCACACCCACCCGCCCCTTGTTCCTCAGAAACAGTACTTCTGTCTTGTAGCTATTCAACCTCAATCTGTTATCCATCATCCATCCTCTAACTGCCTCCAGACACTTGCACAGGACATTCACTGCCTTCACTAGTTCCAATTTAAAGGAGAGGTAGAAGTGTGTATCATCTGTATAAACCCAAACCCCTTAATGATCTATCTCAGAGGCTTCATATAGATTTAAAAAGCATGGGGGAGAGGACAGAGCCCTGAAGCACCCCACAAGTCCAAGGGTCTGAACATTCATCCCCCACGCCTACTTTCTGGGAAACGACCCGGGAGAAAGCAGCAGAACCACTGCATAACAGTGCCCCCGACTCCCAGCCCTCCATGGAGGATACCATGGTCAACAGTATCAAAATTTGCTGAGCAATCCAGCAGAACCAGGAAACAGCTTTCCCCTCTGTCCCTAGCCTGTTCTTCTTCGTTAGTCTGTTCTGTGACAATTACCTGGTCTACATACATTAATGAAAAAGGGTCTTTGTTGGTGCTGTCCAGAAGGTGTCAAAGAGCCTCCAATAGAAAGATCCAAGTATGGCTGAGGATACAAAAGTGTGAAGCAGCAGCAAAAAAGCTAATACTATTCTAGGCTGCCTCAACAGAAGTATAGTATCAAGATCAAGGGAAGCAATTGTACCACTCTGTTCTGCCTTGGTCAGACCACACCTGGAATACTGTGTCCAACTCTAGGCACCACAATTTGAGAATGTGTGCAGAGGAGCACAACCAAGATGATCAAGGGTCTGGAAATCAAACCTTATGAGGAGCACTTGAAGGAGCTGGCTATGTTTAGCCTGGAAAAGAGGAGATTGAAAGGAAATATGATAGCTATATTCAATTATCTTGAGGACTGTCACATGAAAGAAGGAACAAGCTTGTCTTCTCTAGCTCTGGAGGGTAGGACTCTAACTAATGGCTTCAAGTTACATGAAACGGGATTCTGGCTAAACATCAGGAAGAACTGTCTGACAGAAAGAGCTGTTTGACCGTGGAACAGACTCCCATGAGTGGTGATGGGCTCTCCTTCCTTGGAGGTTTTTAAGCAGAGGTTGGATGGTCATTTGTCATGGATAACTTAGTTGTGATTCCTGCATTGCAGGTGGTTGAACTAGACAACCCTTAGAGTCCCTTCCAACTTTAAGATTCTATGATTCTAAGTAAATAAGATGCTGAGGAACACTGAAAGAACTTTCCAAGGAGGAAAAAGGTGTGAATGTTAGTGGGTGCATTTCCCAGGCATGAAGCACAGCTGCTTTTCTTCCCAGCTCCTTCCAAGTCATCCTGCAGAGCAGTCACAGCCAACCCTTTTCACATTCTCTTCCAGTGTTCTTTGCTGCTGCACTCCAAGTCTCTTTCCCCCGCAGTGAGTAATGACCTAAAGATGCAGGTACTGCCCTTTCTAAACAAGGGGAGGCAGGTAGGCAGAGTGTGCCAGAAGCAACAACCAAGGCAGCAGAGCCCCATTGCTGGCTGAGAGGGGGAGGAAGGATCAGATCACCCTCTTCTTCTTGGGGCACCTTCCTCTTTCTTCCTGCTGCTGCAATTGCTTCTGGCCCAGTGAAGTAGGGTTGTTGTTGGTGGTTTAATTCATGTGCATCACCATCATTTTAAGAATTAGATAGAGCACTTTCACACACTGGAATGCAGAGAGGGGTAACTGAAGAAAAGGCACTAACTCTCCCACCACAACAAGTGACGCAATTGTGCTAATCACATTGGAAAATTTGGATAACAATGGAGAACATGTAAGAAAGAGGGGGGTGTTGTCAGGATTCACAGTAATAAATGGGGGGGGGGGTAGTGTCAATTATGGGGGACATGGTAGCTGTGAATATTCCCACAGCAGGAGGGGGCAAAACTCTGAATTCATTTTTTTAAAAAATAATATTTATTGCTTTTAAACCTTACAAACAAGAAGAAATAAAAAGGAGAAAAAAAGAAGAAAAAACAAAAGACAGAAAAAACAATACAATACAATATATAAACAATACACCACACAACATTAACACATTAAACAAAACAAAACAAAAATAATTTAAAAACATACATCCTACCATTTCAATGCCTTATCTTTCATTCCCTTGTTTCATCGACTTCCTCTCACCTCCCTTTTTGTATTCCACTTCTATTAATTGTTTAATTGTTTCAGCAATTCCTTTCCATCTTTCACTATTTTCTGTCATATAAATATCTTAACTTATTTTAACCTTATTTTCCATTAATACTATAATACTTATTTATGCTTAACTCCTTATAACACTTCTACTAAAGCCATATAATTTCATTCCAACATTTTTCTAACACTCATTAATTTTACCGTATTTCTATAAATAAACTTTAAACTTTTTCCAATCTTCTTCCACCGTCTCTTCTCCCTGGTCTTGGATTCTGCCAGTCATTTCCGTCAATTCCATATAGTCCACCAACCTGGTGATCTTCTGTCCGAGGCTCTTAACTCTTTTCCAGGTCCCTTCTGCAAGTCTTCTTCGTATACTTTGTCTTCTGCTGATCTTGTTCTTAATTTCCTTCCTTTGATGCTGAAGAGTAGGTCTCGGGGGAGCTCCAACCTAGCAATGTTTTTATTCCTTCTCGACATGTCATCCACATCTCCGTGATTAAAACTAAAATCCAAAAGATATTTCAGGACGTGTTTCAAAATCCCTCCAAATCTGAAGGTCCCCACAACTCCAATTTCCTCCTGACCCAAGTCCAGATCCCAAAGGTCAGTAAATCCCTGCATGAGATGATCTATCCAACTTTCCTTCTCCAGTCCAAGCAGGGTTCCAATCTGACTTTCTCTGAATTCAATCATGGAGGGCAACAACTTGTAGTCATCAAATTGCCTCTGTAAGGCTGGGGCTCTCTCCCTCTCCACTTGTATTACTTTAGGTTCAACAACCACAACTTTCTCCCTCGCTTTCTCCACCATTTGGCATGTCAAAGTAGGTTCCTGTATCGGTTCCTGAATAGTTTCTGTGTAGATGTTCACTTTTTGTCCCAAATTAGTCGCTTTTTGTCCCAAAATATCAATTTTAATATTCATCACATCCGTCTTCTTGTGGAGCTGTTCCAATGACTCACTTATCTTGCATAGTGCAGTCACTAAGGCTTCTTCTGTCGACATTCTCAAGCGATCCAAGGTCAATCTCACAGTATCGGTTCCTGAATAGTTTCTGTGTAGATGTTCACTTTTTGTCCCAAATTAGTCGCTTTTTGTCCCAAAATATCAATTTTAATCTTCATCACATCCGTCTTCTTGTGGAGCTGTTCCAATGACTCACTTATCTTGCATAGTGCAGTCACTAAGGCTTCTTCTGTCGACATTCTCAAGCGATCCAAGGTCAATCTCACGGTTTTCTCTTGCAGCTGGAGATTCCACCAGCCCAACTCTTGTAACAATTTCAAAGGCTCCCTCTAGAGGAAACAATTTCTGTTTGTATCAATCCTTTTAAGCGCAGTTCAAGCAGTAAGATTAGTTTCAATTTTCAACTACTTTTACTCCTTTTTAAACGCAGAAGGAGACAATGGAAACAATGTATTTCTCTTATTTAACTAACTGTCACAGTCAATGAACTTTCCCAAAAACGTCAGTCTTAAGCAGACCGTTTCCAGGTGATCCAACTTTCTTCACTCTCTCCTGCAGGCTTACACGATCCAAAATTTCCCCCCTCTTCTCCTGCCTCCAAGGGGGGTTTAATAATTTTAGCCGATGGAAGTTTAATCCTTTACATAGGACTTTCCAAGACTTTAGCTTGCAAATTCTTTGCTTCAATCTATTTACAAAAGAGGAAGGTGGACTTCCTGTTTGAAACCTTCCCGTTTCGGTGCCAAATTAAGACGTTTAAAAATCCAGTTTTCCGACAAAGGTGCTGGGAAAAAACTTAACGATAGAGGAAAAAAATAGCTTCCAAAGGGAAACTGGTTTAGAAATTGTAAGTAAGGTGAAATATCTGAGGGTAAACTTAACATCTAAAAACATTAATTTATTTAAAGATAATTATGAGAAATGCTGGCTTGAAGTGAAGAAAGATTCCGATATGTGGTCTAGACTGAGACTTTCCTTGTTAGGCCGAATTGCTGTTATCAAGATGAATGTGTTGCCTAGACTGTTGTTTTTATTCCAGACATTGCAAATTTTAGACAAAATGGATTGTTTCAAGAAGTGGCAAAAAGATATATCTAGGTTTGTCTGGCAGGGCAAAAAGCCCAGAATTAAGTTTAAGATTTTGACTGATGCAAAAGATAGAGGGGGTTTTGCCCTGCCGGACTTAAGACTTTACTATGAAGCAGCAGCTTTCTGCTGGTTGAAACAATGGCTACTTCTGAAAGATACAGATATTTTGGATCTGGAAGGGTATGATAATAGTTTTGGATGGCATGCATATTTATGGTATGACAAGGTAAAAGTTCATAGAAATTTTAAAAATCATATTGTCAGGAAAGCATTGTATAATGTATGGATTAGATATAAAGATTTGTTGGAAAGTAAAACCCCCAGGTGGTTGTCACCAATGGAAGCCAAGGCGGTTAAAAAACTTAATATGGAGTCAGATTGGCCAAAATATTGTGAAATTATAGAGTATGATGGTGAAAAGTTGAAACTACAGAGTTTTGAGAAATTAAAGCCTAAAGTCCGTGACTGGTTACATTATTACCAGATCAACGAAACTTTCAAGCAGGACAAGAAACTAGGTTTCCAGAAGGAGAGGTCAAAATTAGAAACAGAATTGCTAGAGCCCAATACTAAGAATCTGTCTAGAATGTATAATTTGCTGCTAAAATGGAATACACAGGATGAAACGGTTAAATCAGCAATGATTAAGTGGGCACAAGACATTGGACATGATATTATGTTTGCTGATTGGGAGCAGTTATGGACCACAGGCATTAAGTTTACGGCATGTACTGCCTTAAAAGAGAATATAATGAAAATGATCTATAGGTGGTACATGACCCCAGTCAAGCTTGCAAAGATATATCATTTGCCCAACAACAAGTGCTGGAAATGTAATGAATGTGAAGGAACTTTTTATCATCTTTGGTGGACCTGCCCTAAGATTAAGGCTTACTGGGAAATGATCTATAATGAAATTAAGAAAATCCTTAAATGGACTTTTGTAAAGAAACCGGAGGCCTTTCTCTTGGGCATGGTTGGCCAAACAATTCCAAAGAAAGATAGAACCTTTTTTATGTATGCAACTACAGCAGCAAGAATCCTCCTGGCAAAGTATTGGAAGACGCAAGAACTACCTACTCTGGAAGAATGGCAGACCAAGGTGACTGAATTTATGGGGTTGGCAGAGATGACCGGCAGAATTCGAGACCAGAGGAGAAAGTCGGTGGAAGAGGACTGGGAAAAATTTAAAATTTATCTTAAGGACGTATGTAATATTACGGAATGCTAAGATATCAAGGGATTAGACACAAGGAATTACAGTTGTAAAATTGGAGTTTGATAAATTTTAATAAGAATTATATTTAAGAATTGGATGAAAGAATGCTAAAAAAACTGATAAAATAAGGATGCAGCGAAGGGGAGGTTTGGGGAAGTCAGGTTATGTTTTTTGTTTGTATTTTTGTTTGTTGAAAATTAATAAAAATTATTTTTTTAAAAAAAAAAAATCCAGTTTTCCGTTCTACTCACGGGTAGTTGTTTAGAATCAAATTGTCCACAGGAAAAAGTCAGCACTCTCCGACAACAGCAGTGTGGCTTCACTCCGTGAAAGAAGCAGTCAATTCGAAGCACCGCGCCGCTCACCCCACATCGCTCCGGATCCCAGAAACTGGGTCTCCCCGTGAGTAGGGGAGGCGCAAAAGGTGCCAGCCGAATCCCACGTTCACAGGCTTCTCCCGCCTGTGATTTTTAGTGGGTCTCCGCCTTCGCCGTGGTGGCCATACCCTGAATTCCACGGAGCAAGTTCCTCCCGATCAGAGGAATTCCGCCATTGCCGGAGGCGCTAACCCGGAAGTGAAAACTCTGAATCCATCTCTTTACTTTCTTTCATATGAGTGAATTGCGGTCATGCACTCCTTTGGGGGTGAAATAAGGTGCTCAGTTTGTAGCTGACATTTTAGTGGAAATAAACCCTGCTTGTGTCCCCTGGCACCAGGAGTCCTGGCCTTTCTTTGCAGCAACCCAACAGGGAGTTGAGTAGATCTGCATGCAGAGACATATATCAGCCATCATCAGATATCTCCCCCACACACCGTGCATTCTGATGGCGGGAAGTTGCTGATTAATCATAAGTCTGGAATGCAAGAGGCAAGTTTAAAGATAAGCAAATAAAACTCCACACCAGGCATTTATCTTGAAAGGACATTGTTTACTCAGTTTTTATAGGAAATTCAGATACTGTCACTGCAAATGTTACATACCAGTGGGTTTTTTCTTTTTGTCCTCCTGTTTATTTTCAGACCTGATTTGTGCTGAAATGTATGCAGGCTACCATTGTAAGCATGTGTGTCTAGTGTGGATTGGAAAAGTGCTTAAGGCTTTTCAGACCTATTTCTTAATTATCTCTAGATCAGTGTTTCCCAACCTTGGGCCTCCAGCTGTTTTCGGACTACAATTCCCATCATCCCTGACCACTGGTCTTGCTAGCTAAGGTTGATGGGAGTTGTAGTCCAAAAACAGCTGGAGGCCCAAGGTTGGGAAACACTGCTCTAGATAATACTAGATAATACCTCAACGTAATTTGAGTTACTTCCTGTTCATTTGCCATGGTTGCCGCATTCCTAAATTTCCCTTAATCAGTACCTGTTCCCTGTGTGGGTGGGTTAATTACTTGATTCCTCTGAAACCAGAATAATTCCTCTTTTTTTTTTTCATTGGGTGGAATTCAACGTCATGCTATCACAAATGTCCACTCTGGGTATGAGTATCAAGCTTGCCAGACAAAATGGTCTCCCCTCCTCCAAATGCTGTTCTAGGGGTTCTCCCAGCACACGCTCTGGGGCTGGGGTGGGAAGTAGGCATAGCCAGGATTTATTGGGGGGGGGACAGGACACCCACCTGTCATCATCCTCTGTCTGGCTCTGTCTAGCAACTTCGGAAGAAAATGTCTCAACAGCAGTTGTTTTAAATTACTTTCTTTTGATCCCGAGTGCTCAGAAAAATCTGTCAAAATCTTTCTACAATTTCTACTTTTAGTTACTCATTTTTATTTATTTACTTGATTTGGGGGGACAGCTGCCCCCACCCCTGGCTATGCCCATGGGGAGGGGGAGGAGAGGTGGCGAGCGCTGTTGTGCAAGCAGAAGGCATTGCACAGAGCTTCCACTGATGAGGTTCATTAGGTGATTACCGACCTTTGCAAAGGTGATTCCCGATCATAGTTGCAAGATTGTGCTAATAAAAAAATAAAAAGAGAAAACCAGAATTAAAGCCCCACCCATGGACAAGTGGAGCTAACTAATTAAAGGGAATTTCATTGCATTGCACTGTAACTGAATAAGATGAAACTAATTAGTTGCCACATTAAAAGAAAGTAAAAAATTTTTGACACAGTGGACAAAGAGCTGAACAGTGGGGAAGCATTTTCAGATTTTACATTCAGATAAGATAACCCAAAAAAGAATGTATGGATTATTTTTCACTGCAGGAATTTACACTAATGAACTTTCCTGTGAATTTCACCGGGGGGGGGGGGATGATATAGTTTGGGCAGGAAAGGTCGGTGAGAAACTTCAGAACTGAACGGAATGGTCTCCATTTCAGTTGTGCCAATAAATAAATAAATGCATGATAACACAAAGAGGATTGTAAAAGTTTCCAATGAATATTTTAATTTGCATTTCTCTCACCATAGTGATAGTTTGGCATCAGCCAACATGCAGGCCCAATTTTGACTTTATATTTCCTATGAGAGCTCGATTATCTGCCTACAAGGAAATTAAGGGGAAGGGAAATCACTTCAGCTTAAAAGATTGCTAAATACTGTTTGAGTATCAAGTTCAGAATGAAAAGGGAAAAGGACAGAAGAACAGTAGCTCTGCTTTTGAAAGTTAACAAGAGTTACTGAATTTTGCATAATAAAAGCTTTTAGTAAGGCTAATTGCACATTCCCTACTCAATTTCAGTTACAGTTTTTCCTCTTGTCTTCTCAAATGTTATTAAGCCAACAATTAAGTAATTTCTCCAGCTGAGCTAAGTGATTGCAAAGACACAGCAATTTGGTGGCTTTGTGTGATGGTCACACTTGAAATGTTCCTTTCCATCTAAAAGTTCCCACAAAGGAATTCCCTTCATTTGTCTAGAAGGGATTTCCATCCTCCCACATTTACCCTCTGATTGAGCCACCGGAAAAAACTTTCCACAGTCCACAGCAATCAGAGCGCTCCTTAAGTCCTGGAACGAAAGATATCCGCTTGAAATTCACATTCAAAGCACTACCAAATAATTACTAAAACAGGAATGTTGCTGGATGGTCAAATGCATACAAAACCAGGACTCCCGTACCTCAAAGAGTTGCATAGAAGGGAAAAAAATTGCAGGAAAATTTATTTCATTTCATTTCTTTTGTTTTGTATGCTGCTTTTCCACAAAAAAAAATATATCATGCTCAAAGTGGTTTACAACAAAGAAACAGGGATGAATGTCAAAGAAACACAATGAAAACAATGTCATAATAACACAGCAAAGCAAAAACACAGGAACAATTACATAATATAATAGAACAAAAAATACAATAACATACAAAAAACCATATTTTAATACAGTGAGGCCACAACTTACAGGCATTTAACTTGTGCACATTCAGCTTTATTTGTGTGGCAATAAAGGAGAAAAAAGAAAAAAAGGGGGGAAGAATTTTGGGGGAAATGACTTTCAAAATCTCACCTGCCATTGAACCCAATGTGTTTTAACTATATAAGATTTTGGCTTTAGGCACGATCCCTGGAATGTAAACCCCATATAAGTTGCAGGCTTCCTGTACTATGACTATAACAAGAATGTTTATAAACAAAATACAACATTTAATAGCAAAAATAACAAGGGAGCATCACCATGGGTGTAGCCAGGATATATATATATATATATATATATATATATATATATATATATATATTCAAGTTTCCAATTTAATACAAACATAAAAACCACAAAAAACAAGTAGTACACAGAGAAAAAAAAGTACCAAAAGTACACAATTAAAAACAAAACAAAACAAATATAACTCCCATCACTTATTTCCATTACCTTACATCTCAGACCTCCTCTCACCTCCCCCTTTTGTATTCCTGTTCAGATCTTATTTCAGCAAATCCTTATTGTAACTTAATATAAATTATTTTAGCTTATTACTCAACCTTTACATTACAGCTGGTAACCATTTAATTTCAGTCCAACATCATTCTAGCATTCATTAATTGTAGCCAGGATTTTTTTTTGGGGGGGGGGAGGCACTTTCCTGGGCAGTATGGAGGTGAGTCAGAGAGCAGCAGGTTCATGGATGCCTGAGTGTAACAGCAAGAGCACCCGGCCGGCTCTACTGCAACACCTGTTGTTACCAGGTGCACCTCTGACTTACACGTGTGTCCAGTGCTCACGTGTATTCAGTGTTCAGTACATGTGCCCATTTAAAATGGTGTGTGCCTTTACCCTTATATCCAGTAAAGATCTTTGCACAGCAGAAAATTGCGAAAGTTCATTTTATTTCACGGAAATGAGAAGAGAGTATGTGGGTGCTGCTTCAGACAGCAATGTTACAAATATGCAGGCAGTAATACAATCACTGCGTGTGGCGCTGTGGGTTAAACCAGAGAGTCTAGGGCTTGCCAATCAGAAGGTCGGCGGTTTGAATCCCTGTGATGGGGTGAGCTCCCATTGTTTGGTCCCAGCTCCTGCCAACTTTGAAAGCACAAAGTGCAAGTAGATAAATAGGAACCGCTCCAGCAGGAAGGTAAACGGCGTTTCTGTGCATTGCTCCGGTTCACCAGAAGCGGCTTAGTCATGCTGGCCACATGACCCAGAAGCTGTACGCCAGCTCCCTCGGCTAGTAAAGCGAGATGAGCGCCGCAACCCCAGAGTCCGCAACTGAACTTAACGGTCAGGGGCCCCTTTACCTTTTAATACAATCACTAAGGACAAGAATCAAGAGAGTCCCTAACACACCCAATGCCTGAAAAATGGGTGTAGCAGGTGCAACAGACCTGTGCTAGAAGAAGGGGGGGGGAGGGAAAGGCATGCAGTTTCAGAACCATAAATTCACTCTTGAAAAAGGATTTCATTATCTTGATGAAGTCTGGTTCCTGCTTACAGGAGGGTGCTAATTAAACTTTGCTGGTAAATATAATCTCTACTGTAGCTATTAGGGTTCAGGATGTTTGCTGTACCTTCCAGGTCACATTTAAGAAAGCAGCTTGTGTCAAGGTCATAAATAGTTCTGCTGCCAGCAGAAGCACCAGCGGGGAGCATAAAAGGAGTAAACGGCTGCTCTCTATGTAGCTGACTTCATTCATGCACAAAAGCCTGGCGTCAGCAGTCTTGGGGGAACCTTGAGGTTTGCAGAAGTACTAAAAAATATTTAGAGGAAGGGGAAGTGTGAAGAAGGGACACAAAACAGTCCAATAAGGACTAAGGCTCCTCAGTGACCATCGAAAGCTTACTGTCCACAGAATACTAATTGAGCAAAGGACCACATCAGATGAGG
Organism: Podarcis erhardii; assembly: GCF_964252035.2. Lineage (NCBI taxonomy): Eukaryota > Metazoa > Chordata > Lepidosauria > Squamata > Lacertidae > Podarcis > Podarcis erhardii. The sequence goes on along the minus strand of NC_138508.1, from coordinate 104,633,356 downwards.
GATGGAATGAGGTATCCCAAAGAAGGAACCACCCACAAAGAAATATTTTGTTGCAGACCCTACTTGTTCATACAATTAATAACTGGTATAGTAGTATTTGCATGATTTTTTAAAAAAAGAAATGGCAGCTGTGAGTGGCCTAAGTATCAATTGAGACCAAGATGCAGAAGTAGGAAAGCTTTATATCTTTGTCCCTACCACAGTCCTGATTTAGGGACAGGTCCCCCACAATTGCTATTTTCCATTGGGACGTGAGGTTTGGGATTAAAAATTGCAACCGTGGGGGTGGGGTCTGGTCCAGAATAGGACCACATGAGTTTCAAAGGGTAAAGCCTTTCACACTGTGGTCACGATATGGGCTGGGGGAAATCAAGTAGTATTTACTTCAAGAAGTATGTCACATGTGTTTAGGCCCTAAGAAAAGATCTGTGAATTTAATAATACAAAAATCTCCTTCCACATTTCAGGAGTAATAATTGTAATAATACAAAAATCTCCTTCCACATTTCAGGAGTTTTATGCAAGAGCCCTTCCCCCAACATGCTAGTCTTGTAAATGCATGGAAGTTCTTGCAAGGGGCTCAATTCAAAAACATAATCCCCTTAGTTGCACTCAGCAACAGACATCTAGGCCACATGAGCCTGCTGATCATGTAACCTGGCTCTCACTCTGATAAAAGGCTGGGAGCTCCCAGTCCAACAGAGAAACCTCACAGCTATACCTGGCACTGACTGTAAATATTTTACTGATATGGCATAACTCTCTTGACTATAGCCTATAAAATCCTATTTGATCCTTTTTTTTGAAATGTAGCCTTCATAAAGATGAGATAAAGCAGGACTTCCTACTTCTGTCTCGTTAAAATTATTGTGGAGGCGGGGAATCAACTCTCAAGCCTCTTTGTTGAAAGCTTATGAGCTTACATTATAACATATAATAATATGTAAATACAATTTACTGTACCAAGACTATGTATAATGATTTACTGGATGTTACAATTCACAAAAAAATAAAGTTTAAAAAAATCAGTCTAGCTCCAGATGCACATATACATCAGACGGTTACTGAGATCATTTTAATGTGAGTCAGCCTTTATTGTATGCTAACCTTGTAGGGCTAACAACTTCCATATTAGAGAACTCTGCATAATCTATGTTAGAAAACATCAAAGGGTGGGGGAAGAAAAGAGGAGGAAAAAAGATGCTATGAAGCTATAATAATCCTTGTTCCTTTAAAAACTAACAAACTAACTAAAACCCTGAACTATTATATTCTGTGCCATTTATCATGAAGAAAGAGGTAACTATCACAGCAAAAGTCAGGAGGCCATAAAAAAAATATTGCTCACACACAGAATTCAAGCCTCCCTCCTGAAAATAGCATGGTTAAGATGGGGGCGTAAATTACACGTTTTATTTAAAAGCTTTGCTTCTCCTTCTGAAACGTCACGCTCCCCCTGTTCCGCCTTCCACCTGCCGCCTGCCATCTGACAGCTACACGATGTGGTGTGAAGAGCCTGGGTGTGAACACTGTGAATAGTTGAGAGAAATGTATGTTTTGTCAGCCTAAAAACTTATGGTCATGAGTTCGTGCAAGGCAGGCAGGCACATTTACCCAAAGATTTAAAGCTCTTGGTGTTAGAATAAGATGTAGCAATCACTCAGTAAATACGGGGGGGGGGGGGAGTAAAGGTGCCACAACTGGTTCAGTGCTTACACAGCCTCCCTGGAAACTCCAGAGAAAGAGATCACCCCATACTGTTAGAATCACCTGTACGCTGATGAATCGCTGGATGATTTCCTGCAGCAGTTTCATGTAGAATCTATACTGTATCTGCCGAAAAGTATTAGAAATAATAAATATGCACCAGGAACTTTGTGGCACACCCAAAAGCCACTGGCCATCGGCAGAACAACAGACAACTATGGACTTCTCTACAACTTCTTTCATGATAATATACATCAACACAATCCTTGAGAATGATGTCGGCAAGGGATTGTAAAGGATTGACCTTAATGGGCCTTACTTCTCAATAGACATGCATACGGTTGTGCTATGAATATGCTACCCTGTTTAAGGCCTTTATCCTAGTTTGATCAACCATTTCTTCATTACAGTTTTTCCCCCATCTCCCTAATGTGTCCCATGGTGGCACAAGAAAAAAAAATTATTGAGGGGGGACAGAAGGGGCAAAGTATATTTCTAGGTGGGCAAATTGTGTTTCACATGTTAAGATCTCTGAAAGGATAGCAACACTATATATTAATGACAGGAGTCCAGCAATGTGGGGATTGGGGTGAGCTCCTTGTTTGGGGGGGTGCGCTAGCCATGTTGGCTACGGGTGATCTGAGTTGTAGTGACTAGAATGTACATTTGGAGGGCACCAGGCTTTGGAATATTTAGTACCCAACTAAACAATTCCAGGAATGCAAGTACTTTTGACTGTGCAACAAAACTTCGTTTGCCCCTCCCTCTCCCCACATGCACCCTAAATATGTTCTGGGATTTTCCCCAACCCTCCAGAGCAGATTTAGAGAAGATGGAAATGTTTCACTGGCCAGCACCCATTGTCTCCTCTGACTAGAAATTGCTCACTAGGTTCAGGGACAGATTTTTTATTTTTATTTCTACTTCAGATCCTTATTACTGGAAATTGGGCTGGAACCTTAGGTTTCCCCCCTGAACTGTGGGTCTTCTGGCCTTCCTCCCTGACCTGCTCGCTCCAGCAGCCAAGTACAAGTTCTCATAAGCCCCATACTCCACATGGATGCATTTCCAATAATATAAAGACTTTGTATTTCAAGGCTGAATCTCTCATGAGGAATACCCAATGGAATCCCAAGAACATTATTAAGATTATGGAGTTTGTTCAAAAACAACAACATCCCAGTCTAAGATACCGCCAGTAACTCCTTAATTTAAAAGTCTAAGTCTCAGGCATGGTCTACATCTCAGAAACTCAAACCCTATCAAGTACTTCTAAGACACAATATGGGGGAGACAATATGAATAAGAGACTTGGTTGTTGGAAAGTCACCTTCTTCTGATTTATTTCTGGAAAAGATACTTGGAAGCCATCGTAATGTTCTACAAAATAAAATAAAATAATAGAAAATTGTTTAATCGAGTGAGAATCTGCTGTGCTTTTAAAACTGGGGGAAACCCAGCTTTACTAAAGATATAGGCTGGACAGAAAGTAAATAAAGCCACTTAGACAAGAGGTTGCCTTGTTTGGAGTAAAATATAGAAAAGCAATTTATCTCTTAATAATTATGGGTCCATTAGATGCTGTATTCTTTAGCTGAATCAATGCATTCATTCTAAAATGAGTCAGTCCTTTGGGACCCCTTGTTTTACAAACTGTTGTAGCTGAAGCTTTTCAAAAAATGTAATGATTTGGCTGATCTGTCTTATCATAATAGTTTACGTTTATGAATATTTTAAGCCAGGATCTCTTTTACCCCTATAGCAATGCTGAGAAATTGGTAGTTACTTATTTCCAATTGTACATTTTCTTTGCATTGGTATAAATTTCCACAAAGTTCCTTTTATAGAAAGTATTGGCACTTCTATTCATTAGCGGGAGCCAGCTGGGGGGGGGGGGAGGAGGGAGATTTTTTAAGGAATGTATACACACCTGAAATATACTATAGTAAAGGCAAAAAATGTTGAGAGGTGACACAAAATTAAAAGCTTCCTTTGAAAAAAGCCAAAAACTTCATGGGACACAAGGCAAATACCTACTTTCTTTCATATTAATCCCCCCCCCTTTTATCCTTGCTCTAGGTAAAGGTAAAGGGACCCCTAACCATTAGGTCCAGTCGTGGCCAACTCTGGGGTTGCGGCGCTCATCTCACTTTATTGGCCAAGGGAGCCGGCGTACAGCTTCCAGGTCATGTGGCCAGCATGACTAAGCCGCTTCTGGCGAACCAGAGCAGTGCACGGAAACGTCGTTTACCTTCCCGCCAGAGCGGTAGCTATTTATCTACTTGCACTTTGACGTGCTTTCAAACTGCTAGGTTGGCAGGAGCAGGGACCGAACAACAGGAGCTCACCCCGTTGCGGGGATTCGAACCGCCGACCATCTGATCGGCAAGGCCTAGGCTCTGTGATTTAACCCACAGCGCCACCTGCGTCCCTACAACAATCCTTGCTCTACTCTGCTGTAAATTTGAAGATTTTAGGGGAGTTAATTTAGTATGTTAACTTCACATTTACAAGATGAAGTCATCCCTGCCTGAGATTTTGGTGTGTTATCAAGTTTACAACAAACAGGTAATGAGGTAACATCACCTTATTCTTCCAAAAGTTCAGTGCAAAGGCGCTCAGCTGGAACAGCAGCCATGCCTCCATTTTGTATGACAGTACATCTAATGCACACTGGGGTCATTCAGCAACTCATAGCTAATTTTAACTGCATTGCTGTTTTAAGGGATTGTTTAAGTAACTGCTTGTGGTGCAAAATACAATGGGTTGTGTATATTTGGCACATTTGAGCCTAGCTAGCCGTCGGTAACTGGTAATTTTGCACTGACCACACACACACAGGTCCACCCAGAAGAGCAGGGAAATCAGCAAGATCGTGTGGGCAGCAGCACAGCACTGCAGAAAATGTTCCTCCAAAACAACATGCAAAACTACACATTTGGTGAAGTATCACAAAGGATTCCTCAAGTGCAAGATTACTGGGCATGCTGAAATCCCACACCATCAGGTTGTTGTATGTGACACATAATTCAGCTTCTTGAGTCAGTCAGATTTCTTTTGGTAAAACAAAAATAAAAACCAAGCTTCCAGCTTGTTCTAGCTTTATGCAATATGCAGCTAAGCATATGGGCGATGCCTAATGAAATCTCAGGAGCCAGAGGGAGAGCTGAATTAAGATTTCCAGTGGTCAGGATTTCAGAACAAATCTCTCTCCAGGAGCAACAAAAGCCGAATAAATTTATGCAAAATAAGAGAAAGCACACAAAACTGCTTAATTTGTATTACACATGGAGGGATCACAAAGTTTGTTGGTGTGTTTGTTTGTGTCTTGGCAGTTTGTTTGTTTTTGTTTTTAAATATTTATTAATGGTTTTTTTAAAAAAATTACAACATAATAAACAAAACATACAAAAAAATCACATTTTATAACATGTTTTCTTATCCTTTTTGGACTTCCTCACATCTCCCGCTCCTACGTTCCAAAATATAAAAATTAATTCAGCAATTTATCACCTTATCCCCACCTTATCTAGTTTTCCAATGTTATATCTTGAATTTTAGATATATTCATTTGACTTTTTAAAACTTTTAGTTTAGCCTAATCATTATCTAAAGGTTGATTTTTTCCTAAATTTAACTTATCTTCATAGTTCACTTTATCTAATTCAATGGTGCCAAATTGTTTGTGATCAAGCATCCTCCTTAACATTCATACAGTTTACAATATTTTTGCAAATAGTCCTTAAATTTCTTCCAATCTTCTTCCACCGTCTCCTCTCCCAGGTCTCGGATTCTGCCAGTCATCTCAGCCAGTTCCATATAGTCTATCAGTTGCATCTGCCATTCTTCCAGTGTGGGTAGATCTTGGGTTTTCCAATGCTTAGCAACGAGTATCCTTGCTGCTGTTGTTGCATACATAAAAAATGTTCGATCATTCTTTAACACCCTCTGGCCAACAATGCCCAAAAGGAAGGCCTCTGGTTTCTTAGGGAAGGTATACTTAAATACCTTTTTCAGCTCATTATATATCATTTCCCAGAAGGCCTTAACCCTAGGGCAGGTCCACCAGAGGTGAAAGAACGTTCCTTCACTTTCCCTGCATTTCCAACACTTATTATCAGACAAGTGGTATATTTTTGCAAGTTTGACTGGGGTCATGTACCATCTATATATCATTTTCATTACATTTTCTTTCAAAGCATTACATGCAGTGAAATTCAGCCCAGTAGTCCATAACTTTTCCCAGTTCTCAAACATAATATTATACCCAATGTCCTGTGCCCACTTTATCATAGCCGATTTAACCATTTCATCTTGTGTGTTCCATTTTAACAGCAAGTTATACATTCTTGAGAGTACCTTAGTCTTAGGCTCTAACAGTTCCGTTTCTAACTTCGATTTTTCCACCTGGAATCCTAACTTTTTATCAAGGTTAAAAACTTCTTTAATCTGAGCATAGTGTAACCAATCTCGCACTTTGTCTTTCATTTTCTCCTGACTCTGCAATTTCCAATTATCTCCATCTTTTTCTAATATTTCCCAATACTTCGGCCATTTGGCCTCCATATTGAGTCTTTTCCGGGCCTTAGTTTCCAATGGTGAAAGCCACCTTGGAGTTTTGTTTTCCAGTAAGTCTTTGTATTTTGTCCAGACATTAAACACTGCTTTTCTGACAATATGGTTCTTGAAATTCTTATTAATCTTAACCTTGTCATACCATAAATATGCATGCCAACCAAACGCATTGTCAAAACCTTCCAGATCCAGTACATCAGTGTCTTCGAGAAGCAGCCAATCTTTCAACCAGCAGAAAGCTGCTGATTCATAGTACAGCCTTAAGTCTGCCAGGGCAAAGCCCCCTCTTTCTTTCGCATCAGTTAATATCTTAAACTTAATTCTGGGCTTTTTGCCCTGCCAGACAAATTTAGAAATATCTCTCTGCCACTTCCAGAAACACTCTGTTTTGTCCACAATCTGTAATGTTTAAAATAAAAAAAGCATTTTTGGCAATACATTCATCTTTACAGCAGCAATTCGGCCTAACAAGGAAAGTTTCAATCTTGTCCAACTTTCTAAGTCTCTCTTAATTTCTGCCCAGCATTTCTCATAATTATCTTTAAATAGACTCAGATTTTTTGCTGTTATATTTACCCCTAGGTATTTTACTTTTTTAACCACGTTCAACTCTGTCTCTTTCTGAAACCGTTCTGACTCTGTAACTGTCAAATTTTTCCCCAATACCTTAGTTTTCTGCTTATTTAACTTAAATCCCGCTACCCGACCAAACTCTTGAATCAATTGTAATACTTTTTTCGTACTAGATTCTGGCTCCTGAAGGGTCAAAACTAGATCATCTGCAAACGCTTTAAGTTTATATTGCTTCGCTCCGACCTGAATACCTTCCACCAGCCGGTCCCCTCTGATCATGTTCAAGAGCACCTCCAGCACAAAGATAAATAACAGTGGGGAAATCGGGCAGCCTTGTCGTGTTCCTTTTTCAATTTTGAACTCTTCAGTAATCACATTGTTAACTATCAGTTTAGCATTTTGTTCTGAATAAATTGCGTCAATCCCATTCCCAAAACTCCGTCCCACCCCCATCCCTTCCAAATTTCCCTTCATAAATTTCCAAGAAATATTATCAAAGGCTTTCTCCGCATCTATAAAAATTAAAACTGCTTTTGTGTTGATATTTGTTTGCAAAAGTTCCAAAGTGTCAATTATGTTCCTTGTGTTGGCAAACAAATGTCTTCCTGGGAGAAAGCCTGCCTGGTCTTTATGAATTACCTGATTCAAAACTTTTTAAAATCTACTTGCTAAAATGTCTGCAAATATTTTGTAATCCACGTTTAGGAGGGAGATGGGGCGGTAGTTCTTAAGTTGAGTCTTTTCAGTTTCCGATTTTGGTATCAATGTGATAAAAGCTTCTTTCCACGATTCCGGCGCCTTTTCCCCCTCCAAAATTTCATTGCTAACCTCCAACAATGGTTGTATCAAATAATCTTTCAATGTCTTATAATACTTGGAGGTTAGCCCATCTGGCCCTGGAGATTTGCCCAATTGCATGTTCTGAATAGTTTGTTCAATCTCTTGTCGTGTTATTTTAGAGTTCAGGATTACTCTATTTTCTTGTGACAATTTTGATAGTCAATTCTTTTTCAAAAATTGTTTTATCTCGTCCTCATCTTGTGGCCCTGTTTGTGTCTTGGCAGTTTGGGCTGCAAGCAGAGTGTGCACGTGTCCTGCCTGCCATCTTTCTGGATCCGTCCTGAAAGCAAGTATTCCCTACAGCTTCAAAGAATGAGACAAACATACTGACATGAAACACTAGACAGCAGCTTTTGCCTCTATAAAAAGAAATGTTAAGTCGCTTGTAATAAACATCAGTAGCTTTAGTTCCAGTTCCAAAATAAAAATAATCAAGCATAAAACTACACACAACAAACTTCCTCTGGGGTATTGAAATTTTCAGAGGATTAGAATGCAAGAGATTATATTTGTTATGTCAGCTCAGTGAGCTGGCATCAGTTTTACCTACTACTTTGCAAAAGGTCAGGGTTAAGGAACAAGCGCCAGATTCTTTGCATTAGGAGCTGCTGCAGGGAATGGAAGTGTTGGTGACCTTCTTGGCTTGGGGAGGGCTGACAGCAGCTAATGCTTCTGCTGAACCCACCCCAATAGCCTCCAAGTGCATATTGAGCTGGTATAATGACAACACTAATTACAATCCTGGAAACTATAAAGAGCTGAAGAAGCAAAGAGGAATATTAAAAGAGAAAGATCCTCTGAAGGTGGAGAGAACTCTCAGAAGCCGGGAGGAAGAAACTGGATCCGGTCATTCAGAAGCACTAAAGGTCTCCAGGCAAAGGTTCAGCGGGGGAGACGAAGGCAGTTTGTGGAATTCAGCCCTTCGCCCACATGTGCAGCACCTGCTTTGCCTAGCCCCATAGCTTGTAGTTCCTTTCTTCCCCACCCCCAAACAAAACATAGTTCCTTCTCTTCCTAGGAGCAGCTGACCAAGGCTTCCCCCCAGCTGCTGGGCCTTCTGTTTCCTCAACTCCCTCCCTTGTTTCCCTCTTCTACTCATTCTCCTCCAAGGAACCTGCTTTCTTTTATCCTTCCTCAGCGGTCCTACAGGAGCAGCTGGTCACTGCTGGAACTAGTGGGGTGGAAGGCAAGGAGCTCAACAGTAGGGAGCACCAGAACCAATGACAGGCAGAGCCAACACATGCCCCCATCTTCCTCACTGTTGAGATTTACAAGGGCAACAGACTTAAGACCAGAGAGGAGGAAGTCAGCTCCCAGCTTTTTGGCTGGTCCATAACTGCTGTCAACATCATTCTGCCCCACCCGTGGGGAACTTTAGGTCCAGGGCCCAAATGCATCTCTCCAAGTCTCTCTGTCTAGCCCACGGGACTCTCCCCAAATCACACCCTCCTGCCAGCCACACACCCTAATGGCTTTGATTCAGATCCTCCTTGAGTGTTTTTGTGCCCTGGGCACAAAATTGTTAGGGACACAAAATTTCAACACTTGGTGCTGCCTCAATACAGCTGTGCACTTCCATCACTGGGCTCACTGAAAACAGCTCTTCTCCATGTGAACCAGAGAGTGACCTCTTCAGACAACACTTCTTTTCTTAACTCTGCAGCTACTCTCTCCTGGGTGACACAGACACCATTAGGCAGTAGGATGTGCATGGTACTCCACCCGTTTCCCTCTCACCCTCTTCAGCGTGGCCTCGGGCGCTGGCATCCCATACTACGCCACTGCTGACATGTGTCCCCCAGAAGAGAAGGGGGCCCTCCATGTGAAAAAGAGTCCCAACCCTTGACCTAAAACTCTCATTTCCTTTGCATTTGTACTATTTATCACTATTATAAGGCAAGGAAAAATCCGAACCCACTGCCTTGTATGGCATCTCCAGGAGAAGAAAAGGCTAAGGAGTAAACCCTGCACAAATTTGGAGTTGAATCCCAAATATTATTGTATGCCTCCTTCTAGCAACTCCTGCAACCAATCTGGTGCCAAACGTCTTGCTCCGTTTTCCATCAGTGAGGCAGAGAGGGGGCTTGTCGTCTCCAGGCCCTCCAGACGCTGCCCAGGCTTGCAGCCCAGGGAGGTCACTTTGATGCTGCTAATGCAGTAAAAACAATGTGGGAGGCAGCAGTTATGAGTGACCAGTCTCTGCAGCCACAGCAGGTGCTGTGATTCTCCAGTGGTTCGACTTCACCTCACCCCTCTGGAGGCACACTCTGTTTTTTCTCGAGTCAGATGAATGCCAACAAAAAAAAGATCTCGTGACAGCAGGTTTATTAACAACTGGAAGAAATGAGTGAAAGATAGCAGGCATAGGAACTTAGGAAGCTTCCTTCTGTGGAGTCAGATCCTTGGTCCATCTAGCCATGTGCTGTCCACACTGACTGGCAGCAGTTCTCCAGGAGTTCAAGCAGGGTTTTCTCCCAGCCCCACCTGGAGATGGCAGGGGTTGCAAAACAGATGCTCTGCCACTGAACAATGGCCCATTTTGCTGTGCAGAGGGGTGGGCACGATGGCCCTAGAGGTCTCTTCCATGCTACGGTTCTATGATTTTACTCCTGATGATGTTACCTGAGCAGATTATTCCCTGCAACAGAAAACTGTCCCAGGAGTCCCAGGTTAGGTGTCCCCCAAGCCCCCTGTGCTGTAGTGGTTGTTCTCTCTCACCTGACTGCCTCACTTTCTGCTACACACCAACACTGCCCTGTCCACTCTATTATTCTTCCTTACTACTGCATGCCTTTTTCTTTTCTTTTTAATAACAATTTTTTAGAAAACCATTTGACCCGCCATTTTCATTTCTCCAGAAGTGCAGTGAATGCTGCTATGGAGTCTGCAAGCTGCAGGGCCCAAAGTCTACCCCTAACCACATCACTAAGAAAGAGTTATGCCTTAAACATGCAATAGACTCATCCAATAGTTTGTCTGGTCCAAGAGATACTGGCACTCCTGAGGAACAGTCACACATGGGTGGCGGTGGGGGGGGGTGTAAGAGCCCACCTGTCCTCCCTAAACAGCAACTGCCTCTCCTGTGGAGGCAAGAGCAGGCCCTCTGCTTCTTCCTGCTGAATGGCATCCTTAAAGAACAAGCATCACTAAAACAAAGTAGTAAAGAAGGTGATGAATCACCCTTTACCATAAGGAAATAAAGGGATGAGCTCTCAGCTAAGCTGAAGTTCTTGACAGAAAGAGTGACAGCCATTGAGAAGACAATAACGCTTTCACCACCTTCTTTCGTGGCAGTGGTACTAGTCCCAGATCTTGTGTGCCAAGGCCCTGTGACCCGCAGTTCCCGAGTGATTAATAAACAGTCGGACATGAGTATTTAGGTTTATGGGATCAAATAGGTCACAACATTATTGGTTGCAGATGTGAGGGTTTGGTACCAAAATCGGAAGCTGAAAAGACACAACTTAAGAACTATCGTCCCATCTCTCTTTTAAATGTGGATTACAAAATATTTGCAGACATTTTGGCAAGTAGACTTAAAAAAGTTTTAAATGAAGTAATTCACAAGGACCAGGCAGGCTTTCTCCCAGGTAGACATTTGTTTGCTAATACAAGGAACATTATCGATATTTTGGAACTTTTGCAAACAGATATAAATACAAAAGCAGTGTTAATTTTTATAGATGCGGAGAAGGCCTTTGACAATATTTCCTGGAAATTTATGAAGGGAAATCTAAAAGAAATGGGAGTGGGACGGGGTTTTGAGAATGGGATTGATGCAATATACTCAGAACAAAAGGCTAAATTGATAGTTAACAATGTGGTTACAGAAGAGTTTAATATCGAAAAAGGAACACGACAAGGCTGCCCTATTTCCCCTTTGTTATTTATTTCGGTTCTGGAGGTGCTCTTGAATATGATTAGAGGGGACCGGTTGGTGGAAGGAATTCAGGTCGGAGCGAAACAATATAAACTTAAAGCTTTTGCAGATGACCTAGTTTTGACCCTGCAGGAGCCAGAATCTAGTACGAAAAGAGTATTACAATTGATTCAGGACTTTGGTCGGGTGGCGGGATTTAAATTAAACAAACGGAAAACCAAGGTGTTGGAAAAAAACTTGACAGATACAGAGTCAGAACGGTTTCAGAGAGAGACAGAACTAAATGTGGTTAAAAAAGTAAAGTACCTAGGGGTAAATATAACAGCAAAAAAACTGAGTCTATTTAAGGATAACTATGAAAAATGTTGGTCAGAAATTAAGAGAGACTTAGACAGTTGGACAAAATTGAAACTTTCTTTGTTAGGCCGAATTGCTGCTATTAAGATGAATGTATTGCCAAAAATGTTGTTTTTGTATCAAACACTACAGATTGTGGACAAGACGGAGTGCTTCCGGAAGTGGCAGAGAGATATCTCTAAGTTTGTCTGGCAGGGCAAAAAGCCCAGAATTAAGTTTAAGATATTAACTGATGCGAAAGAAAGAGGGGGCTTTGCCCTGCCAGACTTAAAGTTGTACTACGAGGCCGCAGCTTTCTGCTGGCTAAAAGATTGGCTACTTCTTGAAGACACTGATGTACTAGATTTGGAAGGTTTTAACAATGCTTTTGGTTGGCATGCATACTTATGGTACGACAAAGTTAAGATCAATAAGGCCTTTAAGAACCATATTGTCAGAAAAGCAGTGTTCAATGTCTGGACAAAATATAAAGACTTATTGGAAAACAAAACTCCAAGGTGGCTATCACCTCTGGAAGCTAAGGCCCGAAAAAGACCCAATATGGAGGCCAAATGGCCAAAATATTGGGAAATATTAGAAAAAGATGGAGACAATTGGAAATTGCAGAGCTTGGAGAAAATGAAGGATAAAGTGCGAGACTGGCTACACTACGCTCAGATTAAAGAAGTTTTTAAAAATGACAAAAAGTTAGGGTTCCAGGTGGAGAAATCGAAATTGGAAACAGAATTGTTAGAACCTAAGACTAAGGTAATCTCAAGAATGTATAACTTGCTGTTAAAATGGAATACACAAGACGAAATGGTTAAATCGGCTATGATAAAGTGGGCACAGGATATTGGCTATAACATCATGTTTGAGGACTGGGAAAGGTTGTGGACCACTGGGTTGAACTTCACTGCATGTAATGCTTTGAAGGAAAATGTAATGAAAATGATATATAGATGGTACATGACCCCAGTTAAACTTGCCAAAATATACCATTTGTCTGACAACAAATGCTGGAAATGTAAAGGAAATGAAGGAACATTCTTTCACCTCTGGTGGACCTGCCCTAGAGTGAAGGCCTTCTGGGAAATGATATATAATGAGTTGAAAAAGGTATTTAAGTATACTTTCCCCAAGAAACCAGAGGCCTTCCTCCTGGGTATTGTCGGCCAGAGGGTGATAAAGAAGGACAGAACTTTTTTCCTGTACGCAACAACGGCAGCAAGGATACTTATCGCTAAGCATTGGAAAACCCAAGATCTACCCACCCTGGAAGAATGGCAGATGCAACTGATAGACTATATGGAACTGGCCGAGATGACCGGCAGAATCCGTGACCTGGGAGAGGAGAGGGTTGAAGAAGATTGGAAGAAATTTAAGATGTATTTGCAAAAATATTGTAATTTGGTTGAATGTTAAGAAGGATGCTAGATCATAAATAATTGAGCACCACTAAATTAGATGGAATTGGGATGACAAGTGAGAAATATAAATCTTCTGGAGAACCATTAGACTATATTTAAATGAATGGGGCACAAGAATGTAAACAAGATGATAAATTGCTGGTAAAAATTTACAATGATGTAAGTGGGAGCGGGAGACATGAGGGAGTCCAAAGAGGTTATGAAATTATGCTACAATACATGTTATATTGGTTATTATGTTTATCCTTGTATTTAAAAATCTTAATTTTTTTTTTAAAAAAAGAGAAGACAATAACGCTTTCACCACCTTCTTTCGTGGCAGTGGTACTAGTCCCAGATCTTGTGTGCCAAGGCCCTGTGACCCGCAGTTCCCGAGTGATTAATAAACAGTCGGACATGAGTATTTAGGTTTATGGGATCAAATAGGTCACAACATTATTGGTTGCAGATGTGAGGGTTTGGCATAGGCATTGGGTGAAGCCAGGCTGTATCTCGACTCCCACCTGTCTGCAGGGAGTCTATCTAAGGGTAAACCACCAATAGACGGAGCCCTATAAATAGGGGCACCCGGAGGGGTCCCCGTTGGGGTCATGGCATGGCCTTAGCCCACGTTTGGGCATCAGACAAGAGCCACAGCCCTGAATTCCTTAATGAGGAAGGGCAGGCGGAGGCTACAACCTCCCTTCCCTTAAACAAAGGCTTGCCCAATGCCTAACCTCACAAAGTTGTGACGATTGCTACAAGGAAGGTGAAAAGCAAATGGCTGGTGCCAATGTGCCAAGTAGAAAATAACCCTACCCAGTGCCAACCATATTGTGGCTGACATTTGTCCATAGCAAGGTCGTGTCAGAGCAAAGCATGAAAAGAGGGTGGGTGGGTTGGGAGATCTGGTGAAAGGGTGAGAGAGAAGGGCCCCCAGGCTACACCATGGTTAGATTTCCTGCAACCACACCCCCTACCGATGCTGTCACGTTGGGGCCATGCCCAGTGTGGCCCACCCAGTGCCGGCGACGTGGCCGGGACAGCATGAGGGGAGCGTCCACTCCCCACCCCCACGCCCGGTTGCCTGGCCACAACACCACCCACCAAAACAGGTGAGCAGACTTACAAGAAGAGGAGTCTGCCGGCTTTTCAAGGTGCCATTTAAGAGTGCTGGGTTCAGATGCAGAGTGTTTCAACAAATCACTTAGTGCAGAATTTTAAATAATGGCTTACAGTTCTGTTTATCTATAGGCTCTGAAATGAAGCAGTTAACAAATAATGTGCACTTTTCAGAGGTGTGTTGTGAATATATGAGCTTCAGTTCATATTCATACCACATGAAGTTGTAAAAATATGGTATGCAGTGAAAATGTGGAATTTCCTATTAATTTTAATGTAAATAGTGTACTGCTATTCTTCTAAATTAATGCGCCAAGAATAAACAAAATTAATGTTAGCAGAACTGCTGTGAAGCCTTCCAATTATGAATAAATGGATTTCCACTTTTTTAGCAGTTTTTCAATGGTTTGACAAAGTGTGGGCTTTCCTCGTTGCTGCAAAGATTAAAGTTAGTATACCTTGCTCCTTATTTTGTGTGCATACAATGAGCTTGAAAGAAATCTTGATAAATAAGCATCCAAGCCCAACAAATAATAATAATAAATATGTGTTTATTAAAGCTTTCTCATTTCAGCCTCTGACTTAACTTAGCAGTTTAGTTTAGCTATCAAAAGTGCTTACTGGGGTCTGCAGCTAGCTTCATGTGCACGTATAACACTGAAAGTGCTTCCAGATTGTCACTGTTTTGCAGGAGAAATTCAAGCACATATAATAAAATTAGGCTTGCATAATTACAGTGGACAAAAGTGTTGCAAAAAATCCCTGCACAACATATCCATTTTAAAAGAGAAACAGACTTTCTGCAGTTAGGAAAGTGACATGGAAATGCATTGCAAAGTTTGAGGTGAAGAGATGATTGGCAGGAAAATGTTTAAGCAAAGCAAATCAGGGTGAATGCCCATATTGTATAACTGCCTCACACACAAATCAGAATGCAGGGCTGGCCCAAGACATTTTGTCAGCTGAGGCAAACCACAAAATGGTGTGCCCCTCCCCAGCCAGAGAAGAAGGGGGTGTAAAGTCAGGAAGGGGGGGAGATAAAGATCTGCATTGGAAGCAAGGGAAAGAGGAGGCCAGCAGCAGCCACTGTCCCCATATATATTCTCTGATTAGTTCAATTTTTTGTTACTGTCCACATCTAATCTATATCTTTTTAAAAGTAAAAAAGTATATTAAAAATGTTGCAATATTCTTTACAGTAAGAGTTTAAAAATAAACAAGCCAACAAACAAAATCAGCCATGCATCTGAGACACGCAGAAAAGGTCCGCTCTTCTGTTGCCAGCCTCCAGACCTCTCACGGATGAGGCCCACAAAGAAGAGCCTCAGAGGATGATCTCAGGGTCTGGGTCGGTTCCTATGAGGAGAAGAGGTCCTTGAGTTAGTGCGGGATATTGCATTATAAATGTTCCCCATTATCCCAGCCCAATGGTGATGATAGATTGGGGAAGAGATTTAGGACATAACATAATGTTTGAGGACTGGGAAAGATTGTGGAAGAAAGGGGTGAAGTTCACCGCATGTACTTTGTTAAAGGAAAATATTATGAAAATGATGTATAGATGGTATTTGACTCCTGTAAAATTAGCAAAGATGTATCATAATTGTGATAATGCATGCTGGAAATGTAAAGAAAAGGAAGGAACATTCTTTCATATGTGGTGGACCTGCCCCAAGGTGAAAGACTTCTGGGAAAAGATTTATAATGAATTGGAAAAAATGTTGAAATATACATTTATAAAGAAACCAGAGGCCTTTCTTCTTGGAATAACAGGTTCGGAATTGCCCAAGAAAGATGTTAATCTATTTTTGTATGCCACAACTGTGGCTCGTATTTTGTTAGCTAAAAAGTGGAAAACTCAAGAATTACCAACAGTAGAAGAATGGCAGATGAAGATGATGGATTTTATGGAGCTGGCTGACCTGATTGGAAGAGTCCACGACCAGAAGGAGGAGGAACACCACGAAGAATGGAAGAAATTTAATGATTATTTAGCTAAATTTGTTAAGCTAAAATAACTGGAAATAGCCTCCAGATACTTAATGGGCTTAGGATTGTATTTATGTTAACTGATAAAATAATATGTCTAATACAAGAAGGAGAAGATTTAAAGATGTTAATGTTTAATTTAAAGAGTATTAAATTTGGGATTTGGAAAACCGTTATAAGGATATGCAATGAAATTCAACTAAGGGGAAACAAGGAAGTCGTTTTACAAAGTAAATAACTGTTATTTTCAATAAGGTTATGATTTATGTTTGTTATGTCTTGTTTGTTTTATGTTTTTGTTTGTCGTTGATATTGTAAAAACTAATAAAATTTTTGCATTATCCCGGCCCAATGGCCTTGAAGGCTGGGAGGCCACAGTTTCTCCAGCCCTGACATAAAACCGTGGGGACTGAGGGCTCTTTCCACATAACTGGAGTCCCTGATCACAGGGAGACACCTGTCCAGTCATGCACCTCACTAGAGACAAAACATCTGGAAATCAAAGATGGACTTTGCTGCCATAATGCTGTTTTCCTGCACTCACCCCCCGCATGTACAGACAAAGATCTGTAAGCAGCTAAAATATTAGTGGAAAGTCTGAAAACAAAAATAAAAAACTACATCATAATGCCAGTGTGAACTGATAGGTTGCCCCCATTTGGCAGATTATGACAGGTCCTGAAACCTAATCTCAAAAGGAGTATCAGCACTGGGGAAAGTAAATAAAATGAACAACTAAAATGGTCGTGTGTACTTATGAAGTACATCTCCATGGGAGTTACTTTAGAAAGACAAACAATGTGACATGCGGTGGTTTATAAAACTATTAATATTGTGGAGAAAGATAATTTATTTTTCTCCCTCCAAACACAAGAACTTGGGCTACCCAATTAAATTGACTGGCAGTAGCTTCAAGATAATATGGGGAAGGGCTTCTTCATGATTAACAGTTGGCATTTATTACCACAAGACACTGAGGTCCAGCTCCAAGGGGCTTCAGGCAGAGGACTTTCTCGGCAGTGGCACCATCCCTGGGCACGGCTTGGTGAAAATACTAGCATGCTTCTTTTGCACCAGGCGATATTATTCCCTTGAAACCACACAGTGCCCACGCGGTGGGAGACTGCAGTGCTCTCGAACTATTTGGGTTTGTTTTGCAATCATAGAAAAGTAGAGCTGGAAGGGACCCCAAGGGTCATCTAGTCCAACCCCCTCACTGTAGGATTCCTGCCCACATCCTTGCATGGGCTCAAACCACCAACCTTCTGGTTAATAGCCAGACACACTGACAATCCAACTGGAACACTAAAATTCAGAGTTAGGTCATTAAAATTAAATCAAATACCATTTAGTCTTAGTTAGAACTGACTAGTTCCTCCTTTGGGGCAAAACTCTCAACACTTATAATTCCCTGTCCATGGCTCTGAAACAGTTTAAGGCTGAATAATAACAATTTCTTCTGTGTATGTGGTTTGGGTACACCTGTGCTTGTATGAGGAGTCTTTCCTATTTTGGAAATATAAGGTGTTTCTAATAAAAAGGAATCTTTGGTTTATTAAAGAAATCTTCTCGACACTAAATTATGCTCCCAGAAAGCAGATTCTCCATTTCTCCAGCGTCTCCATTTCCAACAGACACACCCTGCAAAACAACAACAACTAGGGACTTCTGTCACAGTTAGCAGACATATCTTAACCTGCTTCCTCCGTGATCTCATCTGTCAGATACTTTTGCCGCCAAACAGAAATATATAATAGAAGGAAACTCCTGCCCTACTCTGTTACAGAGATTAATCTCTCTCTCCCTCTCTCTCTTCATCTACCCCATATTTTCCCCTCTCAGCTTTTCTGTCCTTCACATGGATTCTTGGCTTAAAACCTCCTCTAACGTGTTACATTTTTATATTGACATTTGTGTCACTTCTCTACATTTTTCTAGATCAGACATGCCTTGAGGCCTCTCTGTTGGGCAACGCAGCACAAGAAATTTCAGCTGTAGTGCTTTCTTACACATGTTCTGACACCTACACAGAAAGCAGAAAGCCAGAAAGCCAAAAGTATCTACGCTGCGGTTTAATTAAAATGATACAGCCCTGTTTCCAGGAACAATCATGTGCCGTGTGTTACGGAGCAAAGTGAAGTCATGCCCCAACTTTCTCTCTCTCTCTCTCTCTCTCTCTCTCTCTCACACACACACACACACACACCCTACAAGAACAACCAAGAGAGAACTGTGTTTTTAATCTAGCCTTTGGGACTAAAATAACCACAGTTTCCCAGGCAGGGACAGGAATCACCTTTTCAAACCACTCCTTGTCAGCTTCATTCTAAGCAGGGGTTACAACATGTCTCCTTGTAGAGTTGTTGGGTTTTTTTCTGGCTTCATCACACATTTCATAAGCTTGGGGAAAACAGTCTTTATTTCCCCTGTGGGAAAAGAAGTGTGACCTACCTTCACAGGTTTGCTGAAAAGATAAATATGCAGCTAATAATGGTAAAGGATGAGTGTGTGCAATGGGAATGAGAAATAGTAACTATTTAAATTTTGACATTCAGCTTATTATTTTTACCCTTCGCTAGTGTCCTGTTGGCAACTGTCTCAGGTTCCAAGGCTCCTTTATAGTGGATGAGGAAGGATTTACCCCTCACCATGCAGGCGATTCAGTAGGAGACAAACACAAATATAGCCATCTCATCTACTTCTCAGCAACCTTGCCTAATTCATTTTGGCATATCTACTATTTTCTTCTGACCACATTTATTAAATCACTTTTCAGATTCAGATATACATACACAATGGCTGGGCCACAATGCAGGCACACTATTTGATCGTTTCAATGTCAAGTGATGGCTGTCATCTGTGAACAGGCCCTCATGAATATATTTGTTCTTGTTGTTGTTTAGTCGTGTCCGACTCTTTGTGACCCCATGGACCAGAGCACGCCAGGCACTCCTGTCTTTCATTGCCTCCCACAGCTTGGTCATAGAATCATAGAATCATAGAGTTGGAAGAGACCACAAGGGCCATCGAGTCCAACCCCCTGCCAAGCAGGAAACACCATCAGAGCACTCCTGACATATGGTTGTCAAGCCTCTGCTTAAAGACCTCCAAAGAAGGAGACTCCACCACACTCCTTGGCAGCAAATTCCACTGTCGAACAGCTCTCACTGTCAGGAAGTTCTTCCTAATGTTTAGGTGGAATCTTTTTATTAAAATGATACAGCCCTGTTTCCAGGAACAATCATGTGCCGTGTGTTACGGAGCCGATGATCTTAGGTGGTCAAACTCATGTTGGTCATGAATATATACTCAACCAAAATTTTCAAATTATCTCGAACCACAAACACACTTCACATATTAAACTCTCGCACATAGGAATTAAAGATGTGACCACGGATCACTCTGAAGTCAGTTTTTAAAAAGAAGCTTACTGACTTGACAATGAGAACCACCATCCCATAAATGAAAGCACAAAACCTCATTGCCATTTAACATAAGGAGGATCCTGCCCCAGCCCATACTTTCTTTTGTAGCCCCAAATCAGTATTTTAATAAATAGTAAGTTTGCATGTTAAAGAATGGTTTCTAGTTGAGGTCTCTCGCTTTACACTGTGTTATTTAAGGCTTCTAATCGAAACCTTTCAAAATCCTTGTTTTTTCCAAAAAACCATTTCTGATTCTTTTAACTGCTTGTTGTTTCCTTCCCAACCTGTGGGATTTGCACTGGGAAAGAGTTAAGTGTTGTTTCCCTTAAATCTGAAAGTATTCAAGGTTAATTTGCTCTCAATGTTATCAGTTGAGAGGGAGACCTTGCTGATTTTTGGTGTTTCTGCATGCCTAAAATTGGCTTCTTCTGCATATCCAGTGGACTTCACCTGCTTCTGCTTTTTTCTACTAACCTTTGTTGATTTTTTGAAGACTTTGTGTCAGCGCTCATGATATGGAGTTGTTGTCAAGAAGGGTCTAATAGGTGTGAGGAAAATATTGACAGGATTGAACTCAGAGGAATTACTGCTACCATTACCTTTGCTGACTGGCCAGAAACAGGGGAGGCTGAAAAGCAGCTTCTGAGTGGTAGGTGCTGCATTGATTTCATATTATATCTATTATGGACTCGCAAGGGTACAATAAGAAAAAGAGATCAAGAGGCCAGTTAGGGCCTCCAGCTGTCCCAAATTCATCTAACATTGACAACTTTCTGTGTGGTAGCTCTGGTACGCTCCCTCAGACACCCTCACTGGACAGCCCTGAGCCCCCGGTAGCCTCTCTGACGTATTTAGCTAGTAGCTGATGATCTTAGAAACAGCTGACTCTGTAACCTAACAAACTCTGTGCTTAGAAGTTCCCTGCTATTGCCAAAGTTTCCTGTTAAAAAGTGCAAGTACAGTGGACGTTCGGGTTGCGAATGGGATCCGTGTGGGATGCACGTTCGCAATCCGCAGCATTCACAACCCGCAGCATTCGGGGGCTCAGGGCTGTCCAGTGAGGGTGTCCGAGGGTGCCTGGCTGACCAGTTCGACCTCTGCTGTAGTATCCTAAATTCTGATGTTCTGCAGAGAATGGCTCACACATATCAATGAAGGATGAAATAATATGCTACATGCATAAGTGTAACAAAAGCAGGCACTACCATTAGGAAATGCTTGCTAGGGAGGGAGAGCATTTCAATTTTGAATATTCTGATTATTTCTACTTTTAGTTTTTATTTATTTATTTACTTGATTGGGGGGGGACCCCCTGCCCCCTTATTATGCCCATGATCAGTTCTAGCAGCTTCCCAGATTGAGGAAAATGAGGCAAATATTTAAAGTTTTAATAGTGAGATCTATGCCATACATACAAAGTTTGCGTCCTTCCTGGTATTATCACATTCTAGACAGGTTTCACTTTCTCTGTTTTTGGCATTTACTACATATTCTTCCCTATGTTTATGTAGCAAGCATGTTGTTTTGGTTTTACTGTACTGTATTTTAATTTAAAAAATATTAAGGGAAGACAGGGAGGAAAGGGATATAGAGGCATGGCTAAACAAACCATCTTTTCCTCAAACGGATACTTCATGGAGAGTCTGGTACCCAAGCAACAGCATTGTTCAGAGAAAGACATAGTGTGGGAGTCCACAAGATTCAGGTTCTTTGTGTCCTTGCTGAGAGGTGTGCAGTAAGGTCAAAGAGGTGAACTACACAGCGCTTTTGAAGTGCTCTTTGAAAAAGGACATTTATTTTCTGCTGTTTTGTCTTGTTCTTTGTTGGTTTGCAGAAACCAACCAGTGCCTTTGTGCTGCACTTCCTCCTGCAAAATGTATTTTTTCTGCCAGGGCTCCATGACCAAAAACCTTGACATTAGTGGATTTAAAAAGGAATTACAGTTGATGCAAATGTAAATCTGATGATAAGCAATGTTAACAAGGTTTCTTGCTTGTCCCTTTATATGGTTTTGTCATTTAATGGTGCCATATACAAGACCTGCCCTTTCTTCCATCATGGGTTGAACTTTTCATTGGATCCTGTTAACAGTATAGCATTTAAAAATCACAATCTAAGGCCTATATTATTTAGGTATATTTTGTAAGTATCTTTTGTATTCTTTGTCAGCAGCTTAGGGTCTTTTTTGCAGTTAACACATTGTTAAATAATTTAAAGACAGTAAGTCTTACTGGGTTGGTAAACCTGTGTCTGAATGGTATCACTTCAGAAAGCATATCCTCCAACATTCCCCAGTTGAAAATAGGGACATTTCTCACTCCCCCCACCCACAACTGACCCTCCTCGACCCCCCATTCTCCCCTTGCAGAGCATTTCCTCCACCACGACACCTACAGGACACAGCACACACACCTTCCACCATCCTGAGAAAACCCTTTAATCCCGATTTTGTTTTATTATTTGGTAGATTGACAAAAAGAAAGGCACACACCAATAAATTAATTTTAGAAAGGGGCAAGATTTGATGTGGATCCACAAAGCATTTTTTTTAAAAAAAACCACCAAGACTCCTTGCACTCTGCTCCACTCACCCTTTCTTCCCATCCAGGGTGGCCCACCCCTGCCCCTGCCCCTCAGAGACATGGGGTGGGCCTCTGCCTCGGCCGCCTCTCCTCCTCTCAGCAGCTGGCAGTGGCAGCCATGGAGAGGCAACGAGATGCTCCCTTGTAGCCATCACTGCTGCCGCCACCACTCAGGACAAGCGCTGGCTCATCCTTCTCCCTGAACTCGGTGGCTGCACCGGGGAGGGAAATAAAGACATCCCAGGAGGGGGGGGGGATGGATAAAACCATTCCAGGATGGCTTTCATAGTTCTAGAAGCATCCCTGGAAAATAGGGACACTTGGGGGGGGGTATGAGATGTGGGGCACTCACTTGATTGAATGCTCCTGCATGCAAAAAGTTTGCTCCTCATGGTGAAGGCTAGGATAGAATCCTCCCATCCGATGTGCTAGCTTTTTATGTTCTTTTTTTGAAATGGAGAAGAAATCGGTCTTGCGCATTCCCTCCTGTAGTCACAACTGGCATATTATAGACCCAGGTTTGCCAGCTCATTGAGAATGAGATCTAGTGCACAGGATTTCAATATATCCATTCTGCGTCACAAATATTATTCTTAACTGCAACAGGTTTTGCAGCCTTAACACTGGAGAGATGAAGATAAGACAACAGGTGCTGGCAGACCAGGAGCATGAGGTTGGAAAGATTAGAAAATGCAGCAGAAACCAATTACATACTGGTCATTTTTCTTCTCTAAGCAAAAGAAAGTATTAGAAAAGAAAAATGACTACAGCAGAAGTTGCTGTAATGTCTTTAATGAGCAAAAGATCTACATTTCCCCCCTCCGAGAACCAAATTCCAGCTTCAGAGTAAATTACAAATAAATTGTCTGCCTTGCCATGATTATTATAGTTCACTGCACTGGAAATCATGCCACCTGCACAGAGAGAGATTCATTCAATAACCTAAACAATCAAACGTAATTAATGTGATAGTCAGAATTAATATGATGTTTTCATATCTAAGACATAGCAGGCAGATGGGGAAGAAAACTCTCAGATGCATCTGGTACTAAACAATAGGAGCCTGACAAAAGATCCCCCTCCCTTTCAGGGCTTGTTATTTTCATATTTGACTAAATGCAATGGGGTCTTTGCTGTTCTTGTGTAACACAGTGCAAGAATGCATAGAATCCTACATGGTCTATATGCTAGGGGTCTAAAAATGGGGTGGTCATTACCATCTAGAGTGAAGAAATAAGGTAGCTATTTTTTATATAGCACATGACCACAATAAAATTATCAGCTACTAGTAATGTGTAGCTTTTACCAAACAAAAAACCCCTTAATTATGTGAAGAAGAGAGAACCAAACAGCTAACACCCAGTTTGGAGTTATAAATTTTACAACTGCCCAATCTGGGTCCAAGAGAGCTCAAGGGAACTAGAAGAGGCCCATAATGTATTGAAATAATTTTTGAAAGCATCCCTGAAAATATTTGGATCAGACATTACAAAATCTGTAAATAATGTGTGTGGGCACACTACTTTTTTGGATTTCACTTATGTGTTATTGAAAATATTATTCACAGAGGCTGAGAAACAATCTATCATCTGCATATCATACAGCAAAACAAAAACAAAAAAACATTTGGTCTGCTATCTCTTACTGATTGGTGAAAGATCATACATATATCCATTGAGGTAACATTCCTGATGTAAAACAATACTCTCACGCTGCATAGTTAGGTAGTCAACAGCTAAAAAATAAAAATGCAATTGAATGTAAGCAACAAAAGGACAAAGCAAGCTGACAAATGGTGAATCCTGTCCTTCTTATTATGCTGCCGTGACCTTCCTAGACCATTCACAAATCCATAAAGACAGGGAAGTGGAATCAGCCCAGCCCCACAAATTGCCATCATTGAAGGACAAAACCTGGGAGCTACAGGTTACATAGCACTTTCAGCCTCAGCCTTGATGTAGAGCATACTTCAGCTCTTTTTAAAAAATAAAGTTTTAAAATGGTGTTTGCACTTCTCTTTGAATAGAAATGTAAAAAATAACTCTTCGGTATGGTGAAAATAAATGGCGGCTCAACTGCTTTCCTAGGTGGGCAATGTCCTTCCCCTCACTCCTAGCTGCCATCCCTGGGTGGCTGGAGATCACTTTGCCGGCTGGCTATAGGGGAATTTGCCTGGCTGGCTGCTCTGCAGGGCATAATTGCCCGCCAAAGCCTTAAGTTCAAATGCGCCAATCAGAGGCCCTTGTTGCTGGTCAATGCCTTGCTGGTTGGCCAGGCACTATCTGTTTTCATGCCCAGACACACTGACGCCAACTCTATGAGGTCCTGGGTGCCCAGGTTCTCACAATTTTGTGTATGGAGGCTCAGCCCCAACACTGTGGGGCTCTGACATGACTTCTGGTTGTAACATGCACACTACATTGTGCACTTCCCAGGGCTGTAGCTAGGGGCTTGTGAGGTGGGCGCCTGCCAGGGGCGCAGGCGAGGGGGGACACAAAATCGGCGGCCAAGACCCTCCAGCCAGCACTCCCTGCCCACAGCCCAGGCAGGGCGGGGAAGAGGGTCTGGGAGGCAGCTGCTCCCGGCTGCTCCCTTCACCCCTTGGCCCTCCTGGCAGCCAGGCGCAGCGCCCCATCCCGTTTTGCTGCCTCTCCCAGACCTCGTGGGGTCAGGGCAGGGAAGGTCCACCAGCCTTGGGCCCTGGCGCTGCCCAGCCCACCTCACTGCCCACGCCCCTGCATCTCCGGGCGCCAGGGGGAGTGTCACCAACACAGATCCTCCTTCAGGGTGCTAACTTGAATAAAATATATAGAGGGGGGCAGGTAAGCATCGCCCTGTATAATCAAGATGGAGCACATGCACACTATTTGAATGGCAATGCCCATTAACTGGGGCAGGGCGAGGCAGAGGAACCCTGGCCCCAAGGAGTTGGCTCCCATGCCCTCCTCCCTATTAGTGGGGTGCTTCCCATTTTATGTGATTTCACTTATGCATGCAGGGGCCCAGAAAATAACCTGCACATAAGTGGGGAGACGCCTATATACCATCATCTAGGTCAGCCTTCCCCATCTTGGTGTCCGCGCTCTGTTTTGGCCTCCTTCAATCAGAATTCATTGCAAAAAAAAAAAATTCATTACAAGGTGAAGTGCGTGAGGCATTGAATGGGTGCTGGGGGGGGGTTGGAGGAGAGGCGGAAAGCAGAGCCAATTTGTCTGTAGCTAGCGGGCGCAATCTGGGTGGTTCTGCCAGGGGTGCAAGATCACCTAGCTACGGCCCTGGCACTTCTCCACCCAGTGGCTGGGTCCACATTTTTTGTGGCAGTCTGCAGGAACAGAGAAACACACATAATTACATCACAACACGAGGTAGATATATTACTACACTTTACAAGGGAGAGAAGTATACTAATCAATATTTCCGCCGCCATACTAACTGATATTGCGGGACCGTGGTAGTGACTGAGATAATGTATATGAAATGCTCTCAACAATTAAACACTGTATATAAATGCCATCATCATCATTATTTATCAAGTTACTATCGGCCAGCCTGCAAGGATCAGCATTTTTGGGATGCGTTTTCTGAACAGCATTTTACATCAGCTCATACAGAGGTTTCAGAAGGCTCCTTCTCCCACCTCAGCCACCAGCTGGGCTTTCAAATGTGCCTCAACTGGGCTGTTGCAATCCTGGTCAGCAGATTCACCGGGGGAAAGTTATTAAATGCAACCTGTAGCAATTATTCAGCAATTCCAGCTGAAAATGCAGCAGTACATGCTCGCCACTCTTTTCCACCAAATGCATGAAAGAATGAAGTGCCCTTTGAGTGAGGGATAAGTAGCAAAATAGGGAGGCAAAATAAAGTATGCAATGTCCTGGAACAGGGAGCAGATCTGTAGCACTGCATTGACAGATAATACAAAAGAATTCCATATAGGAGGGGTCAGCAAACTTTTTCAGCAGGGGGCTGGTCCGCCTGTCCCTCAAACCTTGTGGGGGGCTAGACTATATTTTTTGGGGGGGTGAATGATTTTGGCCTACCTACAAAGAGGCCTGAAGATGCTTCCCTTTACCTGTCCCAGTTGTCGTCCCAATAGCCATAGTTGGGCTTCTCCAGCCGGCCAGGCGCCGTGGTGGGGTAGAAGGCTACGTTGGCTGGTGAAGACAGAGGAGCCACAGACGGAGTAAGGCAACTGTGGCGCCGCCAGAGCTTTTACCCACCACCACCACCTGCTGCTGCTGCTTCCTGAGCGGCACCGCGGAGAAAAGAGAGCTGCCCGCCAACCCGCAAGCCACTGCAACGACCCGCCTGAGCGCCATGGGAAGAATGAAGGAGGCAGGCAGGCAGGCAGGCAGGCGGCAGCAGCGAAGAAAGTGTGTGAGGAACTGGCACGGAAAAGGGAGGAAGGGCAGACTGAGGGAGAGGGAGGAGGAGCAGGAGGAAAATGCAGCGACAGCTCAGCAGGCAGGCTGGTGAGCTGGCTCCCAGCGGGGGCCAAGATTGCTCCGTCCCTGAGGAGGAAAGTGCCACTGTGTGAGGGAGAGGAAGGGAGAGGGAAAGAACGTGCACGCTGGGGATCCACACGGCGATTCCTGGGCCGTCCGTGGGCCAGATCGAGAAGGCAATTGGGCCTGATCTGGCCCGCCAGCCTTAGTTTGCCGACCCATGGTGTAAGAGAACAGAGAAAAGGGCTGGCCTGGCCATGAAGCCGCGTGAGGCAGCTGCCTCAGGCAGCCTATCTGCTCAGCGCAACATCCCTGCTTACTGCCCAACACCAACACCCACTTCCTTTTACTCCCCAGGCACTTCAGGCAGCATCCGTGTGGCGGCATTTTCAGTTCCGCCTAGTGTGGCAAAACCTTCTGGGCCAGCCCTGGTTAAGAAGAACCATAGGGGATGAATTAATACATTCAGACCTCAGCTCCCGAATGGCTCAGTTTTCAAACGTTTTGGCTCCTGAACACCAAAAACCCGGAAGTAAGCCCTCCGGTTTTTTAATGTTTTTCATAAGCCGAATTTCCGACATGGCTTCTGCTTGAGTGCAGGGAGCTCTTGCAACCAATCAGAAGTTGTGCCTTGGTTGTTGAACGTTTTGGAAGCCAAACGGGCTTCCGGAATGGATTATGTTCCGACAACCGAGGTTTGACTGTACCAGGAATTAGCTGAGAACTCAGGAGAATGTTGCCTGAAGGGGAGGCAAGTAAGGAGAAGCCCATTTATCCACTGGCTCCTTGTGCAAGCAGAAGCTGTGGTGTCCACTCCTTGGTCTTGCCTCTTTCAAAGGATCAGAACATAAGGGGGGAAATCAAGCAAAAATCCCATCTAGTCCAGCATTCTGTTCTCACAGACTGGGTGAAGCCCACAAACAGGACATGAGAGCAATATTACCCTCCTTGGTGATCCCCACCAACTGGTATTCAGAGAAATATTGCAGAGACAACTCCAGCAAACCACTGAAGGCAAGACTGTGATTCAACCATTCCTTAACAATGATGGGCATTCAGGTGTGCATATTAGTGCACGTGCGCGCACACAGGGGAAGTTCATTGTGACCACAAGACAGGAGTGGGGGTCCATTCCCCCCTCCCACTCAGCTTCTTCTATTCTCCATTTCTTGATGGACCCCACATCATACCATCACTTTAACTGCTTCCTCCTCCTTGCCCTCCCTGTCCTTCAACTCCACTGCTGAAGATGAGCATGTGTAATGGAGGCAGAGCTCTCCACCATGTCTGTGAATCTGGGCAATGGCACCAATGTCGGTGGCCACAGCTGGCAGGCCTTCTGCCCAGGAGCGGGTCCCAAGTGCCAAACAACAGTTCTGGATATGGAAGTCTCTCATGTAGGAAGAACTGCCTCTTCTGTTGCATCCTAGAAGGGGCTACAGGATGCACGTGTCTCTCTGCTTTTGGCTGAGGTGCAGAAATATGGTGAAAGGAAGAAGAAAAACCCTATTCACATCATGTCTATCCAGAGAGTGATTATTCTTAACACATCTTGTTTCTATTGATATATATTATCCAACCAATCCTTGAAGGGAAGACTCAAAATTCTACAATATGGGATCGGTGCTTTAAATTACTAATATCTTTTAAATATATAATGTGGATATATTGTGTTCAGTTGTAGAAACAAGCTTGATTACACACCCACACCCGGAAACTGTCTTCAACATGTGAAATATCCTCTCTCTGATTATCGCTCATTTCTAGGAAGAGGTCTTTATCCACTGACATACAGCATGTGCTCTTTGCCAGCTCTTGACGATAAATAGGTTCCTTCCATGAGGCTTTAACAGCCTCTAGAGGAAATCACTTGTAGGCAGCATTAATACATTCTGGAGGTGATGGATGTAAAAGAAGCTCATTAATATTCAAACAAGTATGCTGTGTGTCTGAAGGAGCTTGGAGAAAGGAATAAAGCATGCATGCTTTCGTCCCTGGAACCAAAGCTGCAACTAATCTTCTCACATCTAAATTCCTAGTAAATTAACAGCCCATGTAGGACTTGGAACTTAGGGTGAAACCCAGAGATAAGGAGCTAAGAGACTAAGCTACCAACAAGCCACTTTCCATTTTGTCATCATCAACAACTTTATTGCTGTAGCCATGGGCCTTGGCACTTCACCGATAAAATTTCCCTTACAGAAAGTTACAATAAAATCTACTTCAAATCTCATCTCTGGCACAATTTTACCAGGAGGCCTTAGGCAAGCACTAACTCACAGTCTTAGTTCCCCATCTGCAATATAGGGATGACAACATCAGTCTACCTTATGGGGGTTGTTGTAAGGTTAACTAAGATAACAAGCACTGTGGTTTGAACATGGCTGACTTATAAATGGTACAGTGGGAGCAACTGCACTAGGGCCCAGACTGCAAGGACTATGCCAACAAGGCAGGCAAAGCCACTGCCCAGGCACCATGCCCACTGTGTCTGGCCACCTCCAGAGAAGCGTGGCCACCATCAGTGCCACTATTGGGCAAGATCTCACCTGTAATTGGCAAAATCTCTCCCAAAATCAGTACCAATGGCTGTGCTGCTTCTCTACCAGTGGTGGATGCTGAGGGGAATGCTGCGGTGGCAGAACAGGTGGCAGCAGGATCAGGTCAGTGGTGGCGGGAGCAGGGTAAAGCAGCACTTCCCATTCTGCCTCAAGTGGCAAAGCAGGACCCACCGCCCCAGCTGTGCCAACAGAGTTCCTTCGGTGCAGCAACACTTCCACTTCCTCTATTTGTCATGTGCTCCCTCCAATTTTCTTCAGAGGGTACCCAGCCCTCTGGAGCAGATTTCAAGGGTGCACTTGGGGGGACTGCAGGGAAGGAACTGACCAATAATGCTACACCCCTGGCTGACAGAACTGGTCAGATCAAATTCAGAATGTGAGGATGAGGTTGAGGATGGCGAGCATGAACCAGCCAGCTGAAACCTGCAGAAATTTTCTTGACTCTTCCAAGTCCTAAAGTACACAAATGATCTGATTGCAGAGTTTGACACCCCTCCCTCCCCCATGAAATGCAGTCTCAAGATCATCCATGAGATTACAGATACTCTGAGGCTGTACAAGCAAATGTTTGATGACTTCAAGAGACAACAGCAGCAGCTGCCAATCACCAGGTTCGTCACAAAGAAACCACCAGCAGCAGATGTGCATAGGCAACCCACCTCTGGATCTGATCCACAGCCAAGCATTGCTTCTGGCTACTGGTCAATTCCCCTGGTCCTCATATCATCTGCAACATCATTCAGAAGGGAAAAGGAGGCAAAAGGCTAAGAAGACTAAGAGCAACATTTGTCCCTCACCAGTAAGTGCAGCAATTTTTTAAATGGCTTTTAAATAGTTTTCTAGGGGTCATTCTGGCTTTACTCAATTTTGCTTAACCCCCACCTAAGATGCAAGTTACCTGTATTCATTTAAACAGTTGCGTTAGTGCAATGATGTTTAGCTGCACATTGTAACTTCCTGCCCTCTCCTCTCAACTCCCCCCCCCCCATGGGCAGACAGAAGAGAGGGGGAGGAAGTGAAGTTGTTGTGCTAGTTCATGCCAGCCTTATGCATGAGTGTAGTGGGGGAGGGCAGGGGAGCACCCCCCCAATCAAGCAAATAATACAAATACTTAACTAACTAACCAATTATGTCACAGATAACTCAGTTCTGCGCCCCCTCCTAACATGATGCCCGTTTTAATGATGATGATTTGTCTTCTTACTAATCTTTATAAGCTACTCTGCAAGCCTTTTCTGGTTGAAGAGTGGGGTAAAACCACTTTATTTTTCTCTGAGTTGATCATATGCAAAATTTAAAAAATGCTACTTCAGCAAAGTGGAGTTTGCATAGGTTCTTGAAGCAATGAGGAATGTTAGTAAAAAGCTGGAGTCAATAAACCAGAAATAAACAACCATTTTTAAAAAAATGGTGGGAGGAGCTCCTGTGCATCTAAGAGTAACTGAACTGGGTCCATCTTGCCCAGCACCCTGCTTTCCACAATGACAGTCAGATCCAAGAGGAAGCTCATAAGCAGGGATTGAGGCCAACAGCCTTTTCCTGTTGTTTTGTCTCTCCCCTTTCATCATATTTAGAGGCAGACAGCTTCTGAAGCTGGAGATGGAAAGGTGGCCATCAAGCCGAGATTGGTTTCTGACACCTCCAAGTTCAGAGGAAGTCTACCTCTGTATATGTTTAAGTTGTGGAGATTAGCAACAGAAAAAAGCATTGGGTCTCAAACCCTGCTTTGTCTAATCACCTTTAAAAGGGTGTGCAAGCGAATGGTGAACAGCACATAATGTGCTACGTGAAGTAGCCCGGAACATACTGCTCCCTTTCATGTTTCGCTGGGAGATCCTGAATTTTAGTGCTACTGAAATTATGAATACCTATGAGTGCCATGCAAACATTTGCACAAAGCAGCATTTGGAAAAATACCTAAAAGACAACTCGCAATCTCTTCTAATCTCAGATCTACGCAATGCACTCCTTTGCATGTTTACTCACAGTCCTAGCCATCCCTCCCATCCTCAGGCAGCCTTCAGGCTCCAAATCCTGTCCTCATGGGGTTTGAGCCTTGGAGTGTGTGTTTATAGGTTTCTCCTCAGAAACTCTGGCACAATGCACTGGTTTGGCCCAATGCACCCAGCACCCAGCACCCACGATACTCTTTCACCAAATATTGGGAAACAGCCATCTACAGTGGCCCAGGGATCAAAGGGGCAGGGATTGGCACCTCCAGGAGCAAAGAGTTGAGCCCAGGCTCTTTAATAATATGCATGCCCTTTCTTTTTAATACCCCACAGCTGACTGGACTGAAGAGTCATGGAGAAGGCAGGGAGTAAAGAAATCACTCCCAACTATTAGCCGCTCCTTCCCTCGACTATCAGGGGCAGTAGGTAGAAGGGCTGGGGAGAATAATGGTTTGCTCCACATTTTGCTCCCTTCAGGCCCATACATAGAACCAAATTGTTGATATGAGGATTAAGCCACATAATCAATAGACCAAACTGTGCATGAATCCATATTGTATTTAGGAGGTGATATGAGGGCTGCCTCTTCGCTCCTTTTGCCTTTGTTTTAGACTGCTTGGAGCAGCTCTGTGACTACAGCCTTAAAAAATTTCCATTTAAAAATGCTTCCAGGATGTGACTGTACCTTACAGGGCAGCCATTTTTTTTTCCTGTATAGTTCCCCAGGAAGGGACTGCATGTTATGATGTACAGTCACTTCCTCGAAGCATTTTTAAAGGGATTTCTCTTTTTTTTTTGTCATTCAGCCACAGAACTGCTTCAAGCAACTTCAGACATCTAAAGGGTTAGAGGAAGAAAGAAGTAGCTTTCTGAACACGTCATAAGTGCCTTTTTTGTTGTTGTCCTTCCATGGTCAGGTCAAAACTGTTTCATTTCTGCAGGCTTTCAGGAAGTGACTGCTTTTAAGGAAAGGGCTTTGAATAGCTCTGTGCTGTTTTTACTCTCTGCATTTTAATAGATGTTTTTACAACATTTTAATTCTCCTATAGTTTAATTATTTTAACTATTATATTTTATATGTTTTAGCTAGCTGTTTTAATTTTTGTGGCCTGCCTTGAGTCCAAATTCTGGGAGAAAGGAGGGATATAAATAAATGTTTGTTTATTTGAAGAAACTTACCAAACAGATTCAGAAAACAATGGGCAGAGAAATATACAAATGTTTTAAAATAACATGGTCACCCTATACAGTCTTTTCAGAAAGACAAGTATGCACTATGGATGTGGTTTCTTAGTTTTGTGATCTTCCTCTCACACATTTATAAAAATGCTATACATACTCACATCTCTGCTTTTATAATTCAAAATATCACTAGGAATATATAGATAGATAGGCAGATGCAGCTGACAGCATTTTTTCCTCCCTCAGACATTATGGGTCTTGTTTTGCTGTTAACAAACTTCTTGTGTCACACCACTCACCTGGTGCCAAAAAAGAAAAGCAGGAGCAGATGATTCTTCTGCAGCTGACCTCCCACGCCTGGGAAAATTAAAACCATCCAAGTTAAATATAAGTTCTTCCATTTAGAAAATGTCAGTCTGGCAGCCTTTACCTGACCGTTTAGCTGGAGCTCCTAACTTGACAGAGAAGTGAGCCTTTTTGGATAGCTAGGGGTTAATCCAGTCTGCCATCCAAGCCAGGGGAGAGAAGCAGATTCCCAGATGCCCCTGCTAGAGAAATTAATCCTGGAGCTTAGCATCTGGATCCTTCAACTGCCAAGCTTGCCCCAGTAGTCTGTTTCATCGCTGGGCCAGATTAAATAAGAATGATGAGCAGGAGCAGGTTCTGCACCGTCAGCGACAAGGAAAAAAACACACCTCCAAACCAAATCAGTTTTACCATTGCGTGTTCCCATGCTAATGTGCATTTAAACAATGTGCCACTTTAAAGCTATATCAAAGAAATCACAGCCAAGCTGTCAGTGTGCTTTTCACAAAAGTTAGAGGTAGGGGAGGAAGTGTATATAGACAGTTCCATTAGGACACCACCTGTTTCTTATGTATACAGTTTATAGTCAAAACAAAAAAATTCCTTCCAGTAGCACCTTAAAGACCAACTAAGTCAGTTCTTGGTATGAGCTTTCGTGTGCATGCACACTTCTTCAGATTCGTATCTGAAGAAGTGTGCATGCACACGAAAGCTCATACCAAGAACTGACTTAGTTGGTCTTTAAGGTGCTACTGGAAGGAATTTTTTTGTTTTGACTATGGCAGACCAACACGGCTACCTATCTGTAACAGTTTATAGTGTGGGACTAATGTATTTTGTTCCAGGCATCTTGCAAAAATTGCCTGATATTTTCCTCCATTTATTAATGCAACTTGCAACAACAGATGGGGCTTGAGCTGCTGAATTCTGATCAGGATTTCAATCCCTTGAAGCTCAGCCATTTATTACAGCAGGGAGATTACTTTGGAAGTAGCAGCAACCGGTAGCATCTGAATATTGAATTAGATTTTGAACAATATAAAAGTGAGGGTGTTTGGGACATCACTCTGAGTCAGCAAGAGCTGACCAGCTCACAGCCCTAAACTGCTGACTGATATAAGCAGGCTTCGTGTGGGGACTCAGGGTCAGCCTTGTGTGTGAGCTAGGACACAAGTATTCTCTGGTTTCAATCTGATAGTAATTTTAGCCCTGTTTCTTACATTCATTTCTTACAAAATGTGACTTTTGCCCATAATGTTTCACATGATTACTTTTCTTGGGACATCTCATGCTATCTTCCCACCCTTACCTCTCTTTATATACCTGCTTGTGACCCCCACTCTTTCAGCTTGGCCTTTTTTCCTGAGCTGTCCATAAAGGCTCCTGCTAAATAACTTTGCCCAATGTCCCATGCTGGAGCTTTGTGGCTCAGATTCCCAGAAGAGCAGGAGAGAGTAACTCAAGAGCAAAACTGAGGAAACAATGAAGAACCTATCCCCCTACAGCTAAGAGTAAAAACAAGGAGTTATGCGGCAGAGGTGTTGCATGAGCAGCATCTGAAGGGCATATGGATAATACCCAGCTTGCAACTCCATATAAAATGAAAGTGAGGCTTGATATCAGTAACACTGAAGTCAATGGCCATTCGTTGAGAACAGTGATAGGAAAGGACCCTACTGTCCACCTTCTAAACACTGATGTATAGCTACGTACACAGATTCAATGGGCTCTTATGTGCCCCTTCATGGCCTGCATTCTGCAGTTTCAATTTGTGCATGTGGGTTTCTTGTGCCCACCTCTAGAAATGTCCCATCTGATTTATTTGTGCTGGAACATTCTACTTGAACACTTACAATGAACCAACTCTCTCATCCCTTAAGCACAAAACCC
This sequence comes from Podarcis erhardii, assembly GCF_964252035.2. Lineage (NCBI taxonomy): Eukaryota > Metazoa > Chordata > Lepidosauria > Squamata > Lacertidae > Podarcis > Podarcis erhardii. The sequence goes on along the minus strand of NC_138508.1, from coordinate 104,598,582 downwards.
ATTTTTTCCATGGCTTAAAGGTAAAGGTAAAGGACCCCTGACCGTTAAGTGCAGTTGTGGACGACACTGGGGTTGCGGCGCTCATCTCACTTTATTGGCCAAGGGAGCCGGCGTTTGTCCGTAGACAGCTTCTGGGTCATGTGGCCAGCATGACTAAGCCGCTTCTGGCAAACCAGAGCAGCACACAGAAATGCTGTTTACCTTCCCGCCAGAGCGGTACCTATTTATTTACTTGCACTTTGAGGTGCTTTCGAACTGCTAGGTTGGCAGGAGCAGGGACCGAGCAATGGGAGCTCACCCTGTCACAGGGATTCGAACCGCTGACCTTCTGATCAGCAAGCCCTAGGTTCTGTGGTTTAGACCACAGAGCCACCCGCGTACCTTTTCCCATGGCTTAATACTTATCCCAACTGAACCAATGTCTAAATATGTGCAGAAAGGTGAGTGATTCATTCCTGATCCACATAAATAAGCAGATTAGAATGCAGCTATCCTTCAGTTTTCACACTTCTCCAAATTTTGCAGTATGGTTCTGATTTAAAAACCTAGTCAACTGCACATAAAATGCAAGTTTTCATGCTTTTTAAAATTGCAGATTGATGGAGAAATAAAACAGAACAGACTTAAGGAGGAAAAACTATTCTGGAGCAGAAATAGATGGATCTGTCCATCCTTAAGAATATGTCATTTTTCTGCTTTCCTTTTTAATGTCTAGTTATGTCATGAAAGAAAGGTTAAAATTCTACTGGTCCATTTGAAAGAAATGTTCACCATTCCAGCTTAGCATGGAAGTTGGTTCTAGGCATTACTTTGGAAAATGCAAAACAGAGGCACAAAGTTTGTAGGACTATTACAAATAACACTCAAATATCAAAGTGTATTTTAAATTTGTTAGAATTGCTTCATAATAACTGCACAGTGTTTTCAGCACAAGCAGCAGAATCACATTTCTTTGTCCTCTGTCTCTGCATTGCTTTTTAGACATAGATTCAGCATGTACAGGTAGTTCTTAGGCACATTTAATTGTTTATTGTTTACAACAGCCTTCCACTGGGCATTCACCTGGTAGTCATAGGTGACGAGGAATTGTATGCCAGCAAGGAAGACTTTTTTTTACACAGGCTGCCACAATCAGGGCAGGTTGCCTGCTCTGCCTCCTTCCCTCTGGTGCTTGGCATGGCAGCGATTGGGCTGCTGGTGTCTACTCACAGCTGTGCAAGATTTAATCCCAAAGAATCGAATGAAACAATTATGCATAAACAGTTTTGTTCTGCCCATAAATAGGCTAATTTTGTTTTTGTAAGTTGGTAGCTTTCGTAGGTTCATTCATAGGGCTGGTGTAAAATGAGAAAGTTGATAAGAATTACAGTGGTACCTTGGGTTACAGACGCTTCAACTTACAGACTTCGCTAACCCAGAAATAGTACCTCAGGTTAAGAACTTTGCTTCAGGATGAGAACAGAAATTGCGGCGTGGTGGCAATTAGCTAATGTGGTACCTCAGGTTAAGAACGGACCACCAGAATGAATTAAGTTCTTAACCCAAGGTACCACTGTATAGATTGCAAACCTGAAGAATCATCACATTATCTTAAAGCCAGGGAGTTAGGGAGAGTTGCTATCCACTAAAATTAGGGCCTAAATGTTGGGCTTCTGAGGCATTTGAATACCTGCTGTTTTGATTTTCCAGTGCCCAAATGACCTAGGTTCTTTTCTACGCAGATTTTGCTTCATACTTTTTCAAAACATATATTAATACTGAGGAATTTTGATGATATCCTTGAAAGACAGACCTGCATGGAACCTTTCTATTGATGCTGCAGAAGTGGCTTAGGTTTGTGAGGCTACTCACCTACAAAACTCTGATTTCCAAGGCAGCACCCTTAAAAGATAATGAGTTCCCAAGAGAGAGAGCCTATATTTTACATCAACACTGAGTTTTCTTCACTGCTTGAAGGAATTATTTTGGTTTGTCTGTGTGACATGGGACTAGGTTATTTTAAAGGTGGCTTTGGGCTCTGATGTAGATGTGCAATCTGTTGGGGGAAACTCTAACACAAAGCAGAGAAGGTGGTGGTTTTTATCTGATGAATGCCTGTTGAGATTTAATTGTACACTGGCATGCATTAGTGAACTGGACACCTATTCATTTGTGAGTAGCTACAGACAGAGCCCTGCTGCTTGGCATTATACTTTGTCACCAGCTTCTCCATTTTATTGTCTCCATATCTTGGTTACTTCAGCTGAAATTTTGACAAGTGACAGGCTGGTGACCTTAATCTGTCCATTTTACCCTCTTTGCTTCCTCTTCGATGAAAGCACACAACTGGGAGGTCAACCTTTGGTAAGGACCTAGCCTATCACAATGGCAATAAATTGTTATTACGGATGTTCCTAACTTAATGCTCCTCACTAATATCCCTGCAGTAATGATTAAAAAAGCAAGCCCCAACAGTAGGCCAGCATATCCTACATTAGAAGTGGAAAGCTGAGGCTGAGAGATAGTGACTTGCCTAAGGCCCCCTCAGTATGGGCCAAATTAGAGGTTATCTTGCCAAAAGCATGCAGTCAAGTCCCAAGCTTTTTATAATGGGAGACAAGAAGGTCTGAGGGGAGGAAGAGTGTGGTGGGAAAAGAGGATATTGAGCATATGAAAAAATGCTACACCTGCACACCTGAAGTGATACAGTCCAGACTGTTGCCACTTCAGTCTACACAATACGTAGATCTGCTTACGGAGGCATTTAGGAAACAGCAAGGAAATTAAAATAGTTTCAAATTTACCTACAGGATTTCCACTTCAGAACACTATTTTAGATTTATTTGTAAAGATGGAAAATTCACTCTTAGAAATGTGAGGGGATACCCAGCCGCAGTGAGCTAAGATGTATATTGCACTGGTATTATCTTTACTGCATTTTTCAAATAACTCATCATAACAAACCATTGTTGCTTGGGGCACATTCAAATTATAACATTTTCCTCACTGAGAATGAGTACAATGTACCTCTGGAGCTGTTAAGAGTATCCAAATATGCTCTGCAAACATTCAGAAGCTAAGAGCACAAACCTAGGAGAGAGCGCCAAATTAGCTTTACTTAAAAGGATTTAATGGGAACCTAATTTTTAGAAAGGTTACCGCCATTTGGCAATTAGATGATGATAGGGAGACAGAAAGTTCTATGAATTAATACCAAACTGCTATGAGTAAGGTAATTAATTTATTCTCACCCTTTGGTGACATTAATTTGATGCAACCTTCCTTGATTGGCAGTGTGATAGTTCAGAACTAACAAGATCAGACCATTGCTGTTTTCCCTTTGGCTGATCATTTTTTCTGTATTTTTCGTGTATTCTGGTGGAGATGGCAAACTAGGTATGACCCATGGGCCAAATCCTGTTTTCAAGGATTTAGATCCTGCAAAATAGTAAATCAGTTTATGGTAATATGGTTGCCCAGTTTCACCTATAAGAAAGAACATTTTCAAGCTGCATAGAAAAAAGAACCTGGAAAAGTTAATAATTTAATGATACACCTTTTTTATTTTCTTCTTTTCATATGTAATATGCATGTAATATGTGCACATTTGTATAAAATACTGTGTCTGGGTGTAAGGGCTCCGTGGGTGTGACCCATCATTACTGGATGGTCCCAGCTTTATTACGCAGCCTGAGGGGTCGGTTTAAGTGACAAAATACTTCCAGCCTTTGGTCTGGAGATCCTAATAGCTCCAAAGAATGCAGAAATTGTTCACTAGTGCATTATGAAATTGGTATCTCATCAATATATGGGGAGATATATTGTATTTCTCTTTGAATTATACCAATTATTCCTTAATTTACACCTAAAAATATGAATCCTCACATGCAAATTTTATGCGTTGGCGTCGCTTTGGTCTTTTTTTGCTGATGCAAGTCCTCCTTTATCGGCAATTCATAACTGGCCATCCTATGTCTGTTTCAGTTTGCTCTTAGAGCCTGTGTTCATGGTTCCACCTGGTTCAGATAATTGTGTTTTCTAAAGAAATACACCAGTGTTCTCTCTGCCTAATTTGCACATCAAGAAAATGTTTTGTGTGGGGACTGTAGCTTGCTTGAAAGCTCTGCTCCTTGTTTGCTTTCCTTGCTGTAATTTCAATTCAGTTGGTTAATACTTTCTGCACAGAAAATTATACCACCTAAATTTGCTTTGTCAAAGGCAAAAAGACTTCAGGGGGGGAAATATGTTTAGGATGGGAGTGTTAATGAGAAATAGGCTGTTATTTCTCTTTCAGAAATCTAACATGGGCTATAGCTCACACACCAATAAATGCATTTTGTCTCTCCTCAATTTTCTGGTGCCACACTGGTTATCTTTTATTAACTTGGTAGTCATAAGAAGAGGCCTACTGAATCAGGGTAAAGGCCCATCTGGCAGAGGCAGACTTTGGGCTCTCCAATTTCAGCACCCTGTGCAACACTAAAAATTGGCGCCTCCCCATCTCTTATGCTCCATTGTACAGCATTGTTGTGGCATCCCCGACAGCACAGTGCCTAGTGTGCCCAAACTGTGTGAGCTACCATAAAACCACCTCTATCATCTAGAAGGGCTGTGCAACCACTTTGTCCATATCCCAAATACTAAGGCTAGCTGGGCATATACTGACAGAAATGGACCTCCAAGCTATTTGGAGACAACAGATTAAAAACAACAACAGTTACAGGTATCCCTCTCATATAAGGGAGATGCCAGGGTGGGAGGAGGGATCTGGGGTTGGGCAAATGAGAGGCCCATCTTCCAATCCAGGCCTGGGATCTCAACTAACGGTGTCCAATCACAGTGCTTGCAAGAAAGAATGTTGGTTCTATAAACGCTTTAAAGGTAAAGGGACCCCTGACCATTAGGTCCAGTCGTGGCCGACTCTGGGGTTATGGCACTCATCTTGCTTTATTGGCCAAGGAAGCCGGTGTACAGCTTCCAGGTCATGTGGCCAGCATGACTAAGCCACTTCTGGCGAACCAGAGCAGCGCACGGAAATGCTGTTTACCTTTCCGCCAGAGTGGTACCTATTTATCTACTTGCACTTTTGACATGCTTTCAAACTGCTAGGTGGGCAGGAGCAGGGACTGAGCAACAGGAGCTCAGTCCCTCTGATCAGCAAGCTCTAAGCTCTGTGGTTTACCCGACAGCTCCACTCGCGTCCCCATAAACTCTTTACCCAAGTGCATTTTACCCCTCACTCTTTGGCTAGTTTTCTGAATATTATAGAATCATAGAATCGGAGAGTTGGAAGGGACCCAGGGTCATCTAGTCCAGCCCCCTGCAATGCAGGAATCTCAGCTAAAGCACCCATGACAGATGGATGAGCCCCAAAAGGTTGACACAAACAGGCAGGTCTTGCAATGACTCCAAATGGTGCTCAGGTTTAGATGTTTTATGGAGAGAGAACTCCACAGTGGGGGGGGGGTGGCAGCTGCACCTTGTTTTCTGCCCTTGCTGGCTGAACTTGATGCATGGATGTTATCATTAGGAGAGCATCATGGGTGGACAGAGCTGACCTGCTCATGAGGTGAAGCGGTTGCCTTAGGGCAGCAGGGCAACCCACTGCCAATTTCTCTCCTAACTCACTCAACCCCCCACTGCCAGCTCCCCGCCCCTTTTGCTGGCTTCTTTTTCAGCCTCTATTTCTCCCCTTTTTCTAGTCATCAATGTGAGGAATAAGAATATGCTTTTTCAAAGGCCATAAAGTTAAAACGCTGCGTAATCACAGACTTGCTTATAGGGCGTATCTTTAGAACAGCGTGTGGCTAGGATGCTCATAGATAAGGTCCGTTTGCAATTGGAATGCTGTTTATTGTATACTTCGGCTAATATGGAGCTTGTTTACACCCACTAGTGGTTGGTATGTGGCTTAAAGGTAATCAAGGGTGGTAGTCGCCGAAATTAGAGTAATGGGTATAAGAAATGAAAATGTTGCTCTTTCATATATAAAAGCCACAAGGCCACAGCTATTAGGCAATTCCGAGACATGGTGTTGCTTTGCTCAAGGCCATAGCTACGCATAATGTTGATTTGTAATCTCAGACAGTTCAGATTAGCAGGCGTCAGCAAGAACCGGCTGACACTTGCTAGTGGTCAGAAGGTGGCTGTGACAAGTAGACAAGTACAGCAAGTACAGAGATCAATTCACACTTGTCTCCAGGTATTTTTGCTTGGCTTAGCAAATAGTTGCATAGGAAATAGACCAAATAAGGTAAATAATGAATAATGTTAATAGATTAATTAGGTGGTTGTGATAGGCTGTAAACCTTGTAGTCTCCACCCAAGGAGAGACAAGGGAGGGAACCTGCACTTCAAGTATAGGGAATATAAGCTGGTGTTTTATCAGTTTGTGTGTCCCTACCTTTGGACACCTGTTCTTGCAAGAAGGTGGTTATAATCAATAAACTCTTTGCTGCTTCACCAAGTTTTGTTCAGATTTTATTTTGAGGGTCTCAGACCCACTTCTAATAATCAATATGTAATATCAGACCCTTTGTCTATAACCTTTGAGAATTCTTGGAGAACAGGTGAGATCCCTGCAAACTGGAGGCAAGGAAATGTTGTCCCCATCTTCAAAAAGGGGAACCTGCAAGGCAACTTACAAGCATGAAATATAAACCACAGCTACAGACAGCACCTTATTGTGGCTGGCTGGCTGTAGCTTGGTGGCCTCCTCTACTGCCAAGACAAAGGAAACTGGTTAGTTGGGCACTGGTAGTGGTGAGAGTGAATGAAACATACAGTTCCAAGAAACTACAATGAACATATCGCTACTGTCAGCATGAAGGTGTGAAATGTGCCTATTTTCATTTGACAAATATTTAGAGGTATGGAATCAGTGAAAATGCCCACTCTACTTAGTCTTCCCTGTGATCAGACAGACAGTTCAAATAAATATCCTTTCAGCCACATTCGGGGGGGGGGGGAGCAAGGAGGGGACAAATGAATGTCACACTTCCTAATGTTTAACGTAAGTTAAAATGATGTTTAAGGCTAAAATGGGTGGAATACAAAAGAAACAAATAAAATGTTTCTAGTGCAACACCAGGAAGTGCTCTGTTAACAGGAAGAACATTTTGCTAACATTATCACCTTCTCGTGCAAAGGCATCCAATTAGTGTTTGTGCCTGCACAAATGGACAGATCTTTAACTTCTTATCTCTGAATACTACCTTTAGTCGCTGCTGTTTTTCCAACAGTTAACAGAAGACAGCTGGATAAAATGCTTGGTCTCAAGGACAGAAAGAGCAGTCAAGGGGTTTGGAGGGCTCCCCCCTTTTCTCTTTTGTCTGGGAGCCTAGTGGAACTGCAGACTCCTGCAGATATTTAATAAAAGCCAGCATCTGTGCTCATCTCCCTCCAATTAGCTAGCATTATCCTGAGGCCAGTCGACTGTTTCTTACACGCAGTGATGCTTGAAACAACAGCTACAACAACAGAGGACCAGAGTGACCATTTCCTTTGCCTCTAGCAGCAACCGCTCAAAGTTCTGTTTGGTTTTATTTGCCTCTAGGATGGCCTTGGCTAAAGTACCATAAATGATAAGGCCCACAGCAACTGCTCCCTTATCAGGGACAACTTCATCAATCCCGAGTGCCTTTGGGGATAGGAAATCTGAGTAAGAAGTGTTGTGTCATGCATGAGAAACAAATGCAGTGATAGTACAACATTGCTGGTGCTTTCATTCTGTTAGGCCAGGGAACTGCCAGAATGTAAAGGGAGGGACCACAACCATGTAAATGAAATTCCATCAATTCTGAATAGCTCATGCTGGAGAACAGTAAGTTTTTCCACTTAGAAAACAGTTTGAAAAGAGAGCTTGCTGCTCACTCTCACTTTGGGGATGAGGTTTTTGCATTGTGTCACTTACCTATTTGAATAAGGTGACCATGTGGCCAAAGAAGAGGTCTATGTATGAGAGAGAAGAACAGTGGGTGTGACTGGTCCATTATTCTTAGACTTAGAACATGGTGTTCTACCTGGAAGGTGAGTGAGTGGGATGGACTGGAAGTAACCAGGGGAAGAGGCTCTGCATTCCTTAGAGGAATAAAGCCATGGCTGAAAGCAAGACAGGGGAAGGAGTGAAGAATCGATACATGCGCAGAAGGAGAATGAATGCTGAATCTGACATAAGACTCAAGCTGACAACTGTTACAACAAACATCAAAGATCTTTGTTTAACTGGCACATCCACAGATCCACTGCATTAGAATATTCACACTCATTTTGAACTGAATTGCTTCTTATGCTTCTTTATTGTATTTTGTTGTATTAAAATTTGAATTTCATATAATTTTTTGAAAATACTTCAACACCTAGTACAGCACAACACTACTGCAAAACAACGGACAGAAAAATCATTAAGCTGTCACCAAGACCCTCAGCAATTCACTGCAATCCTGGACTTAATCTTTTGTGGTGGCCAGAGTCTGGTATAAAATGCAAGTGTTGCTGAACTGATTGGGAACAGTGACCACAGTGCTATCAAAGTCAACATATGTGCAAGTGGGCAATTGCCCAAAAGTTCAGCACAGTCACATTTGATTTCAAAACAGGAACTCTAGAAAAATTGGGGGAATTGGTAAATCAAGAGGGTCAAAGCATGCTTCGGGGTCTTGGAGCTTATTGCAAATTACTGTTGCTAAAGTGAAATATCAGGACAGAAGTTTGGCTTGGCATTGAATTAACTGGACACTTTTGAAGTAAACAGATCAGCATCAATTGAGCCTACCTTTAAAATGCATGTTTCATAATCTAGGATTCCCCAGACACATTCATTCACTTTCCTTCACATCCCTATCTGACCTTGTGTCATAGCAGTCTTCAAATATTAAACAAAACCTAACGAGAGAAAGTCATAATTTTTTTTTAAGCACAACAATTACGCATTCCAAATGGGACCTCCATAAATTCATTCCTGCAGAGGGCATCTGCATGAAGATCCAAGCCTCTCATTTAGAAAATCCCCCCACTGCAGGGGGTTGCACTAGATGACCCTCAGGGTCCTTCCAACTCTACCGTTCTATGATTCTATGAAATATCTCCAGAATGTTTGGGGAATGGTCAAACAATAATAGAAGTTCAGCTAGGATGTATTCCACAGATCAGAAAAGGTATCACTAGGACTAAGAGAATTTAGAGCCAAGGTTTCCATTATGCCTTGATATCAGTGTCATCCTCTAAGACCAAGCACTCAAGTTCACCTGTCTTGGCTTGGAGGCTTCTGAGGCTTCACCCATATTGGCTCGGAGAGAAGATGGCATATCATTGTCGGAAACTAGTTAAAGAACAGAGATGAGGGAGTAGGAATAAACTGACAAGCCTCCTGATAGAGGGATGTAAGAAGTGGGGTTCTTCAGGAATCAAAACCTAGGCTTTTCAACTTGCTTACAACCTGGAGTTTTGTCGATCAGAGAAGTGGCCAAGTTTGCTGATGACACCAAATTATTCAGTGTGCTGAGAACAAAAAGGGATTTGGGGAACTCCAGAAGGACCTATCCAAACTGGGTGAATGGGCACTAAAATGGCAAGTGTACTTTAGTGTAACAAAGTGTACAGTGATCACATTGGGGCAAAATTTTGGAGCATACTTCATACATAATCTTTTGGAGTCTGGGCTAGCAGTGAATGACTAGGAAAGAGCTCTTGTAGTCATGGTGGGTAGCTCCATGAAAATGTCATCCCATTGTGTGCCAACTGTGAAAACTGTAAATTCTTGACTAGGGATCATTAGGAAAGGGATTGAAAATAAAAGTGCTGCTGTTATAGTAATCTATGTACTGTATACAATTCTGATCACCATGATGTAAGAATTAAAGACCCAGGGTGTAGATTTTTTATTTTAAAAATGTTTCAATATTAATTGCATTGAACCTTTGGCTAGAATGTATTAGGCTTGATTTTTATGTACCTGCATTTTGTAACCCTCATGCCACTCTCCTGCACTGTGTAGAGCTGTGCAAACATTGCTTACCACTTCCAGCCTTATCTGACCCTAGAAGGGGGTATGTAACCCATACCAAAGAAGTATGTGTTAAGTTAGCATCCGAATGAGAACTAGCAATTTTCCTTGAAGCTAAGTGAGGCCCAGAAAGAGGAAATGGGAGAGGAATTTATGACCCTCTTCCCTTCTCATGGAACGTCTGGTTGTCTAGACAACTGTCCAACAAGTTGTATGCCGAGACCACATGTTTTGGGACACCCCAAGGAAGTTGATGCCAGTGTGGAGTCATGTATCTTTATATCTCATGACCCGTAACCTTTCTTAATGTACACTGAAAAATGTTCAAGGGTGTTTTGATGGCTTTGTGTGCTGTGTGTGAGTAGCCTATATAAGCTGTGTTCTGATATACCTCATAGCAGTCTTTCTAACTAGCAGTTCTGCTGAGCAGCTGGTTGGCAAGGCTGCCCTATTGCAATAGCTCTAATAAACCAGGTTCCTACAGGATGCCTCATCTTGCTATTCTATTGGGCTTTTGTTTTATTTAAGGTGTTCCCTCACCTGGTAACAAACTGATGGTGTAGAAGTAAATTCTTACCACAGCTGCACCTCAAAACAGATATTGTAAAGGTGGAAAAGTTTGGACACGGGTAGACCAAAATGATCAACTCCCCTAAGAAGGAAACTTACAACATTTGGGGCTTTTTGGTTTAGGGAAAAAAATGTATAAGCAGGCATATGAAAACGATGCATACAATTATGCGTCATGTGGATAATGTATAGAGGGAAGTTTTTCTCTGTCTCCAATAAAACTAAAACCTAGGCTTACCCACTGAAGCTGAATGCTGGAAGATTTAGGACAAAAAGAAACACTTCTTCGTCCAGCAGCACATGGATAAATGATAAGATTCACTACCACAAAATATGCTAATGGCCACCAAGATAGAGGGCTTTAAAGGGGGATTAGACAAGTTCATAGTTCATAGTGGGTACTAGCCTTGATTGCTGTGATAAAGACTTCATTTCAAAAATCAGCAAACTGAGCACGCCACAAGTTTGAAAATGGAAAGTGAGATGAGAAGGAAAGAGATTCTCTCATCATCACCTGCAATCCCAAATTTGTATTGAAGTGCTAATGCAACGAAGAATATTCATGCCTATGTCTAGCTCATTGCCAAGGAAAACAGACACAAAGAGGAAGCGTCACATGGAATCCCCAAGCTGATTCTCAGAAGCATAGAAGGTGCATTTTTGAGACATTTTGTAATTGGAAACCAATACAGGAGCACAAAAATTCACATGACTCTAATAATAATGAATGGTGGTGCATATATAACTCCTGTTTTCTCCATTATATTGTATGGACAAAGGGACCCAACCCTTATGCAGTCATTGCTTAGGAACACTTTACAAGGTAAGGCAGAACACCCCAAAAGCTGGTGTAAATTAAGCCAGTCTCAAGTTATACCAGATCCAAACTCCATTCAGCACCAGGGCTATTCCTGGCTGAGCTGCCCTAAGCCTGGCAGAGAGAAAACAAGCCTTTAAAAAATGTCTGCCAGCATATGCCAGGTTGCCATACAAAAGTTGGTCCTGGGGCGCAGTAGAACAGGGCGGCACAACCAGAGCAGGCTCTGACGTTGCCTTTGCCTGCTCCCCTCATTCTTCCTTTCACAGGACATACAGTGTCCATTGATCTCAGAGTGGGTCACAACATGCAACTATACAATCATCTCTTATATACATAGAAAACCAACCTATAGGCCGCGCAGATAAGATGGGTAGTTTGCCAGTTATCTTACTCCGAAACATACTATTGTTTGTACAGAAGCTTGTTATAACAGTGTTTTCATCTGGTGCTAAAAGCAGGTTAATGGAGGTACCAGCCTAACTTCAGGGTGTAGAACATCCCAGAGTTTCCAGACAACTGGACTTTACTTGATGATATAATAACCTGAAGGGACATCTCAACACATCTCAGATCATGGACAGGGCCAGGCCTGGAGAGATGCTCCTTCGGATACCTGGTTTTTAAGCTGCCCATCAAACAAATATCAAAATTAGCACCTTGAATTTGGCTTAGTAGCAAACAGGCAGCTAGTGTTATATGGTCCTCTTGTACTCAACTGCCTCATAGCTAGTTCTTGGTATGAGCTTTCGTGTGCATGCACACTTCTTCAGATACTGAAGAAGTGTGCATGCACACGAAAGCTCATACCAAGAACTGACTTAGTTGGTCTTTAAGGTGCTACTGGAAGGAATTTGTTTTGTTTTGACTATGGCAGACCAACACGGCTACCTATCTGTAACTGCCTCATAGCTGCAATCTATTAATAATCTCTAAGGACATTTCAAATACAGTAGGGCCTGCAACTTTTGCAGGGATTGCACCAAAAGCCAAAATCAGGTATATTCAAAACCCACTGGGTTCAATGGTGGGTGGGATTGCCAAAGTTGTTTTCCCCGGAACTCCTCCCTCTTTCTGCCCTCCCCCCCTTTTTAATGTTTTTTGCCAAGCGTATAAAACAGAGTGTGCATTAAGTTGTGGGCTTACAATGATAAACAAGGTGGGAATTAACTGCTTTTTTTAAAACCACCAGAAGTAATACAAAGGAAAATGAGCTCAAAATGAACAAAAGATTTTGGGATAAAAATGAAAATATTTCATCCATGTGGCAACAAAAAGGGAAAGCCTGTGGAACCCCTATTACTGTATATTTTGAAAACGACTTTAGCCTGAAGAATAGTTGAGATATGTGAAGTCTAATTGGTCTTGCTTCAGTGCCAGATGATGGACTATTGAACTTTTAAGATCCTCTTCAGGCCTTGAAATCCTATGATTTGATGCTACAAAGGTTAGGCAAATCCACTTCAGATGGAAGTGCTGCTATTGGGATAGCACTATGGCACCAGCTTGTAGAGGTTGGCTGTCACTATAAGCTAATCAATCATTCTGAAATTTAAATACTCCGGTACAATCTCATATCATTATACTAGGTTGTACATGTCAGTCAGCGAAGAACTGCATGGAAAATTTCCAAGTCAGTTCAAAAGCCTCAAACATCAAATCTTCCCCCCCCCCTTGTGTGACTGATTTTCACAGCCTCCAAGTTTCTATTAAATGTTTTTGTTCTGCTCACAAATAACTGTGTTTTTTTAATGGTTTTCCTTTTAAAAGAAGTTATTTCGAAAACAGCCTACTACAAAATACATCCGCTCCTGCCCAAATTATTTAAAACTAGCCATGCAAACACAAGTGGCTCCACATGTTATAATCCTAGATATGCAGCACCACGTTGAGCCCCATGCTTTTGTAAGATATAGTAATATTAAATGTATATATTAATGGACTGACTTCTAAGCAGTTTATTAGCATAAGGTCAATTAAGAAATCCATACATAATCAAAATATGCAAGAAAACAATTCCATTGAAACATTAAAAGCATCTATATTTAAAATATACAGTAGAACAAGCCCAATAAAAAGCACAACAATTAAAACAGTTAAAAGAGAAAGAAGTTCAAGTTCAGGTGGATGGTTGCCTAACCAGGTGTGTCTTCAAGAGGAAGCAGAGTGCCAATGTGGAGAGGGCATCTCATGCTTCAGGAGGGAGGGCATTCTACATCCCTGATTTAATACTGTTTTAATATGGAACACAGTTTGACCCATATCTGAAGTCATAATCCAAACTGTGCAGGCAGAGGGTGGGTCCAGTGGGAGCAGAGTGAGAGCGGGAGTTTATGCAGGGTGGGCAGAGGATGGGTCTGGTAGGACTGCCCCCGAATTACAATTATTTCCTTTCCTGCCTTGTGCATAGGAGAACTGTGGACAGCAGGTTTGAGTTCCTTTGTCCTTTTAGTGAAGAAGTTCTTCATGAAGAATTTGGCGAAGCTGGAACTGTTGATGTCTCCCAGCTGCTCCAGAGTGCTGAGGTGGTGGCTCACCTCAAAGGTGTTGCAGAAGTTGAGGTTATGCCCTTGAAGGCCAGTGAGGGCAGGCACCCTTCAGGAAGACAGGTACTCGTCCTGGGGCTTTCATGCAGGTCTTGCTCCTGGATGAACTCCATTCTTCATTGGGGTGGCTCCATCCTTCACAGCCTGTTCTCTAAGTTATGTGCTCAATAAGATGAGCACCAATGGTACCTCTTATGGCAGGTAGCTGAGACTAGTGTGAGGACCTTCCAGGCCAGACACAATAATATGTGGTGACTGCCTCTACAATTACAACCACAGTTTAAGGTAGGTCATCTCATAAAAGCTATTTCTGATAAGTTCCCATATATCTGTTTCAGTCCAGCTTGATATAATAACCGCATGGAAGCTTGCTTCCACTTGCATATTCCTAGATAGATGAACCAATCACCCACAAAAACACATGTCCATTGTATTTCCTTGGCTGATCCAGGAGGGGCTGAGCTAGACCTTAAAAGACACAAAAGCCATTAGGATGAAATCAGCTGTCCCAGGGGCAGTAGGAGGCTGACCTGATTGGTGGAATTTGAGCTGTATTCTATCCAGTATTTTTATCTTATGAGCTGCTCTGAGATCTTCAGCCAAAGTCCAAAACATGGGATACACATTTTCTAAAAACAGATCGCCACTTTGGTGACAGCCCAGAGTCATGTACAATGCACAGGCCCTCCAAACTGACCTGTGCAAAGTCTTGCAACTTGATTGTTGAACTCTGTTGTGGATAAATCAAAAAAAGAAACCAGACAACAAAAAGATCTCTGCCCTCCAAGAATAGTAAATAATCTCACTTCTGCTCTACTGCTCTACTACACCAAGACACTAAGCCTCTGGAGCAGATTCAGTCTACCTTCACTCAACTCCTCTGCCTGAGGCATTGACTGGGAAGACAACCTGACTGTAGCATACACTTTTTATGCCAACTCATTTGCCTCCTTGCCAAAACTGAACTGGGCAAAAGATTTTCACATTCATTCCCAAACTTGCAATTAATTACAACTTTAAGGTCCTTTCCAAAGCATTAAACACCTCTCTCCCTCTCTCTCTAACACACACACACACACACACACACACACACACACACCTTTTTCACAATGTTATTCTTGTACAAGCCCAAGATCACCACCACTAGTGGAATATTTTATATATTTATATTTTATAACAATATTTATAGTCATATTCTCAAGGGCTCCCAAGGGGACTTACACTCATCAGCATAAAACAACTGATGATATAAAACATCATTTAAAAACTTGAAAACTATTAGAGAAGCATGTCTCACCATCACAGCAACACAGCACCAATTTATGCACCTCAGTCATGTAATGAAGCACTGAAATGTCCGGGGAAATCTGGACGTATGGCAACCCATGGCAGAAGTGGAGGTATTTCTCATAAAAATAGCTCTAGTCACGAGGCCTCTGCCTCAAGGGCCTTTTGCAGCAGGAATGTCTTTGTCAACCCTTAGAAGGATAATAGAAAGCAGGCTTAAAGGATCTCTCTGGGAAGGAAATTCCACAAATATGTTCACTATTTTATTTTAATCAAACATGCTGAAGTGGGAGACTGCACAGCCTTAAAAGAAGCAAATAAGATCCTTATTGCAATGGTGAGCAGGGCCGGACCAAGCCAATTTGGCACCTGAGGTGAATCACAAGAAGGCCACAACCTCCCTGCTGGGGACGAAGGAGTGAGGGGGAACGGAGGGGGAGGGGACAGATCTACCTCAGGAGGCAGACCGAGGCAGTTGCCTCACCTTGCCTCATGGGTGGGCCAGCCTTTTCCTGGCATTTCACCTTTAGCATGGAATAAATACAAACAGGGCCACAGGGACACCTGAGAGAAAGTGGACTGGCCCCTGGCACTCTGCTGCCTGACAAGACTGGCAGCTAAATCTTCTTCTTTAATACAGGGAAAGGGACAGTGTCTTCCATTCCTGCTGCAGGGAGGAGGCTAGCAGAGCAGACACAGAGCAGGAGACCAGAGCACAGACAACTCCGTCCCCAGACAGATGGGGGAAATTGTGGCCAAGGGGTTCTGCCGTCTCTCCTTCAACATATGCTGCCTGAGGTTGCCTCACTCTGATTAATGGTACGGCAGAACTCAAAACAGCATCTGCTAAAGCAGATACAAACACAATTCAGTTCTCCTCTCACCCTGCCCCACATTTTCCCATTTCCCCCATCACCAATGGAAGAGAGGCATAAAACTAGGCAGTAACTGACAGGTGGGAAAACCATCAACATACTGAGAATTTAGAACATGGAAAAGAGTTGTGTTGCTCACAGCAACTAAATATTGCCTTGAGTATTAGAATGCCCAGCAACTGCGCAACAGAAACACAGAGCTGAAGGAGGATGCTTGTATAACAAATGCACAATTATTGGGCTGAAAAACCAATGACACATTATTATCTGAAAAATGCTTCAGTTTCCTGCAAGAAGTGTGCTCAGTTCAGAAACATCACTTCTCACAAAGCACTGCATCAAGGAAGAACCAAAGACAAAACATGAATATGTATTATATTTTCCCCTCCCCTCCTCCAAGCAGCTCTGGCAATACACAGGTCACTAACCTCATTTATCCTCATAACAATCTTGTGAGGTAGGTTATGGCGATATGGGAATTACTGAACCAAAGTCACTAAATGGACTTTGTAGCTAAGCAAATATTTGACTACCAGCTCTCTCCAGTCCAAGCACACCATCTACTGCACCACAATGGCTCCTAATTATTTGTGCACAAGTAAGCAATAGGTGTTCATGTGAGAAGACCATGCAGATTAAATGTACACACCAAGAGGTAGAAGCATATTCCAGCTTCCCTATTATACACACAGAACATGAGAGAAAGTAACCAAGGTACATGATCATGCTAAGCCATCCTAATGTGAAGCCAGCATTATTCCAAATTAAACAAATCTTTGATTTAAGTAAGTGTGCAGTTCCTTTTGTGATGCCATTTCAAGCTTTGTCCTTTCTCTTTGCCCGAATGCCAATTTGATGTCGGTCTTCTCAAATGTCACAACCATCACCATTTAAGTATCAAATAAAAGCCTGCCTTCTGCTCCCATAATTGAGGTAGTTGCCCATCCCACCCCCCAAATTAAATCGGCCTGAGATGCAACAGTATATTTAACCCAGCCTCAGTGACACCTTTCCTATACATAAATATGCCACAGGTTTAAAGTCCATTATCTTGCAACCCTCTATGGCTAGAAACGACAGTTTTATACTATGTGAAAAGGAGTGATTTCCCACCTTCCATTCCAAGAAGGTCCCAAGGTATTGGATGTTAATGTCATGACATTTTTAGGCATAGAAAAGCTTTTAGGTTATCCAGAGAATGTTTTATGGCTCCCATTGAGCCTTGGTGAGCATTTGAGCCAGTGGTAAATGGATGTATCTATTTTTACAGGCAAGAACAGCATGAAACGAGAGGGCAGAAAAATACAATGGAAAATAGAAAAGCTTTCCACACTAGCTGAATGCAGTGCACTTTGCTTGTGCAAAGTACACTTTCCCAGAAGGTTCAAGTACAAAACAAAATGCATTGCAGTAGATATATTTAATCTACATTTTCCAAGCACATAATATCCAGACATTATGAACATATGAAGCTTAGTCCTGAAAGGAGTAGGAGCGTTGCTCCACCTCATCCATTATTGTCATTTCTGCTGGCAGTAAGACTAAGGTCACAGGCCGGGGATTTCTTAGCTCTGCAGTGTGAGATCTTTGACAAAGAGATGACAGGAGATAATCTGGGACTTTTTGCATGGTAATCTTATGCTCTACCACTGAGCAATGTCCTTCTTCCCCACCAAAGGACAAGCTTCTGTTCTTAACATTAAGCAGACTGCCCCAACTACTCACTGACCCTTATTATACCCAAGCAGTGAGAAATTGCAGGGTGGCAGTGCTTACCCAGGTTTGGTTTCCTTTGGAAGGAGGTTAGTGAATGCTTATGGTGTTTTGTAATATTTGACTTAATTAACTTCGCTGCAGTTCAACATGTGGGGGGGGGGCACAGATTCTTTATCCCTGGCCCACATCAGGTCTCCAGAGAAAGGCAGACAGCCCTCCAAAATGCTCCCGCAGTTGCAGTACCCCACACCCAGCTCTCTGCCTCTTGCTCTGCCCCTCTCTTATTCCTCACTCAAATCTCTGGTTTCCATTTCTTCTTTTCACCCACAGACCTAGATCACATCTAGGAAGAGCAAGAACAAGCAAAGGAAAATAAGAAATATACACCCCCTTTCAGGTATTTCCTAGACATTCAGAAAGCATATCTGGACTGTGTCACCACCAAGTTCCCAAAACAAAAGGCCTATCCAACCCCTGAATCTCACAACATAACAATGCATATCCAATATTTAAAGACATTTCTGTATGCCACTGCAAATTCAGGAGCAAATATTCCTTCATAACTTGCTGTGATGATAAACTTATTATAAAGAGGACCCTAGGCCCAGGACTTTTTTCAGCTAAGCTAGGAGTTGCAGCTGAAGAGCCATACATGTATACCAGTGAACTGCATACAGCTAGTCAGTCCCATGTTGTGGGGTGGGGGAGAAAGCAAACCTCCCATTTCAGGTGGGGATTTGAAAGAAAAGAGAAAATGGCACAGCTCCTTCTGTCACTGGCAGCTGGCTTCAGGATAGTAGAAGTTATAACCATTTTTCTGTAACTTGACTGTTAAGTTGTGGGTTGACATAGCAGACAACACAGCGATATCTCCAAGCAGCTCTTTATTTTGTAAGCTGGTACAGAACTGAACTGAGGAGCTCAGTCAGCCTGCTTATATAGAGCTACAGAACAATTGTAACTGTTGCAACATTCTAAAACTATCCAGTCACTGAACATCACTTTTCGATCCTTCATTTGCATACAAAACTATCCAATCACTAAACGTCACTTTTGATCCTTCATTTGCATAACTATCTACAGTATCCCCCTGCTGGCCCAGGGTGAGAACTTCAGTACATAACACCCCTCCCCACCGAGATAAGGCGTTAGTTACATTCGTAATGGTTTCCTTATATACAGCACTACACGTAATGGTTCAATTAGGCACAAAAGCATATCGGTTACATTTCACATACTTAGACCAACAGTGATACATGTCCAACAACATAGTCCTTTAAATAAGTTGGGCGCTTGGAAACCCTGTCAGACCGCCGGGGACTGGTAGCCAAGTCCAGGGGGCCACCCAATTCCTGCTGAGGCTGTGGTGCAACCCTAGGTGGCGTTGAAACCAAGTCCCCTGGATCTGCTGCTGTGGGTGGAACCTCCGCAAGTGGAGTTGGCGGAATGTCAGGCATGGCAGTGGTCTGAGTCTGTGGTAAGTCTGGCAGACCCTCTGAAGTGGCTTGGTGCGGCTCCATGCTGGCAGTTTGCGAGAGAGGTGTAGGTGGAGCCTCACTATATGTAAGTGTCTGTTCCGGAGCCATGAGCGCAGTTGAGGGCACCATGGTAGTGTCCAAGTCCCCAACCCTGTGCCTAAGCTGGTCTATGTGCCGGCGCCACAAGCGTCCGTCTTCGAGTGCCACCTGGTACGAGTGAGGTCCAGTGACTCCCACTACTGTGGCTGGCACCCAAGGAATGTCCCCCACAAAGTTCCAGGCAAAGACCTGGTTTCCGGGAACAAATGACCGTGGCGCGTTGGCACAGCCTGGGGGTTCGGCAACGGCAAAGTCTGGGTGCAGCCGGTCGAGCGGGGATCTGAGGCGGCGGCCCATAAGCAGTTCAGCAGGACTCTGCCCTGTGGCCGCATGAGGGGTGTTGTACGAACAAGTATTCGGCGACCCGCTCGTGCCAGTCTCCCCGGTCCAGGCGCACCAATGCCTCTTTTGCCGAGCGCACCATTCTCTCCGCTTGCCCATTGCTGGATGGATGAAATGGTGCCGTTAGCGCATGGCGGATGCCCAGTCCCAAAAGATACCGCTCAAAAGTGCCTGATGTGAATTGCGGTCCGTTGTGGGAGACAACGACATCAGGACACCCATGCGTCGCAAAGAGGCCTCGCAGCACCCGGTTGACGGCCTCGGTAGTGGTGGAGGGCATTAGGGCCACCTCCAGCCATTTGGAATAGGCGTCCACCACTACCATAAAGGTCCGGCCGTGAAAGGGACCAGCCAGATCGATGTGCACCCTCGACCAGGGTGTCTTGGGTGTCTCCCATGTGTGTCCCTTCGCTGCCGGTGGCGCAGGCTTCGATTCTTGGCACGCTTGACAGGCGGAAACCCAGGCAGATGGTATTGTCCATGTTAGGCCACCAGACGTAACACCGAGCCAACGCCTTCATTTTGACGATTCCCGGGTGTCCAACGTGCAGAGCCTCCAGGACACGTTGACGGAGT
The DNA here is from genome assembly GCF_964252035.2 of Podarcis erhardii. Lineage (NCBI taxonomy): Eukaryota > Metazoa > Chordata > Lepidosauria > Squamata > Lacertidae > Podarcis > Podarcis erhardii. The sequence continues at coordinate 104,578,294 of NC_138508.1, read as the reverse complement.
CTTTGGGGAATCACGACGCGGTCTCCCCACAGCAGACAGCCGCGATGAGCTGAGAGTTCATGTTGTCTTGTTGCGAAGGGCTGGAACTCTGATGCAAAAGGCCCTTGTGGCCACCCCCTCCACACCCAGTTGAGCACACGGCTGATGGTGCGATCCTGGGCAGATGCGGAGGCCACGGTGGCAGCCGATACAGGCGCTGCCGGAAGATCCTCAATCAGGAGGAGCAATGAAGCAGGAGCCAGGTCTTCCACAAACGCTGGAAGAGGGCAACGGCTGAGGGCATCGGCATGGCCCATCGATTTCCCCGGGCGATGGACGAGCCCGTAGTGGTAGGCAGCCAGGAAAACAGTCCATCGCAGCATGCGCGGCGAGAGGACCGGTGGAGTTGGTCGATCACTGGCGAGGAGGCCCAGGAGCAGCTTGTGGTCGGTGATGAGGTCTAAAGTCCAGCCGTAGAGGTATTCATGGAACCTCTTCACTCCAGCCACAAGTGCCAGTGCCTCCTTGTCGAGCTGGCTGTAATTCCGTTCCGTTGGAGATAGCGTCCTGGAAAAGTAGGTGAGTGGTGCTTCTCTTCCGTCTGGAAAATGGTGACTAAGGACAGCGCCAATGCCAAAAGGTGAGGCGTCACAGGCAAAGACCAGCAACCTGGCTTCACTGTACTGTACCAGCACACTGTCCGATGAAAGGAGAGCCTTGACCGCGTTGAAGGTGGCCGTCTCCCGATGACCCCAGGACCAAGGTGTCTTTGTGCTGAGGAGTCAGTGAAGAGGCTCAGCCACCGTGGCTTTGTGGGGCAGGAACCTGTTATAAAAGTTCAGCAGTCCCAAGAACGCCTGCAACTCCGTCTTGTTCTTTGGGATGGGGGCCTGCTGGATAGCGTGGATCTTGGCTGTGGTCGGGTGAAGGCCGGAGGCGTCGATAAGATAGCCCAGGAACTCCACCTGTGGAACGGCGATCTGGCACTTCTCCCTCTTTACCTTGAGCCCGGCCTCCTGGAACCTGGTCAGCACGGCGCGGAGGCGCTCGAACAGCTGCTGGTTTGAGTCTGCGGACACCAAGACGTCATCAAAATACGGTACCACGCCCGGAAGCCCTTGCAGGCGACGCTCCATAAGGCTTTGGAAGATGCCAGGAGCCACACTCACCCCGAACTGCAAACGGCGGCAACGGAATGCCCCCCGGTGGGTGACGATCGTCTGGGCTTCAGCAGTGGCATCATCGACGGGCAGTTGTTGATAGGCTTGGGCAAGGTCCAGCTTAGCAAAGACCTTACCCTCACCCAAGGAATGCAGCAGGTGTTGAACAACAGGATCCGGGTAAGCATGCTGCTGAAGTGCCTTGTTGATCGTACACTTGTAGTCAGCGCAGATTCTCACCGACCTGTCTGGCTTGACAGGCGTGACAATGGGGGTTTCCCACTTGGCGTGGTCAACCGGCTCCAAAACTCCTTGGGCGATCAGCTTGTCCAGTTGTTCGTCGGTTTGGCCAATCGTGGTTCCAGACGGACAGTGGCAGTTGGTGAGAGCGAAACAGCTTTCCTTGGCAGAGTGGAGTGAAGACTTGGACTTGCGAGTCAGTGAAGGGGGGGTGTCAGACGGAGCCGATCGGCAGACCTTAGTGATGTGGCCCCTTCTGGAACACTTCCAACAGATGGCGTCTCTGAATCGACACTTGGCACGGGAATGGTTGCCTCCACAGCCGGCACATTCCAGTTGGCCCTTGGACTTCTGTTGGAACTTCCTGCGCTCCCGCTTTATCTGGTGCACATCATCAACTTCACTGGAGGATGCCTCATCACTGCTGGAACTGGCTTCCTAGCAAGACGCGGGCTGCTGGCCTTGCGGATCTCCTGGGCGGAGCGTTCGGCAGCTTCCGAGGCCACATCCTCCTCAATGGCTTTCTGCAGCGTGAGGTCTGGCCTGGCGAGGAGACGACGTTGCAGACGGATGTCCCGGACCCCACAGACGATTCGATCCATCAGGGCATCGTCTAAGTCTCGGAACTCACTGCGCATTGCAGTTTGTCAGAGGGCAGTGGTGTAGTTGTTGATTGACTCCCCCTCTGCCTGGTTCCAGTGGTAGAACGCATGGCGGGCAGCAATCTTAGACGGCTTCGTTGCGTAGTGGTTGCGGAGCTTCTCTTGGATCATGTCCCACGGTGTTTCCTGGACTGCTACAGGCGCAACCAATGCTCGGGCCGTCTCGAACACCTCAGGCCCACAGAGGCTGAGGAATAGGCCCCGCTTCCGCTCCTGTGATACTTGCGTCAGCTCGTTGGCTTGGAGGTAGCAGTCGGACCGAGCGAGGTAGGAGTCCCATGATTCAGAGGCTGGCGCAAACGGCGATGGAGGCACAAGTGAAGCCATGATTCCAATGCCAGCGTGAAGGGTGATGGATAGAACACAGTGCTCTAGCCAGAACAGTCAGCTCTGAATTGGTTCTGTCCAGTGATTTCGCTCAGTGATTTCGCTCGGTGATTCAGCTCAGTGATTCAGCTCAGTTCAGAGGATGGCCGCATCTGGCTGTGCTCTGATGTCCATCGATCCCATCCTCGTCGCCAGTGTTAAGTTGTGGGTTGACATAGGAGACGACACAGCAATTTCTCCAATCAGCTCTTTATTTTTTAAGCTGGAACAGAACTGAACTGAGGAGCTCAGTCAGCCTGCTTATATAGAGCTACAGAACAATTGTAACTGTTGAAACGTTCTAAAACTATCCAGTCACTGAACATCACTTTTCGATCCTTCATTTGCATACAAAACTATCCAATCACTAAACGTCACTTTCGATCCTTCATTTGCATAACTATCTACAGTATCCCCCTGCTGGCCCAGGGTGAGAACTTCAGTACATAAAATTGACCACTCTTATTCATGCCGGAGGAGCCACTATGTCTACAAATTTCACCCAATTCTGTTAAAATAAAATAAAGTTTGAGCCATTTTTTATTTCGAAATACTGACACAGGGCAATTGAACAGATAATCAAAAGTACAACAGCTGCCCTTATGGGGAAAGTACAGCAGCTAGCTGTCTGAAATTTAACTGAGTTCATGCCTCCAGAAGCAGTGACTGCTAATTAAATCAAATTCTGGCCAAAATAATAACAAAAATTATAGACCATTCTGGGGTGTGTGTTTTTTTTGGGGGGGGGTCCAGATTAGAGATGGTTGGCTCCCTGGACTATAATTTGATAGGTTTTAGCCAATACTCTGTGCAATATTCATCTACTTCTGTCAAAAGTGGAAAAGGTTATCACAGATTTCCAAATAGTGAATGGGGAAAATGAAACAGACCTGGACTGCTGAGCCACATCAGACGACCTCCAAATATTGGTCCAGCCCAAATTAAGCTGTTTCACAAAGCACCAAATTGGGGTCCAGACCAATCTTGTGGTCAGCACATTGATTTTTAAATCTCTCTGATAAAATTCCACATATAGCATGATTCAGATATATCCATGTGGGAGATCCTTTGATTCCAATAAGAGTTAAGAACAAGTTTTGACTTTTTAAGAAGGGCTTTAGCTTGAAATTTAGTATTTGATATTCCGTTGTGCCAGAATATTTATTCTCCTCTGAACCTTCTGTTGAAATAGCCATGGTATAAATTCAGGGACAAATGCCTGCTTCTTTATAAACTTGAATTAGTAAATTGATCCTCTTTGCCCAGCATGTTTTTAATGAACTCTGAGATAAAATTTGATAAGTTCATGAAAACAATTACTGGTAAATTAGATAGCACAATGAACAAGAGGCACTAATATAGTAGAAGCTATTCAGTGCATTCAATAAACCCAAGTGCACCGGATTGTGCAAATAAAATTCTACCATACAGTGGCAATTGTATGATGATGCAATGATTAATACTGGATTTGCAATTTTTAAAGGCTTTTATTTGCACCACACTCTTGTATGATGTTGCAAGAGGTCAAGAGAACATTCCACTGCAAGGACATATCTGACTACAAATTATCAGAATGAAATTGGGATCAAGGTTCAGGTATCTGAAATGATGGCAAGTGTAACCACTGGAAAGATATTTCTTTTAAATATATATATGCACATGCCCCGAGACATTTATTATGAGGAGTCATGTCTCAACCTTAGACACATGGGCTCAAGTCAGCAGACTAGGGCTGTCTTCCCACTTACATACAGTCAATTCAATTAATCTGAATGAGGGTCATTTCCATAAATTTGCTTGGAGTTAAATAGATCCAAGAGAAGGAAAGTATGTTAGAGACTATGCTTAACTTTTAAAAAGTCAGTGCTGAAAGTGAAAAAGCTGGTTCCAATAGATTTATTACTTCCAATTGGACAGCTCAGTTGGTTAGAGTGTGGATCTAGATGATCCACAGGGTCCCTTTCCAATTCTATGATTCTATTTCCTGCCCTGTTTCCTAGGAGTTGAATGCAGCTGTTTTGCCTCAAAGGCCACTCTGTTAAGATAGCCTATGCTGATAAAGATTTGACCAAGGTCACACAGTCTGGCACTCTGACATTCTTCTAGAATACATTTTTTTCCAGACGAGGTCATTCCTTTTTAACCAGATACCTATTCAGACATGCATACAAATTCAGATCTGCTGTGGTCAAAATCTGACTTGCAAACAAATGGAATTACCCAAATTGCTTCTTCTTCTTTGGCGATCACTCACAGCCGAGTCAGATTGTCTTCCATAAAAACAGTTTTAACAATGAGTCCATAAGTGACCGTGGAGGCCAATTCTGGTCCCACATGTCCTTCCACAGTGGGGACATTGGTTTCCGGGCGGGACTCCCCCATAGCTGCTGAGGTCCTTTCACAAATTCCACAAAAACAAGTTAGGGATGAGCTTGCAGTATCTCCAAATCTGGGAGAGTTGTGTTCAGCTATTAACCCAAATTTAATCTAGGTCCCAATCACAGAACATGTCTGTTTTTTCACAAGAAGCATGTTAATGTCTTGAAGCCCAGAACCACATAGGTGGGACCAATCATATAATTCATTTTCAACTGACCATCACCAGATGAGTAGGAAGACAGGGTGACAATCAGGTAAAAGGAACCAATACAGCTGGTTCTTCCCATATCATTCTGGACTTAATGTACCAGCATGGGGAAAAGTCATGGAGAAACAACTCCTGTGCCACTGAAATAACAGAAGAGCCCCGCTTACACAGCCTTTCTCAACCTTGGGTCCCCATGTGTTATTGAACCACAATACCCAACATTGGCCATGTTAGCTAGGAATGGTGGGAGTTGTGGTCCAATAGCATCTAGGGACCCAAAGTTGAGAAAGGCAGGTGTAGGCTCACCTTTTCTTTTCTTTTTCTCCTAGCCTCACCTCACCATTCCCTAAATGATTGACAGCTGTGCAAGCCTTTGCTGGTGCAGAGGATTCAGCTGGTTTGGCCTCACTTGTGCTGAAGTTCTCGTTGCAGAAGTGCATCTAAACATTTTAAAAGAGATGTAGCATATAGCTTGTTTCTAGAGTGGACACCTATTTATAAACATTCACACACTGTTCAGAGAGTTTCATCCATAAAGAAGTAGAAAAAAATGGTTAAGGATAGAATCAAAAGCCTGAAAGATAAGAGCAAATTTCATATGAATTACAGATCATAGATTATGCATTCACTTTTTGATAAGTAGCCTCTGTAAATATGCCCCTGTGGAGATGCAGTCCAGCTTATCAACCCACCTATCCAACTTGATGTTACTTGAATGCAGTGCTGCCAAACTGGGACATGTTTTCCTTCATATATTAAAACTGTTATTATGATTTATCATTGGCATTTTTATCCTGCTGTTCTGCTGAAATAGGCTTCCAGAGCAGCTTACAAATATCAGTGAGAAGACAGTCTGTGCCCACAGTAAGAGAGAGGTGACACAAAAGGAACGGGGAGCAAACGAAAAGCAATACATGCACTTAATGGAGCTTTCTTTTCTTTAATTGTTGTATATCACGTCTCCACCCCCACCCCGTTCACATCATCATGACTTCATCAGTGCCCCATTTGTTTCCGTTTGTGTACACACCAGGGGACACTGAGAAAGCAGGAGTGCCTATGCAAATTAGGAATGGCTTAAGTTTGAGGTTAGTTTGAGTACCAAGGCATCATACAGTCGTATCTTATAATAAAGCACAGGATACATATGCATGTGTGAAAGTGGATTAAAAACTCAGCACTGGAAAAGCAGTGAGTGTACAGTAAATGGAAGTGTGAACACAGAATTAGTTGCAGAGATCTTGTAGTAAACAGCAAAAATATAAGCATTTGGGAGATGAGCCAAAGGTTGCTAGTCTTTCAGTGGTTGAAGTGGTTCTGCCCCATCTTTCTCACTCTCCTATAGCTTGAGCGAACGTTATTGGTGGCAGTTGAAGGAGGAGAATGGCGCAACTGGTATTTTGACAGTTACGTTTTAAATTAATGAATACATTAATTATATTATATTAATTTGTTAACATTTTTGTAACCCAGAAATGCCTTAATTCTATTGTGGATGCAGTAAAGTCTTTAATGAACTTCTTGCAGTGAATGTCTGGGGTCTAGATTGTCCATCATTTGTGAGGGTGGAAAGATCACTTGCAAGCTTATTTGTTTCACGAATGGTAGTGTGAACATAGCAACATGCTTGATTACTTCATACTTTCACAAAGGCAAAGCAGCGTCTAATTTTTTTATTACTAATTAAAATGGGGCAATTAACACATTTTCTGTATGTGAAAATGAGGTGATGAGACATGGAAATTACACTACTTCAGAAGCAAACACAAAAGGCCTTTGGCTACACAATCACAGGTGCTGGCAACTTCCCTCCTCGTCACACTGTACAGCAGCGTTTACTGTATGAAGAAAGGCTCACACAGCACATGGCCAGCCTCCCTGGCACTGGCAAGCCTGTGGACCTTCACAGAAACATTCCATTCCATTTATGATTACCACAAGCAGTGCATTTTCTGTAGAAACAGAAGGTGCCCATACTTGTATCCTGATAAATTGCTAAATACCTCTCCTCCCACTCCCCGTTTCTCTGTTGATTTTGTGATGAACTTTTTTATTAAAAAGTTGATAATAAAATTCAAAATGTTTACCATTTTATAGATGGTATTTATTACCTTGAATTATATAGAAGTAGCAATTAAGACTGCTACCAAGGGCATCAGTCCCAAAATGACCACTGGGAGGTGTGTGGCACAGCACAAAATTAAGCGAGAGTGGAGTCACTGCTGTTTGCCCCATCCAAACTCGTGCTTAGCATGAGAAGTCGGTGCTATACCCTGCTGGTCCTGTTTGTGACATTCACACAATATTGATTTTCCACACAGAGATGCCAGCGCCAACACTGCCCCCACCCCCCATGCGCATACAGTGACGCTGTCATTGTCCATTGCAAAAGTTCCAGGGGAAATATATGGAAAGGCCATGGCATTCTCTCTAGTACACAAATGGAGCATTCACTTAGCACCCACAAACCTCAGGCACAGATGCATCTATCCATCTCACCCACTCAGAATTTACATTTACACAACCACACATATAGGTCTCTCTCTCTCTCTCTCTCTCTCTCTCTCTCTCTCTCTCTCTCTCTCTCACACACACACACACACACACACACACACCTTGCATAAATCTCCTCCTCACTATTCAGGTGCACCCCTCCCCCACATACTGCACCTCACCTACATATTTCCTTTCCTCTCACATGCATACACACAACTCCCTCCATCACACATGCCACAAATACACCTCTCTATCTCTTACACAAATCACACATTCATAACTCTTTAAAACCACACTTACACATACATTACTTGAGTATATGCACTACTTATGTATGCACAAGTACGCACACCCCATTCAGAACAGCTCTTCCTTGGGGCCAAGGGAACACTCGCCACTGGCATTGCCTGGCTAGAAGAGCATGGTAGCCTGAATGCAACTGAAAGCCCTGCCACTCCTTCCTTCCCTCCCCAGCCTTTAAAGAAGCAGAAGCAGCAGCAAGCCCAGTGTGGGGTGAAAGAGGAACCTGCCAAGCCAGTACATGTGGGAATACCCCTTCTCTCTCTCTCTCCCTCTCTCCCTCTCTCTCTCTCTCTCCATCCCTCGCTCCCTCCCTCCCTCCCTCCCCCAATCTCTTTTTTAAAAGCAAGTCCCAGCATGGAACACAGGGGCTCCCTTTTGCTGACTGTAGCATTAGCCTGGTACCAGAAAGATGGTGTGCCTGCCTGAAGAGATCATTCCCAAGGCAGGCAGCCACTGCAGAAAGGCCCTTTCTTGTGTGGACCCTCTGCACCTCCTTTGGAGAGGGTACTGGAGAAGGAGCTCCAAAGATGGCTGGCCAAGGGTCCAGGCAGGTTCATATGGGAAAATACACTATGAAGTAATGGGATTCCAAGTCATATACGGCTTAATAGGCTAACACCAGAACTTTGACTTTGGCTCAGAAACCAACTAGCAGTCAGTGCAGAAGAGCAAGCACCGGTGTTACATGTTTGGACCATCTGGTCTCAGTTATAAGTCTGCACCTTTGTATCTTTATTTTCTAGTAGCTACTAAGGAAGAATCTCTAGATTCAAAATGTACAAGGCCTTTAATAAACCAATTATTGTGCATTGCAGAGGTTTCTCCCTCTTCCCAGTTCAAGTTCGGCAAATTTCCCAGGAAAGAAACTGGATTCCTCTTCAACTTTCACAATGTTTACTTGTACGAGAGCTTAAACCTACATGGCCCTGAAATACTCAATTTAGACATGTTGCTTTATAAAATACCAAATTCTTAAGTGTGCAACTAAAGCAGCTGTCTACATATATTTGCTGATTAAATGCATGCTTTAACTGAAACCTCTTACATTGATTCTGGTAGATGCTCAGGTTGCAACTTCGGAAAACATCTGAAAGAAGGAAGTTTCAGAATATTAAGCATCCGTGCCTTCAAATGTGTTGTGACAACTTTTCTTTGATGCCTTTAAGGGCACCACAAAGGGCTCATCCACATCTCTGTTTGCCCTGTGGCTTTCCCCCAGGAAAACCAGCAGTTTTGCACTGAGTTGGAACAAATGGCAATTGGCTTTTCCCATGAATTGATGGATTGCCCTTTGCTCTGATTTAGCGCTAAAGAGCAGGTTTTCTGGGGCAAAGACAAAACCGCTTGGACCCATGCCTAGAAAGCCTGTCTGGAAACCTTTCAGAAGTGTGGACAAGCCCAAAGAGATGTTGAGCTCTGGCGGCATTTAGAATAGGGCAAAATTAGAGAAATGGCAGGTTAATCTGAACAAGAAGTTAAGAAATAGGAAATCTGTCCATACCTTAACAGCATCAGGTTCTTTTTCCTTGTGGTATTTAGAAGTCTTCAATGTGCAGGTCAAATCATTTATTCTTCAACATATGTTTAGTAACAGTAACAGATTGACCTGCAATTAAAGAATAAACATCAATTAAATAATAAAACATTGAATGACCTAATTCATCCAAGCAGTGACCCACATGGGTGGCTGCTTTTAAACATGACCATGCAGGGGCTGCACTGCAACTGTTCAGCGGTGACTGTGCCCCTTGACACATAGCCTCAATTTGGCTAAATCACATGTGTAGACCATTCACATAAGAACATAAGAAGAGCCTGGGGGGTCAGGTCGATGGCGCATCCAGTCCAGCATCTTGTTCTCACTGTGAATACCTGGAGGCCTGTGAAAAACCCTCAAGCAGCCCCCAACCACAATAGCAATTGTTATTCAGAAACATATTGCCTGACCAGGCAGGCAGAACATAGAGGAAAGCATATGTGCAAAGCCTACGTAAATCCCCCAGACTTAGAAACCCTTATTCAAAGTAACAAAGGGACATCGGATGAACTCTGAATTTGCATTTCTCTCTACCTTTCCCCACGATGGTCCATCAGTCACATCCTGTAAGTTCTGACTGGCCAGAGATTGCTTCTGCCGTTGCTGCCACTCTTCAGTAGGAAAAAAAATGTATTGTGATGTCTTCTGACAGTTCACTGTGTAGCTAGCCATGTTTTTAGGCTAGAAGACTTTGTGTTAAAGTTAACACCCCTCAAGTAAGTCTCTTTCTGATGACTGCACACCTCTCACCCCACCACCTAGTGTGCTCTTTCTCCCCTGAGACTGCTGCAGTCCTCCATGCTCCCCCCTCCCTTCTTCAGGCCTGCTCCAATCCTGTGGATGCCTGTGGGAGTTCGTCCTCTTCCCTCCTCACTCTGTATCCCTGCTTCTCAAGTGATGTTTGTTATTTTGCCCTCAGGGTTAGGATTGCAGGAAGTCAGCATTTCTCAAAAGGAAAGGTCTTTTTTCTTTTTAAAATTTTTCTTCAGTGGATTCAGAACACTGCAGGGTTGTGAGTGGACTAAGCTCAAAGGCAACCTATGAATTCCACATAGAGCAGCAACCAAAACCTGTAGAGTCTGAAGGGACTCCAAGTGTCATATAGTCTACTCCCCTGCAATGCAAGAAACACAACTAAAGAATCCCTTGCAAGCAACCGTCCAACCTGTTTAGAAAACCTCCAATGAAGGAGAGTCAACCACCTTCCAAGATAGTCCCTTCCATTGTCCAACAGCTCTTGCCATTAGAAACCTATTGCTTATGTTTAGTCAGAATATCCTTTCTTGATTGAAGTCATTGGTTTTCTGTCATTCTGGAGCAGCAGAGAACAATCTTGCTCCATCTTCCATGTGTCAGCCCTTTAGATATTTGAAGGTGGCTATTATATCACCTCTCAGTCGTCTCTCCTTAAGGCTAAACATACGGTACCTCATAAGGCTTGGTCTGGCCTTTGCCATGATGTCAGAGTCACCCGTGGTCCCAGCTCATAAGAGACCAAAGTCCACTCCAGCTTATGTACAAAAGCTTTTATTGAAGAACATTATTAGCTTTACATCCGAGCTCCGTGACTCTACGTCTGTTACGCTTAGACCGCTGAAGTCCCCTCTGAGTCAGTACCGCCTCTACACCAGTTTAAGAGGCTTGTACTGGTCCACCTCTTTCTCTCTTTCCTTTTCCGCAGGGTCTTTCTGCCCCCCTGTGTTCTCTCCCTTCGGGACTCTCCAGAGGCTGAATCCTCTGCCGCCTCCTCCCCCCTCCTTCGGGCTTTGGGACCAGGCTCCTCCCCAGGACTCTCTTCATTTCTGCGCGCCTCCCATTTTGAACTTGGCGCGCGTACGTTGCTCCTGACCTTCCCTTCGACAGTTACACTGCCCTCGATACTACTTTCCTCCCCTTCCGGCAGGACGTTTTGCCCTGATCTCCTTCCCCTCTCTGCTTCCTGTTCTGCTCCTTCTGACACACTGGTCACTCCTCCCCCCTCACTCCGTTCCAGCGGAGCAGCCGGTCTCGCTCTCCAACTCCCACTGGGGGTTCCCCCTTCGTTTCCCTGCTCCTGACTGCTTCCCCCTCTAGCTCCCCTTGGCTTGACCAGAGGGGCTCCCTTTTGGGAGTCCTCCGATTCACTGGACGGACTCATGGACAATCTTGGGTCATTGTCATCCTCTTCCTCGTCACTCTGGAATCCTTCCCCCTCACTCTCTGTCTCCTCCCTCATCTGCGTCTCTCTCCCTGAACCCCTGACACATGATCATTCCTCCCTAGGTCTATCTGGAACACAGGCCATTACTCTCCTTTGGAACTACTAGCAGCTTGCTCCTCTTTCATGTATTGACCTTTATTTCCCTAATCTCACTGTCTCTGAACCTCCCAATAGTCCAAAGCCAAGTAATTTCCATTTCAAGTTTTCCATCTGGTGTGTTTTAGGCCCATTTCATTTTACCTGGTTGCTTTTTCCCTAGCACTCTGCTACATTCCATATAAGGCAATATCTTCACCTATTCCTATCTCTTTATTCTTATTCTACAATTCAGACAATGTGGGTGGTTACTTACTACTTACCAGCTTATTATTTTATCTTTCTGTAATAGGACTCTAAGCCACAATGCTATTTTGCTCTTTGTCTGCCATTTTGTGTAAATAAACTATATTCATTTAAATTGGCATATGTTTGGTTCTTACTGTTGCTGCAAATAAGCAGGGTATTTCTAAAAGTAATAATGTCCCTTGCAGAAATGTCTGTTGCACACAGTTCTCTCCGGTAAAGTTTCCAAAAATGATTCTTCCACCTACACTTGTGTAAGATGCTGGTTTGTGTGTGTGTGTGACACATGAACAGATCTGGTAACACACAGGTTTCAATTGTGAGAACCGGGTGTAGTTTATGGCAAGTTCTGAAATGATGAAAGCATAATAACTTCTACACAGACTGGAACTCTCCAATTGCTCTCATTTCCACTTCTAGTCCTGTTTTAATGAATCAGTGTCATTCACAGCCTCTGTTATCACAAAAAAAATCATGTTTGTAGACCTGCTCCAAATTCACATGTGGGTTATACCTCCTTCATAGATTGACATAACCTGCTCAGTAGCAGATATGAGTGACATGTGTCTCCCCCCCCCCATATACACAAGCCTTTAAGAAAAACTATTGAATTAGTTATTTAACTTTGAAAACAATTTGTATTGTGTTCAATAAATGCAGATAAGTAATGCATTTGAATACCTCCCATGCCTCCCTTCCTCTTCATGCTTGTCTGTTAATTTGTTAATTTTTAAAAAGTACTCCTTGCAAAATAATTAGCTCTTATGTCTCCTTTAACACTTGAAAGGTTAGAGCAAAAGGAAAAGCAGGGTGCTTTAATTAAAGAATAAATTATTGAATACTTGGTTTTAATTGATGGAGCTCTTCTGTTATGGTGCATGTTTATAGATATTTTATGGGGATCTGTAATCAAAATCTCTCTCACACAGTGAGCGCCTTTAACTGCAGAGGCTAAAAGAAAGAAGGGGCTCACGTTCAGCCGTTTAATTTCCAAGAACCATGTGAAGGGTGGTTGCCATGGCAACAAGGCACTAATTGCCAACATAAAATCAAAACCAACCTTGACTGGATCCAGCAGCTTTGCCAAGACTATAAAATCCTTTTTAAAATATTAAAATTGTGTAACGTTTCCTGCCCAATAAAAATAGGAATTGGTGAAGGGTGTCCACACCAGTCTTCCAGCAGAGGAGCCTGCCTGGAAGCCCAGGCTGCATTTCACGTCATGCTTTGATAGTAGACACCAGGCATTATCATGTGAATGGAAAGAGACTGTCGTTGCTTTCTTAAGGATGTTGGCATCACTGGGAATAGCAAAATACTATGAAGCAGAATAAAAGGAAGAAACAAAAGACAAAGATGGCAACACATTTCCAGAGGGTGGAAGCAAAACAAATCAGGTGGGCATGAGAAAGGGTACTAACATCATGAATACCTCTGGCACTAGCTTGTTAGCGAAGAATCTGAGATGCTTCTGGCTAGGAGGACATTAAAGTCCCTTTTGAAAAAGTGGTAAACAGTCAGAAATTCAGCAACACTCTTCAAAACTTTGCAAGTTCTTTTCTGTTCTGTTTTGTTTGAATCCTCAGCCCAGATTTTAACTTTCAGAGCCCAGTAGGCCGATTAGGTCACCAGAAGCAAATAACAACATTTTCATAATACATTGCCATGGAAACAGAATTTAACTATCAGAAATGGAATCCTTTACGTATTTTTGCATGTTTTCATTCTTCAACCATTTAGTTTCCATGGCTCTTTTCCAGGACTCTAATTCACCAGGAACTGTTTTCCCTCAGATCAAAGAAATAATTCAGCGGATGCTTCACTCTCTTGTTCCATCTAATGTAAGAGCATGTAATCTGTTTTTTCCTTATTGTGTTTTTTGTTTACAGGATAATTAATACAAACAGCTTCCTTGTTGTTCTGCTGTAAGCCGCTGTTAATGTTCCCTTTTTACTCTTATTGCTCATCACTGTATGTGGAATATATTGCAACTTGTGCTAGAGTTGGTTCAAGTATTCCCAAGCAAAAAGGGAATGTCATGACCCCGAGGGACAAAGGGAAAGTTTATTGGATGCAGTGTATGAATGGAAGCATCTTAAATGGAAGGTCTTTGTTAGCATGAAATTGACTCATCTAAATTTATTTCAAAAGTTGACATTTTTTAAAAATAGAAATCCCATCATAATTGGGTGGGGGATCTGTGCCCCCCCCAGTGGTTATTGGATGGGAGTTACCCATCAGCCCTAGCCAGCATGACCAATGGTCACAGATAATGGGAGTTATAGTCCAACAATATATAAGGAGCCACAATCCTGCATTAGGAATCTTTCCATTGATTTCCATAACCCTTGTCAGAGGCAACAAAAGACAAATGATTTGTCTTTCTTCCATCATACAGATGTTCCAAAAAAAGCAAATTACCATGGATCAAGCCCAGCAGAATAGTGGGTTCTTTAGGAGTTCTGAAAAGCAGCAATGGCCAAACCAGTACTTATCATGCTTAATAGCTGTTGATATCTCTCTCTTTCATTACTTTGTCCATAAAGAGGCAAACCTAACGCTCAGTTATGCTGTTGGCACTTTGAGTGGCAGTGCTCCAATCCACAACTGCCTTGCAGCAACAAAAGGGGCAGCTAAGCAACTGCCATTTCTTGTTTTGTCTATGTCTGAGGCCTCACAAGACCTCAGACATGTGTCCGAGGCCTTGCGAGACCTCAGAACCAGAAGTCAAGTTGAGGCTGGGGGAGGGGCGTGTGACGCCGTGACGCCATGTCACAATGTGATTTCATGGCGTCATGCACGCTGCGCACCCATAACCCCGGGCCCAAGTCAGCTCCCCCTGTTGTTTTAGTTGAGATTCCTGCACTATAGTGGGTTGGACTAGATGACCCTCGGGGTTCCTTCCAAATCTACAGTTCTTCTATGATTTTATGCTTCTATGATTTTGCAATCACCCAAACCCCAAAGGGGACAAAGGTTGCGTAATACAAAAATGTAGTTTTTCTCAATTCAGAATCGTTCATGCTTGTCCTCAGCTAGCATGCTGCTTTTATGCTAGATTGATTCTAGGCCTTGCCATCCGCAAGACTGGCTGTGCTTACTTTATGCACATTTGGACACCCCCTCTTTGATTACGTAGTTTATACAGTGGTACCTCAGGTTATGTACTTAATTCATTCTGGAGGTCTGTTCTTAACCTGAAACTGTTCTTAACCTGAAGCTAATGGGGCCTCCCACTGCCGCCATGCGATTTCTGTTCTCATCTTGAAGCAAAGTTCTTAACCCGAGGTACTTTTTCTGTAACCTGAAGCATCTGTAATCCGAGGTACCACTGTACTGTACATGCATTTTCCTCCTTTCACATGCCTAAAGTGAATGAAGGAAGTGGCAATTGCAATCTTGATCCCCCCCCCCCAATGGGCAGGTGTGGCTACACCCCCATTGCTGGGGCTGCCGGAACCTGTTTTCAAGTGGACACACAGCTTGGACAGAATCAATCTGCAATGAGCTTTCATTTTCAGAATGAAACCAGTTTCTCAAGAAGTACTTTTCAGGGACAAAGGCAACATATCACGATTGTGTGTGGAATATGTAAAACAACAAGAACAAGTACCCAGACTCCACTGATTCTAGAATAAGATTTTGTGTATACACAGTCCATGATGCATACAAGAAGCGGGTTCCTCTGGTATTTTGCTCAAAACTGGTCTGAAGTATGTAGCGGATGGGAGGGTGTAGCATAGTCACCAAGTCTATGAGTAAATATTTGGTTCAATTCCACATTAGAAGATCGTTGCTGAATTAGACAGATAGCCAATGTAGACTACTAGCAGAAAGAAAAAATTCCATAAAACGAAGACAAATTTCAAAACAAACTTCTACGACTACTGTGCTTACTGATAAGTCCTCATGCCTCTGACAATTTCAAAGCTTTCACTTGCCCCCAACTGAAGTAGGTTGCTGAAGAATGTCTTCCTACCTTCACATCCTGCAGACGGGGCTGCAGAAGTGGGAGAACAACCTTTGCTCACTCTTTTAGCCACACAGCTGCACCAGTTATAGGCATCCCAGTAATTACTGCCATTATCAGAGCTGCAAATGCACATGTTGTTGTTATAGCACTATTAAGGGCATAATGTGTACAACAGAAGCTGTTTGCAGTGGAAAATGTAGGTTAGCTGCTCTAATGGACTGCATGTGATGTGCAGAAGGGGGTTCTTTTTTCTTTTCTTTTTTACACAACCCTCACAAAAAAGGCAATGCAGTAAATCAGTCTTGATTTAAAACAGCAAAGGCAGGGAATGTCAGCCACTTGGGTAGATGTGGACAAGCATAAGCCTAATGACTTCTTTTGTTCATCTGCCATGTGGAACTATTCCAACATTCTTATCTAAGATGTGAATGAGGTGCGCTAATAGCTCTGTGTGCTTCTACTCCTGGAACTGAGAAGCTAATGCAGGTAGCATGCCCTCAGTCGTTTTGGCATTAATGATGTGAAATGACTCAGCCGGCTGCTCTCGACAAATCTGAATTGGCAAGGCCCAGAGTTGGAGAAGGGGCTGCACTGGGCTTCCTTTGCAAACTGGCTGTGACCTTCAGCCAGCTCCAGACGCTAGCTCATGTCATTTCTTGTTAAAGTTATCACAGGTGAGATATGGATATAAACAACAGTTGCCTCAGCCCTGCACACTTGCTAATAAGTGTCACAGAATACACAGGGGAACTCCCGTGCAGATCGTTAGACAAACGGCAAGAATGAAAGGAAGGACGGCTTGTCAGTCCATCTTAAGTCAAGCTGGATGCCCTCCTGATCTGGGTTAACCTAGATTCCACATACAGGCAAATACCACGCACTGAATGCCACACCACCAACCCAGCCTTGGCATGATGCTGAGCAAAGGTAGCCAACGTGGCATCAGGTTAGTGATCTCTGCTATACAAACTGTCAAATAACAGGCAATGGTGCTGATTGACTGTAAAGGAGAAAAATGGTTCTGCGTCCCTCCTCCCAATATCTGATCAGTGCTCGTTGTGGGCAGGCGGTGGGTGCACTATTATTACTACAGGAACAATATGAAGCTACCCCATCCAGCCATCTTTAACAGGCAGTGGCGCTCTCTCCCCTAGGCCTCAGGCAGAGTTCTCCCTAACCTTGCTACCTTAGCGCACCCAGGCGCAAATGCTGGGGGCAGAACCAGGAATTATTTCCCTACAAAACAAGGGCTCTGTCACTGAGCCACAGGCCCCCCCCCCTCAGTCAAGTTCTCAACCTGCTAGGTGTATCACATAGAAACTTGCCTCCATGTACTGGACTGGGGCCGCAGTGCGGAATAAGAATTGTATGCCAAAGTTGTTGGAGCAGTTACATTTTTTAAAAGGAACACACACACAAATCACTCACAATTTCTTTTTTCTTCTTTTTGCCTAATAAGGGTCTAAATGATCTAGCCAAGCACTGTGAACTTTAACTAATCATTTCATGCTCCAGTAATAGCACCTATTATTTGACGTCACTCCTCATATTGGCAGGAAATCCAGACATATTCCAGGCAAGAGACATTTTAAGTGACTTGTGATTTCCAAATGTGCTCTCTTTAGTATGCATGGACCAACTTCAAGATATAATAGATCTATATGAGCACAAGGCTGGTGTCATTTTTACTCTCATCAGTTGCGTTTAAAAGTTCAAGCTACACAAATCATTTAAGTTTACAGCACAGTTACACTTGGACAACCTACAGAGCTCCCCCTGAAGTAAAGGCACCCAGCAGGCTTTGCGTGCCAATGGCTGACATCCAGAATTTGGAGTCACTGTAGGGACCATTGTGGGTACTGAACTGTTTGGTGGGCATCTGTCTGTCTCAGGAGACAACAGATGTGTGTGCCTTTAGGGGTGAAGTCAAACTGTTGAAAGTTACATCGCCAGCTGTTGCTGTAGAGACTGATACAGGAGAGAGATGTTTTGTTGCAGGTGGGGCAGATGAAGGCGTCCAGTTGTGCTGATGCACATTCACCAAGGTGATTCTTCTCTCTGCACTCCTCCCAATGGTCATTTGTCCTCTGGTCACTGCTATGGATAAACAACCTGACTGTCTCCAGGCATTGCAGGGTTAATGTTGCCAGCCTTCATGTCACGTTTGCAGACATCTTCTTAGCACAGCGTTTGTCTGCCAACAGGCCTGGTTGCCTGAACCTAGCTTCCTGTAGATCACCTACTTGGGGATCCTGCCATCTTCCATTCTGTGGACATGACCAATCCAGTGCAGATGTTGCAGAGACAGGACTGTGGACATGCTGGGAATGTGGGCTTGGGAGAGCACGTCTTTGTTTGCACAATCTACACAATCCAAATGCATGTTTTAAGCAGCCGTTTTGGGATGAGAAATTCGGAATGGGAAATCAGTGGGGAAAGGGCATTGCTCTGCTCCAGCTAAGCCAATACTTTGCACAAGGGTTCAAAACCCACATCTGTAAGATCAGGCATGCATCTGAAACTGTGAAGAAAAATACCTGCTGAAGGTACAATTTGTAGAAGGGGGGAAAGTGGACAATGAAAGGGTTGAGCCCCTTTCTCCCTTGCAGTTCTTCATTCTAAATCTCCCCTTTCCCCAAAGTGGCTATGTTATATATAACATCCAGGGGATAATATACACTAGCATGTAATATGTAACTAGCCCATCAGCACCACAGAAAAAAGCTGAGAAAGAGAGTTGGTTTGAAGGTGTTTTTTAAAACCTTATAATTGAAAAGATTGTGTTCTTGGAATGTGCTGAAAACCCATTTTGCCTGTGGGCCTAACCTTCCCCTAAAAACCTATTTCTAAAGAGCATCTGGGCATGCAGGAGAAAGCAGCCTGTGGGTCCAGGCTGTGGCAGTATGGGTTGGCAACACTGCCCTAGCAGCAGCCGTCATTTCCTTCTGCTGTGTTGGCATTGGGTCTGCAAATTCTTCTTGATGAAGAGAAGCAGAAAAACAGCCCCAGCCATTGCATGTCACAATAGAAGAGCCTGGGAAGGTATGTGGGGGGCAGCAGGGAGAGAGGCGGGAGAAGAGGCAAGCATACAACATCAAGATGGGAAGGAGAACCACCCTTTCTGGATGCATTTTGCTAGAGCCTGAGACAGCCGGCATGTCTTTCAGCAGGAAAGCCCTCCACTTATGGCACCAAGAAGAGCAACACACAAATGCCAGTTGGTGCAATTGCCCATAAGAGGCTCTTGCAGTCAACTCAACTGGCTAATTAACCAAAATAACAGCTAGGCTGGCAACTCAGCAGCCAGCTGGCAATTCTAGCAGTAGCTAAATTCCTGACAAAATTCTGGAAATCAAAATGAGCTTGCAACAGTGCTGAAGAGGGAGCTCAGGGCTGAAAGAGGGCAAGGCTGCAAAGCTAGGGAAAGGTTGGGGGCTTTATAGCTTCCTGTAAAAGCAGTAAAGGTGCAGCCTGGATACATGATTCAAAGTCAGTTCTCAGGATTAAAAAGAAGCACCTTGGCAATGTACTTCACAGGATACATGCCTTCAATAATAAATGATGAACTCATAAATCAAGGTTGTTGCAAAAGTGGGCTTCAGGTTTCTTCGAGGTTAATATCAGGTAACATATCAGATTCTGTTTGTCTCTAGCTGGATACAATCCCTTATTAGCACTGAAATGTGTGGTAGGGGTATTGTCTTCAGGCTGTTATTTTGTCAGATAAGACTGCGACAAAACAGGTTTTGCAGGCCTGGGAAAGAACACCAAAACCTGCAACCGCCCTTTGTAGCCTTTCCAACAGCCACAAAACCTCTTTACCCAATGTGGTGGGCAGATGAATATACTCACTATGGGGAGCAGTACCTCTCATTTAACATCTTCAGCACTCAGATAAAACTATTGTCCATCGCTCGCCTCTGCTAACTACTACAACAACAGACATTCCTGCTTCCTTGAGGAGGTCTTTATTTCTGGCCAGAACAGCTGAGAGAGCGGGATCTTGTACGAAGGTGGAATTCTCCCGTACTTCTGTGCAATGGGTCCAGGGCCTGTCAAACCACTGGGTGTGAAGGATAAGTACCAGGGTCCACTTTATCATTTTTTTGAAAAAACTAACATTCACTCCAAAGGAATCAGAAAACCAGATTAGCAGAAAACTGGATAAACTGACAAGCATTTACCACACACAAAAGGAGCCAGGACACTTCCAATACAAGACAGAAAATAAAACTGGGATTGGAACCATGAAAACAAGTCAAAACAACTGAGCAGGATCACACACATTCGTTTTGTACATCTATTGTTTGATTGCAGCTTTTATATGAGCACCAAACAGGGGAATGTAAAAATAAATAAATAAAAGTTGAAGCATGCTGAGGAAACTAAGTTTGCTGTTGCAGGCTGGAGAGACCATTGGAAAACTATCCTACAGGGATAGCTGGGGAAAGAAAAAAAGGAGGTGGGAGCAGACCACCCCCAACACAGCTCCCCGGTAAGCAAGCAAACCCCATTCAGGAGCTGTTTTAGGACTGGTTCAGAAGAGGGACAATTTTGTATTTGTTTTTTTCCACAGATTGATGTTTGATTCAGCAGTAAATAGTGGGTTTTCCCAGGACATTACTAACAAAACAAAAAAAACCCTCAGACCTGTGATAATAGACCAATGCAAAATAGTAGAAATCGTGGGAGAAATGAAAGTGTGGATGGCACACAATTTAATTCTCACAAACCTATGAGAATTTTGCATCATTTCAAAGACATATCAGTTTGTCTTCAGAGAGCTAGAAATCCATGCAGAACTGGGTGATTTCCTCCTCCATAACTGAGGGAAGGAATTTCCCAATGGGTTATGTGCTGAACTTCCTTTTACAGATTAACAAGTTAAATCCTTTCTGATTAAACCATTAAGAAAAATGCACACCCTTCGAACCATCCCATAAATGCTATTGATGACAAGTAGCTCATTCCTTAAGACAAAACATCAGTGCCATCATGACGAGTTCTGCTGTTGCAGAAATTGGGGCTGAGCTAAACATAATCAATAAAAATAAAAATCAGCATCTCTGACTTCAGTAAACTGGCATCATGGTGCTCAGTAATGCCAAAGTCAATAACAGCTCCTCTCATGATAGTGTTACAGTCTAAGCACTGCTGCAGGCCTTTGCTAGTCTTGAACATGGGGATCAAAGAGATAAAAGGAATGAAACTCTGTGGCTTCCACTTTATTTTCTAACACTCTGAGGAGCTTTACATGAATTCAATTGTCAGTGACATTGTGTCATTGATCTCTCTTAATATATCTTTTAAATCAGTAGGGCATCCGTCCCCCCCACTTCATTGCCTTCAAGGAAAGACCGGGAATAAAAGCAGTTGAGTGTGTGAGTCTCTTGAAAGAGCCACAAATGAAGTGGGAGTTTTCTTAAGGAGAGAAAATATCCGAGCTTTGCAGGTGGGATGGAGAAGAACTTTTACTTCCCAACATGCACTGAACCAGTTGAAAAGCTGCCGGTGCCATAAGCTTCTTCATATTCTGTTTGTCTTGCTGTACTCATGACATGAACAGTGGGTTTCCTTTCCAATCCTATTTGCTAACCCTAAACAGTCTATAAAAATATACAACCCAATGGCAAGAAAGCCATAGATCATTGAATCACTGACACCTTCCAATGGCCCTCCTACCCTCTGTAGAACATTAACATGTGTTAATGTTCGCCAATATATATTTTTTAAAGCTACAAGCTGTTCCTGGTATAAAACTGAGTTAGAAACTATTCTGAGGTGGAGGAATGTGACTGAACACCTAACGAGGTTCAAGTATATTGTAACAATGTCAAGAAATCATTTTTCATGCATTAAATTATTCTACCATCTCTATTCTTCCCTGTGGCTGACAGATGTTTGGAGGAGAAAATACCTCTAATTCATTCTCACTAAGCTGTCCCACACATCTCTTTTTCATCTAAAAAGAATTCCCTTGTGATTCCACAAATGTGTGTACTTTCTGCACAGCCCAAGGACATACACAAAAATTTGCAAGGGGCAAGTGAGGGAGGACCCAAATCCTATCAGATAGTAAGAAAGGAAAACACCCTTCTGATTTCAATTTGTTTTGCCCACATATCTCCATGAGAGACTCCCGTGCTGGAAATAAATCATAGTAGGCATTTGTGATAACAGAATGTGTCTGCTTTCTCACATTTATCATTACATTAGAGGCATTTCTTGCTAAACACCTCTGGAGAAAAATCTACATTTTAAGAAGATTGGGTATTGTAGATTTAGCAACGTTGTACAGCTGAAAAAAGTGCACAGAAGGGCAAAGCAAATGATCAGAAGGCTGGAGCTTTTCCCCGTTGTGTTACAACATGAGTGGGGGGTTAAATAAATAATGGATGGGGAAATGATACAGATGTACATAATTATGCATGATTTGGAGAAAGTGAGTAGAAAGATGATTTGCTTCCTGCCCCGTAGAAGTTCAGGACAGACAGACAAAGTACTTGGTCACATGGGACATATTTATTTATTTATTTATTTTTAAATAATATTTATTGAGGTTTTAAAGGTTACAGATAAAACAGAAAAACACCAAATTAAACAAAAAACAAAACAATGTATCACATTAAAAAAAAGATTCCTTCCAGTAGCACCTTAAAGACCAACTAAGTTAGTTCTTGGTATGAGCTTTCGTGTGCATGCACACTTCTTCAGATACAAAAAGAATACCATACAAAGAAAAAAAAGAAAAAAAAGTTTAAGAAAAAAGGAAAAACAAAAGCAAGAAACACATCAAACCTTCACATAATATATCTTTCATTTGCTTGTTTCCTTGACCTCCTCCCACCTCCCTTTTTTGTATTCTAATTCAGTTAAATATTTCAGCAAATCCTTTCCCTCTTTATTTTGTCCTTATAATCTATCTTAATGTACTATAGTTTTACATTCTCTTCTTTCGCCAATTAACAATCCGTTTTTGCTTTTTTAAAAAATCTTATTTCTCCTTAAAATTAATATATCTATTTGAACTTAAACTAATAATAATAATAAACTCTTAAAACATTTCCACTAGGGTCATAAAAATTTCATTCCACGATTTTTCTCTCCCTCATTAAATTTTTACAAAATTTCCAAATATAAACTTTAAATTCCCAATCTTCTTCCACCGTCTCCTCTCCCTGGTCTCGGCCTCTGCCGTCCCTTCTGTCAATTCCAAACAGTCCATCAACCTGGAGATCTTATATCCAAGGCTCTTAACTCTTCTTCACGTCCCTTCTGCCGATCTTCTTCATAATCTTTAGTGCTAAAAAGCAGATCTCGGGGGAGCTCCATCCCAACAATGCCTTTATTCCTTCTTAACAGGGCAGCCAGATTTCCATAGTTAAAGCTAGGATCCATAAATCATTCCAAATCTTGTTTCAGAATTCCTCCAAATCCAAAGGCCCCCAAACCTCCAATCTCCTCCTGACCCAAATCCATATCCCAAAAGTCAATTGATCCCTGCATTGGGGAATCTCTCCAACTTTCCTTTTCTTCCAGTCTTCAAGATCTGGCTTTTTCTAGTTTCAGTCATAAAGGGCCTCAATTTGTAATCCTCAATTTGCATCTGTAAGGTTAAGGCTCCCCCTTGTATTACTTTAAGTTCGACCACAGCAACTTTCTCCTTCTCCTTTTCAACGATTTGTTCAGTCATGATAGATTCCTGTGCCGGATCCTTGACAACTTCTGTGTTGATACCCACTTTTGATCCCAAGATGTCAATTTTAGTAGCCATAGCATCTATCTGTTTATGAAGCTTTTCCAACAAATAGTTTGTCTTATAAAATGCAGACACTAAATCTTCCCTAACCGACATTCTTGGGATGTTCAAGGTCAAACTCTGGTTTCTCACAGAGCATCCAGCTGTAAGATAAGGACTGGGAGAAACCATATTTAAACTATGGAATTCACTTCCACAAGATGATGTGGTGGCCATCACCTTGAGTGGCTTTAAAAGGGATCTGGACAAATGTGTGAAGGATAAAACCACTACTAGTCATGACAGAGATTATATATGGCCTCCGGGATCATAAGCGGCATGCCTCTGAAGACCAGTCTCTGAACTGCGGTGGAAGAGGACCATAGGTCTCCTCGGCTGCCTGCAGGCTCCCTGGCGCACCTGGTTAGCCACTTTGAGAACAGGGGGCTGGATTAGGTGGGCTGTTGGTCTGATCCAGCAGACCTCTTATTATGTTCTTATGGCAGGGGAGACAGTGAGTTGTGACTATGTGAATAATACAACTGGAAAATCTCAAAACCAAGCAGGGGAGGAGACAAAGTAGGAGACAAAGGGAAAAGAACAATGGAAGGTAGGAAACAGGAAGCAGAAGACGGCTTAATAATTTAGAATGGGGAAATTTATCTAATCAGGAAGTGTCATTCAGTCAGAATCTATTATCAATTCCCCAGCTCTAAACAGATTTAGTCTAAACAGGAACAACATCCTATACTGAATAAACACATTCTACAAAATGTGTATTTTGAATCTAGACTTGAAGAAATGCTGCAAAACAGAATGGAGAAATTCGCTTAACCAGGATTTGAAGCTGATAGCAACTCTGGCTAAATGGAAATCTGATGAACTTTCACCTCTGTGAACATCTGCGCTGGAGCAGTAATGCCTCACGTTGATTAAGGTGAGCCAGGAGAGTACCGATCTCATGATAGCCTAACTACAAGTTTCTTAAATCTGCACTGCTCCATCATAACTTGTGATATATTTGCAAGACCACAATGAATGTTGCAGATGTTCAAAAAGGCCTGAGGTGAAGTGTGGTTTAGCCACCACAGAAGCCACAGCCCAGCTGCTCATGGCGCCTGAAGCAGCAGCAAGTGAGGGGGGCAGGGCAATTGGGTCCAATCTCTGCACCAGCTCCAAGCCAGTCTGGATCAGGCCCAATGTCATGCAGCAACAGCAGCAACAGCAGTGAGACAGGCCAATATGCTATAGTTAAATGGCGGGATGCTATGTTGCTGTTGGTGGTGGCTTCCCAACTCCCTACAGTGCTTTTCCCATTTTACTCTTTTTTGCTATCTACTGTATTTCACTTTTCTTCCTCTTTGAAAATGTTTCTTTCTCTCTTTGCCTACTGTTCTGTGCACAATTCTATAGTTGAACAGTAAGTGCATTTATCAAAAGTGGATAGTCAGACAATCCTTGGGTTCTTGCTCCTATCTATAAGGTGTCTGTAGGTAACTGTATGCATTACATAGTGCAGAATATAGTCACTGTTAATGAATTAGCAAGTACTAGAGATTGTTTATGCAGTTTTCCACAAAATTTTCATTATAGCAATAGTCTGTGCACCTCTGACAGCATTCTTGGCAGCAGTTACAGGAACAGCATCTTTGGGGAGAAAGCCATAAGGAAGAAGCTTATTAAATTTTGTAAATCATCAAGCTTGTCTGCAAATGCATGGCTTTGTAGTTGATTCAGTTGTTGGCTTTGAAAGTCTGCTATTAGGTCCATTAAACAGGCCCAGAGTTTAACTTGCCTTGTAAATTACAGAGAGAAGAAAAGGAGACACAGCACCTTGTTTTTAAAAGAATACAACACCTGCATTGCAGTACACAAAGAAGTATGTTGAGAGCACATGCTGCATACTGTTCTTCATGAATGTAAAGTGATGGACCTAGAGCCTGGATCTTGATCACCAGTCATGCAGATACCCAGTTCTCCATAGTAAAACTGAGCCAGGCTTTGCTATAAGATGGCCAGGAACCAGATCAGGTGCTCAGAGCCTAGGCTCAAGTATTTCACCAGGATACAAGGCAATTTCTCTCTGTACTGGAACCAAGTTACCTGTGATGTGAGTGGTCAGTTTGTGGACTATCACTCAGTTGCGTTGCCAGGGGCATTACCCCCGCCAAACTGCCATACCTTTGCAGCCCCCTCCCTTTACACCTGATGAAAACTCCTCCCTCTCCCTTTACAGCACCCCAAACCCCCCTCCCATCAGAGCTGACCCCAAATCACCCCTCCCTTTGCACCTTGCCAACCCCAAACTCCACCTCCAGTTACACCACTGGCAGGGGAGAGGGCAATGAAGGAGAGAAACTCCTTATCCCCTTCACCATCTCTTTGCACTCACACACATGCCGAGAGAGAGAGAGAGAGAGAGAGAGAGAGAGAGAGAGAGAGCGCGCTTTGAGAGGCTATTGCAGTGAGGAGGGGAGAAAGAAGTCTGTGTTTCAAAATGTCAACTTTTTCTCTCCTTCCCAAAGTAGCAGCCATGGCTGTGGCAGCAGCGTGGAGGAGAGGAGACCAAGAGCAGGCTTTCTCTCTGTCAGCAGTGGCAGAGGGACCGTAGGAAGGCTTGAAAACCCACCCTGCCTGCCTGCCTGCCTGCCTGCCTGCCTGCCTGCCCAGCTGCATCCACCTCCAGTTCCTTCCTCCTCACTCACCCGCTTGGCCGAAGAGCAGCCCAAGAAAGAGGAGCAGGCAGGACATGCTGGGGGAGCTCCTCAGAGCAGCCGTCCAGAGCTGCTTCCACTTTTCCTCCTTGGCCTGAGACTGAAATGGCAGCGTTGGCATGAGGTGGCTGTTTCTCTGAGACCCAACTGGACTGGCCATCACCCGCACCACTTGCCTGGGCCTCCTTTGCCTGCCCAAGCCGCCTGCCTGCTGTTCTGTTGTCGTGTTAGAATACGTGTGGCCATCTTTGGGCAGCCACAGAAACTGAAGTGTGCTGACATTCTTACAATCTTATTATATACAGTACTAATATTTACTTAATGTATTTTAGTAAAGCCTTCCTGTCATATTAACACAAACAAATGGTCCAAAATATTTTCAGGCCCACTTCAAGAGCCCTCTGGCCCAGGCTTGCTAGCTTTTGCATTCCATTCATAGTAGCCCCAAGGAAGGCAGAAGAGGAATAAGAATCATTTTAAGTTGCATTGACAAATGTCAGTACAATCGTATGCAACAACAGCAGCAAGGATACTCATCGCAAAAAACTGGAAAACTCAAGATCTACCCACACTGGAAGAGTGGCAGATGCAGCTGATGGACTATATGCAACTGGCCGAGATGACTGGCAGAATCCGAGACCTGGGAGAAGAGAAGATTGAGGAAGACTGGAAGAAATTTAAGATGTATCTACAAAAACATTGTAATTTGGTTGAATGTTAAGAAGGATGCTAGATTATAAAAAATTGGCCACCACTAAATTAGATTTAAATTTGATGATAAGTGAGACTAAAGAAAATATAAAAATTTTTGGAAGAATTGCTAGATTATATTTGAATGAGTGGACACGAGATTGTAAACAAGTTGATAATTTGTTTGGAAAAATCTTTTAACGATGTAAATGGGAGCGGGAGATGCGAGGGAGTCCAAAGAAGTGATGAAACTATGTTTGTGACAGAAGTAAGATTGTTTATTATTTGTGCATTCATATTCAAAAACTTTAATAAATATTTATAAAAAAAAAAAAAGACAAATGTCAGTATAATCAAGTTTTGGGAAATGATAGCCCCTCTCTGTTTGGGACACACTAGATCTCATTTTGAGAACGGAGTCAGGCGAAGACAACTACATGGCTGATAAGAGGTGTAAAAAGCAAATAAGATGAAAGTTGCGTGAAGGAACTGAGGGCTACTTCACACACACATTACTATTGATGGATCAGTTAAGATTTAAGAATACACTTACATGTATAACACACCAATGAGACCCATTTGGAAGTTTGCATGTTTTACCGGGACATGCATAAGAAAAGCAAGAATGACTGTAGAAGCCACTCCAGTGTACACCTGGTACCAAATCCATGTCTGTTGCCATGTGCAAAGTGGAACAGTCCTATGTGCCAGTAATTAAACACAAACAAGGCAGGTGCTTTTATATATGCCACAGAAAAGAGCAGCTAACAAATAACCTAGCACTCCACTTTAGAATTTAAAATCTACAGTGTAAATGCTGGCTTTTAAATCTAATCCATTACCATCACATGGTATTTAGGATTTTAGAAAAGATATGTAAACTATTTTAACACCCATCATGTTCACCACATCTACAAAAAGGTGAGGGTGGGTAGACAGCATTGTTGGCTTGTATTCTTGAACTGTTCATACCAAAAGTTCTGTCCACCAAAGCCCGGCCTATTTGCCCCCCTCTCCAAGTCCACCCACCATTCCTCTCTCCAATAACGCTTTGCATCCCATTGGTTATTTTCTCTTCTGTATGAGAGATATTTTCAAGAAGGTATCAAGTATCTTCAAAGCATTTTTAATGAGGTGCTACAACTGCAAGGGAGGGGGATCATAAAAAACATACCTAATTACCCTTAAGTTATTATAAAAAGTAGTAATTAATTATGCAATTATCCAAGGTTTTATGAAGTTTTTACCAAAGTCACCATCCTTCATAAGGAATGCCCCCCTGACATCTTTCATTATAGGCATGAGAAAGGAGATTGGCCCCTTTCCTCCCAGGGTGAACAGCAGTTTCAGGGGAATAACTTTTGGCATAAAGCGAAATGGTTAAATCCTGCACATATCCACCACCACCCCTTCCAAAATAGACTCATTCAATGCATTCATAAATGTAACATCACAACTAATTTGGCCTGGAATCTTGCACATATTGAACTCAATTGTTTCATTTGTATTTTATTCATATTCAGCTCAACTGTTTTCAACATATTGGATCCTCAAAGCCGCTTGTGAGAAGAACGCACTTGCATTTTGCAACGAGAGGGAATCCAGTCTCTATGGATGTCTCTCTCACACCAGCTGCCGCCTCACAAGCCGCATGATATAGTGTTCTGTAGAACCTGTTGACCTTCCAGAGTGGCTTTTTAGGAGCCCGGAGGCTGTCCCATTACAGGGATGGAAAAGACACACACATAAACACTTCATCTTCCTTATATTTTCTA
This sequence comes from Podarcis erhardii, assembly GCF_964252035.2. Taxonomy (NCBI): domain Eukaryota; kingdom Metazoa; phylum Chordata; class Lepidosauria; order Squamata; family Lacertidae; genus Podarcis; species Podarcis erhardii. The sequence continues at coordinate 104,549,532 of NC_138508.1, read as the reverse complement.
GGTGAATATATCCAATTTATCCCAGAAAACCAAGAATTTCACTCATTCAATTGCTAGAAAATAACATTCATAATATTGTCAGTGCTTGACTAGGCACACTCCAGGTAGTAATCTGAACAAAACTTTAAAACAAAACCTGAATAAATGTGTGACAGAGGCTATAACTGCTTTACATTTATCACAACATTTCCTCCTTGTTTTTTTAGCAGCTCCCTTTACTCTGACATACAATGCAGGCTGTGTTAAAGGGCAGTGTGATTAGGAACCAATCAGGATTGAAGTTTTTCTTGAACAAAGGAAAATAAGATTAGTCACAAGCACTGGGTTTGCCTGTGTTGAACCAGCATGCTAGAACTGGGGGAAATAAACTCAAAGGATTGCTTCCAGGCACTGAAAATAGGTACTTTACATCCTCAGCTGACAACAAGCCCTTTTGTACTTTAGACAGATAATCACATCATTATGCTAAATTATAATCTATAAGGAAGTAGTACACCTAAATGATGAAAATTTGGCTCCATGCTGAAAATTGTAAATCATTTTATGCCAACTGTCAGCAGGAAGACTATTAATTCATATTGTTTCCATCTGAGTAGCAGTAACAAGCACCTTCCTTCGAGTCATCTCTGTTGTGGATTTGCAGGTTTGGTGCCAGGATAATGATCACTCTATAATCCCAAAGTCACAAAACACAACAGAAGTTTTAACAAAACTTTTTAAAACATAACGAAACAGGTATGCACACTTACTTGGAAGGTATGTATTACAATATTGTGTGTCCCAGAAGAATACTTTTTTAGAGTTCCTATTGAAACAAAGGAAATAGTACTGAACAGCTCGATGATGGATGGATGGAGGACAGAACAACTATAGCCATATCTTTTAACTCGGTGTAAATGAAATGGTATTAGGCCAACGTATTCATCCCAAACTTCTTATCTGGGAGGGGAAGACATCCTGGAGGTGTCCCCACCCCCAACCTGCCAGAGCCATCTCTTCACTGGCTCTCCTGGAGCAGATCTGGCCGCTGAGTGAGGGGAGACGCCACCCAGAGCCTGTGAGCAGCACAGCCAGCTTGCTTGCTTGCCCATGGAAGCGATGGGAGCGCATCCATCCATGCCCTGCTGGCCCCTTGAACTCCTTCTCTCACCACCTGCGTGCCCGGAGCCTGCTCTGCACCACTTGCGGTCCTCTTGGACCATTGTGGCAAGGAGTGAGAAGGGATGCTGGCTTGCTGAATGCACCATGGGGTGCCTGCCTTGATACTCTGACTTCTTGCCCTCACCTCCCAGCTGTGGGGACAGTGAAAGGGGAAGGGTTGTATGCACGGAAGTCCCAAAGCCGGTCAGGGGAGCTGTTCTGCTCTCCCTCTTGTATGGGGTAGTGGTTCTTTAACTGAGAATATGAAGTGTCGTTTAGGTTTTCTCCTCTGTGGGGAGGACAGCTTGGCAGCTGAAATGATGCTCCCAGACTGGAATGCTTACGTCTACTTGCCAGAAACTAGTCAGGGAGCTACTTCTGCTCCTCTTTGTGGCCACATCTATGCCCCCCTGCCACCTGAATAGTCAAGCCTGCTGGCAACTGAAAAGTGGCTGCTCAGACCTCTTTTGCAAAAACCAGCCAAGAACTGTGCTCTCTTGGCAGACAGACCATTGGGTAAACACCCTAGAAATTAGACCGAAAAGTAGTACAACCATGCCCCTTTATTTTACTTTTAAAAAGCATATCTGCTTAACCCCACCCCTCAACCTGCATCCACCACCCTGGGTTGTCTGTCTTCATGCGATGAAACCTTGGGAAGCAGCTGGTCCAGGGTTGTAGGAAGGAGCTGACATGCTGCCAGCAGAACCATCCTTCTCACAGTCACACCTTGTCGCATCCTGAACAGGGTGGAGGGAGGGGGAATATCAATAGCTGAAGCACAGGCAAAATTGTCATAGAATCATAGAATGGTAGAGTTGGAAGAGACCCTGAGAGTCCTCTAGTCCAACCCCTGCAATGCAGGTATCTCAGATGAAGTATCCATGACAGACAGCCATCCAACCTCTGCTTGAAAACCTCCAAGGAAGGAGAGGCCACAACTTCCGGAGGGAAACCGTTCCACTGTCAAAAGGCTTTTACTGCCATAAAGTTATTTCTGATGTTTGGTCAGAATCTCCTTTCTTGTAACTTGAAGCCATTAGTTCAGGTCCTAGCCTCCAGTGCAAGAGAAAACAAGCTTGCTCCTTCCTCCATGTGACAGCCCTTAAGATATTTGAAGATGGCTATCATATCTCCTCTCAGTCTCTTCTTATTCAGGCTAAACATACCCAGCTCCTTCAAACATTCCTCACAAGCCTTGGTTTCCAGACCCTTGATCATCTTCATTTTGATGAGGTCTAAGTCCCATTGGTTTTGATGTTTACTCCTGTGCAAGTGTGCGTAAAAGTAAAGCCTTCATTTTTTTTTTACCTCAAGTAAAAGGTGGAGCAGGCACCAGAATTATATGCCTCCAGACAACCTGTTTATTGAGCATCCATCTTAATTTGTTTGCAGGGAGATTAAAGGGCATTGGCTTTTTAATGAGCATTCATTCTGATTTGTTTTCAGAGAGGTGACATGTCAAAGGTAGGGCTATCACATATTTTCCAGTGCATTTTCCTAGCATGTTCCCTGTTGCAGAAAGTCTGATCTTTGGGGAAGTGCAAGACATCCCTGTCAACTATAATTGCACAACTTAGATTTTCTAGTACAGTAGTACCTCTAGTTACGAACTTAATTCATTCCGGAGGTCCGTTCTTAACCTGAAACTATTCTTAACTAGAGGCGTGCTTTCGCTAATGGGGCCTCTTGCTGCCGCTGCGCCGCCGGCACACGATTTCCATTCTCATCCTGGGGCAAAGTTCTCAACTTAAGGTAACTCTTCCAGGTTAGTGGAGTTTGTAACCTGAAGTGTTTGTAACCTGAGGCGTTTGTAACTCAAGGTACCACTGTATGCTAATGAAAATAGCAAGGAAGCACAGCAAGGAAGCACAGCTAGTCTATTTATCTATTTATTGCATTGTCTACAAATACATCTATGCCCTAAGTGGTTTTTCAGGAGCACAGTGGGGCAACACTGTGCCCCCACCCTCCCAACAGCAGTTACTGGGGTAGTGCAGAGGAAGGGCAGCAATGAGGAAGGGCTGTGTGGAAGGACATTTATGTCCTTAAATGCATTTTACTTTAATGACATCATTCCCGCCCCGGTTTGGGAATCTTATTTAAAAAATTACTTTGCCACAACTGACTGTATCGTTAACACAAGAGATGGATTTCAAGATCAGCTTCCCCTCTGGCCCCCCACCGATCCGGAAGACATCCATGACTTGATCGTCAAACTCAAAACAGGGAAAGCGCCTGGGCCAGACCTGATCCCGGCAGAGGCTATAAAATACCACGCGGACTGGTGGGCCAAGGTCCTGGCGACCATCTTCGATGCAGTTAACAACTCTGGAATGATCCCAGAAGTATGGAAGGACGCTGTTATCGTTCCAATCCACAAAAAGGGCTCACCAGATGACCCGGGGAATTACAGAAACATCAGTCTGCTCTCAATAGTGGGGAAACTGTATGCCCGCTTCCTGTTGAACAGACTTATCCAATGGGCCGAAGAGAAAAAATTAATTGGGCCCGAACAAGCTGGATTCCGCCCAAAACAGTCAACAATTAATCATATTCTAATTTTACAACATCTTGCCTGGAAATATTCCACCCCAAATGGTGGCCAACTCTGTGTGGCATTCATTGACCTAAAGGCAGCTTTCGATAGTATCCCCAGGAGCATCCTCTGGGAAAAACTCACCCGCTGGGGCATCGACAGAAGGCTTCTCTGGCTAATAATCAAACTCCATGAGAACTCAGCGGCTAGAGTGAGAATTGATGGGAGAGTCATCGAACAAGTCTATAGATTCCAATATTTGGGAGTTTGGTTACAACATAACCTCAGATGGAAGGCCCATGTAGCCTATGTTACAAATAGAGCCAAAGCTATCTCCTTGGCGATCTTGCGATTCTTCTTCACCGATGGGGCCCTTCATATCCCATCGGCGCTGAAAGTCTTCAAGGCCAAGGTGATCCCGACAATTGCTTATGCCATCTCAATTTGGGGGACTTTTGCCAACCTATCTCACCTGGAGGTCATTCAAAATCAGTTTTTAAGAGGGATATTGAAACTGCCCAACTGTGTAAGTAATACAGCGTTACGCATGGAACTTAATATTGTATCCCTGGAAAATGCTCTGTGGAAACACATACTTTGTCACTGGTTATCTCTATGGCACAATCTCCCAAACTTGTACTTGATACAATGTATGTGGAGAGATGATTTCCAGAGCCCATGGGTAAAAAATTTACAGCTGAAAATCACGGCAATGGGAATCTCCCCATCCAAATTACTAGAGCAGGACATAGTCCCAGCTAAAAGAACAGTAACCTGTAAGCTAGAGGAGATGGACTTGCAGCAGAAAATGGTCTTGGGCAATGGTACCTGCTCACCTCTAAATCTTGGTTTATTACCCCTCTTAAGGCTCCCAAACTATTTGAATTCCTTAACTTCCTCAGCTCATAGATATGCCTTTGTAAAGGCAAGATTCAACACCTTCCCATCGAACGTGCTGAGAAATAGATTCTCCAATGGACAGATATCACTCTTATGTGATTGTAATTGTGGGGCACCGGAATCGTTGCATCACGTAATTTTTGACTGTGCTTTTCACTTACCGGCCAGGAGCAAGTTTCTTGCTCAATATCTTAAGGGAATTGCCGATGATACGATTGAAGCCAAACTGAGATATCTACTAATTGATGATGACCCCCTAAGATCACTCATGGTTGCCAGATTCTTGATCAGCGTCCTATCCCTAAAGAAGAGAAACGGTCTCCTGTGTGGCTCAGATAACCCCTTTAAACCATGATCTATGTTTTAGGCGATAGCACCATTGATATCCTTGATTAATTTATGAGCAGAGGGCGATGTATAGGTTACAAATTTATTGTAATATATGATGGTGGTCTTTGTTTTTGTTTTGCTTCGGTTCCTGTTTGTCTTTTGTAAGTTTTGGCGATTTTAAATTTGGAGGTTTAAGTATAATATGTTGGTATGGGAAACTGTCGTGTAACGGGCCAATGGCCGTAATAAAGATCAATCCAATCCAATCCAATCCAATTAATGACATCAGTATTTTCTTAAAATACCACACATGTGCTTGGGAGGTAAGGGGTTCAATACTGGACTGGAGGAAGGGAGTCAGGGAGTGCTAACAGTCCATGAGGTTACACAATACTTCCCTTGCCCCCAACGCTGGCAACCCACGCTACACCACTGAGGCCGTGTGCTGTGTCTGAAGCCTTATGACCAAATTTAAGCAGGTTTCTGAATTATACACACATGTATGAATCCTGTTTCACAATCATGTGCATTTGGGGCACAATCTACTGCACACACAGAGAATGATTGCCTTGGAGCTCAACAGAGCTCATTTTCTCGTCCTCATTCTCTTTACGTATGCACACCCATTAATACCCACAGTGTAGCAAGTCAGACCATTACTGGAAAATTGAATCCTGGCAAGGAAGACATTCTGTCCACTCACAGATCCTGCACAAGCTTTTGGTACTTACTTTCAAAACCCACCATGGCCTTGGACTAAGGACAAGCAAATCAATATTTTTGGTATATGTCACCTTTATATTTGTATATTTCTGGTCTATAATATTTGCATGTTAATATGTGCATTAGAATCTTCATGAAAGTTCACTTTTGAAATGCATTTTATCTCAATATACACATAATAAGTGCAAAATTGAGTGGACAACTGTCTCCATCCCCATATTAATTCAACAAGGACAGGTCAGCCAAGTTGTTAGCAGAATTCTATTAGCTGCAACAGTTCTCCTCCTCCACCACCACAACCAGTCTAATTGTGGTGCAGGAGTCACAGTGCATGCGATGGGGAGGATGCACTGCAAACCCTCCCCCACCAAAATAAAAGCCCCCTTCACAATAATTAGACTTGAAAAAACATTGCCTATGATCTGATAGAGGGTTTCCCCCCAGCCCCATTTCTGTGAGGGGTGTGGATGAGATGCTGCAGGTTGGATGGGGCGGCCACAGAGCCTTCATCCAGCCCATGGGGTAGTAGTTCCCCATCCCTCCCGTGGCCCCAACTACCCTTGAACCCAACTAAGTTGTTTGCCCTATGTTGAATTACAGATTACAAATCCCTTGCAATAGGCGGCATCTTAAACCTTTCTGGAAAGCTCCATATACATAGATTGTAGTAGTAGCAGTAGCTGCATATCAAAGCATGTACCTGCCATACCTAATGAATTGCACCTGCACGGAGGGAGGGAGGGAGGAGTTTGGGAGCCCTATTGAGTCTTATGCTGGTCTTCTCCCTCTGCAGGCAACTGCAGCTACATGAGAATTATGCCATAAATGGGTTTGCCTAATTTGTCTGGTTTATTTAAGCCGCATAATTTCTCTCAGATGTACATGAAAGTTTTTAGTGCTCATTTTCAGACACTTTTATCTGATTAAAGAAATCTTCCTCATAAAACGGAAGGATGCTGAGTAGACAAGATATTGTACACAGCAGTTTAGGCTTCGGGGGTGAGGGAATAACAGTGTAATGCCAAGTGACTAATGCCACAGAGAGTAGGATTTAGCAAACAACACAACAGATTACAATTCAGTAAGGCTGCACTGTGTATAAAACCATAAAATATTACACTGAGAAGTATTAACAGGAGTACAGCATGCAAAACAAGCGAGGTAATTATTTTGCTCTTTTTGACACTGATTAGGCCTCAGCTGGATTACTACATTCATTTGGGGGGGAGCAAAATATGTTTGAGAGGACAGACAAATTGGAGTGAGTTCAGAGGACAGCAAGGAAAAAACGATAAAACGTTTGGGAAAATAGGATCTGTGAGGAAAGGGCAAGTGATTTAAACATGTTCCGTCTAGAGACAAGAGGACTGAAAGGAGACGTGACCCATCTACAAATTCACAGAAGGTTGCCTGAAAGGAGGAGGATAGAGACCAATTATTCTCATTAGTGAATGAGAACAGAACAAAAACTAATAGGCTTATATGGCTGCAAAGAAGATCTGAGCGGAATATGAAGGACAACTGTATGCCATTAGGAGCAGAACGAACACAGTAGCCAGAGTCTTCCTATACATGAATCTGGCTGGCTCAAAAGCATGCTAGGGCCATATTGTGTATTACACAGCAAAAACTGGGTTTGTTACCTTGTGTATATTTGACCACAGCCCATCCTAGCTCTTTTAGCCCTCTGCTGGCAAACAGGTCAAATTCATACCATACATTTTTAGGTGTGCACCTAAAAACATTAAAAGTCTGAAGAGGTCTTTAGGAGGGACCAAGAGGAAGGGCTGGCACAAATTGCAACTTTTAAGTTCCACACTTCTTGCAGTAAATCATATCATCATGATATTGTAATGTACACTGAACTCTGCAGTACTAGTGGAAAACAAGGGCAGGCCACATCAAATGGCAGTTATTTAGCATCAGAATGACAGACCTTTCACTCCACAGGTGCTCACCGGAGAGTAAGGTATAAATATTACCAAAAGGTAAATATGGAAGCAAGGAAGAGAGGGAGAGCGACCAGACTCAAATGGAAACCGTGTTCTATGTAGCTGTGTGGTTTTTGTGGCAAGTGACTTGCTGGGTCCCTCACCCAAGAACTTCCTGGAGGAGAAATCAGTGGGAAAATCCTCTATGTCAGTGGCTGCATAGAATGGATTATTCATTTATAATTAAATTTCTATCCCACCTTCTTCTCAGAGGAGCCCAGAATGGCAAATACAGTGGTACCTCCAGTTACATACAGACTCCGCTAACCCAGAAATAGTGCTTCAGGTTAAGAACTTTGCTTCAGGATGAGAACAGAAATCGGGCTCCGGTGGCGCAGCAGCAGCAGGAGGCCCAATTAGCTAAAGTGGTGCTTCAGGTTAAGAACAGTTTCAGGTTAAGTATGGACCTCCAGAACGAAGTACTTAACCTGAGGTGCCACTGTACATCAGAGCAATAAAAAATATAACAACATCATAGTCAAAAACATCTAAAAGCATCTAAGTGAAGAGAAGCTGTGACTGTGAGCTGTGTCCCACCATTGCTATAACAAAACCTCTTCATGCAGGATTTATAAATCAGTGAATCCATACAATCTTGTAGGGAATCTTCCAGCTGTGAACACTTTCATGGTGCTAACGCAGTTATTTTGAATCTTCAGTTCAAAACAAAAAATACAGATACTACCCCCCAACCCCCCTTAAAGGATACGCAGAAGGACATGACAGTAGTTCCTATGGTAATAAAACAACTAATGTTATTTTAGTACTCAAGAGTCACTGGATGACATGGGGGGAAATGGATGCCACATGAAGTATTTCCTGGCATTATTCATTGCAGAATACATGTTCATCTGGAACTGTAGTTAAAGCTTTCATAGGTTCATGGGTTTTATTTGCATTTCCCCCCTTCGCTTTAAGCTTTACTGCTTCGCTGACGGCAGTAATAGAAGGGAAGGCGTATTTGTCTTTCCCAACTGTCACTGATGACACAAGATAAGCAAAATGGATGTGGGTGTTTCTGTTTTGTTTCTTGCTAATGAGGCTTTTCAAGTATTTTTGTAATGAAATGAATTTGACATTCAAAGTGTTTATATCCATTTCCCTCAGCGGGGTTGCTTTGCGGGAAGAAAATATCTACAAAGTTTATGCAAAAAAGAAAAAGGAGGAAGGGGGAAAAGACAACATATATCTGACAAAGGCAGACAAAGGCCAGCTATAGAATTTGAGCCATTAATTACCCCCCCCCACTGCATTAATTTTTGTTATGTACTGAGTTGAATAGGATCCAAACTGCAGCAGTCTGATTGGTCCTAGAACAATAGGATTCAGAATGCAGCAGTCTGATTGGTCCTAGAACAATGCAGCAGTATGATTGGTTGGCAGGAACCACCCAATCATGCTCCAGATATAAGTGAATCCACAACCTGATTGGCTTACAGTAGAATTCCAGAATTAGCCAATCATGTGCAGCCCACTGTGTAAATAATGTATATAAAGCAGATACTTTGAGGGGACTTTCATTCATTCCTCCTCACCACTATGAGCTGAATGAAGAGCATAAAATCACTTTGCGACTCTGAGTATATTTCACTGGCGACGAAGGTGGGATCCCGCTGAGCTGACTGCCACACACAGCACCGCAGCACCGCCACCTGCCGCACCGCTGCCTCGCACCGTGTATCCAGGCTTCAGCTCCGGGACACAAGGAACTCAGAATGGCAACCGACAGCAGCTTCTCACCGTTCAACCCAGCATCTGGAGACTGGGAAGCGTACGCCTCCCATTTCACCTTCCTCCTAGAAGCCAAAGGGGTCACCGATGAAGAAGACGCCAAGAAGAGGGCAATATTCTTCAGCGTCTGCGGAGAGGAGACGTTTGAAATCGCCCGGGCTCTCCTTGCGCCTGAAGACGTCGCTACTGTTCCATACAAAACAATAATGGAACAGCTGAAGGGGCACTTTTCGCCACAGCCCTCAGTGGTGGCTTGTCGAAATGCCTTCTACGCAAAGCGGCAAGCCCCTGGGGAAACCATAACTGGGTTTGTGACCTCTCTCCGCCAAGCCGCCCGGTTCTGCAACTTCTCAGAGCTGGAGAAAATGCTTCGGGACCGCCTCATCGGTGGCCTGAAGGATGAGAAGCTGCAACGACGCCTCTATGCTAAGAAGGACCTAACGTTCCAGGTCGCTCTGGAGGAGGCCCTGGCAACGGAAGCTGCCAAGAGGTTGACGCAAGAAGCACGGCCGAGCCTGCCATCCCAACCGAGGGTCCACCACGAAGACCTCACCGACGACTCAGGATCTGACAGGGAGGAGGTGCACCGAGTACAGCAGCGCACTCAAGCAGCCCACATTCCACAGCTGCCTCGACGAGAAGGAGGGAACTGCGCAAGCTGCGGGGAAAGTCACGAGAGGAGGACCTCCGTTTCCGCAACGCAGAGTGCAGGCAGTGCAGAAAATTGGGACACATTGCCCGGGTGTGTCGGGCTCGGCCCACCCGACGCCAGGCATCAGATGACCAATCCAAGAACCCCAGGTCCCGGGGCCCAACGCACCAAGGCAATTCGACGGAGCTCACGGACTTCCAGGTATACCAGTTCCCCCACCCCAACGTAGAGAAAATTTATGTAGAGGTACAGATAGAGGGGGCCCCATGCCGCATGGAGCTTGACACGGGTTCAGCTCTATCCATAATCTCGGCAAGGACCTTAAGGAAACTGTGTCCTACTGCGGGTCCCAAACTCAGGCCGGCCCCATGCACCCTCCGGGACTTCCAGAAACGTAAGGTTCCCACAATGGGGGTGGGGACCTTCAGGGTGCAATACCGAGGGCGGACACGGCAACTGGACTTGCTTGTGGTCAAGGGCCCCTACATTAGCTTACTGGGATTGGCATGGTTTGGACCACTGGGGCTAGCCATCACCGGGGTGAACCACACTACCTTACAAGTGGACATGGACGCCATATGCAAGGAATTTCCAGGGGTTTTCGATGGGAAATTGGGACAGTATACGCCCCCCCCCATTGCTCTATAGCTTGACCCTGCAGTACGACCGGTCAGGCTCAAGGCCGGCCGAGTCCTGTTCTCCCTGAAACCCCGTATAGACGAGGAATTGGACCGGCTAGTGGAGCAAGGAGTGCTGGAGCCGGTGCCTAATGCCACCTGGGAAACCCCAATCGTCACACTCGTCAAGCCTAATGGTTCGGTCCGCATCTGCACAGACTACAAATGTACCATAAACAAGGCCCTCACGGCCCATGCATACCCAGTGCCAGTGGTCAGCCATGTCCTTGCCACCCTGGCTGGGTCGAAAATTTTTGGCAAGCTGGACTTGGCCCAAGCATATCAACAGCTGCCAGTAGATGAGGCCACAGCAGAGGCACAGACGATTGTGACGCACAGAGGAGCGGTCAGGGTTAAAGCGGCTGCAATTCGGTGTCAGTGTGGCAGCAGGCATATTCCAGAATCTAATGGACTCGCTCCTTAAAGGGATTCCTCTCGTCACCCCCTTCTTCGATGATGTGTTGATTGCCGGGCCCACACCAGAGGAGTTTGAGGACCGCCTCCGCACCGTTCTGCACCGTTTCCAGACGGCGGGTCTCAAGGTGAAGTGGGAAAAATGTCTACTAGGAGTGCCTCAGGTGGACTTTCTGGGATTTACGGTGGACGCAGAAGGGGTCCACCCGACTGGGGACAAGGTACGGGCCATTTGTGATGCCCCAGCGCCCAAGAGCAAAACTGAACTTCAGGCCTTCTTGGGACTATTGAACTTTTACCATTCCTTCCTTCCCCACAAGGCAGTGGTAGCAGAGCCCCTACACAGACTCCTGGACAAGCGGGCCCCTTGGGTGTGGGGCCAGTGCCAGGAGGCTGCATTCTAGGCAGTCAAGGACTTGCTTGTCTCAAACTCGGTCTTGGCACACTTGACGAGAGGCTCCCAGTGGTGCTAGCATGCGACGCCTCACCCTATGGTGCTGTCCTGGGACACCAACTCCCAGATGGAAGAGAGGTACCGGTAGCATACTTTTCCCAGACACTCAACGCAACCGAGCGGAACTACTCGCAAATAGACAAGGAGGGGCTGGCAATCGTGAAGGGAGTAAAAAAATTCCATGATTTCTTGTACGGGCGGCCCTTCACCGTGGTGACTGACCACAAGCCGTTGCTTGGCTTGTTTGCCCCCGAAAAGCAGACCCCCCCCAAATGCTGTTTCCTCGCGTCCTCAGGTGGTCAATTTTCATTGCCAGCTACCAGTATGCATTGATTCACCGCCCGGGGAAGGCGATGGGCCATGCGGACGCCCTCAGCAGGCTACCACTACCGGAAACAGGCCCCGACCCAGCACCTGCACAAGAGGTTATGAGCCTGGAGCTGCTTCCCGACCGCCCCATTCAGGCACAAGAAGTTGCACACCATTCCAAGAAAGATAGGGTCATCTCCCGGGTCCTGGACTGGGTGTGGAGGGGATGGCCCAGCAGCAGCCCTGGGCCAGAATTCGCTGGCTACACAACCCGCAAACATGAACTGTCGGCCCACAAGGGGTGCCTGTTATGGGGAAGCAGGGTCGTTGTTCCCCAGCCCCTCCGCAAAAGGGTCCTCACAGCCCTACACGAGACACACCCAGGGGTAGTAAGAATGAAGGCCCTGGCCAGGAGTTATGTGTGGTGGCCAGGGATCGACGGAGAGATAGAGGCCTGGGTCAAACACTGCCAGGCCTGCCAAGAATCCCGCCCAGATCCCCCAAGGGCCCCAGTCCAGTCCTGGGAGTCCGCCCGAGCACCATGGTCACGCCTGCATGTGGACTTCGCTGGCCCCTTTCAGGGGAAAACATTCTTCATAGTGGTGGACTCCTACACCAAATGGCTGGAAGTCGCACTGGTACCGTCCACTTCTACATCCGCAGCCATCCGGGTACTACGCAGGCTGTTTGCAACCCACGGGCTCCCTGACACTCTCGTCTCAGACAACGGGACTGCATTTACGTCAGGAGAATTCCAAACCTTCACAGCGCAGAACACCATTCGCCACATCCATTCGGCGCCATTCCACCCTGCCACCAATGGCCAAGCAGAACGCATGGTGCGGACCACCAAGGACACCCTTCACCGCATGACGCAAGGGGATTGGGAGTACCGCCTTGCCACATTCCTCCTAGCACAGCACAGCACCCCCAGCTCAACGACTGGCCGGAGCCCCGCTGAACTACTAATGGGTCGGCGCCTTGCAATCAGATTGGACCGCCTTCACCCCGATAGAGCTCAGCATGAGGTAGTGGTGGGGAAAGGCAGGAACCCCCGCAAAGAATTTTGGGGCAGGCCCAGCATGGGTACCCACCACAGGTACCAGGGTCACTGGCCCCATGTCGTACGAGGTGCTAACGGATGGGGGGCAATGCTGGCGCCGCCACTGCGACCAGATACGGCGACGATTCCCGGGAGAAAACCAGGAGGAGGAAAGGTCAGAGGAGTCCCAAGGGAACAGAGGGGCAGTGAGGCCCATAGAGCAGGAGGGGCCAGCAGGAGAGGCAGAATCAGTAAATACAGAGAGGACCTGCGAGGCCGAAAGGACACCGGAACCAGAACCACGACTGAGCGAGCCGGTTGCGCCAGACCAAACAGCCCCATCACAGCCAGCATCCTTGGAACACGAGCCAGAACCTGAACCCCGGACCAGGGAACACCACAGGCCGCAACGCACACGTAGGCCGCCGGCGTACTTCGAGGACTATGAATGCGACCTCCCGGGCAGGACTGGAACTTAGAGGGGAGGGGTGTTATGTCCTGAGTTGAATAGGATCCAAACTGCAGCAGTCTGATTGGTCCTAGAACAATAGGATCCAAATTGCAGCAGTCTGATTGGTCCTAGAACAATAGGATTCAGAATGCAGCAGTCTGATTGGTCCTAGAACAATGCAGCAGTATGATTGGTTGGCAGGAACCACCCAATCATGCTCCAGATAAAAGTGAATCCACAACCTGATTGGCTTACAGTAGAATTCCAGAATTAGCCAATCATGTGCAGCCCATTGTGTAAATAATGTATATAAAGCAGATACTTTTATTCATTCCTCCTCACCACTATGAGCTGAATAAAGAGCATGAAATCACTTTGCGACTCTGAGTATATTTCAATTTTGTATACCAGTAACTGTTGAGTCAACAGAGGCTTCAGCTGGGAACCTCGAAGTCTGTGGTTGGGGCCTGACACACAAAGTTCAGAGTCTCTTTCATGTAACTAAAACAGCAGGGATATTCAGCTTCAGCCCCAGTGGTGGGCAAGAAGTGTGAAGGCTCTGACTTTGCAAGATCCAATATTAAATCAGTCCTATATGTGTGGGAAGTTCCTAGTTTGGGCATGAAGGGGGGGCTGAGGGGGAGGAGTTTCCAGAAGGATGCAGGAACACTAGAAGCACAAAGACATATACCCCATGCGAAGTCCTGGAATATATTATATTTAATAAATGGATGGGCAGGGAGCACCAGGAGCCTAGTATTTAGCACTTGTCTAATGAGGCAGAATATTCCATGAGCAACAGCATCCAGATTCCACAGCTCAAACCTCTAAATCAGTGGGTCTGCCTTGGGGTCCCCATCCTGGCTTCAGCTGCTGCCGCAGCCTGACTACGGCCTTATCTACACTTACCTTTTGTCTCACGCTTTCCAGGCTTTTAAACCTCCAGGCCCAAGCACACTTTGTTTTGGCCTTAGAACTTTCCCCGCAAAATCCCGCTCCTTAATGCTGAAGCACAACAAATGGCAATTCAGGTTTTCTGCATATTGTCATTTGCTCTGATTCCAGAGTGATTTAAAGAGTGGACTTTCATGGGGAAAGTGTCAGGAGAGAGAGAGAGAGGGAGGGAGAGAGAGAGCGCGCACTTGGACATGGAGCTTGAAAGCATGGACGATGCCTGAAAAGTAGAGGAAAGATACCGTAAGTGCGGATAAGTCCTATGTTACACACATACAGAATTTTACCTGTGAGTCCTGCAAGATCTGCCTCCTGCTATGCTGATTTAACTCTAGAAAGGCAGGAGGCCAAATTGATGATGCCGATGGTAAGGATGTAAGAAGAACCAAAGACCTGTTTAATTCATCATCCTGTTTTCCACTATGGCCAGATACACATGGAAAATTCACCAAAATCTTCACTCCCATTTCATCATTTGTGAATGCAATTATTACGGTTTTGAATAACCCTAAAGTTTTCTGGAGAACCGGACTCTCCCTTCCAGTTTCCTTTTCACCTCACTTTTTAGAGCTTTCCTCTTTTGAAGTCAAATGTGACTGTGATGGACTTCCTTGGCCACTTGCAAGTATGTTGAATATGATAACACTAAATTTGAATTCAAGATCTATTCCAGACAATGAATGAGAAACATTATGCTTTTTTTAAAAAAAAAAAAGCCTCATAATACTCTCTCAAGGTAACTTTACCGTAGTTGAATTGCTAAAGGAATTATTAGATAGACATCTTTTGATAAAGCAATTCTCAGCAGATTTTAATTTCCTTGGGGGAGGGGAGGAGAGGAGAAATCTAACTCTCAAAGCTTTTTGTGTCTCTGTAACTGACACTCCAGATGCAAAAGATAAGGAAAAGGCATTATTTTCAGGAACATATTGGCTCACTTTTGCCTTTATGTTTTTCATTTATGAGGACGAAGAGCTAAGCAAGCTCTCAAGCAAAAAGCAGTGTGGTTTTCTGATTAGAACAAAGTGGGGGCCAGAGAGAGAGAACCAAATAAAGGATGACTTTTAATGTTTTTCTGGATCTGCTGTGTGACTGTAGAGTTGTTCCACTCTTCTGAGCTTTTCCAAATGCAAAATGGGATGAGACACAAGCCTTTATTCCTACTGTTTTGAAATTCATGTTGATAGCAAATCCAACACAAAGAGAAGTCTACATTTATTTCAGCCATGCTGTTGTGGCAAGTAAAACCTTCATTTTAAAGTGGCTCCTCATATACTCTCTCAGTGCAACACACACGGTTCAAGCATCCTTCCTCTTGTCCCACAACTTCTCCCCAGGAAAACCTGCTCTTTACTGCTGAATGCCAATCAGGTTTTTTCTGGATTGACGTTTACCCCAATTTAGTACTAAAGAGTGCATTTTCTAGGAGAAAGTGGTGGGGCAAAGGCAAAACCAATTGGACCCATGCCTAGCAAGCACCGGACAAGGGAGAAATCACTCAGACTTGTGGCTTCTAGACTCAGGGCAAGCAGAACGGTGGATGAGCCCCTCTCCTGGTTCACCTCCAAACAGCAGACACAGAATGCAGTGAGCCATGTTTCACGCAGTGGTAAATGAATCAATGCAGTCTTCTTTATGAACAGAATAAAACTTTTACTTGAAGAAAATAAACTTGTTCATAAACAGCATAGTTAAAGAGCATGCACAGAGTGCTCATAGCAGCTATCTTAGTCTTCGGAGGCACAGATCTTAGTTTCTGATTAACTGGAGCCTGGAGCCGCTCTGTCTGCTACTCACATAGTGAGCTGAGACTGACTCAGACTTGGAAGAGAGATGGCCGGTTACATTTACAGGGAACCCAAGACGAGTCACGAGTCATAGCGACCTGGCAGTTTACTGCTAACAGTTACTGCTAGCAGGCTTGAAATGATTGTGTAGGACCAGACAGCCCTTCAAACAGGGTTCTTCTCTGTAAAGAAGGAGAACAAGCCCCCTAAGCCCACCCCAAATATTAAGGTGTAGCTGTTTCTAAGCAGGAGCATTAAGTCGAAGTGCATTATTTGCCCAAGAGGTGAAGAAATCAATAGCAAAATTCAGAGTGACTTTATAAAAGTAAGGATGCACCTCTTAAGTTACCAATTACAAGAAGTTTTACTTTTTTGACAGCCACAAATCACTAATGGAAACATTTAGGGGTCAAAATGATTCACTACAAGCTATGCCTTAAAAGGTTTTTGGTTTTTTTAATGAATTTATGCTATTATTACACATTTAAAAGATAAAACCAAAACCATTACTGTTTTGGTTAGTTGGAGGCAGAGTGAGAAAAAGAGTCAAAGTGAGTTTTGCACTTGATGGAGAAAATTTTTATTGTTATCACCCTGGCCACCAGGAGTATTGTGTATGTAGTTTTCACTCAGGTCCGCGTCAGTTACTTTAGGCGGAAACCCTGGGTTGTTGTTGCTACAATGTTGACAGCCGGCTGCCTATAAAAGCAGGCCAGCTGAGCTGTTTGCTGTTCAGTTCTGTTCCAACTTACAAATAAAGAGCTGCTTTGGAGAAATCACTGCATCTTCTGCTATGTCTACCCACTATTTAACACTGGCGACGAGGATGGGATCGATGGACATCAGAACACAGCCATACGCGGCCACCCTCTGAGCTGAGCTGAATCACAGAGCTGAAACACTGAGCGAAATCACAGAGCGGAACCAATTCAGAGCTGACCGTTCTGGCTAGAGCACTATGTTCCATCCATCGCTTCCACGTCGGCATCGGAACCATGGCTTCACTCGTGCCTCTACTGCCATTTGCCCCAGCCTCTGAATCATGGGACTGCTACCTCGCTCGGTTCGACTGCTACCTTCAAGCAAATGAGCTGACAAGAGGGTCTGTAGAGCAGAAGCAGGGCCTCTTCCTCAGCCTTTGTGGCCCTGAGGTGTTCGCGATGGCCCGAGTATTGGTTGTGCCTTTAGCAGTTCAGGCAGCGCCGTGGGACACGATTCAAGAGAAGCTCCGCAACCACTACGTGCCTAAGCCGTCCAAGATTGCTGCCCGCCATGCATTCTACCACCGGAAGCAGGCAGAGGGGGAGTCAATCAACAACTACACCACCGCCCTCTGAGAGGCTGCAATGCACTGCGAGTTCCGAGGCTTAGACGATGCCCTGATGGATCGAATCATCTGCGGGGTCCGGGACATCTGTCCGCAACGGCGTCTCCTCGCCAAGCCAGATCTCACGCTGCAGAAAGCCATTGAGGAGGCCGTGGCCTCAGAAGCTGCTGGGATCCGCAAGGCCAGCAGCCCGTCTCACACTACCGCTGTGCCTGACCGTCCGCCGAGTCCACTCACGGCGGTTCCTTTGACAGCAGCAGAGCCAGGGAACTCGGGCTCAACGCCACATTTGGTCGCACCACAGTCGCAGCCATAATCGGAAGGCCACCCGGACTCTGGTACTGGCCCTTGGCGATCCAGCAGGGTTTCCAAGTGCCTAGCCTATTTAAGAGGCTATGTTCACTGGACAAACTGCACATGGAAAGCTGTATGGTGAACAGGGTCAATTAATATGCTTATGTGCCTTACTGAAACCAATAAGGGTATTGCTGTATGTAATGGAACCACTATGATTGTAACTAATGCCTTTTCTCAGTGGGGGGTGTGTGTGTGTTATGTATTGAAGTTCTCACCCTGGCCACCAGGAGTATCGTGTAGATAGTTTTCACTCAGGTCCACGTCAGTTACCTTAGGTGGGAAACCTTGGGTTGTTGTTGCTACAATGTTGACAGCCGGCTGCCTATAAAAGCAGGCCAGCTGGGCTGTTTGCTGTTAAGTTCTGTTCCAGCTTACAAATAAAGAGCTGCTTTGGAGAAATCTCTGCGTCGTCTGCTATGTCTACCCACTATCTAACAGTTCTGATATTCCTGGCTCCCAGAAATAGCCTGTAAGATACTTGGCTGGCTTAAATGGTGAAACTGTCTGTTAACTTCTTTTCTGTCTGTTCAACCTGTGTATATGTCAACAAACTGTTACAGTAATTTCAATAGACATTAAAGTCTCCAGAACCCTTTCCTAAAAAAGGGAACAGATTCTGTCAAATGTCACTCCTAGAATATCTTACCATTCACAGTAGGGAGATGCAGGAGAGCCATGAAAAGGTCTGTGTCGTATCCTTCCATATGGAGCCAGGGTAGCCTCATCACCAGGAGCCATTAGTAGGATTAAAATGACCAGGTAGTTCTACAACATCTGAAGGGTACCACATTGGTTACCCCGGCCCCCACCTAGAATACAGCTGCAGCCTTTGGAAAGAAACCTAGATGTAGAATGGACTTTTGGCTACAGCGACGTGAGTGGTTTTTGTAAGTTGTCTTGTCAGGAGTTCTCTTAAACACTGGGTGAAAATGTTTTAAATAATAATAACAACTGATTGAGCAAATAAATAAATAAACAACACACAATTTGGAGAGTCTTGGCCAGGCAAGAATCATGTAGGAATTTTGAAAGATGTTAAAAGATTAGTGAAATCTCTCGAGGGGGTGTCTCACTGCTATGCAATTTTAAGAAATGTAAATCCATCTTCTTTTACTGAGTCTAGTAGGGGGAATATATATTATAAATAAACACCAGCTATTTTTTAAAAAGAAAAAAAAAACCACCAATGTGACACAAGACATTAGGCAGAGAAAATTGAATGTGGGTGTGGAGACACTGCACACAAACATGCACATGTGTAATTAAACCTTTAAAGTACAGCTGAGTGATTTTCTTACCCCAGTCCAAGATTTATTAATACACATGTCAATGTCAAATCTAATAAAGGCACTGTGTTAATTGTAATTGTAGAGCCAGCTGCTAACACCTGTCAAGGTATTTCTGGCGCAGAATATGCTCATTGTGTGTGAGCCTGGTGACAGCCCTGAGTACAAACAAGGCAGTCTTTTATTTCCACACTCTGTATTTCAAAAGTTGGTTTAAGTGTCAAATGAGTTGCTTGCTTTGCATCACTAAAACCATGAGATGTGATGCTGTTCTGTGCAAACAGAAATCCAACACTCAAGAAAGGCCCAAGAGTAAAATAGCATGAGATTTGCTAATAAGCACTAGGTAGAGCTGCCCATGGAATTTGCCTAAAGCAAACTCCGAGGTCAACTTGAAGAGTCCTGCTGTGGCAAAAAAAAATATTATTAAGGACCTAATGTAATGACGTGCTGTACAACAGCAGATGCCCACAGGCTTACAGTCAAGAATAGAAGCCATCATCTTTTATTCAGAAAATGCTTAAAGTTCAGCACTATACAAAAATACTTAAAACACAGAAACATAAGAGAATGGGAAGCTCGATTCCTGACCTTTGTATCAGTAACTACAGCAGCCATGTGGGATACGTTGGCTCAAGAACTGATAGATTGCTGTGTTTGGGTTGCTGCTTTTAATGTAGTCCGTCACTGGGTTCTGCGGTTCAGTGGATGGGATTGAAGCCAGCCAATTCAATCTGCTTCCTCCCTCTCTACCAACAAGCAGACCAAACAATGAAACTCGGTGATCATGTTTTTATTTGTTAGCCTGTTTCTTGGCATTGGGGAGCCTCCAGACCATGGGCCATTCCCTACAAGCCACACCCACCAGCCCCAAGGCCAACAGCACATCATGTGTGGAGCAGGCATGACCATGGCCACAGAGGAGCAAGCGGGAACTTAATATGAGCTCCTGCCTGTTTCTGCGCAAGCAGGGCTCCCTTTGCCTGACAGGAAGCCCCAATATGCAGCTGGGGGGGCTCTTTGGCTCCATTTTGAAGACGCTTGCATTCAAACTGCTTCCTAAAATGGAGTGCTCCATTTTGGGAAGTGCTTTGAAATAGAGCAAGCTGCTTTGAAGTTACCGTACTCCTCCAGGCAGGGGTGCCAATTTGAATAAAATATGGGAGGGGCAGGTAAGGCCTGACCTGCATAATCAATCACAAGACACAGCACACAAACACACCTTTTGAATTGTTCATCAACTTGGGGGGGGGGCAGCCCCCTCAAATATTTTTTTGGGTGGCAAAGGACCCTCAGCTGCTAGGAGTTGGCTCCTAGGCTATGGTTACCATATTTTTTTTTCAATGAATCCGGGGACACTTTTTTTCTCTTTTTTTTGAAGCTGAGTAACAACAGGGAGTCAGTAGTGGTGATGGTGAGGCAAAAGACCCTGGGCCCAAGCACACATGCATAGTGTATAAAGGTGCAAAACCCTTCTTTCACACCCTGTGAAACATAAATGCACAGAGTTTTTAAAAAACTGGGCAACAGCTGCCTGCCTGCAACTCCTGAGCCTCCCCCAATCTGTTAAAACAAAGGGGGCAGGAGATCTGTACTGCCAGACGTCCCCAGTTCCCCTTTGGCAGTGGCAGCAGCAGTTAGCAACCTGGAGCCAGCCTGGTAGCGCAGTTGGCTCTGGCTGGCTTCAGGAGCTGCTGCTGCCATGGCGCCCACCATTTTTCCTCTCCGGAAGTCCCCATATGATGTGTTGCGCACAAGACACATCATATGGGGAATTCTGGTGAGGAAAAATGGCAGGCGCCATGGCAGTGAGCAGTTCCTGAAGCCAGCCAGAGCCAACTGCGCTACCAGGCTGGCTCCAGACTGCTGAGACTGCCACGTTTCCTGAGGACATTTAATGAAATCTGGGGACATTCCAGGAACGGAATTTGTCTGGGGACAGATTTGCAAATCCGGGGACTGTCCCAGGGAACTGGGGACATTGGGTAACCCTATCCTAGGCCCCTGATGTCATTAAGATGTCATGTGATTGACAGATAGGTGTTCCTACTTACCTTGCAAAGCTGGCTTGTGAAGGGTGGGTGAATTAAGAGATCTAGCACTCTGCCCAGATTGGGCTCCCTACTCTTGCTGAAGCAGTCTGCTGACTCTTTGATCATACAAAAATTACAAGTTCTAAACTGTAAACAGGCTTAAGCCATGGGAGAATGACATAGGCTATGAGATTAACCCCACTCAATGGACCAGAATGTGGTCTAAACCCCCCTTTAAATCCATATCAACAAAAAGAAAAGAACTCACACTGAAACTCACCTACAGGTGGTACCTAACACCAAGGAAACTAGCGCTAATACACCCAGGAACCTCACCAAAATGCTGGAGAGGGTGCACCTCCTCAGGCACATACCTCCACATGTGGTGGGAGTGTCCCAAAATTCAACTATTCTGGACAACAGCCATACAAGAAATATGTAAAATAACTAAGCAAGTAATAGACATCACCCCAGAATTGGCCCTACTAAACATCTTCCAAGACAACAATGCCCATTTACACCACAAAGAACTTATAACCCACCTGCTCTCAGCAACCAGAAACATCATAACCAGACACTGGAGAGACCTGTCAGGAGTAAGCATGGACCAATGGTACCAAATCGTATGGGAAACAGCCCTACTAGAAAAATTAACTAATAAACTGAAACTGACACGGGGACAAACAGAAGAAGACGCCTTCACCCCGGTATGGCTCCCCTTTATCACATACACAGCCCAACAGGACAACGACAATAATCCACCAAAAGCATACAAATCAATATGGCTAACCTGATCCAAAACACCCACCCACCCCACTCACACACGAAAACAAAGATCACCACAGCCAATCACAAGCAAACAATCACACCCTAAGCCAACCCCAACCTCTCTCACCACCAAAGGAACACAAGTGAACAACACAAGCAACGCTGACACCAAACTCTACATACATTAAACATAATAGAAACACCGCCACCCGACCCCACCCCCATCCATCCTCCCTCTCCCCACCCCCCCTTTCTTTTTTCTTTCTGTTTTCTTCTCCCCCTAATGCCTCAACAAATGAAACGGATTTGTAAAGACGTTACATGGAAGAAGAAGAAGGGGGGGGGGGAAATGAGGCACTACACTTCTGTAAAACAAGAAAATCCTTAATAAAAAATATTTTTAAAAAAAAAAAAACAGGCTTAAGCCAAATTGCTCTCACTTTGCTATTTTTGTTCTGTGTTTCCTGCAGAACTGCCCATTTGCTCCCTATGTGCCAGGTGCCCTTTTCCAGATACACTCCTGCCCCCTTCAGTTTGTTTGCAAGCTTTGTTGTTTAGTTGTTTAGTCGTGTTCGACTCTTCATGACCCCATGGGCCAGAGCACGCCAGACACTCCTGTTTTCCACTGCCTCGCACAGTTTGGTCAAACTCATGCTGGTAGCTTCAAGAACACTGTCCAAACATCTCGTCCTCTGTCGTCCCCTTCTTCTTGTGCCCTCAATCTTTCTCAGCATCAGGGAGTCTTTTCCAGGGAGTCTTCTCTTCTCCTGAGGTGCCCAAAGTATTGGAGTCTCAGCTTCAGGATCTGTCCTTCCAGTGAGCACTCAGGGCTGATTTCCTTCAGAATGGATAGGTTTGATCTTCTTGCAGTCCATGGGACTCTCAAGAGTCTCCTCCAGCACCATAATTCAAAAGCATCAATTCTTTGGCTATCAGCCTTCTTTGTGGTCCAGCTCTTACTTCCATACATCACTACTGGGAAAACTATAGCTTTAACTATATGGACCTTTGTTGGCAAGGTGATGTCTCTGCTTTTTAAGATGCTGTCTAGGCCTGTCATTGCCCTTCTCCCAAGAAGCAGGCGTCTTTTAATTTCATGACTGCTGTCACCATCTGCAGTGATCATGGAGCCCAAGAAAGTAACATCTCTCACTGCCTCAATTTCTTCCCCTTCTATTTGCCAGGAGGTGATGGGACCAGTGGCCATGATCTTTGTTTTTTTGATGTTGAGCTTCAGACCATATTTTGCGCTCTCCTCTTTCACCCTCATTAAAAGGTTTTTTAATTCCTCCTCACTTTCTGCCATCAAAGTTTTGTCATCTGCATATCTGAGGTTGTTGATGTTTTTTCCGGCAATTTTTATTCTGGCTTGGGATTCATCCAGTTCAGCCTTTCGCATGATGAATTCTGCATATAAGTTAATAAGCAGAGAGACAATATACAGCCTGGTCTTACTCCTTTACCAATTTTGAACCAATCAGTTGTTCCATATCCAGTTCTAACTGTAGCTTCTTGTCCCACATAGAGCTAGGGCTTTATTAATCATGGTGTGCCCTGTCTCTTTGCAGCATTAACCCACATGCTTTGATGTGGAAAATATTTGCTATGTATTTTCTGATTAGATACTGAGTGATCTTATGGACAAAGATAATTTCCAACAGAAGCAGCAACCCCAGTGTTGCACAAATGGAGACTTTTCTTCCTTGCCCACAATCTGGAGTATTAGTAAATGGATCATTGGTTCACATAATGGTGCATATAGCCTAGGAGAGCAGACTCTACCACTTATGTATCACTCCAGTAATTTTCATCCTCAAAACACAATAGAGGCTCCCTCCCTAAACATGAACCAAGGGGCCATATAGTTTTCAACTGGTATACACAACCCAGCATGTAGAATATAGGATTCCAGCAGGTGATTACTTTCTGCACCATGTGATGACAAGGCAGGGTCAGAGGAGTCTAAAGTTAAGTGACTGGTATTCTTGGGTGCAGCTGGGAGGTTGAAGTGTCACCCATTTTAATTTCTTCTTGTACCCAGCCCTCCACACAGGAAAATTCCAAGTTACATATTGATGCTAAACTCCCCAGTGATTGGAGCACAGTTTCCAAATCACACTACAAATTCAGACTAAAGGATATCTATTGGGGTAGCTGATGTTGTCCTTCCAGATGTGGTAAGTTATGACCCCATCACCTTTGACTGGTTGCCATATTGGCTAGGGTTGATGGGAGATGCCACTCCAAACATTGGGAAGGCACTACAAAGGGTATCCCTGATATATGCCATTTCCCAATCTCTTCCTCTTTTCCCCAATCTACACACATATTAAAGTGGCTACCAATGTGGTCAGCAATGTCACGCATATTAACACATGTCAGTAGGGGAATCCACAGTCAGCAATGTTTGTAGATACAGGATACTGTATCTTCTACAATGTCTATTGTGAGGTCTTTTAGAACCAGGTGAGGCAAGCTGATCCAAAACCTGGAATAGGAGACTTTGAAATGTCCCACCCAGCTGTCTTCTGCTAGACTGGGAAATTTTAGAGCTTGAGCCGGAAGCAACCAGAACTGGAGCCCAGTGCAGTACGCAAAAGATACTGCTTTGCTCAACCCCGTTCTAATAACTGCACTACCCAGGCACTCATTTCCCCCTAATTTCAGGTAAACTGAAAATGTGCTCCAAATTAGGTACAGATCACAGATCCTATTTTCCCAAAGGTATCATCCACCACACTAATAAAGTAACTTGTAGCAAATTTCTATCTTTTGCTAACGTAAGGCAGAGCTTTAAACATTCCACTTATGTCTGTGAATATTAATGTTTCCTTAGCAATTAAGGCAATGAGTAGATAGTGATAATGAGGAAATGCTATTTGCGTTACATTATTTGATTTTGCCTTACCGTTACCATTGGCTGCTTAATTCAACCAGAAATGTCTTGTCATTTTAAATATTAGTCATGCACATCAACCATCAATGACTAGATGAATCAAAGGGATTAGGGTCTCACATTCCCTAGTCAGAGCTGAGCCATTAACAAGGCATGCTGGGGCACATTAGGGAATACCCAACCCAACACACAACTTTGCTCTCTCTTCCCCCAAGAAACAAAACCAAGCTAACCAAGCTAATTGGAGAAATGTCCAGAGCTGGAAGAAAGTAGAGAAAAGAGGAGAAATGGAAGCATGGGAGAGATTTTGTTTTGATGGAGAGGTCTAGTTTTAATTTGTCATACTGGAAAAAGTGACAAGTGGGGTGCCACAGGGTTCTGTCCTGGGCCCATTGTTGTTCAGCATCTTTATAAATGTCTTGGATGAAGGAATTGAGGGGATATTCATCAAATTTACAGATGACACCAAACTGGGAGGGTTTCTCACAGAAGACAGAATCAGGATTCAATATGACCTGAAGAGATTGGAGAACTAGGCCCTATATACCTGAAGGAGCGTCTCTACCCACATTGTCTAGCCCGAATACTATCTCAAAGGGCCTTCTGGTGGTTTCCATCCCTGTGGAATGCCCACCCATCAGATGTCAAGCAGACAAATAACTATACGACTTTTAGAAGACATCTGAAGGCAGCCCTGGACAGGGAAGTTTTAAATGGTTGATGCTTTATTGTATTTTTAATATTTTGTTGGGAGCCAACCCAGTCAGATAATTATTAAATTATTATTATTTACAAAATGAATTTCAACAGGGACAAACATAAGGTTCTATACTTTGGCAGGAATACCCAGCTACACATATATAAGATAAAGGACACCTGGCTTACCAGATTTAGGGGTCTTAGTAGACCGCAAGCTTAACATGAGTCAACAGTGTGCTTCAGAAGCAAAAAAGTTGGAACGTGTACAGAGGAGGGCAACCAAAATGGTCAACAGTCTGGGAAGCAATCCTTATGAGAAATGGTTGAGGCATTTGGATATGTTTGGTTTCCTATAGGGGCCATCCAGGCCTAACTCATTAGTTCCTATATCAGACACTTTACCATCAGCTCCAGGGGGGCTTAAACGGAAAATGCCACAGAAAATGCCACAGTGTTCACCTCACCTTTCTATAGTGAGTCCCTGTGGTGCTAGTGGTAGTCAAATACAGGGGTTTGCTATTAGGAACTACTAGATCTGGTCTGGAGGGCCCCTCTAAGAAACCAAACACTTTTGCAGAACCAAAATGCCCTGCAAGAGCATCACGGCTAGAGAACCAAGCACAGAGCATATGTTAAAAGTGCATCACTCACTTTCTACCTGGATAGGTCGTCTGGGTTTATGCTCCCTCTTTGCTAGGAATGGATGCTAAATTGTTGGGAGTCCAGGGATTCCAGGCCATGGATGAGATTATTCTACAGAAGCATGATAACAGGAGTTTAGATTTATAAATCTACATGTGATCTATCACATCTTTGCCCAAGTTTTCCTTCTAAGGGTCTATGGCAAAGCTGCATCCTTAACCCTTCTGTAATTCCATTAATGCCTTGGGTTATGTGCTTTTAAAATCACCCAGCACTGAAATTCTTCCCCCTGCTAAAGATAGTGGGATTGGATTGTAAATGCGCCTAAACAAGCCTGTCACACAAATGACATGCTCATTTTTTAGCAGATAATTTACCTCAAATGCACGAATACTCAACTATGCACCAATTAAAATACATGTCCCCTTGCACTCTGCACCTGAAGATTGTGACTTATCTTCCTAATCCAGCATGGCCCATTAAAAGCCACTTAACT
Organism: Podarcis erhardii; assembly: GCF_964252035.2. Lineage (NCBI taxonomy): Eukaryota > Metazoa > Chordata > Lepidosauria > Squamata > Lacertidae > Podarcis > Podarcis erhardii. The sequence goes on along the minus strand of NC_138508.1, from coordinate 104,522,934 downwards.
TGCCAGGCTTATCGCCTTCCAATTAACAACATGTCACAATCCTCCAGAGAAATGTAACAAACTTCACTATTCTGCATGTGCTAGGTGTATCAGTGACAAATAAACATTAACCTTTTCAGGACAATGCTGTCCTGGGACTAGTCCATCTACTATATAATTATCATGGGGATTATACAACCACAACCTGATGAGAAAGAAAGCATTGGCTTGGGGGGCATAGGAGCCAGCCTGTAGGGACTGAGGTCCCTTCGCCCCCCATTAAATATTTGAGGGAGGCGGGGGGCCCCATCAGATGGTGTGTGTACACTGTATCTTGTGAATGATTATGTGGGGCGGAGCTTAGCTTCTCCCCTACATATTTTATTCAAGTTGGCACCCCTGGGCCCCAAAATTGTTATGCATGCAGGCTTTGTAGGCCAAACCCATGCTGCGTGCATGTCATTGCAGGCCTAGCCCTTAATGCCTCCTGGAGCTTCAACTGCATAACAAAAGACAGGAAGGATTCTAAAATGCTCCAATGAGGTTGTCGGTAGCTGGCAGGCAGCCAATCCCCTGCTGCGAAAGGGCCAGTGTTGTGATTTGCTACTTGCAACACAAGGTGACCTATTACCTATAAGCCTGGGCTGGCTTAAGGTGTCTATATACTGGGCCCGGGGTCGGCAACGTGTGGCCCATGGGCCAGATCCGGCCCACGAAAACGGTTTTACCGGCCCATGAGCTGCCCCCGAACTGAGCCACCCACTCGGCGAATTCCCCACATGCTGCACTAAACTGGCACAGCACGGCGCGGTGAAGGGACTCACCGAGCAATGCCAGAAATTGCGTCTGTGCATACGCAGATACCGAAAATTGCTTCTGCCCATGCCCAGACGCCGAAAAATGCTTCTGCACAGGTGCAATTTTCAGCATCTGGGCATGCACAGAAACGATTTCTGGCGCCGCGGACATGTGCAGACACAATTTATGCATGCGCATGTGGCGATACCTGAAAGTAATCACTTCCAGGTTTGCTGCATTCGTAACCCAAAAGTTACGTATCCAGAACAGTGCGGAACTAGAGGGTCCACTTTATAGCTAATGGGCACCACTGAACTTTGTTTTATACAGAATGATTAGAAACCTGAATTGCATATTGAAGCTGAGAGCTCAGAGGAACTCTTGAAACCGATCATAGATAGATAGATAGATAGATAGATAGATAGATAGATCTCATGCAAGGCCAATCCTGGGGCCTATACACACCCCTAGTATTTACATATGAGCAAGCCTATGAAGCACATATGATCAAACATGTTCAGACAAGTGGTATTTACACACTGTCCTCACATAGGGACATGGCTGGAGAGAGAAAGGAGCTGGCTGCTTGAAACTGCGAGAGAGTATTTACCTCCACCAGCAGTCAGAATCTGCAGAGCTGTGTCCACATGCTCCCATTTTAAAGGGAGTACTACCTTTTTATGGAAAGTAGTCATAAGGGTTGGTTTGTCAGTGGCTGTTAAAAATCCATTATGCCCATGAGTCTGAGACCATTAAAAAGCTGTCAGCAAAAAAAACCAGATTGCTCTATCATCATGTTAATATGTTACAATTAACCTGTGATTAGTCATTTTGCACATTAAGATCAACTCTCTCCTTCATAAAGCATTTTGAAGCACTCTCAATTTGGGCCTATATAAAGCGGGACTAACCCTTGTCTGCACCCGGCAGCCCAATCTTGAAATGATTTCCCTCCAGCCATTGCCCAGGCATTCTTTTTGAGAACTTCAAACTTGGTAATAATCAACGTTTATACCCTGATGGGCTATTGTAATCAACTTACAACAAACATTGATGGGCTATTGTAATCAACTTACATCATTTTTGGAAAAACTGAAGACCAAATTCCCCAACATCAATCTGCTAAGTGCAAGCAATTTCAACGCAATTGTGGGAAAGACAATTTTGAGCTTGCAAGAGAGCTGAGTTTTGACACCCAGGATCCCCTGCCCGAGCTTCTCTCTCGCATGCAGCATTCCAAAGACACCCATATAAATGAGGCCGGAGTTTGCCTTGCCAAGTTGTGTGCATGTTTTGACAGTCATCCTGAATGCTTCATTCCCAGGTGATTGGCTAGGGGAGTTCACATTTGTCTCTGGGACAGGAAGTAGCATGATCAACTACATCTTAGGCTCCTCTGCTCTGATAAATTAGGTTGAAACCTTTGAGGTGGGATACCACAGTGAGAGCGATCACCTCCCTGTGATTCTAACCATCAGCTCTTCCTTCCCCGTGCACCCTCTTCATGAACCCCCACCAATGGAACTGATCCGGCATGAGCCATGAACTTTGCACCAATGGCGATTATTCATCTTTGACTCTGGCCACCAAATTTAAAAATCCTGTGCTCACATCTGCATTGCCTCTGACTCCTGAAGCAAGCAAAGATTTCCTGCTTAGAATCCCTTGGACCAGAGACTCAACTCACAAACTTCTCCAACTGTCCCAAACTGAGATCATGTTGGAATGTAGAGCTTCTATAATTAACTCAGTAATCCCCCAAGATGCTATTGAATCATTTGAAATCCTAACAACATCTCTGAATGAGTTTCCAAAACAACAATTCGTAGTGCAAAGCCCTTTGCTGCAATCTGGTTTGATAAGGAATGCAGAGATCTCAAAACACACATCTGGAATATCTTCCAACAACACCGTAAAGAAGAGGCCACTGCCCCACCCCCAGAATATATCAGATCTAAAAATGTATTGCAGCATCTTATTAGAAAAAAGAGATCTGAACATACCAACAAACAATGGGAAAAGCTCCACTATGCCATAACCTCAAACATTGCATTGTAGAATTCTCCTCTTCAGCAATGCCCCTTTTCAGAGTACTCCATTGCATTCCCACTCCTCCAAAGTTTTATATTTACACAGAGAACAGCAGTCAAACAATTTTAGATTTATTTTTTAAAAAGCTTATCCAATCCTTTGGGGTTTTATAAGCAATTAATGTGCATATTAAAAGCGTAGCCTGGCAGCAAGAACACAGTACAGGTAACATAATTCTTCTAGCCCAGGGGTTGGCAACCTAAGGCCCATGGGCCACAAGCGGCCCAGGGGGTTGTTTAACTGGCCCATGAGCCACCCCCAAACCAAGCTGCCTGCTCAGTGAGTCTCCACACGCTGAGCTAACCCGGCGCAGTGCGGTGTGGGGACTCGCTTCTGCAGCGTCGGAAATGGCGTCTGCGCAGAGGCTGGAAATCACGGGCAGGCGCGCGCATTCTGGCCCACGGAGGGATCTCTGCTGGAGTGAACTGGCCCAGGCGAGGTAAACCTTGCCAGCCCCTGATCTAGCTGGTATCACCTTTGTCTAGATATTTAAATTACTGGCCTTATTGTCAAGCTTTTTGTTACCCCTCTGCAAGAAGTTTATTTTTCTCTGCTATTCTACCTGAATTACTGCAAATCCATATAACCTGTTGAGTACTACAGTCCCCTTTGTGTATGTGAAATGACACACTGGTATTTCAGATGAGAAACAGAACTGCTCTCTGACGTCAAATCTCTACAATCACCAAGCAGACGGTTCTATATTTGCAAGCCTCAAAAGGTTTGGGGTTTAGATGATAAAGGGCACTGCTTTTTATAATCTATTATTAACTGCCATGTGTGTGTCTGTATATATTACCACCAGGATTTCTCCAAAGAGAAGCAAAGCACGTTTTAGACACAGAGTGATTAACTACTTTCCCCATCTCCACCTTTTATATATTGTTTACAAGAATAAATTCTTTAAAATACTGCTTCCAGTATTTCCCCATCTCTCAAATATCAGAATCCTACAGAACATTTTGGTTTTAGTACAAGCAATGTCTTTAAATAAGAAACATTTTTAGAACAAAATAATAGAACTCTTCGGTTGCTTTCAATAGATTCTGTTCAAATGCATTAAAATTTGGTTTTGAATGTCTCACCTGAATGGTTATTTTATAATTTATTGGGCTATCTACATTCTTTACTGCTGCTTCAGTGGTAAATAAAACCACTATAAACATGGGATTACACACACACACACACACACACACAAGCACACCCAATTAGTAATGTTGTTGTTGCAGTAATGGGGGGGGGGTATCTCAAAAGTAGGGCCATCACATTTGAAATAAGCAAAAAAGCACGTGCACACATCTTTGACCACACACTACTTTTTAAAAGATAAAACACATTTTATTTGGGCAATGAAAAATTAGACAGTAGCTATATTAAACAGCCAAATTCAACCAAGTCTACTGGCTCTCCTCCAGCCTAGACAAAAGGAGTGGGGTATCAATCTAAGATGGGTCACAACTGTCACCAGATTCTGCTGCAGAGCTCCCTTTCTCCTTGAAAATAGATAACTTTTCCAAATGATTTATTGAGTTAAGAATCCTTTTTCTCTCATCCTGAAGAACAATTGCACCAAGCAAAATTTTCTTTTGTAAGCCTGAGCTGAGCTAAGGAAGAATCTGCATCCTTTACCCTACAACAACTCCAACACTACTTGTGATCTGTTGCTTCAGTCTTCTATCCATAACAAAAAGTGCTGATCACAAACCAGCTGTGTTGCTTTTTGTGTTAGCACTCAATCACCGTAGGAAGAAATACCTGAGAGATTAATGAGATCTTTTTTCTTCTCATATTGCTCAGTTTATCTCATAAGATCTATTTCCTGTACTTTGATTTCAAGGAATGTCATCTCTCTGTTTCCACATTCCTCCAATTTTTCATTTTCTTTTGCTGTGCCCTCTCAGCAGTTTCTCAACATTGCCTCATTATGAGACAGAGAAATAATTGTTAACCTCATGTTTTCCCCATAGGTTCTGAAGTCTAACAGTGCAGTGAATCTGAAAACAGAAAAATACCCATTACACAAAAAGATACAAAAAGAGGGCCTTACACAGAACAAACCCAATTATTTGGAGATTGTCTATTCTGATGGGATTTTTCTATCAGACATGGATTATTTACTGAGATCTTCTAATCTGCTTTAATCTGCTTTAACAGCAGCCCAACATCAGAGTTCATCCAAGGTGGAGCAGAGAATCAGGTGAGAAGTCTTAGAATCATAGAATTGTGGATTTGGAAGGAACCCCAAGGCCATCTAGCCCAGCCCTCTGCCATGCCGGACTCTCCACTCAAGTATCCATAACAAATGGCTAAATATACAATCTTGATTGACATATTACAAATCTTCCAATTCACATTTTAAGCTCAAACTGTGATTCCTCAGCCCTTCTGCAGTTTACCTCTGCAAGACAGTAGAAAATGGCCTCAAGAAATGACTCTTCAAGAATGAGCATCCGGTAAGTTCAGCTGCATTGATGCATGGACCAGTTTTGGAATACTGCAGGTATCCAGTCTAGATGGTTCTGGGAAGGAGAAAATTCACTTTAAACCTATCAGTGAAGTGACTGAACAAGATGAGCAACCGTTTATTTTATGATTACATTTATATCTCATCTTATCTCCAAAGAGCTCAAGATGGCAGACATGGCTCTGCCCTCTCCATTGTACTGCACATGGCTGGTATGTTCTGTTTGGCTTGGTGGGTCACACACTGCGCAGACCCTGCCTTCCCTCAGTGCTGCTGCACAAACCCCTTAAGTAGGATATTATTTTGTATTTTATTTACCACATTTTTATTCAAGGAGCTCAGGGTTGCCAAGGGTCAAATTCTGAGGTTGTGGATTCATTTTCAGGAGGAGCCGTAGGAGAGTTCAGAACTGGAACTCATAGCTGCATTCACCCCAGTAACTTGGGGATTCCTATGGTAGAAATGCATTTTATAATGATGTCAAGTTCTACCTCTCTGTATTCTGCAATTTCAGTGGTGTCCAGATGCCATTACAATGTATATTTTCCCCCTGCATCACTAGCTCCTGGTGGTGGAGAATTGCAAAACATAATGCTGTAAGGACATGATTATAGTGAAAAAGAGGGAGAACTCCACCTAGGCTGCCAGCCCCTCCCCACCTTCCTTCCCCCAGGCACTGGAGAACGGTGAAATACTAAACTATCAGGATAATAACGACAGGCACCTGGCATATTTATATAGAATGGCATATTAAATGAATGAAGTCACTGATTTGAGAGTGGGGCAGGTTGGTTTTTTTGTTTTTGTTTTTTGTAAAATCTGCTCTTTTCAAGACCACCATCCTCTCTCTGCAGACCAGAGAATTACAGAATCATAGAATTGTAGAGTTGGGTGGGACCCCAAGGGCCATCTAGTCCAGCCCCCTGCAATGCAGGAATCTCAAGGAGGTGGTGGTAAAAACAGTTTCCAATTGCTTTTTTGAGATTTTTCAACTCTGGCTATTTCACACAGTTCTAGCTGGAACAATTTTGACAGTATGATTCACCTGAAGAAAAACTTCCTGCTCCTTATGATGTATTATTGAGGCTGCAACAAGCTTTATCGGTATTGCTTTCCACCTGTGCCAACCACTCCAGACATTGCCAGAAACTGGCATATATATATGTGTTTTTCATTTTCCTGGCCTTCCAAGCATGTCAGGTCAAATGCTCTTTAGCTCCAAAATTGATTTCTGATATCATATGATAGAAATTCACTACCGTGTATTTTTAAGAGGACTTTAGAAAGGGTATGTGATTGGCCCTGATAGACCTTGACACACTGAATGCTTGGAAGCAGCTATCCTTTGACCTTATCCTGCTAAATGCTTTTGTATCAGAGCAGCACTGCAATTGTACACCTATAGAATAGGTAATGAACTATCTTTTGTTGGACCAGTTGTAGCAGCTGAAATTGATTCCCCCCCCCCTTTTTTTTTTCTTTGCAAGCTGGATTCGGGGAGTCATGGCCAGCCCAAATCATAAAAAGTTTTAGTATCTGTCAAATGACCACCTTTTGTGCTTGATTGCCTGCTAAGGGTAGTTGATGTGTCTAAAATGAGACTTGATGGTTCAGAGCTATTACCAGCCAGGTCACAGCTGAGATCAGTATTCCGCCAGTATGTCTTTGGGGCAGAGAGAGAGAGAAAACAGCTTGGAACTGCAAAGTAGCCGGATCAGGGAGAAACAAGCCTGGCTCTTCCAGCTGGCTGGAAGGAGTTTTGGCCAGTTTGAAGCAGATGCTGCTGGTTGAGGGGAGCTCCCTCCCTCCCCACCCGTGTCTGTGTCTGTGTGTGTGTGTGTGTGCATTGCACATACAAGTATCCCTAACTTTAATCCAAAGATAAATGGACCCCTGTAGGGCTGTTCCTTGAATCTCTCACTTAAAAGAGAAGGACGGAAGGAAGTGGGTACGTTTAGCCAGAAATAGGAAGAGGGTTGGGGGGAGGGTGGCACACGTGATAAAGGTAAAGGGACCCTTGACCGTTAGGTCCAGTCACAGACGACTCTGGGGTTGCATGATAGTGCTCTTCAAACACCTAAATGGCTGTCACAAAGGCTGAACACCACTATACCCTTAAAGAACAACTGAAGCACATTATTTTGCTCAAATAATTCTGGGCTATGTGATTTAACCCTCACAACATTCTACTCCCAGCAACCCTTAACAAACTACAGTGCCCATAATTCTTCAAGTGGAGGATTGTGCTTTGAATGTGCTTTAAAGGTCTGTATGCAGCCAAAGACTTGCTTTCTGCTATCCCCACAGGGAATGACTCTGCCTAAGGGGCTTGAGAAGTTATGGGAGGGTAGATTTTGACTGGGCATTAGGAGAAACAACTCAACAGTAACAGCAGCTTGACAATGGGACCACCTTCTTTATAAGGGTGATATGCTCTTCCTGACTGGAGGTCAGCTGTCTGCTGGAGATGCTCTCACTCTGGGTTTCCTGCATCAGCAGAAGGTTGGACTCTATGGGTGGAAAGCTCCCTCCAAATCACAGTGGCAGGAGTGATTTCCTGCATGTACATCATGCTACACAATCATCTTCCCAAATTCACCTTAGCAGCTAAGTGGTATTTATTTGGTGGGGGCCCTTATGAAGTTGCAAGATTATAAAACAACAGTCAACAGTGTGATGCAGCAGCAAAAAAAGCTAATGCCATTCTAGGCTGCATTGACAGAAGTCTCGTGTCCAAATCAAGGGAAGTAATAGTATGACTCTCTACTGCCTTGGTCGGACCACACATGGAATGCTGTGTCCAACTCTGGGCATCACAATTTAAGAAGGTTGTTGACAAGCTAGAACATGTGCAGAGGAGGGCAACCAAGATTATCAAGGGTCTGGATCCAAGCCTTATGAGGAACGGCTGAAGGAGCTGAGTATGTTTAGATTGGACAAGAGGAGACTGAGAGGAGATAAGATAGCCATTTTCGAATAACTCAAGGGATGCCACATGGAAGAGGAAACAAGCTTGTTTTCTCCTGCTCTGAAGGGTAGGACTCAAACTAAGGGCTTCAAGTTACAAGAAAGGAGATTCCAACAAACATCAGGAAGAACTTTCTGACAGTATGAGCTGTTTGACAATGGAACGGTCTCCCTTGGGAGGTTGTGGTCTGTCCTTCCTTGGAAATTTTTAAGCAAAGGTTGGGTGGCCATCTGTTATAGTGGAAATTCCTGCATTGTATGGGGTCTGACTAGCTGACCCTTGGAGTCCCTTACAACTCTGTAATTCTATGATTCTATGAATAATGAAGCAATCAGCCACTAGGTATTTGCAATTCCTTCCCAATTTTTATGCTTCTTCCAAATCCTGCATCAGAACTGGTGTCCTGGCCCCATTTCCAGTTTATTCTGAACTCAAGAAACGTGCCCAATGCAATGCTATATATATTGAATAAGTACTACTTATTATCTCCCCAAAGACAACGAAATGGAAAACAGTGTGACACATATGAACTTGATAATGTGATTTACATGTGAAAGTGCCCCTATGGTTTGATTTGCATATGAAAGAATCCCAAGACACAAAACAAAGGATTAGAAAGCATGGCAAGAGTGCTATTAGCATAGAGAACAGAGATTGTCCTACAGACCAACCTTTTTAAAGAATTTCGGTATATTTATCACTCACAAGTAGATAGCTCTAGTGGGTTTTTACTGCTGTAAAGGAAGGGGAGGGGAGAGAAAAAGTTTTTTATCATCTAAAAGGGAGGCACACTCACTGAAGACATAAATGTCTGGATCTGCAGTCAGTTCTCCTTGACTTTTGCTCCGCCACTCCTTTAATGTGCGCATTTCAACAAATAGCAGGATCTGCCTACCCTGGCTGATGCAAATGTGTGTGAATATGACTTAGCATCCCAAAAGCAGAGTCCATTACAGAGGTGGTGAAAGATTCGTCTCACTAGTAGAACACAGGATGGCTACGTCTGTCCATCCAGCTGATCCAAACCAAACTGAATTCATTGGCATAGAGAATTCAATATTCTAACAGCTCCCCATGCACCAAACCCCATGGAAACAAATGCTCCCTAGTTATACCAGCCTGGTGATAATAAAACATTATTGGATGATATAGTTGGACAGACTGTAAATAATAGAGAGATGGGCTCCCTTTCCATCACTATGGATGGAGCATCATCTCACTAAAACCCTGTCACCAAGGAAGAGCATCGAGGTCAAGGAACCCAGGAAAACACGATCCACAGATGTGCTACCTGTCTGCACCTATCTGCCATTAAGAGGGGGTCAGGGAAGGGGGGAACACCCCACCCTCTTTCATGAGCATCCGCAGGTCTCTTGCGAAGCACCTGAGCAGTTCCTGTGGCAGCAAGCTATGACAAAGATCTGCCTTGCACTCTGAGGTTTGAAGGCCAGGATCATAAGGTATGTTCAGCCTGGATAAGAGATGACTGAGAGGAGATACGACAGCCATCTTCAAATTTCTAAAGGGCTGACCCATGGAAGATGGAGCAATCTTAGTTTCTCCTGATACAGAGGGGAGGACCTGAACTAATCAAGTTACAAGAAAGGAGATTCTCAGTTTACAAAAGTACGTGCATTGTAAACCTTTAAAAAAATATTTTAAAAGAAAGAAAGAAAGGAAGGAAGGAAGGAAGGAAGGAGATTCCCACTAAACATAGGAAGAACTTTCTGATGCTAAGAGCTGCTGGACAATGGAATGGGCTCCCTTGGGGAGTGGTGGACTATCCTTCCTTGGGATTTTTTAAGCAGAGGTTGGATGGCCATCTGTCATGGATTCTTTAGTTGAGATTCCTGCATTGCAGGGGGTTGAACTAGTTGATCCTGGGGGTCCCTTCCAACTCTACAGTTTTGTGATTCTATGTAATCAGGAAGGTGAGGGTCTGGCTACAGAGAAAAACTCTCAGGCTCTGCCAGAGGAGACCACATGTTCTAGCATATGGGAACTTTTTTTTTACCAATTTCTAGTTTGTCTTCATTGGCTTCAGTGTCCTTCCAACACCAGCACACAAGTGCTGCAAACCCTTTTCTATATCAACTATAGTCCTCTTCCAGCTGAGGATTCAGGTTGCTTGGCCCACATATATGAAGAATGGTCCTTGCACACTGGAGGGGGTGGCTAGGAAGTGTTTTACCACGTTTCTCACAACTTATGTTCCATAACAAGAGCTATGCTTAAACCACACTGTTGTCTGCTAAAAAGATAAAGATAAAGGACCCCTAACAGTTAAGTTCAGTTGCGAATGACTCTGGGGTTGCGGCGCTCATCTCGCTTTACTGGCCGAGGGAGCCAATGTTTGTCCGCAGACAGCTTCCAGGTCATGTGGCCAGCATGACTAAGCCGCTTCTGGCAAAACCAAAGCAGCGAAGGGAAACACCATTTATCTTCCCGCTGGAGGGGTACCCATTTATCTACTCACACTTTGACATGCTTTTGAACTGCTAGGTTGGCAGGAGCTGGGACCAAATAACAGGAGCTCACCCTGTTGCGGCGATTTGAACCGCCGACCTTCCGATCAGCAAGCCCAAGGCTCAGTGGTTTACACCACAGTGCCACCCACATCCCTGGTCTGCTACTCATTAGTAAATGACAGTGTCATAAAGGGTGTCATGGAAGGAGGAAGACAAGGAAGAACAGAGCTCAGGAAACGCTTTATGTGCACAGAATGAATCCCCCACCCCTCTTGTGAAAACAATCTTCTTGGTGCTATCTTGGGCAAGTCACACATTCTCAGCCTTCTCATCTGTAAACGAAATGTGGTGATGGCTGCAAACTTGGATGGCTTTAAAATGAATTGAGACAAATTCCTGGGTGAGAAGACTATCGATGGCTGCTAGTGCTGGTGGCTGTGCATTTCCCCTTGTATCAGAGGCCGTATGCCAACGAATGCCAGCTGCTATGGAACATGGGCAGAAGAGTGTGCTGGTGCTGATAACTTGCTTATGGGCACCTGGTTGACCACTGTTTGGTCATACCCAGCAGGGCTCTTCTTACATGATGTTCTTAAGTAGGAATAATAATACTTGCCTATTTAACATGGTTGTCATAAGTGCTACCCAAGAATATATGTTCTTGTATTACCTGCTTGATAATAGGTAATGGTAAAGGACCCCTGAACGGTTAAGTCCAGTCAAACTTGACTATGGGGTACAGCGCTCATCTCTCTTCAGACCAAGGAAGCCGGTGTTTGTCCACAAACACTTTTCTGGGTCATGTGGCCAGCAGGACTAAACTGCTACTGTCACACAGAGGACCGTGACAAGTGCATGGAAATGCCATTAACCTTCCCACCACAGTGGTACCTATTCATCTACTTGCGCTTGACATGCTTTTGAACGGCTAGGTTGGCTTGGTAATATCACCTGCTTGGTGAAGGAAAAACAATTAAACTGGCACACTCTTCTAAGACCGGGGTGTGTGTGTGTGTGTGTGTGTGTGTGTGTGTGTGGGCTATAAGACTGGTACCTTCCTTCGACCTTTGCAATAGGATGTAGTTTCAAGCCAGTTTCATAAAAACACATGACCGTGCCCTGTAGGATTTATATTTCTTAGGATGTATTCCACTCTGCTTACCAGGCAGTAAGTTTCCACAGTTGCCAATCAGATGCCTTTAAGAAGCCCATGAGCAGGGCATAAGAACAATCGCTCCCTCAGCCTTACTTCTGAGAAGTAAAGGATTATGCTGTTAGACTTATGCTTTGCAGTGGGGACATGGCATGGCCTTAATTGTATAATCCTGTACATTTCTACTAAAAAGTATGGCTCAAGTTCAATTGGACTTACTTATAGATAAGTATATATACTGTAGGATTTCCACTGAAGCAAAAGGAAACATGTGTGTAACTCCATTCATTGGTGTTTTTTTACCACACACACATATAGTAGTAGCCTTTAAGCAGAATTGTCCATTACATGCAAATACTGTTCATTTTGTGATGTGAGATCACTTAGTATGATTGCACTTTTTGTTCGGTAACTGGACAAAATTCCAAGCCACTTCACGAGATGGAGACCACTTAACACAAATATTTGCATGTAATGGGCCATTTTACTTAAAGAGCCCAATGTAACTTTAGAAACAAATTAAGAGCAGAAAGAGTTCACATGATGCTATAAGAACAGCCTTTGTGAACATGCACAGAAAAAAGCAGCAAAGGACATACGGGATATGGGGCCACTGAAAGCCATCTCAACTATACACACTCTAGATCTGATAAACGACCCTTTTCTTAATGGTTTCTGTCCAATTTGTACATACGTAGTTAATTTGACACTATGCCGTAGTCTACTAAGCTACTCTGTTATCAAAAGAATGTTGCCCTTTCCCCATTTATCAGCGACTTTGTGCCCTTTAAAATAGAGAAAAGGGACATGCACTCAATAATTGAGATACACAGAATGATTCAAAGAGTTTTCTGGAGGCCAGTATGTGGAAATGTGGCATTAGTACATCCCTATGCGGGAATGAAAGAGTTGCCATGTGCTATGTAAGCTTATCAGCTTTGGTGTTTCCAGAAACATGAAAACTCCAAAACATATTTTCAAGAGGGTATAGTCATAACATCTTCTAATACATGTTTAATTTTGTTTTTACTTGGAGGTTACCTTTGCTTAGATAACTGCTTTGTCCCATTCTGCTGCAGAAGGAGATCAGAACACAAATGGAATAAGAATGAATCTACATGTAAAAACTTCACCCAGGAATGCCCCACCACCTGTGACCATAAATTGCAGTGTGATCTTTGTTTTGTTCTTGGCATAACTCCACACTTGAGATTTAAAACCTGTGTGATATCTTCATAGGACCATGAAGCATGCTGAGGCTATGAGGCAAATTGTCCCCACATAATATTTATTTAAAATATTTTCTCCCACAAAGTAGGATTGAAGGAAGTGCATATTAGTAAATCATCACAAAACAGTCATTATAAAAACAAAATAATTTACCATTACATGCAACTTTCAGTAGCAGCAAAATAAGTACGTATATAAATCCAAAGGCAGAAGCAAAAACTGTATTGAAAGGGAAATTTAGAAACTTACAACCAATGAATTAAGCTTCCCACCAAAGGAATGATAGAACTCCTAGCCTTTCACCAGCTGTTTATTATGGATAGCTGTCTTAGACATAATTGATGGATATCAATATTTATAATAATAAACACATATTGTGAGAATGATTCTTTGGGACTTGGACAATCTGTACAAAGCAAGTTGTGTGATTCAACAGTGGTCACTGAGAGACTCCCAGTCCAACGAAGGCACTCCTGAAGACGCCTCAGCCAAGTGCATTGCAATAATCAGTAATGCTCTTCTGCAGCTAATTTGTGTTATGGGTTTATTTGGAAATTTTCTCCTTATTCTGCAGACAGAAGCTTTGCCCTTATGGCACTTCTATTTTTTTATTCACTTCCATTTAGTGAATTGCATTGCCTTTCAATGCCCACTAATTGTGCAATTTGCAGCTCCAGCTTTGAAGTGTGTGTGTGTGTGTGTGTGTGTGTGTGTGTGTGTGTGTGTGTAGGTCACTCTATTTGTACAGACTTGTGGTTCACATCCTGTGGACTGCAGACCCACAGTTATCCCAAGGGGTCCGCGATTAATACTCTTCCAGACAGTGCTTGGTTTAGTTCTTCTGCCACGCTCTTCTTCACAGCAGCAACATCTCCAAGAACCTTGCTTATCTCCAGGAGTGCTGCTTGCATCTGCTGCAAAGTGCAGGAACACAGTTCAACAGCTTTGGCCTGTGTCTTCCTCACTTCCCTTGCTGATGCTCAGTGAACTTCAAAGAGCCTGGCACTGAGGGGCAGGAAATCAGTACTTTGGGGGCTGCATTCCCCGCTTTGCCATATTGTTTGTGGAGGCACATTTTGCCCAGGGCCTTTTACGTTGCACCACACAAAGGACTTATTAGTGGGAAGCAGAATACAGCTTGGCAGCTTAAAGACCCCAATTTGATTTCAGCGGGCTTTGCATTGTGGACCATTGGTGGGCTTTCTGCAGAAGAATTGCTTGTTGAATTCTGTTTCCTTGGTTTACTTCTGGTGCCTTATTGGAATAAATTCTATGGCTGGGGCTTTCCCCCTGGTTTCCCCCCCTGGTTTAGGTGATTTGGGGAGTAGATCTTTGGGGGCAGGTTGTTGTCCTAAGTGGCATTCGCTGCCCATGCCCTCCAGCTTTTAAGAACAAAAAATACTAATAAATACATAAATATAAATATTTAATTATATATAAAAATAGATTTAATTATAGGGATTAAGGATTGCATTGAAATATTAAGTCTTTTCTAGGTACATTAATGGCAATAAATGTTTCCATTTTAATTCTTTTGGGATTACAGTGGTCCCTTGGGTTAAGAACTTAATTCATTCCGGAGGTCCGTTCTTAAGCTGAAACTGTTCTCAACCTGAGGTACCACTTTAGCTAATGGGGCCTCCCGCTTCCGCCGCACCGCCCAAGCATGATTTCTGTTCTCATCCTGAAGCAAAGTTCTTAACCTGAAGCACTATTTCTGGGTTAGCGGAGTCTGTAACCTGAAGCGTATGTAACTTGAAGCGCATGTAACCCAAGGTACCACTGTATGTCAACTCAGTTCCGTTGGAAATAAATAAACAAGTAAAATTGCATTTTGTTCAGATCGATTGGTAAATTGCATTGTTGATTGTTGCTGGGGAAATAAATGAATGTATTTATAATTATAAATAAAAAACGTATCTTTCATACCTTTTTAAATTCATTAATTGGGTTGATCAGTGAGCATATTTGTGAAAGAAATAAATGAATTTGTATTTATAAAAAAACATATCTTTTAAATTAATTAACTGGATTGATCAGGGGGCATACTGGAGAAAGAAATGAATTTATGTTTATAAATAACAAATATATATTTAACACCTTTTGGAATTAATTGCTTGGGTCGTTGATTAGAGAAATAAATAAATTATTTTTTTTCTTTCTTTCTTGATTCTGCCACATCCATGAATTTCTTCAAAAGTGCTACTAAGTTCATAAAAATTGTTTGTCATTTTGTATTTTCTCAATTAATGGAGCCTAAAATTGCAACAGTTAGCATGTGGGGCTCTATGAATTTTTTTGAGATTAGAAAAAGGCTTCTCACACAAGCAAAGGTTGGAAAATGCTCATATAGATGAAGGGCAGGTTATAATTTTTTAAAAAATAACAGTAATAATAATTACAATAAAGCCTCAGCATTTATATGGGAACCTTAAAGGAGGAATGATGGAAGAAGGGGTTCAGCGCCTGCCCAGCCCCTGCTTCAAGGCAGAAGCAAAACAAATGCGCAGGCTCCTAACATTGCTCCCCCGAGAGCAAAACTAGTGGGTTTATTTTGTTTTTCCTTTTAATAGCTTCTCTTGGGTGCTTTATGGACCAGATCTCTCATCTGAAGTGTCTGATCCCAAGACATAAATTAATTTTAGATGCACCTTTTATCCTTTGTGGCTGCTAAGGCAGTGCTCACTATTTGTTTTCGTTGCCATGGAGATAATTGACTTCCTGCAGTGGCAGAAGCCTTGTTTGGGGTATTAAAAGGGTTTGGGTCCAGGGATTCTTTAATTTTCATGTGGCGAGAAAAAGTCATTTCATCAACAAAACCTTCATAAAAAAAACCCTCTCCCCTCATAATTTGTATCACTCTCTTTATAACCCTGTGAGCATTTTCTTTGTTTCCCCATGTGCTCCATTTTGTAGCTCTCCCTGCACACTCCACAGTAGCTGCTAAAACCACAGCAAGAGACATATTGCCTATGCATTACAATTCTGCAAAAATTGGTCAGGCAAAGTCTCCCTCCAGAATACTATTTGGCAGCATTGTAAAGCAACAGCAGACCTATAATAAAACAGCTGATTGCCAAGGCGCACAAGAATGGAATGGAATTTGTGTGCGTACACACACACACACACACACACACACACAGCACCTCATCCTAGGGTTGCACCAAATATTCTCCAGTTTCAAAATTAGTTCAAAATTAGCATATTCAACAAAGGTGAACAAATCACACACACACACCCCACGTCTCCCCCCAAACCCTCATTGATCATGTGTGTTGATTTTACAGTGCTTGCTGACTTCTTCTTCTCTATTCTCTTTATCTCCTTTGCCAACAGGGGCATCTCCTGCTTGCAGTGCTGCAGGTGCAGAACCCCCAAGGTGGGTTAAGGATAAATAAGAAATGCAGTAGCAGCAATCAGCAAGGCTGCCCTGATCAGTCACTTCCAAAACCCAAACTCTTGAGAAAAGCTGCAGCTGCAGCTGCCACTGCCACTGCTACCACCCTGTGGCCCTAAGAGAGGATTGAATCTTTGCTAGTAGCCCATCCCCACCATTCCTCCTGCTCCTTCTCCCATCTGCTGCAGCCCACATCCATGGAGAAGGCAGGCTGCAGCAACTCCTGCTTGGTAGGCAGGGGCAGGCAGGCTTAGTGGTTAGGGTGATGAGGCAGAATGGCCACGGCTTGCTTGTCCTATGCTCTCCTGTGCCCTTGCCTGCCCATTCTGGTGGCGTGTGGAAGAGGGATCATCAGAAGGAGGAGCCGCCAATGCTGCCCAAGGAAGAATGGGCTGCATGTCTTGCTCACACATCTGCTGGACCAGGTATATAAACAGCAAAGGAAACTAAGAGCGGCAGCTAAGCGGGGCGGGGGGGGGGGATAAGTGGCAGAGGTGGGGGCAGCTTCTTCTTCTTGTCACCCATTTTGTTGCTGTTGCAGTGGGCAAACAAGCAAGCAGCTTTCTTGCCATTCCTTCCCAGCTCTCTTCTCCATGCATAGGCTGGGAACACACTGAGGTGGTAGCAAGTTCTGCTGCTGCCCTTAGGCTTCTGTGCACCTACAGCTGTCTGCATAAAGAGCCTACGTGTGTCCACAGTGGCCCTTTTCAGGTCTTCCTCTGAATGCACAGACATCGGGGGTGGGAGGGAGAACCGGATTAATAGACCCAGTCCCACTTCCCAGTCTGCATGTGCAACCTGTCTGTGCCTGAAGGTGCCCAAGAGGCTAATAATGCAAACGGAAAAGGACCTGTTGCTGTCATTCCATCAGCCGCAGCAACTGGGAAGGAAGGCGGAGGACACCAAGAAACAAAAGGCACTCAAGAGCAGTGCAAATGTTTATTACAATGAGGGTATGACTGAAAGAAAAGGAGGGCCAGCACTTGAAGGGTGAGGCTTCCGCTGTTCAGTACTGCAATATGTCTGTTACAATTGCCGCAAATGGATGTGTGTGGGGGGGGGTACTTTTCAACACTTGCAAAAGGAACACACACAGATCAAGACAAAAAAATAAACTGGCTCCGTCCTGCTTTATAACCCCAATGCATACACTTACCTGAGTGACGGCAGCACTGCTTTCTCAAAGCTGCACCCCAAGCTGCTTCACTAATGTACTAAGTATAGGACCACTTTTTAAAGAAGAGAATTGGGAGGAGCAGCTCCACCCAATCTGCACAACTTACTGGACAGGAGCGAATGAGGTCCAAAGACTCTTGGCACAGGGAATGAGTCTCTGGATGCTGCAACAGCACCTGGGAACACCAGGGTCTGGAGGAAATGAAACTCCATTACCTGGGTGTGGGGTGAGGAAGCAAGTCGCCCAGTTGCAGAGTTTATCCTACCACTATAGCCAACACACTGGGTGTAAGCTGAGGTGGTAATATGGAGAGCATAAAGTGAAGTCCTTTATTGCCTTTACTGTCATTGTTAGAATAAACTACTACTGTTTGAAACCATAGGTGGGAATACAAACTTAATTTACTTCCAGCAACTGGACAGATAAAACAGAAGCTCTCTGGGTTGATTGCTTGTTGCTTTGCCCTTGGCTAACCTCTCTTGCTCATACGCATTACATCAGTGTGACTGATGAAAGATATCATGGTACGCAGACAAGAATAAAACTCTAGTGTAAGAAGAGCCCTCTTGGATCAGGCCAGAGGCCCATGTAACCCAGCATCGTGTTCTGACAGTGGCCAATCAGATGCCTATAGGAAGCCACAAGCAGCACCAGACTACATTTCCCCCACTTTTGCTCCCTACCAGCTACAATTTGGAGACATGCTACTCAGATACTAGAGGTAGCTAACATTGCTAGTAGCCACTGATGGCCTTATAGAATCATAGAGTTGGAAGAGACCACAAGGGCCATCGAGTCCAACCCCCTGCCAAGCAGGAAACACCATCAGAGCACTCCTGACATATGGTTGTCAAGCCTCTGCTTAAAGACCTCCAAAGAAGGAGACTCCACTACACTCCTTGGCAGCAAATTCCACTGTTGAACAGCTCTTACTGTCAGGAAGTTCTTCCTAATGTTTAGGTGGAATCTTCTTTCTTGTAGTTTGGAACCATTGCTCCGTGTCCGCTTCTCTGGAGCAGCAGAAAACAACCTTTCTCCCTCCTCTATGTGACATCCTTTTATATATTTGAACATGGCTATCATATCACCCCTTAACCTCCTCTTCTCCAGGCTAAACATGCCCAGCTCCCTTAGCCGTTCCTCATAAGGCATCGTTTCCAGGCCTTTGACCATTTTGGTTGCCCTCCTCTGGACACGTTCCAGTTTGTCCGTGTCCTTCTTGAACTGTGGTGCCCAGAACTGGACACAGTACTCCAGGTGAGGTCTGACCAGAGCAGAATACAGTGGCACTATTACTTCCCTTGATCTAGATGCTATACTCCTATTGATGCAGCCCAGAATTGCATTGGCTTTTTTAGCTGCCGCGTCACACTGTTGGCTCATGTCAAGTTTGTGGTCAACCAAGACTCCTAGATCCTTTTCACATGTACTGCTCTCAAGCCAGGTGTCCCCCATCTTGTATTTGTGCCTCTCATTTTTTTTGCCCAAGTGCAATACTTTACATTTCTCCCTGTTAAAATTCATCTCGTTTGTTTTGGCCCACTTCTCTAACCTGTCAAGGTCGTTTTGAAGTGTGATCCTGTCCTCTGGGGTGTTAGCCACCCCTCCCAGTTTGGTGTCATCTGAAAATTTGATCAGGATGCCCTTGAGTCCATCATCCAAGTCGTTGATAAAGATGTTGAATAAGACCGGGCCCAAGACAGAACCCTGTGGCACCCCACTAGTCACTCTTCTCCAGGATGAAGAGGAACCATTGATGAGCACCCTTTGGGTTCGGTCAGTCAGCCAGTTACAAATCCACTGAGTGGTAGCATAGTCAAGTCCACATTTTACCAGCTTCTTTACAAGAATATCATGGGGCACCTTGTCAAATGCCTTGCTGAAATCAAGGTAGGCTACATCCACTGTGTTCCCTTCATCTACCAGGCTTGTAATTCTGTCAAAAAATGAGATCAAGTTAGTCTGACATGACTTATTTTTCAGAAATCCATGCTGACTATTGGTGATCACAGTATTCCTTTCTAGGTGCTCACAGACTGTTTGCTTAATGATCTGCTCCAGAATCTTCCCTGGTATTGATGTCAGACTGACTGGGCGGTAATTATTTGGGTCCTCTCTTTTCCCCTTTTTGAAAATAGGGACAACATTTGCCCTCCTCCAGTCTGCCGGGACTTCGCCTGTTCTCCAGGAATTCTCGAAGATGACTGCCAGTGATTCTGAGATCACATCTGCCAGTTCTTTTAATACTCTTGGATGCAGTTCATCTGGCCCTGGAGACTTGAATACATCTAAACTAGCCAAGTATTCTTGTACTATCTCCTTAGTTATTCTGGGCTGTGTTTCCTCTGCTGAATCATTTGCTCCAAATTCTTCAGGTCGGGCATTGTTTTCTTTATCAGAGAAGACTGAGGCAAAGAAGGCATTGAGGAGTTCAGCCCTTTCTGTGTCCCCTGTTTGCATTTCACCATCTTCTCCTCTGAGTGACCCCACTGTTTCTTTCTTCTTCCTTTTGCTACGAACATACCCATAAAAGCCTTTTTTGTTGCTTTTAACCTCTCTAGCAAGCCTGAGTTCATTCTGTGCTTTAGCTTTTCTGACTTTGTGTCTACACGTGCTGGCTATTTGTTTGAATTCCTCTTTGGTGGTTTCCCCCCTTTTCCATTTTTTGTACACATCCTTTTTTAATCTTAACTCAGTTAAAAGTTCTTTAGATAGCCACCCTGGCTTCTTTAGGCACCTTCCATGTTTCCGTCTCATTGGTATTGCCTGAAGTTGTGCTTTTACTATCTCCCTCTTAACAAACTCCCAGCCATCATGAACTCCCTTTCCTTTTAGTATTACTGTCCATGGGATTTCACCCAGCACTTCCCTAAGTTTTATGAAGTCGGCTTTCTTAAAGTCAAGAAATTGAGTCCTAGTATGCTTGGCTGCTCCTTTCCGCTGTATAGTAAACTTCAGAAGAGCATGACCACTCGCGCCTAATGATCCTTCCACTTCTACCCCACTAACCAGGTCATCAACATTGGTTAGGACCAGATCTAAAATGGCTGTTCCTCTTGTTGCTTCTCCCACTTTCTGGACAACGAAGTTGTCTGCAAGGCCAGTGAGGAATCTGTTTGACCTTATGCTCTTGGCTGAGTTTGACATCCAGCAGATATCCGGGTAATTGAAGTCCCCCATTACTACTATCTCCCTTCCTTTTGCATGCTTGGCCATCTGTTCCAGGAAGGCATCATCTATGTCCTCCGTTTGGCTTGGGGATCTATAGTAAACTCCCACAATGAGAAAAATTCCTTCCAGTAGCACCTTAAAGACCAACTGAGTTAGTTCTAGGTATGAGCTTTCGTGTGCATGCACACTTCTTCAGATAAGTGTGCATGCACACGAAAGCTCATACCTAGAACTAACTCAGTTGGTCTTTAAGGTGCTACTGGAAGGAATTTTTTTATTTTGTTTTGACCATGGCAGACCAACACGGCTACCTATCTGTAACTCCCACAATGAGGTCCCTGTTATTCTTCTCTCCCTTAATTTTGACCCAAATGCTCTCACTTTGGCTTTGAGAGCATAAATCTTGGATCTCTTCACAGGTATACACATCCCTGACATGTAACGCCACTCCTCCTCCTTTCTTGTCTGGTCTGTTTCTCTGAAATAGATTGTATCCCTCCATTATTACATTCCAGTCGTGGGACTTATCCCACCAGGTTTCAGTGATGCCTATTATGTCATATTTAGTTTGGTGTACCAAGAGCTCAAGCTCATCTTGTTTATTTCCCATGCTTTGCGCATTAGTGTACAGACATTGAAGTCCATTAATCATTCCACTCCTTAGATTTGTCAAATTCCCTTTGAAGGCTGTTCAAGTTGGTGAGCATTACTCCACACAGTGGTACTGCAGAGAGGAACCTCCAGCCTTCAGGTCCAATTCAGCTCCGCAGGGGTCCTCATCATTAGGGCTGCCCTACGCCCCAGTTTTCCCCGACTGCGAATGGGACTGTTAAAATGGCGTCTGGGTGGATTTTCGCTGAATTGGCAAAATGTCCAGGAAAACACAGAGGTATGGAAACCAGGGTGATTTTTTAATTTAAAAGCTTTAAAAATCTCCCAAAAGCCCAATGGCTCAACAACTTCGGGGCGGTGGAGGCGAGGAGGTCAACAATTTTGTTTAGATTTTCACTTTTGGGAATTTGGCAACCGTAGTGCTTTCTAAGTCCGTGTCCAATTGCTGCTGCTGTTCTGCTGCTTTCCCCAGGAAAAGTCACTTTTTAATGCTGAATTGGAACTAATGGCAATTTGCAGATTGTCATTTGCTCTGATTCAGTGGTAAAGAGCAGGTTTTTGTATGGAAAGCACTGGTGGAGAGGGATGCTTGGACAGGGAGCTTTAAAGAGCAGGCCTGTGCCTAGCAAAGGTAAGTATGGAAGAGCCCTGGGTCTCTCTCAGAAGCTGACAGCACAATGAAGAAGCAACTTACTTATTTGAATCTCTCTTTGGGATCAGAGAAATAATAGTTCTTAGACTATATAAACAAGTAAGAACTTAAAGAAAACTGGACCGCATTGCTCATTGTTTAAGAGCAATGTGTTGGTTTGTATGTACAACTTTTTGTAACAAATTTAAAGACAATTTGCAGTAAAACTTTGGAACTCTTTCTTGGTGTGGAGAGCTTATTGAGTCATACTCTGCTGCCAGCCTTTTGCAAGATGCATCTCCTCAGAAGAGGCAATGTAGCCTGCAAATTTCATCCAATTCTGGTCAAAAGTAAAATACAAAACAAAACAAAAACTGATAGACGGTTCCTTTGGGGGGGGGGAGAAGAAACAAATCACATTTTAGCAGTGTCCAGCACAGAACTGCAGGACCTATTTGCTTGTAATTCATCAAGTTTTATCCATTGGGCGACCCTACTCTGCTGGCAAATTAGACCCACATGTCAAAACACAAAAGGTTACAGCCATTATTTGATGTCCCAAAAGTGAATGCAGATGGTAGGGAATGAAGCTCTCTCCCCACCAAGCTCCATAAGGCAGCCTCTGAACAGGTCTAAGCCAAATTGTGCTTTTTCATAGCTTTTCATATTAAGCAGCACAGTAAAACAGAAGGTCATCCAATTGATATGGAAAGAGCATCACATTATCTCTACTACTGGGATACATTTAAAAGCACAAACAAGTCCTCACCCCCTGGGCAAAAGCTTACTTTGAGAATCCAGGTTCAGCAAGGATTATAGTCTACTACCAAGCTAGAAATATGAATAAACCAGGTCCATATTTACATAACTTCCCTATTAATCACATCATTAGCCTCACAGTCCCAAGGTGCTGCTTCAAAGACTAAAGACTATGACCTGCAAAGGAACAGGGCCATTGGAATTGGGCTAAGGTGGCATTTCCTTGCCAGCTCAGAAGATCCCCCAAAGAAGGATGGGGAGTCTATTTTGCCTCACAGAATATGTGCCATTTGTTTCTTAAAATGACAAGCCCTTCTCAGCAAAGGAAAGATGAAAAATAAAAAATCAATAGTACAAATGGAAATCTTTAAAAGCAAGTCATACAGAGACAACCCCCCTGAAAAATCCCCCTCAGTTCTTTTTAGTGTGCTACACAAAATCAATCTGCAGTGACCGGAAGAGTGAGCCATCCTCACCCCTCTGACAGCCAGAGAAGGAAAAAAGAGAGAAGGAAAATTTAGCTCTTCTTTTGCTTTCCCAAGGCTTTAATAGGCTTTTGAGCTAGGAGGGCACTAGAATCACCCTTGTAAGTTTTTATCAATTCATCCTTTTCCCTGAATGAGGACAGATATCAGAGCATTGCTCCATGGGTAACTTAGTGCTATTCTGTGATTTGTGTTCATATCTGCATCTGCAATTTTGCTCTCCATGAGACACATACTACCACTGATACTGCACATTTTTACCATTCTTTCAAATTGTGGCCTTATCTGCATTTAAAAACTCAACATTTGGTACGGTGTTGATTCATACCATTTCATTCACTCTTATTTTGTTTAAGACTCCTGTCCTGAACGCTTGTACCTGCTCATATGCTCCTCTTACTGTTCCCATGTCAGAATCCTGTCATGTATCTGGATTGTGTTGGCTTTATGTATTCCATCCACATCGGCTGGGACAGGAACTGGAAGTCTTGGTCTTCTCCAACTCTGTCAAAGATTGGAATACCCAAAGCTACTGCCCTAAGTGTAGACAACGTGGTTTGGCAAAGAGCATATTTCATGCAGGTACACTAGGACTGATCCTCAGAACAGCAATTGTTTTCTTTCCTGCCTGCTCAGTCCTAGACATCTCTACCTGAAAGGAAGTTCCACTGAGTTAAATGGGGCTTCCTCCCAAGTAAGTGGGGCAAGGATTGCAATCCAGGACATTAGACCTGACAAGCAAGTAGAAAAGTCATTTACAACACATTGATTCCCAAATGGTTTAAAATATGTTGATCTACAGTCCCAGTAAGCTCTGTGGCAGACATATTCAGTTTGCACTCCAGGGAACCCTGTGGTTCCTTGGGAGCATCTCAGGAGTTCCTCAGTGACATGATCAGCAACAGCGAAAAAGCATCACTGGAAATCAGCTCCCTCAACACAGATCTTCTCCAGAAAATTGAAGCATGAAGGTGTTATCTGGTGTACTGTTAGTAAATATGTAGGGAAGAAGCAGCCCAACACAGCTGGATGACACCCCACTTTACCTAGAACAAACCTTATAATCCTTTGTCCATCATCTAGGGCTTTTCTTGCAGACTAGCTGGAGTTCCCTGACAGGCACCTATGAGGAAAGGATTGCTTTTAAATTGATATGAGGTTTGAAAACCACGGCTTGGGCTGGAGTGTGGTGGGGGAACCCAGCAACACTGTAGGAAGAAATATGTATACATACTAGTATAATTGAATACAGCAGGTGTAATAAAATAATCAAATACAACCCAAGTACTATTATATTTACAGGAAACTAGAATGCATATACTACATTTCATGAGCCATGCTGTTTCTACTGCATTATAAAATCCTGAATGAGAAGATCTGATTTTTGTATTATAAAAAGGTCAAATTGCATCTAGTGCTTTCCGGTAAAGAAGACTTTCAGTGGTTTACTAGAATGTTAATATATCTAAAACCGCTGAGACCCAATATTGTGGTCTTTCACAATGATTTACAGTAGATGGAACTGACAATTGATCTCGGCAGCTCTTTAATACACAGAATTTTACTAAGTAGCAAAAAAGAAAATATGTGTTGAAGATAGTATATTCGCAGGTATAGATGCAGTCAAATCTATTGGATTTGAGGCTCTGCATTCAAATCACTCATGATCAATATATATTACAATCTTAAGTTTATATAGGGTTGCCATATGTCCAGGAAAACCTGGACATGTCCTCTTTTGGGGGGCCAACATGCCCCAGAAGCAGAAGCGCCACAGCAGAGTGAAGCCTGGGCGGAGCTGGGGTCCTGCCTCCCCTCAGGCTGGAAGCAGCTTCGACTGTCCTTCTTTTGCTCTTCAAGATGTGGCAAACCTAGTTTATATTGGCTTTTTTATGTCAACCGGAGCTTTAAAATGATTACAAGTTTGGTGGGTGGCAAAAAATACATTGCTGGAGCCTCTCTTTTCTGACTATTCCCAACCCACCCTCATTAATTCAGTATTTACACAACAGAATGCAGAGTTTCATAAGTTTACAAGAGGTTTCTGGTATATGCAGCCTTCATTGATCTGCTACTGCAATAACATTTCTTTTTATGACAACAAGCTCATGTAAAAATGGCCCAATCCTTAAACTATGGTGCCAGTATAAGCCTCACCAAAACAAATGGGACGTGCAGCTGCAGAGACCCTTGAGAGTTACAAAACGCATCAGGCAAGGAATGGAGCCATCAGCTACGGCAGATGTTCATAATACAGAGGTTCTGGTGTGGAGCTGTAATAACCACAGCTGGTACATACACACAAAGTGCACTGAAGCGGCTGGCAAAAGAAACTGAGAATATCACTTTTTGCCATTTAAACAGGCAGACACTGAAAAAGCAGTCTGATAAATTCCTCATTTTTCATATGTATGAATCTACACAGACAATGCAGTCAGGGGAGGGAACTCTGGGGCTCTAGGAACACAATAAAAGTTGGTGAATTGCTGGAAGTGTGCCTTAGGATGGTATTCAATGCTAAATGCACAGGGACAGAGGCAAGTCATAGAAATTAAGCAAGATTTAACAGTGCATACCTTGAGTGGAAATACATACAAGTATTTCTTCCATGAAGCCCAGTGCTGTACTGAGACCTTCCATTCTTCTAGGTTCAGATCAGCCTCGCACCAAAGAAGGGGAGGCCTTGCACTGGCCGTGGTCTGGCCCATCCCTCTGCCTCTTCTTTGCCTCTCTGCCTGCCCTAAGGAGTAGGCATAGGGGTGCACAGGGTCCCTAGGGAAAGGGGTCCCTGGGTCAAGCAGCCCCCGAAGGAGAGGCTCAGGCTCAGATCCAGGTGTGACGCTACTGCCTGGATTGTTATCCAGCCTCGTTGCTTCTGTTGCCACTGGGCCCACGGATCTGGCTGGGCCCTCTTCTTCTGGGTCACATTCACAATTAAGACTGCTACTTAGGGGGGGTGACTTCTTCAGTAACTGAAAAGTGATCACTGCCCCCAACTGCATCTTCAAGGACCCTAATCTCTTCTCGGCTCTCCTCCAGAATGCACGTACCATGTGGGTAGGGAGCAGACTCTCCTCCCACACCTCACTGTACATGCGTTCAGAGGCATATTTGTAATGTCTGAATGCTGACATATTGCAGGCACCTCTCTGAGCCATTGCGATCCCTGCCTTTGCAGATTTCCACTTCACAGATGCATTGCAGACATGCCAGTGAACGCAGCACAATCATCCATTGCAATGTGCCTCCCCTACACACAGCAAACTATAGAAGACTTCTGTGAAGGATCCACTCTTGGAGAGACCCGCACAACTAGGACTGGCAAATAAGGTTCTTGGCGAATCTGTGGCTATGACTCTTGCCATTGCAGAAACTTCAGTGCTGTGAAAAGGGTTGGTTTCGTGTATTTCAGCTCTCCAGCTGTGGAATTGTGAATTGCATGAGGGATCTAATGCAGAAAAATGATAGCCAGGATAACTAAATAGAAAGGCTTCTTAATGAATTAACTGCCGGGATATGCTCTGTAGTTCCAGTGTGCAATTATTTTTGTCTCTGCCACAGCAGACTCAATTTGCTCAGCTATCCAACCTGCTCTCTATACAGTTAGGTCAGATTCATACCTTAATCATTCACTATTGCTGGCTTCTCAACAAGTTGATTCTGATTCATCCCATCAGCCATATCTCCATCCCAGCATGCAGAAAATCTTAAGTAATATATATTCATCAGTACCCTTTAACTGCTTCCTGCAGGCGCTGGCAACTACACAGAAGTCTGTTTAGATGTTCTAGAAAGGCATAAGCAGGGAAATTGGTTTTCAGTAACACAGGAACTAGAAATGCGAGTTTAGAGACACCCTCCCTGCAGCCGCTGCCACACACACTCGGTGGCTCCACACCTTCCAGGCAGCGCCCACTTATTAGAAGTGGTAGGTGGATGGTGAATGGCATGCCTCCATCTGCCACACCATGTTGTCGCCAGGTCCTGACTCTTCCTTCTTGTTCTGCTGACGCAGCAGGGACATAAAGGCGGGTTCAGGCTTTGATGACAGATGCAGTGTGGTTGACTGTGCTCAGAAGTTTTAATTGGCTGGAAGCTGCCTAGAACGGCTGGGGCAACCCAGTCAGATGGACAGCAAATTTAATAATAATAATAATAATAATAATAATAATAATAATAATAATTATTATTATTATTATTATTATTATTATTATTATTATTATTATTTCCTGCTGCAGCTTCTCACCTCTTCCTCTTCCTAGGGCAGGCAAGGAGACAGCCCTTTCTATGGAAGCCTGCATGGGACATGAAGAGCAGAAAGACTTTCTCACCACCTCCACCCCCATACACACACATTGGTGCCAGCCATGGGGCAGACCAGTGCAGTGCAGACCTTTGGCCCCTAGGGGAAAAACTGCAGATACAGCACTGATATTAATGGGGGTCCAGAAGGTTTGGGGGACCGTCTGGAGAAGCATAGAAAGTGATGCAGGGAAGTGCAAGGGAAAGAGAGAAGCAGGGAATCAGCAAAAATCTGCTCCCCTCTCCTGTAAACCTTCCAGTTGACAGAAGTGAGAGTCTGAAACCAAGTGCCTGGCTGTGCTGTAATGTCTAGTTCTGGCTGGCTGCTGTTGTAAACAAGACGCTTGACTCTATGAACCCTCCACCTGATCCATCAAGGCTCTTCTTGCAGATGTTTGACTGTAAACATTACAGGCACCAAACTAGTTCACACAGTGCATGTCAGGGGCTTCACTGCCACAAGGAGAATAGAATCCTAGAATCACAGAGTTGGAAGAGACCACAAGGGCCATCGAGTCCAACCCCCTGCCAAGCAGGAAACACCATCAGAGCACTCCTGACATATGGTTGTCAAGCCTCTGCTTAAAGACCTCCAAAGAAGGAGACTCCACCACACTCCAGGGCAGCAAATTCCACTGTCAAACAGCTCTTACTGTCAGGAAGTTCTTCCTAATGTTTAGGTGGAATCTTCTTTCTTGCAGTTTGGATCCATTGCTCCGTGTATAATATTAATATAAATAAATACTATATATATATATATATATATATATATATACACACACACACAATATAAATGGAAAGTTAGGGTACCCTAAAGTATTGCATATTTCATACAGCAACCTTGAATGCATTTTTAAGATAGATACATGAAGAAATTAATGCCCAAAAGCTACACTAAGAATTATCCCTCCTGGGCTTTAGAATATTTTCCCAGAAATTAGAGCTAAATAGATGTAAGTGATTTGGATTTGTCTTTGAAATTCTTCTATTAGTGAAATCCATTACACTGTTGGATGTACAATATATCTTGTTTACATTATTTCATGAAGCATCAGAAAGAAGTTGGTTTTATTCTGATGCTTACATCTGACTTAACAGCAAATTCTGAAGTGAGGATTCCAGCCTCTCTCCGTCTTGGGTCCGCAGGTGTTATGAAACTACAACCCCCATTATTCCTAGCAAGGAGGCCAGGGGTCAGGGATGATGGGAGTTGCAGTTCAAGAACATCTGTGGACCAAGGATGAGAAAGACTGAAACAGGAAATATTAAATGAAAGCAAATTAATATATACTAATTAAGCCCTTCATCAAGCCATACTTTATATGGCATATGGGGAAAAAAATAGAGCATATGGACTATCTTGAAAGAAAATTCCTCATGTGACAATGGAGGCTTAGAAGCAGAGCCATCATATTGGAATGCGCAGTTTCATTCTTTATTTTTACTTTGCATACTTTTAACAGGAAAGCAAGAAAGGAAGAAAAAGAGAAGCACCATTGGATGATGTCTCTCTGCAGGTATGCCAAGTTGCAAAAAGGGATAAAAACATGCCCATTCTTGCTCTAAGGTATTATAAAGAAAAAGTGGTCTGAGTTTCATTCCTTTTTCAGTTAGACATCAAGAGTGGGAAAATCCATTTCAAATGAGAAGAGCTCTTAACAATCTCAAGTGCCTAAGCTTTTTTTTTTTTTTTTGCGGTCAGTTGTATACCATTTCTAGGCTACTGATGTACTTCAGCAATGCTTTCCCCTGGTTAAAAGCTTATACACTTGATCCAAGAGACAGAAGAAAAGATCTTCACAATTAAAAGATTGTGGGAACCAGAAAAACATAAAACAAAGGGAAGTTTGTGAAGTCTTTGAAGAATTCTCTGAATATCTTTGTGCTTTGGGGACTCAGGTTTCTGGATAAGAAAGGTCACATTATACAGGCTAATGTGTCTAGCAATTCAGCAGAACAAAAAAGGGCAGACTCAAATATCCTCCTGAGACCCAGGAGATTCAAAAGGTGATTTAAAATCCTGCCAAAGGGAAAGGCCTCCAGGCATGTTCCTTTCATCTTTTCCTTAAGGGACTTCCCAACAAACTGCCCCTGTCTAGCTGCTTTGGGGACAGCAAAACTTCACACGATGCCACTGTCCCTGTTTGCTGGGCCTGCCTCTGTTAAACCACTGCCCTCTTTTTGCCCTTGGGTGATAACTTTTGAAAGTTTTGTTCGCACGCACACAATTGCACTAGAATTCCTCAGAGATTTACTGCTCTCCCCTTGAGTCTGTTCAGGTTAAATTTCTGAATCAGAGCAGACATGCAGCTCCGTTCTAATGCACATGTATTTAAATGCATGCAGAGACACAAACACCAGCACATTGCCTGCTTCCCTTCCATCATTTCTCCTTATAAAAACCCACAAAGTGCCATGACATGCAGCCTTGACTGCAGCCTCTGGAGCCCCTTCCCAAGGGAAGCTCAACTTGCCTCCTCATTAAGGACCTTTTGCTGCAGAGTGAATCATAGAATCATAGAATCATAGAGTTGGAAGAGACCACAAGGGCCATCGAGTCCAACCCCCTGGAAGAGTGAAAGCCTTCCTCTTCCAGGACGGCTTCTGGCTCTTAATTGTTCTTAACTCTGCTGGAAATTATTTTAATGGGTACTTCATAATGCTATTTTATCCAGCCAATCGTAGTTTTGCTCCTTATTTCTCATTTTTAAAATCTATAGGATATTGTTCTTTCTACACTCTTTGTACGTTTTTATTGATTGCAAGTAGTGTTCTGCTCTCTCTTGAGGAAAAGTAGGATTTTTAATAAATAAATAAATAAATAAAGTAATACAACACAATCAGATCCATTATTAATCTAAACATAATACTGAACATTCTTAAGTGAAAGGGAAATATTGGGGTATACTGCAGGCTGATGCAAAGTAATTTAATAGAGAGCAGAGGATTCACAATGCGCTTCTTTAACAATCTGCAATGGGCTCATGCAGTGCTTGTTGTTCTAAGGATACATGTGTGCCCCATTTATCATTTGGGAAATGCTGGAGACTGTGAAGCAGTTCTGACACCTAAGAGGCTAGTTCCTTGTGGGCAATCTGAAAGCCACTTGCATATGTGAAGTCCCATTCACACACACTGCAGTCCTTTACATGTCTACTCAGACCACTAAATTCAGTGGGATGTAGGGACTCAGTTTTTAGTTATCTACACATTCATGACCTTTCTAGATCCCATTTTAATGCTTCACATAAGGTCTTTTAAATTAAAGGGGTCCTTTCCCCACAATATATCAAGTCCAGCTTATATATGTGACATATGTCAATGAGGAGGCTTTTGTTTATAAAATCTGAAAGAGAACTTGCACATGACACAGGCATGCGCACAGTTCCAGTGTGAGCACAGCAACACTGGTCTGAATTGGAGCAACTTCAGATGGAAACAGGAAACCAACTGAGGAGGGGAAATCCAACTTGGAATGGTTTCAGACATATAGGATTTATTTGAAATGTCTCCATGGAGAAGTTTCCTTTTCAACATAACAAACTGCATCCACACACTCCTTGTAGTAGGTGAAGCAGCTCTGAGATTCAAACCTGTGGTCCAATTGTTTCAGAGCTTGCTAAAAGCTATTGAGGGTCCAAAGCTAGAGGCTTTTTCTAGCCCTGCTAACTGTGACTGAAGATATGCTGAGGAATCAGCATGCAATACTCTAAAAGTTGGGCACATGCTCTACAGGTGAGGTGGGCCTTTCTCCACCACCTTATGCTAGCACAACCACAGCAGAGTTGCAATATCATCATCCCAGGGAGTTGGAACATCCACCATTACCAGATGCAGTTTTGCAAAAGCGGTTACATGCCATAGAAATAGGCAGTGGAGGCAAGGTGTGGGAGTGGAGAGCAAAAGTCTGCAGCGTTTCCCCTGGTGGTCAAAGAGAAAAGACTTAACTTTATAAAGGAAAAGACTCACACCAGACTTGCCAGCAGATGAGTTCACTGAATGGCTGGAGAGCTATGTAAGCTGACCCCACTGGGTTCAATGAATATGTCTCCAGGGCTTGTCTCATACAAGGAAAAAATACCTACTTATTTGGAGAAGGAGAGACCTGACCAGAAGGATCAATATTATCCCCCCCCCCCCATTATATACACATCACTAATATTGTGAGGAAAAAGTACTAAAACAATACATTGAAATGTCACTCGCATAATGAGGGCATGATACATTAGAGAGATTACATTTGCTAATGAGTTGCAAAAGCCCTAAATTTGCAGCTACCAGAATGGGGGCGTGGTTTCACTCCTGAAAAACCTAACCTTTCCATGCATCTTATTAGTCAACTGTCATAACTCATTAGTAAATTTAATTTTCACCTGAGTGCTGGTAGGAAAAGCATAACAATACATCTTACTAAAAATCACATTACCACAGCTTCACTGGGAATGCAATGCATACTATGTATAGACGTTTCTGTGAGGTGTCGTTTTTTTACACAGCATCACAAACATACACAGCATTTTCCAGCATAACATAAAGGGAGCAGTGACAGACCCCATCCCCCAATCTAAACTCTGTTGACTCTGATGCACAGAGGGAAGAAAGAGTAGCAAGAGATGAAGAAGCAATTACAGGGAGTTAAGATTTCATTGTGGAGCTGAGCCAATAAGATTTACCTAATTTTTGCATGCATGTTGGAAAAAAATGTCCTGTTTTATTTTCTTATTTCATTGCTCATAAGGTGCAACAAAGAGAAATGGCAATAATTGTTTAGGTAGCCAAGGATGGTGGAGATTGTGGGCAGGGATGAACAGATTGGAATAAAGTTACATTGCCACTCCCATAGGCAAAAAGTAGGTTCTCCCCAACAGACACACTGGAAAGCTGACCATGTGCTCCTGTCACATTTCAGTGTCAATTGCCTGCAAATATTAATGCAGTTGCTGCTTCATGAATGCATCCAATTTAAGCAGATTCTTTAATAAAAATAAAAAAAACCAACACGTCACCAATAGTATTTTAAGAGGTAATCACCTTTGTACCATCAGTTCCATTGCTGAAGAATAGTTTTATGGAAGATAACATGAGATATAAAGCCGAGTACAGAAAGATCCTTTTGGTTCTTTTATATTTACTGAATGGCAGTGCATTAATGGAACCACAAGGATACTGAAAGGCGTAAGCTTTGAGCAGGTTTGAATTTTCTTATCAGAATGAGAAGCTTAAATGTTTGCCTTTCCATCCTCATCAGCTTAGAGGCAAAATCATTTTGTCCTTTTGAGGGTTTTGCCAAGGATAAAATGAGATGAATCATGTTGGCTCTTTGTCTATCATCCAATGCTCCTATTGCCATCAAAGCTGGTCACTCTAGTCTTAACTTTTCAAGGGCAGATGGATGCATGTAGATGCTGGCAGGGGTTGCAACAGCATGGTGCAACAGGAACCCCTCCATATCTCCTCAATGACACTGCCCTGCAGTTCTGATTCTGCTTGTCACAGAGAATCACAAACCAAAGTTAAGAGTTGCTTAACAACCAGTAATCTACTGTTGCACCTCTTAAATGTCTTTTCAGTATTTTCTATACAGTATTCACTGTATAGAAGTGTGTAAATTAAGTCATCAAAAACCTTTTCCCGCTTTGATCTGAAGAGCAAGACCCAACCGCATAGGAACCACCTAAAGAGAAGCACTGCTACCTTTATACTACCTATTTTAATACCAAGATTAATCTGCTAGTAGTAAAATCAAGAATATTGCCTCACAAGAGTTTTAACTATAAGCTACAAAGCATTGCCTCGTGTCTTTACGAGCTGAAATTTTCCAACCAGTTTTTATAAGTATCATAAATTTTTAAGTTTCATTTTTTTGAAATCCGATTTCCACAAAACCTGTATTTGTCAGAAAATCAACACAGTTTAATCTACTAAAATTATACAATGGTGGGTGGATAGCAAATTCTTCCACAGCTAGTGAACACAAGCCCACCCATCATTTAGGTTAAAAGGGGATTTAAATTCCAGTGACATCTTCTGCAACAAATAGACATGAATGTGTTGGTTGTGAATTGGAAAAGCAACTTTT
Organism: Podarcis erhardii; assembly: GCF_964252035.2. Lineage (NCBI taxonomy): Eukaryota > Metazoa > Chordata > Lepidosauria > Squamata > Lacertidae > Podarcis > Podarcis erhardii. The sequence continues at coordinate 104,489,170 of NC_138508.1, read as the reverse complement.
ACTACATGAGGATGATTAGGATGTAAAGTGTTGCAGCAAGTCTGCTCTCACTGTCTCCACATTTTGCTGTTTCTCAGAAGAAGCCATTATAAAATTTTTGGGATTCTCTAGCGTAACCTTGCTCAGGCAAATGGTGTGCCAGGAAGAACTAATAATATTAAGGAGTCTTGGTGAACCCAGAGCTGCCTGCAACCTCTGATTCATTGTTCTGGCCTTGGCTTTTTCCAAAGAGCCTCTTGCTGGAAGTAGGTTATTTTGTTGTGCCTGCACATTAGATTTGACTGGACAAATCACTCCCAGCGCAGAGGGAAGGAATGACTTCCACTTGGTCAAGGCTCAGTTTTGGGCAGCTGTCAGAGGTGAGCAGGAGACAGGAATCAGAAGTCAGTGATTTGAGGCAAACCAGAATCAGAAGAGCATTTCTGCGTGCCAGTAGCTTCTAGTAAGAGCAAACAGAACTCTTGTAAGATCTTGCAGAGTTCAGCCAGATCTCTCCAGAAGCAGCTGCTGCAGCCACGCAATCCCAGCAGTCGCAGCAGCAGGCCCCCAGCAGCAGCAGCGCTGGGGCCAACTAGAGGGGCCCCTGGGTGCTCAGCACCCACACAGCCGGGCTCCCATTCCAGTAAAAACCGTCAGTCACATTGGAGGTCTCATGAGGCCTTCGGCGTGGCCACTTAGGCCCTGCGAGGCCTCAGAAGCACGACTGCGGTGTGCGAATTTCACGTGACATCTTGATTTCACGACATCATCATGCCACCCATGTTATGTCGCGGGTGCCATTGGGCCCCCATAAGCTGGGACCCAAGCCGGGGCCCCTGAGCAGCAGGAGAGGAGCAGCAGCCAGGTCAGCTGCAAAGCAGGTAGAACTCTGGTTCCCGTCTTCTTCCTGCTTTGCTTTGTTGCTGCTCCCCATGACGTGAAAGGAGAGGTGTCAGGCTGGACGCCCCACCATGGAGGTGTAGCAGCTGGCCTTGACCCCAGACTTCTGGGTGGGCGGGGAGGTTTAGACAAGAAATATTGGTCTGGTGGGAATGATTTTTGGACTATGGGGAGTTTGAGGTTTTGTGTATTTTATTTCTTTGGTAATTAGTGGGTCTGAGCATTGCTTTGTTTATTATTTAAATATGGGGTTTTTGTGTGGATATTATGGTATATGAAATATTAATGCATTATATGATTCCCCCCCTTTCCCTCCTACGGTAATTTGCAGTGTATATTTGTTGTTGTTGTTGTTGTTGCTGCTGCAAGTCGCTTGGAAACCTTCAGGTGACAAGCAGCTAATAGGGCTACTAAATGCAATGCAATGCAATGCCAGGGGCTGGTGGGGCACCTGTGGAGGTGCCACCCAAGGTGGGCTGCTCCACTCTGCCCGATGGGCGGGTTGGCCCTGCTTTCCATTTCAGGAAGACCCAGTAGCCTCACAGGTGGGTGGGGCAAGTCCAGAGTCACTGTTCAAAAGGATGCTTTAAACTGCAGTTCTGATCATTCACTGCATGGGCCAGTTCTACATACAGCAGGACTAAACATTCCCAGTTCTAGCCCAACAGTTTCAGGAGTTCAAAAGCCTCTGGGCTTCCTTCCTTCTGTGCACCCAGAAGCATTGCTGATCAGTGGTTCACGGAGAACTGCACAGTGCGTTGCCCTCTGAGGGTGGTTGGCACTCAGTCTTATACCCACATATGTTTACAGCTTATGTGCAAGCAAATTTTGCCTCCAATTTTATTTTGAAAGAAAAAACAACCTCGGCTATCAGCCTTTAAGAGGGACACCGCTGTATGTCTAAGTTAAAATTAGGCATGCTTCCTAAGGGGTTAAACCTATAGAACGCAGTGGGACCGCCTTCTGCATAAACCTTCTTCAGCATGCGCTTCAAGGCTCCCAGGTATAACAATGAAAGCATTGTGCCCTTAATTGTTTTCAGATGTGACTTGCATGCGGAATAAACATGCGTGAAGGACGGCATTATGGCATCAGCCTTGAAAACCAACCCACGTGTCTTTATTAGAACACTTGAACAGAATCCCTTGTACACAGCTGTATGCGAAGAAGGCTCTCTGCATGCAGCTGGAGCACCAGCAAGCCATGGGTAGAGATGGATACACAGCCCCTGCTCTTCTAGTATTCCTGTGCAGGTGGCCCAGCAAGCGCACATTCAACAACCAAGCCGTGCTCAAGGCCTTGCACTGAAAATGTTACAGAAAAACTAGTGCAGCCAGTACTAAATTAAAGGGAACTATATTGTGTTTTTCAGGCATTCAGCTGTAAATCAAAATGATCTTATGGATATTTGGAAGCACCTTGTGAATATCTCTTATCTGGTAACAAAATCTGGTTGAAACATCAATAGATGCTCCCACCTAAAGGTTTATTCAGGCTTGGCTAAGAAGATCTGCACTTGTCATCCAGGCACCATCAGCCTCCACCACTAGGCTGGGTGTGGGGCACCACCTTCAATCAGCAATTTGGTACCAATAAAAAACATGTGCTACACACATGTAAAAACTGCTTCTTACAGGATCCCAAGCTGTATAGTCTGCAAGTATAGTCTGTATGACATCTATTCAGGTGACCAGCTGAAAGTATACCTTCTGACAGAAGCCCGCTTCCCTCATCTGTGTGAAATCAGTTCCTGTACATGTTTAAGTCATTTACAGAGTCCTGGTAGAAGGAAAGAAGCAAGCAAGTACAGTGCCATCAAGGCAGGACTTTGAGGCAGGATCCTCAGGGCCCTACTCAGCAGAATGAGCAAAAGAACTGTCATTTGCAGCAGGCCTGGCTTACCACATTCTAAAGGGAAGCAATACATACAGTAGTACCATCCAAAGAGGAGGCTCTCCTTAAGACCTTTAAGTTCAAAGCATAACATTATCTTTTTGTTCCTGAATAAAATAGGAGACCAGGGTAGTGATTTGTGTCGAAATTCACCTTAACATGTGGAGTTTGGGGAATCCTGGTCTAGTCTAAATGTTCCTGGATCTCATAAGCCAGTCGCTTTTATTAGGATGACCTCAGAGACCACCCCTGCTTTATGCAGAAGTTCTTTTGTCTGCACCAACAGAGATGGTGTGCCGACCTTTTAAGGGAGGCGGAGAATTACAGTGACTGAGTTTTTCTCACCAGCTCCCATCACTGAGCATGTAAAACCTTCTAGCACCTGCTTTGGAAAGTATGAAGTAATCCAATGAGAAGTCATAAAAACCTGGATGCATGCTGTAACCAACTGGAGCTTTTCCTATTCACCAACTTTTAAATCCGTATGCCAGTGCTGCCTTGGAACGTTCGCTGTCCAAGCTACATCAAGGGACAACTCTTGCCTACTTTTTTACAATATAGCTACAATTTGGCGTTCATTCTAAGGCTTATTGTCCATCTGTGTACAGTACGGCAAAAATATTAAGAGAACACTACCAGCTCAAAGATGGCTAAGCATCTCACATTATTGTTGATCTTCCAAGTGGGATTACTAGGATGGGCAATAAGGAAGATGGGGGCTGGATCTGATAATCATCTTCTACCAAAGCTTCCCAATTCTTCGCTCCTCCTCATTTGTTATGCTCTAATCTTCTGAAATATCTCTGTCTGTCTGTCATTTGTTCCTCCTGTTGCAGAAGTCTCAAGTAGCTGCACTCCTGGCCCTTTCTGGCCTTGCCTGGAGGTCCCACCGATAGAATCATAGAATCTTAGAGTTGGAAGGGACCCAAGGGTCATCTAGTCCAACCCCCTGCAATGTAGGAATCTCAGCTAAAGCATCCGTGACGGATGGCCACCCAACTTCTCTTTAAAAACCTCCAAGGAAGGAGAGTCCACCACCTCTCGTCGGAGTCTGTTCCACTGCCAAACAGCTCTTACTGTCAGAAAGTTTTTATGAATGTTTAGTCAGAATCTCCTTTCTTGTAACTTGAAGCCATTGTCTTGAGTCCTACCCTCAAGAGCAGAAGAAAACAAGCTTGTTCCCTCTTCCATGTGATAGCCCTTAAGATATTTGAAGATGGCTATCATATCTCCTCTCTCTCTCTCTCTCCTCTTTTCCATGCTAAACATACCCAGCTCCTTCAAGTGCTCCTCATAAGGCTTGGTTTCCAGACCCTTGATTATCTTGGTTGCCTTCCTCTACACACCTTCCAGCTTATCAACATCCTTCTTAAATGGTGGTGCCCAGAATTGGACACAGGACTCTAGGTGGGCTCTGACCAAGGCAAAATAGAGCAGGACTATTACTTCCCTTGATCTAGACCAAGCACCCCCAAACATGGCCCTCCAGATGTTTCGGGACTACAATGTCCATCATCCCTACCTAACAGGACCAGTGGTCAGGGATGATGGAAACTGTAGTCCCAAAACAGCTGGAGGGCCATGTTTGGGGGTGCCTGATCTATACACTAAAAAGGTAAAAGGACCCCTGACCAATAGGTCCAGTCGTGACTGACTCTGGGGTTGCGGCGCTCATCTCACTTTATTGGCCGAGGGAGCCGGCGTACAGCTTCCGGGTCATGTGGCCAGCATGACTAAGCTGCTTCTGGCGAACCAGAGCAGTGCATGGAAATGCCGTTTACCTTCCCACCGGAGCGGGACCTATTTATCTACTTGCACTTGATGTGCTTTCGAACTGCTAGGTTGGCAGGAGCAGAGACTGAGCAATGGGAGCTCAACCCGCTGCGGGGATTCGAACCGCCAACCTTATGATCGGCAAGCCCAAGAGGCTCGGTGGTTTAACCCACAGCGCCACCCACGTCCCGGATCTATACACTACACTTCTGTTGATGCAGCTTAGAATAGCATAAGTTTTTTTGCTGCTGCATCATCACACTGTTGACTCATGTTAAGCTTTTCACATGTACTGCTAGTAAGCCAGGTGTTCCCCATTCTATATTTGTGCATCTGGTTCTTCCTGTGTAGGCGTAGATACATTTGTCCCTATTGAAATTCATTTTGTTAGCTTGTGCCCAGTTCTCCAATCTGTTAAGGTCATTTTGAATTCTGATTCTGTCTTCTGCAACATTAGCTACCCTTCCCAATTTGGTGTCATCTGCAAATTTGATGAGCACCCTCTCAATTCCTTATCCAAGACATAAAGATGCCAAACAGCAGCAGACCAGGACAGAACCCCGTGGCACACCACTTGTAACTTTTTTCCAGGAGGACAAGGAACCATTAATGAGTACTCTTTGGGTTTGGTCAGTCAACCAGCTACAAATCCACCGAACAGTTACCTCATTCAACCCACATTTTACCAGCTTCCTCGCAAGAATATGGGGGACTTTGTCAAAAGCCTTACTGAAATCAAGATATACTATGTCCACAGAATTTCTGTGATCCACCAAGTTTGTAATTCCATCAAAAAAAGAAATGAGATTGGTCTGGCATGACTTAGTTTTGAGAAACCCATGCTGGGTCTTAGTAATCACAGCCTCCTTTTCTAAATGCTCACAGGCCGACTGCTGAATGATCTGTTCCAGGAACTTCCCTGGTATCAATGTCAAGCCCACTGGTTGGTCTGGGTCTTCCTTTCCCCCCTTTTTAAATATGGGGACATTTGTCTGTCTCCAGTCTGTAGGGACCTCACCTGTTCTCAAAGAATTCTCAAAGATAATAGACAAGGCTCTGAAATTACATCCACAAGCCATGGATATAGCTCACCAGGTCCTGGAGATTTGAATTCATTTAAAGTAGCCCTGTGTTCCCTTACCATCTCTTTTCCTATCTTGGGCTGCAGCTCCCTCCTTACATCATTTATTCTGTTATCACCAGGTTGGGAATCACTTTTCCTTTGGGTGAAGACAGAGACAAAGTAGATGTTGAGGAGTTCCACTTTTTCCCTGTCACCCAATAGCATTTCTCTCTGTTCCCCACACAGAGGACCTACCACTTGCTTGTTCTTCCTCTTCAGACATAGCTGAAGAAACCTTTTAAATTATTTTTAACCTCTCTTGCAAACCTGAGCTCATTCTGAGCTTTAGCCAGCCTGACTTTCCCCCTGCAACTGTTGACTACTTGTGTATACTCCTCCTTTGTGATTTCCTCTTTCTTCCATTTCGTATATATACCCTTCGTAACTCTCAGCTCATCTGTAAGCTCCTCATGCAGACACACCTGTTTCCTTAGATGCCTCCCACTTTTCTTTCCTGTTGGTATTGTCTAGATTATTACTGATACTGTGGTACCTCGAGTTAAGAACTTAATTCATTCCGGAGGTCCGTTCTTAACCTGAAACTGTTCTTAACCTGAAGCACCACTTTAGCTAATGGGGCCTCCCGCTGCCGCTGCGCCGCCGGAGCACAATTTCTGTTCTCATCCTGAAGCAAAGTTCTTAACCTGAGGTAATATTTCTGGGTTAGCGGAGTCTGTAACCTGAAGCGCCTGTAATCTGAAGCATCTGTAACCTGAGGTACCACTGTATACTACTTTATTTCCCTCCCCCCTTTATACCCCAAATTCACATATTCTGAAAAACCAAAACTCAGTCCCAAGAATACTGAAGCCTGTGTACATGCAACTTGATTTGCTCTCATTTATCTTTTGCTACCTTTACTTCTCCCATTTTTCCTTCAGCCCCCAAGCACTATAAAGCACCATGTAAAGGTAAAGGGACCCCTGACCGTTAAGTCCAGTCGCAGACGGCTCTGGGGTTGTGGTGCTCATCTCGCTCTATAGGCCAAGGAAGCTGGCGTTTGTCTGCAGACAGCTTCTGGGTCATGGGGCCAGCATGACTAAGCTACTTCTAGTGAACCAGAGCAGTGCACAGAAACGCCATTTACCTTCCTGCCACAGCAGTACCTATTTATCTACTTGCACTTGACGGCATTAAAACTGCTAGGTGGGCAGGAGCAGGGACCAAACAACTGGAGCTCACCCCGTTGCGGGGATTCGAACCGCTGACCTTCTGATCGGCAAGCCCTAGGCTCTGTGGTTTAGAGCACAATGCCACCCACATCCCTAAAGCACCATTGGTACAAAGAGTTCCAAACTGGAGGTGAGCAAGGGTTTGCCCACACAGGAATAGCCCTGTGCCTAGAAAGAAGCAGCTACCCAGTTCAAACTGCAGTGCTTGCTTTGAGTTTCATAGAATCAAAGAATCTTAGAGTTGGAAGGGACCCAAGGGTCATCTAGTCCAACCCCCTGCAATGCAGGACTCCCAGCTAAAGCATCCAGGACAGATTTAAAAGATTTTGATTACAAAGCACACCAAATTATATCTGAATGGAATCAAAGGGAGGAGTGACCCTTGCCAATCCCCAGACCATGTGGGGAAAAGAGTTTGATTGGACTGGGCACAGGCATGGAATACGTATATGACTTCCAAGCGGAATTACAGGACTGGAAAGCATTGCCATCGCTAACTTTTTGTGAACCATCAATTTCCCTAGCACAGAGATGGAAATATTTTCCTCCACACTGTCAGTTCATTCCTTGAGAGAGTTAAGTGTAAAGGGGAGGGAGTTTTAGAGTAGGAAACTCTGGGCTGAAGTCTCTGCTCCGTCAGAAAGCTCACCGGGTAGCAAGTCTCTCTTTTGACCTATCCTATCTCACAAGCTTGCTGCCAGGGTGGCATGAAGAGGGAAGCCCCATTAACACTGCTCTGACCTCCTTGCAGGAAGGGTAAACTAAAGATGCAATAAACCCATTTTTCTTAGCTTTTCAATCATAGTTCATTCATTCATCTGCACTTAAAGCACTATTATACCACATTAACAGCCACGCCTTTCCACAGATAATCCTGGCAACTGCAGTTTGTGAAGAGTGCTGAAAATTACTGAGGCTTCAGGCAGAGCTGGAGCTAGGGGGGGCAGGGGGGCTAGCCAGATTTTATGCCCCGGGTGAAGCCTCCAGAGGGACGTCATTCAGGCTCCCAGTCTGTGTGTGTACACAAATGGGCATGGTGTGTGAGTGTGTGTGTGTGTGTGTGTGTACCAAACTGTGTCTTTGACCCGGGTAAAATAAAGCCTAGTTTTGCTCCTGCTTGAGGTCCCCCTATTTCCCTCACAGAGCTACAATTCCCAGGGGGGTTGTTAAACCCCTCTGAGAATTATAGCTCTGTTAAAGGAATAGGGATCTCCTAACAACTCTCACCAACAAACAAACCACAGTTCCCATGATGCTTTGGGCAAAGCCATATCTATCAACGTGGCATAATCGTGGGCAGCAACAGAATGAGACAAGCACCCCCCAAAAAAGGAGATCACCCACTCCCAGCCCATTGCTGGACTCCTCACTAGTAAGGGTAGAAAAAGCAAGACTCCCCTAGCAGGTAGTGCCAGCTGTCATTCTGGGAGGCCAGAATGCCCCGCCTTCCCCTCCCAATAACACAACTGTATGTGCAACTGACATAAAAGAGAGACTACTGTATATGTGGTTGGCCAAATCCTTGGAAATGACCTCGCATGCACAATTTTTGCACATTGTCAGACCTTTTATCTTTTAATGGGTTTTTCTTCAGGGTTTCACTGCAGCGTTCGCATGCTTACAACACTCGCAAATGCCAACATTCTGTACTGAAATTGTCCTGCTGTTGTCTCACTTCCCTCATAATCTCAGTATAAAATTTAATTACATAGATTGAACTTTTTAGTCTTGTCTCAGGATATAAAATTAGTTTCCATAAATCACTCCCTCCACAGAGTCTGCTGGGTGAGCTCCCCTTCTGGACTCTGGCATAAACAACTATCTTCAAGTGGAGGCCGACATCTATTTCTCAGACTTCGGGAGATAAGCACAAAAACTACCACTTTTGTTCAGCGGGGCGGGGAGGGGGAGCAGTTTCATATGCCATTTGCTAATTGGACAGTACATTTAAGGTTCAGCAGTGATTTAATCAAATCATGGTTCAGAGAAGGATGCATTTTCATTGTGATTTTTCCCTTCCTCTGAAATCACATGAATTTTAACTCATGCATATCTAATTTTAGTATTTCATGTTACACGGTGTCTTAACTCTGCATTTTACTGAACCCTGATACTAAATTTCTCCCCTCCCCCCGTCAAATGTCAGATATTAATAGGGCAACTGCATGCGATAGTTGCATTCCCAGATGATGCTGGATGAGAAATTTTGCTTTGCACTAGAACTCTGAATCACCCCTCCTACGCGCATAAGGAGAGCCTCCTGGATCAGACCAAAGGAGCCCCTCCAGCACTTAGTCTGCCATCCACAGAGGACAACCAGAAGCTAAATGAAACCAACAAGCTGGACCTGAGCACGACAGCACTGCCTTCACACAGCAGTGGGTATTCAGAGCTTACTGGCTCTGGCAATGGCGGCAGAACATTGCCAACATGGCTAGTAGTAGCCAGGATCTTGATGAAGGCTTGGTTTACAGTTCCAAACAGTATTTTTTGTCATCACCCCAGGGCAGAGAGACAAATGGGGGGGGGCTGGGGAACCTGAAAACTGCTCCTTCATCTTGGGGGCACTGAGGTGGAATCTACACACATATAAAAAAAAGGTTTGAAAATGCTTTTTTTGAAAAGCGTTTTTAAAAATACAGTCATACCTTGGGATAAATGTGCTTCAAGTTAAGTATTTTCAAGTAAAGTAATGGAGTGCTTTACTTCCAGGTTTTGCCGCACGCACATGCGCAGACGGTCAAAATGACATAATGCATGGAAGTGGCAAAACGCGACCTGCGCACACGCAGACGCGGGTTGCGTTCGCTTCAGGATGCAAACGGGGCTCCAGAATGGATCCCGTTTGCATCCCGAGGTACCACTGTACATTGAATTTTCCATAAGGCTCACCATCGGCATCTAGTGTCACATTGTATATTGCACTTGAAACGTTTTATTTGCAGTCACCCAGAGATGTTACATGATAGCCCCCAAACAATCTTTCTCATCATTGGGGTCCCTAAGAAATTTGGGGCTGCGTGAAGGGTTGGGGAATGTGAAACCTATTCCCTGGGGTTAGATACAAAAATACAAATGCATAAAGACTCACAACACACCCAAAATACAATGTTTAAGGGCAGCACCTCAAAATAGCTATTTCATGCAGAATCCTAAATGAATCTTAAAGGGAAGTGGGACTTCTAGTGAAAAGGGGAGAGGGACACCTGTCCCTTTTTTGGATGATAGATGATAGTTCCTATATACTTCTTACATCATATGGTATGTAAGAATAGCCCAGGCACCTATTTCCTTGCTGCAAAACGGTACTGGAAGTGGGTGGTTTGGAATGAAAACACAGGGTGGGAATGGGGCTGCCTAGTTCTTCCCCTGCCCACCTCTCAACATTGTTCTATTGTGTTTGAGGGGGCGGAGGGAGCATCCCTCCCAGCTTGTGGGGTGCGGGTTGAGGTTTCTCAGAACCATGGCAAAGCAGGAAGAAGGGTTGAACTCATTTCTCCCCCAAACGTGATCAAACCCAGCACCCAGTTACTATTAATACTTCTAGATTCATAAAACTGAAATCAGGGGTGGAGAAGCTGTAGTTCTCCCCATGCTGTTGTGTGCCTGACTATGCATTTGCCTCCAAGAGACACACAGGTCATCCAGTTGTCTGCCTTTTAAATAGATATAATATAGACAAGAGTAGAATATGGCAGGCTAGTTTTAAAGATTGGTTACCTTATTTTGATAGTGTTCACATTTTCCCATCTAGTAATTTCACCTAGTCTGACCTTTTGGGCAGGGAGATGGAGCAAAGTGACAGCAAGCTCTAATGTTTAGGAAAAGAAATGTTTCCTTCTAGGTGGCTGCTCCCAGACTTTTGAACTCCCTCCCTAGGGAAGCCAGCCTGGCTCCCTCCTTGTTGTCCTTCCTCCAGCAGGTAAAGACCCTCTTGTTCCTACAGGCTTTTGGGAACTGACTTTTAATGAAAGGACTGATTCCATACTGTTTTTATTGTAATTATCTGTATGTTTTTAATAGATGTTTTAGATAGATAGATGCTAGGGAGGGAGCTGGATAGATAGTGTTACAAGACCTGGGTGCTTCCCACTCTCTTGGCACGCACCCAGGTCTGTGGTCCTTTGGTGAATTGAGACATGGCGGAGACTGTCGTAGCTTTAAGAAATATGATTTATTCACCTATTTACACATTCAGTCTGCATGGAGTGAGTCCAGTCCTTACAGCATGGTCATTTCAAGAAGAGCTTGTGCCGCACAGCAGTGCAGCCAGCCTGCCCAAAATGGAGCCCAGTCTTTCTTCCTTCTTTTTCCCAGCAACCCTGGCTCAGGACTCTCTTCCTATCATCTCACATTCAGTTACCCTGGGAACCTTCCAAATCCCTTGTCTCTGTTCGCTCCTCAGGGCAAGGGGAAAGGACAGTTCTCTTGCCTTGCCAATGGCCCTCAATGGCCCTGTATTGTTTCTTAATGGCGCTAGCCAAAATGACCAGGTCATTTAGCTTAGGCCAGCTCAAGAATTCCTCTGCAGCTTGTATTTCTCCCTTCACATTGCAGATAATCAAAATCTTATCACTTATTAATTTCTAGGGTTTAGGGGGTCCCCCTCCCAAATCTATAACACTAGATAGATGGATAGATGATGATGATAGATAGAATTCTATTAAGGTTTAGTTGTTTTAGTTGTTCACATTTTATCTGTTGACCTACTTAAGTCAGGGGAAAGGGTGGGGTATAAATAAATATAACAACAGCAACAACAACAACAACAACAACAACAACAACAACAACAACAACAACAGTACCTCGTCTTGTTGTTTGTATTCAGTTAACCAACTTTTCTTTGGTCATCAACTTTATCACCTGGAAGGCAAATAAAAATGATCCTATAGGAACAAGGCAGCATTTAGGCTAATCTTATTCAATTGGAAGAAAGAAACACAAGGATTTCCAAAACTTGAGCCAAAAGTCAGATACGGAAATTCTGGGAGTTCTCTGTTATTGGAAACATTGCGAGTGATTCTGCTAGAGACATTTTGTAACAAATCAAATGAAAATGAAAAACTTTAAGCACAACCAACATCAAAACTGGAAGGAGTGGCAATTTTTCTATTTTCACTAATCTCACAACACAGCAGTCTTGAAAAATTCCATTCTCCATGACTGCCAGCTCCACAATTGGGGAAATCAAGGGAAGACAGCAGGGGGTTATCACATGACATGAGAAAACTGTTCTTCAGAAGATGACCTGAAATGTTCTAATTATTGGTTATTCCCTCTAGTCGGCAAATGCAGCCAGCAATCACGTAAAGTTCAGTGAACCCACAAGTGTACAGCTGTTATCTTTGACTTGTGGCCAAAACAAAATTGGAACAAAATTTACTCAGACAAGAAGAAAGTCGTCTCTTTAAAAGCAGTTATTTTTTGAGCCAGATATACAGGTTTGAAAATAAAAAGTAAATGATCTTTTTTCTTCCTATGAACTGAGCCATGGTCAACATCTTGGTCAAAATGTGAACATGGATTAGCTCCTTGACTGAACAAAGTCTCACCAAGACTAGCTGCCCAGAGTCTCTAGAGCTTTGGATAGTTTTTCCCCTTGATACTGACTTTTTCGTATTTTATCTTTTAAGACATGTTGTCTCTCCTTCACATATTTATGAAAGACTTGGTTGATTTTATTTTGCTACAAACAAGAGGCTCAGTGGTGCTGGCAATGGCAGTACTCTGGCACGCCTTAATAGATGCAAAGAATGTCAGTGTGGTCGAAGTGAGGACAAAAGAAATAGTTGACTGCTCTTTTCCTCACTCAGCATATCAATTTTCTTTATGCTGTTAGGTAAAGGATCCCTGGACAGTTAAGTCTAGTTGAATTTTGCTATGGGGTTGCAGCGCTTATCTCACTTTCAGGCCAAGGGAGCCAGTGTTTGTCCACAGACAGCTTTTTGGGTCATTTGGCCAGCAGGACTAAACCGCTTCTGGTGCAACAGAACACCATGACAGAAGCCAGAGCACACGGAAATGCTGTTTACCTTCCCGCCACAGCTGTACCTATTTATCTACTTGCACTGGCATGCTTTCAAACTGCTAGGTTGGCAAGAGCTGGGACAGAGCAACAGGAGCTCACCCTATAGCACGAATTTGAACTGCCAACCTTCCTATCAGCAAGCCCAAGAGGCTCAGTGGTTTAGACCATAGCACCACCTGCATCTCCAATCTTTAAAGTATACTGCAAGATCTCATTGTGTGACGTGACATGTAAATGGCAGCTTTGAGATGCAGCCAACATCTTTCTTGTCTCATTTCCCCCCCACCCCACCCCAAAGGAATTTCAATGGCCTTTAGATTAATCATGCATTCCCTGGCACTGAAGGTTAAGAACAAATCATAAATTGGGAATAGAATTCCAGGGTTTTTGATGTGTAAAAATGACCTAATATAGCAGATGTGGGGAATTGTAACCCTCCAAATGTTGCTGGACTGCAGCTCCCACCACCCCTGATCCCTGGCCAGGCTGGCGGGGGGGGGGGGTGGAGTTCAGCAGCATCTGGAGGGTTACAGCTTTCCCTCCCCTACAATAGAACAGATCAGAAGAATCTTTATTTGCATCAGCCACTAGCCATAGAAAAAGGTCTACATAAAAACACTGTTCTCCCCTGCAATTATAAGGTTAGACTTGTAGAAAGAGAAATAAAGTGTTGGACTCAGAACAGGGTGGGATCAAACCTGAGTTCAACCATGTATGCTACTGTGTCCCTGTGGAGGAATCCTGAGCTCCAGGGCTTTTTCCCCAGGTATGCAGGTCAGGGGGTATGCAGTGCTGGAACCCTTTTCCCTTTTGTTTTTATTTTACACATCCACACTTCAAAATATTTAGTTCTGCTACATGTGCAATTTCTCCACCTGTTTCCTCTACCCATCTTCCTAGCCTTCTCATTCCTTTTCCTCTACCGCCTTGGAGCAGACTGTAGCAGATCCTACCCCTCTGTCACCAGTTGTGGCAGATACCACCTATGTATGCACTGTACATAACCACCATGGGTTATCTTATGGGGTTTTCTTTTGTTGGGGTAAACTTAGATCTTTGGAGACTCAGGCAGAAGCTGAACAAATAAAAGAACAAATTTACAGAACAAAGTTGATAAAACAAAGGATGTGTCAGGAGACAATGTTCTTTCAGGAAACAGTTAACTTATTAATATTACACTAAATCTAGTGGGTGTTACAGGCTTCTAGACAAGGCTTCTAGATGCACCTTTCTGTTGCTTAATTCAGTTCTTATGCTTCAGTTACATGTTACAGGTTTCTAGCCTAGATGGTCAATGCTCAGCTTATTTCCAGTTATTTCACTTCAGCTCCTTAGCTTAGTTTTTGCATAGGTGTTACAGCTTAATACTTTGGTCCTTAAGCAAGGTGGAACTTTCTGTCAGATCCCCAACCTTCTGTCAATGACACCCCTGAGGTACTTCTGGCAGTGCAACAGACCCAGGGAATCACCTCACCCCTCTTCACAGGCTTGGGAGTCTTCTCTACCTAGAAGATCTCTCTCCTCCCGACTGGATCCTCACAACTTCTAATTCTCCTGCTCAAACTCAGCCCTCCAGTTCATTCCTGTCTGAATACTCTCCCAAGACACTCTGTCTTCCAGTCTAAGCTCAGGAGACTCCTTTCCCTCAGAGCGGATGTCACACAGAGAGAAAGACCAAGACCAACTCTCTAAGTCTCCCCCACAAACTATCTCTCAACTATCTCAGAAATGCCTCCTTTTATTTCCCCTCCCAAAGTTCAGGCTCCACCCCCATCATCTGGCTGGCAGTCTTGGTGGCCAATCCAAGAGAGGTTCTGAGGCACTGCATCAGCAGACTGGTCTAGTTCAGCTGTCCATCACATACATATCTGAATTGCTCTGGTTCTAGTCTAGAGACTGATCATTCACTTAGTTCTGTGTCTGGCAAAAGGTTATTGTACACTTTGCCATTCAGAAGCATTCAGTTCTTGTATGACAATCAGAAGCGGGGGGGGGGGGCTGTATTTGTCACCAGGGGACAGCTCTTCCACCTGGGACACCTTACATGTTGGATGGCAAGTTGGGTCAACGTTCTGGCAGTCTGGTTAGCCAGCTTGTTGCCTTTCATGTCTGCAGGCATCCAATAAACAACAACATTACAAGCCTCCAATGACAGACAGTGATAGGAAGTAACAATCAGGAGATGAAGCAGAAAAAGAAGAATTAGCTAAGGGAGTCAAGATAAAGTCCAGATTTGCCTTACCTCAGGAATTCAACACAAATCAGAGTTTTCCCCAAAGGATGAAAAAAGTTCAGCATTAATTACAGATGATCCAATTGGCATCTTTCTTACTACTTTCCAGTCCATTGTGGATGAATGTTGCTCCCTGGGATTTAGATGTATCTGTAAAAATCACAAGATAATCGATATGCATTGAAAAATGTTTCAGAGATACAGTTGCTGATACCGTCGAGATGTAACCCTAACTCACAGAAGCTGAGCAAGCAAGTAAGTCTGAATAATTGTAAATGAGTGCAATTTCAGTTGTTGCAGTAACTATTTAAACCTAAATGCAAGAATGGAATCAGTAGAGTGAAGAGACTATCCCTGGAGGGGCCATCAGTACCAAGAATGGTTTAGCAGCGTGCAGCAGAGACAGTTGTGCATGACACAGGCGCAGCAGTGGTTCAAATAATTCTGAATAAAGGCTGAGCACAGGAGATGTGAAATATATTCTAGTAAATCATTAGGTCCCCTGTGGACAAATAGGGCCCTGTTTCTTCAAAGCTGAAAGCTTTGCAGAACTGTACACTATAGAGCCCCAGTTCAGCTTAAAACAGATAGATACACTGTAGATTCATAGCACACATGCTCCTCATTTTGGAAGTTTGGCTGTCCCTCTCATTGGTAATCTTCCAATGTCAACTTAAGGTGTTTTTATTTAATCAAGCTTTTCAGAGATAATAAAAATTGTGGGCCATATATAGATACCAGAGTTTTGAAGTTTGTTGTTTTAAGGATGGTTTTAGAATTTTCATTGCTGCATTTTAGTGGATATCATATTTTGTGGGATTGTGTGTTGTAAAACTATGATGTGGTTATTATAGATGAAGAGTGGGATATAAAACAAACAAGTATACATTCCCGCCAGTTTAGGGTTACCAGATGTCCCTGGTTCCCGGGGACAGTTCCCAGATTTGCAAATCTGTCCCCGGGAATACCAGTCAGCCTGGTAGCGCAGTTGGCTCTGGCTGGCTTCAGAAGCTGCTTGCTGCTCGCTGCTGCCACCACTGCCAAAGGGGAACTGGGGACGTCCGGCAGTAGAGATCTCCTGCCCCCTTTGTTTTGACAGATCGGGGGAGGCTCAGGAGTCTTGGGTGGGTGGGCGTTGTCCAGTTTTTTAGAGAACTCTGCGCATTGATGTTTCACAGGATGCAAAAGAAGGGCTTTGCACCTTTATACAACATGCATGGGTGCTTGAGCCCAGGGTCTTTTGCCTCATCATCCCCACTACTGACTCCCTGCTGCTTCTCAACTTCCAAAAAAGAAAAAGAAAAATGTGTCCCCGGATTCATTGAAAAAAATCGGGTAACCATATGCCAGATGTCCGCTATAAAAGAACTACCAGAATTTACTAATTAATTAAAACATTTTAACCTTGCCTTTGATCTATGATCTCTTAAAGCAGGTAATGCCATCCATAGTAAAAATAATAATAAAGTAAGAATACACAGCCAACTAGAGGTTATATAAAGACAGAGCACAACCACAGCACAACAATATGGAACAGTCCTACATACAAACATTTTTTATAGGGTGAGGTGGGGGACATGATCTATGGTATTTATACACGAACAAACTACCTGTGTGCTCAGGGGACCTGCAAAAATATGGTAGGGCAGGATGCCACAAGAGTCCTGCTTTAGTGATATAGACAACTGAGTTAAAGATCAAGGGTATAAAAAAACTAAAGTTATGCCAGCAATGAATGCTGGAAAAACCACATCTTTCAAAAGGCTAGAAGGAACAAGGACAACTAGGAAGCCATTCCGTCTCCAAGAAACCTCTCTCACGTTCCCACCACCATATTTAAGATGGATAATAAGGCTTTGTCATAAAAGCTCTAAGCAGTTTGTAAGAAACAGTAAAATTATCAACAAAACAGTTAAAACCAAGTGATTGAAAACATTTAAAAGCTACTCTAAAATTGTAACACCACATTATATAACAATGATAAGCAATTAACTGTGTTTAAAATGGCTTCCTGAAACATGGTGAGAGGCAACCATAAAGCTTATATGAAAACCAAATAAGGCCCACGACATCCTACTGACCAATCTCACAACTGTACCAAGATGCAGAGATTATTTTATAGCTATTCTTGCTAAAAGACTGAATAAAATTATGCTATACACACACACTAAGTTCCAAAAGGCTTTATGAAAAAAAATCACAAACGCTTCTAAGAAATGTAAAAAGACTGATCAATTGCATAGAAATGAGTAAAGAACAAAATCAACAACCACTTTTCTTTTCTTATTTGACATGGAAAAGCCTTTTGATCAATTACAGTGGAGCTTTCTTACCAGGGCCACACAAGAGCTGAACTTAGGTAGCCTTTTCAAGACATAGGCAAATTTTCTGTATCAATGCTTAAAATAAAAAATCTACATAAATAATCCTATGCCAAAAATGCCACCTATCTACCAAGGAACACGTTTGGGGTGTCCATTATCCCCTTTACTCTTAACTGTATTTCTTGAACTCTTGGCAATTCACATACAAGAAAATAAGAAGATTAAAGGATTAGATCCAGAACTTAAGAGGTAAAAATATCTTTGTATGCTGATGACATAATATTATATCTATCCCAGCCAGAATGTTGGGGGGGGGGATGCCCTCCAGCTGTATATAGGAAAGCCTTGGGCTATAACGTAAATATTCTAAAATCTGGTTTTTTTGGAGTAAACATCTCAAGTGAACAACAAAATAAGCTTCTAGAAACTACTAAACTAAATTGGAAGTCCGCTCTGATATCTGGGGATTTGGGTTCACTCAAATTTTGAACTAATGAAGGAATACAACTGCAATTTATTTTATACACAAATATAGAAGGACTAAAATAACTGGGGAAAATATCCAGTGTCATGGCTGGGGAGGATAGCTATCATAAACCTGGTTACTTAGCAAAATTGATATTTCTGTTCGTTTTTGCTGGAAATTGTTATTTTAAAAAAACCTAGCACTTTGGCAACAGAAAGTAATGAAATTTATCTGAAGAAGCAGACCTTCAAGAACAGCTAATGAAAATCTCTACCAAAAAATTAACAAAGGCAGCCTTGAGGTGCCTGTACTATTTGCTATCATCAAGCATCTAAACTAGCTCTAATTAAGTGGATGTTATATGTCTCCTATATAAGTAGAAGAATTCTTTATAGAAAATCTCTGTGGAATACACTTCGATATAAGCCACAACAAAAACATCTCAAACTAAAAATTTATACTTTCTAACAAAGCAACAATTAAAGTTTGGATTAAGCTCCCTATTTATTTAGCCTCTGTCTTCTCACCACTGGCATCAATTCTACAGGATGAATTGGTGGATAAAGAACTATATAGGACAATCAATACTTCAATATGGATAAATATATTGTGTGTATGTGCTTGGATTTAAGATGAAAATATGATCTCTCAACACCAAGCACTCTCCCATTATTTCAGCTTTGCGTGTGTAGGTCCCCAGGCCACCCCTCAAATAATTTCACACATAACACGTAATTTTAGTTTTGGTTTTTGGGCACTATTTTGGCCACAACTTTATTAAAATACAAAATCAGTGAGTGGTTGTTTAGACATTGGTTATGACTATCTGTCCCCCCACCTGGGACAGAACTGACATCCCAAGGTCCGATCGGTAGAAGGGAAAGTCAAACTTGGGGGTCATTTGAGCTAAGCATCGGACCCACGCCGCTCACCCCAGCAGCTCCCCGAAAGCTTGCCGGCCCTGGTCCCATGACAGGGATTCCCATGACAGGGATTGGGCGGCCCTGATCCCATGACAGGGCTTGGACAAAATCGTGGCAAGCCCCAGGATTCCTTTAACGGAATTCCCTTCAGCGCAATAGGAGGGGCAGGCACAGCCTAGCCTGACCCCTCCACCACCAGCATATTATAACCAATGCCTAACCGCAACCTTACAAGTTGTGACGAATTGCTGAGTAGTAGGCAAAAACCAAATGGCACAGCCAATCACCAAATGGCAAAAATCCTACTAGGCCCCTGCTCCAAGGCAGATGATCCCATGACAGGCAAAGCAAGGTCAACCGGAAAAGAGGGCAGGCGGGCGGGCGATCCGATGCACTCTGCAAAGAGAAAGAGAAACCAGAGTGCCCCAATATTTAAAGACTATGGTCCCACCCACCCAATTTGCAACATACAATTTGCCCCAGCAACCCGGTTATCCAATCAAAGTACCAGGCAACAACCATTAACCTGCCTGGCAACAAATAGGGCTGACCCGGCGGCCCAGACCGCAACACGTGCTCTCATTTATTGGAGAACACGCTTTTTCAACTTAGACATGTGGCAGAGAATATAGTAGATAAATATGGTAAGCAGCATAAACTGACTGCATTTGAAGCTCTTATAATGAAACTCAACCCAAAAAGATTGATTACTATACTAACATCTACATAACCCTTTTTGAAATTAAACTCGTTTGAACGTTGTCCATATGCAAGATAAAATTGGATTATAGAAACAGTTAAAATGGGACTATAGAAAAAGTTCTATTAAGCATAAACTCCAACATGCAACTACAAGAATGGACTTGGGTGTTCAATAATATCCTCAAACATTTAATAAGTTTCCAGCATTAAAAAGCATTTCTTTAAGAGAATATCCCAGTGATATCTCACTCCTCATAACTAACCAGAATACATAAAGTAAAATTCCCAGCTAGATGTGTGGATCTTTAAGAACAGATTATCTGAGCATTTTCTGGTACTATAAAAGGTTGTAATGATTCTGGAATGTATATTTAATATAATGCATGACAGCGCTGACCTCAACTTGCTGCAGTGCTTCAAAACTGCTCTTCTCTGTTGCTTGAAAACAGAGGTAAGACCAATAGATCTAGAAGTGATTGCAACCTTCCGAGCAACTTCTAGCATCCACATCCCTAATTACTGAAAGACCAAAACAGTCCCTCGATTAAAAGACTGTGTGTGAGTTTGTAGCCAAGGGCAGAAACTTTGCAATTTTCCAACAGTTTGCCATAAGCACCTTGCTTGCACCTTTCTGCACAGGGTAGCAAGCACAGAGTAACTGCAGGTTATTGCTACAGCAATACTAAGCAATCCTGCTGTTTAGGCAACCAAATGCATAATCTTAGCCAACTTCATAAATGGGTAAAGAGTTTTCAAAAGCCTTAGAAGAGGCAGTTTTGAATCAGTGGATTTCCGATATCTCAAGCAAGAGCTGATAGCTCAAAATCACACTTAAGAGGATTGGTTTCTATGTGGAATGGTTTTATAGTTGAACTTCTTTGGTATGAGAGATAGATTTAGTATAGAACAAGAAACTGTGCCAAAGCAAAGATTGTTCTTTACACGATATGGAAGGGTGACATTGCTAATGCAGTGCCAAGAAATTCCATGACTTCTGTAGGTCTGAAAAGCTGCGCCTTTGAAACGGATTAGTGATGCTACATGATGGAGACAATTTTAGAATAAGTAAATGTAAATGTGTTGGGTGCGTAATTTCTCCCCCCCCCCCACTTGTTTTACCCCATTGTTGTGTCTACGCCAATGCTTTTTAGAACTATGGACACCTGGTTTCCTGCTCCCTGATTAATTTATAGTGGGAGATGTGCCAAGGCTTAAACCTGCCTAACTATCACCAAGATGCCATTCCAGTGCATTGTGGGTGTGATTTTCAATTCTAAAGCCCAGAGAGAGAGAGAGAGAGAGAGAGAAAGGAGATTAAATTGCAGAGAAACGAAAGCAGTTTTAAACCAAGTGATTTGTTTTATTATTCATAACAAACATTATGAACACCCTGCATCCTGTTAAATTCAGGATGATATACAACCAGATTTATATCATAATATGCGGGGGGGGGGGGAATGCATTAGTAAAATCCCTAGGTAAATAAAAATAATATTGCTCGGTGTCAGAAAAACTGCAATGTTGGTGCTTGACAAGCCCCTTTAGGAAGGGTTTCATTGCAAAAAGAAAAATGGCCACTCATTTGTGGTTAAAGGGCATACCTTTGAGGGAGGAGGCACCTGCAGATGGGTCTCAACGGAAGAGTCAGGAATGGTAGTTCCTTCAGGTATATGCATCTCAAAGGTAAGTACCAGCATTTCAAATTGAGCCCAGAAGCAAACAGAATACATTGCACAGGCAACTCACTGTATGCGTGGGTTAAGTCCCAGGCCACCACACATATAAGTGAAATTGCATAAAGTGGGGAGCACTCTCTAAACACCCTTTAAATGCACTCTCTGTTGCTCTCCAATCCATTTTAAAAGTACAGTATCCAAACATATCCACAGCGAGAACTGAAGCTCTGGGGCTGCTGGAGGATGCGTGGGAAAGCGGCATTGGCGGCTGCTGCGCCACTGCATGCACCAGCTGTTAGGCGGGGAGGCTGAGCAGTGTTAACAAAGCCCCACTGCGCCTCCGGTCTCTTTGGGCTTTCCTCCACCCTCAATGACATCCTCTTCAGGCTCTGGGGAGGGTCTCATCATGAGCTACAAGGGCTCTCCAGCTTTCTCCTGCCATTTCTGGGTTTGAACTGAATTATTGAATTGAATTAATTGAATTATTTAATCATTCCCGGTGCCATGTATAGACGTGGCCACACGCAATGGAACATGCATAAGTGGGGGGGATGCCTGCACAGAACAATAGTCTGTCTATAGAATCAAGAAGTTGAACAAAACACGTGCAGGGTGGGAGGTGGTTGTGAGGAGCCAATTCCCTGAGTCAATTCCCAAACCCCATGAATAAGGGGTAGCCAATGTGGTGCTTCCAGATGCTCTTGGACTACAACTGCCATCCTGCCTGACCATTGGCCATGGTACCAGGCTGGGGCTGGTGGGAGGTGAGCAACCTCTGGAGGACAACACATGGGCCATGGGTCCCTACCCTAAACCATGCCACTGCTGTGGAAGCCCTTTCCTTTATCTCAGATGCCTTTACGTAGATTTGCAGTGCAGCACTAGACAGGAAAGCACTCTGCAAATGTTCAGAGGGTCTCTCATGTTATTAAATGCTTAGCGCGGAAGACCAGTGCAATGAACCCAAATGTTAATCACTAACTGTTACATTCCTTCTATTTCCTGCAGCCATGGATAATGTTTGTTTTGCAAGCACTACTATATGAAGAAATTACTCCAAGTGGTCCTGTTCCTGAGAAACAGCAATTTTCTGAAATAATTACTAGGCCCTTCTGACCAGACCTGCGTCTGTAGTTGGAGCAATGATAAAGAGAACATTGACAACCTGCTGCCAATAGAGACCAAAAGTATATTACTTTGAAAGTGGGTTTCTCTTCCCCTTAATCCAAACCGTCCATCTCCATTAGTCCTGGAACCGTCCAGAGGGCTGTTCTTCCCTATATTGCGCTCTCTGTTAAGATCCGTGCATCTCCTCTACAGGAGCCCCAGAAATGGGAACTGGGAAATTAGATGGCTTAATCTGCATGTGATAAAGAAATCATTCTCAGCACAACACAAGCAAAATTGCCATGAAATCTTATAAACCAGGCAAAATTGAGACTCAAAAAGATATTCTTTCAAATCAAGCCTTTGAAACAAACCTTGCATACCCTTGGGACTTGGTGCAGTCCATGCTAGTGAATTTAAACTTCCCTGCCCAGCTAATCCAAGGGCTGAGAAAGAAAAGCTGGACTCTGTGCTCTAGTATAAATTATGCTAAGTAAGCACATTTTGGAGGCTGTCTGTTTACGTATGTTCATCACTCCTGGGCTAATAGCACATTCTAGGAGCCTGTTAGATCAGGAAAGGGTCAAACACTGGTGCACCAATCAAGCTGAGGTTTAAAGAAAGACAACGGCAGGTCCAACTGGATTATTACAGATCTCTTGTGTTAAGTATGGTTTGGCCTCTGGGAAGCAGAATTCTGCACCCAGTAGCATTCCACACTCCACCAGAACTGTCTCTCACACGCAATGAACACGTGTGCAGGAGTAAGATCAGGATAGCAGGCTCCCTGCCCCTGCCCTAGGTGTGCTCATTGCTAGCCTGCCCAGGCTCTGTACACCAGCCTTCCCTGGGTTCACTCACAGCAGCGTGGAGCTTGCTCTCAGCACCACTTCCATGCAGACTGCTTGCCACAGAACAAGGGTCTCTGTGTGCTGGCCCCCATTGCACAGCACTTCCTGTAATAAGTGTAATAATCAGGGCCCCCTGCTTTCTTGCTGCCAGTGGACTGCGGAAGCAGCTCCTGGGATGGCAGCGACATTGGGAAGGAGGCATGAAGACTCCTTCCCAAAGCCCACCTGGTGCTTAGTAGGCTTTGGGAAGAAGGTATTTGGACTCTCGGACCCTGCCAAAGCCCTCCCGCCTCCTGCTCAAAGCCATGCAAGCTTCACTTGAAGAGCAGAACTTCAACAGGCAGCTTTTGTTTCTAATCAGTGGAGGAAATGGAAGCAGCCAAGGCAGGACCAAGTGAGGAGTGTGATTTGCGTGCCTGCCAGTGGAGGAGGCCGGCAGGATGTTCCACCTCCGTTATGTCTGCTGGGACCCGGACAAGATGAACGTGCTTGCCGTTACCAGACTTCTAGAGAACTGCCCAAGTGGAATCTGCTCCTCATAACGGCCAAGAAGGTGGCTGGGAGGAGTTGCACATCAATACACCCCCCCCCCAGTGTTCTCTCAGCATCAAGGAGGGGACAGCATGGCAGATGGCAAGGCCCTCAGGGGCGACTGAGGAGGAGGGGGGAAAGAGCACAAGGAAAGGCAGTGGGGGGAGAAAAGAAAGAGAAGAGAATAAAGGCTTTTGAGGAAAACAGAAAGCAGTGACTGGGATGGTGGAGAGACAAGACAACAAGACCCCCCATTGGCTGAAGCGACCATTCTAGGCAAGTTCCACACTGCCCCAATCTGCCTCACAGAGTTGATAGATCATAGAACTGTAGAGTTGGAATAGGTGCCAAGGGTCATCTAGTCCAACCCCAAAAGAATCTCATTCTGATTTCCATCAGCAGAATGTTGGAGGGTATGGAAGGCTGCTATGACAAATGATTCAGTCCATGTAACCAGTAACCCTACAAAAGCTGTGTTCCCAATTAGGCAGAGGGAACCCTATACATGCAGTCCATGCAGATCTTCAGAGATAGGAGCTGCTACCAGAATCTCTATGACACACACAAACAAACAATCTTAGAATGGGGCTAAGACATGCTGAATTTGAAATTTTACCAGTGGATGTCTCATGAGTACAAAAAAGAGTTGCACAACATGTTGCTTCCTGCATGCTCCAGCCTCTCGTCACTTTGAGCAAAATTTCAGGGTAACTGATTTTCGGCTAAGCTTTTCATTCCTCCCTCTCATCCATGTAATGACCACCTCTGGGAGCTGAATGAGCTCAGGGAAAGGACATATTTGCATGGTTCACCAAGTGAGTAGGAGTAAGACCTGTGCTTTGCTGAAATACATCATAAGCCTGAGAGTGTGTTGACCAAAAGCAGCGGAGAGAATTTGCAGCATCTCTGAAGGTCCCCGGTAGCCACAGTGGCTGTATGTCCCCTCCAGAGGCATTAAGCCTCTGAATGCCACTCCTGGGAATTGCTGCTGTGCTCATGTCCCGCTTGCCGTCTTCCCCCTTGGCATCTGGGTCACCACTGTGAGGGCAGGAAGCTGGACTAGATGGGCTGGTCCAATAACAAAACCCAGTCTTTGGGAGCAGAGGCCAGTGGTGGAAAGAGGACAGTCAGCTATTGTGATGGTGATATTTAATCTTAAAATTAAGATTAATGACATTCTCAAAATTTGTAGTGACTTTGCTTCTAAAGGTTCTATAAAAAAGAATTACTTTGATCTAAAAGCATGAGCAGAAAGAGAAAGTATCAGTGCTGTTCTGTGAAGTTCCTTGCTAATGGAAGACCACTTATGGCTGAAGTGGGAAACCTCGTGACTAGCCACACCTCCACATGATCTGCCACAAACCACACTCACCTCTCTACCACCTGACATCAGGTGTGGAATTTATGGGTATGCAGAGTATGTGCAGAATTAGGGCCCTGCGGGGCTGAGGGGCTCCCAAACCATTAGTATGCATCATTAACAGAGAGGAGAACTTTGAAACATGACTACAAACAATGAAATGCCCTTTGGTGAATTTTAGTATTTTAGTCCATTGCTTCCACTCTTCATTTCTCTCGCTCCCCAGTTAAAGTCAGTGGAAGCTGGTCCATTAGGGCGGCTAGCACTTTGCCCTGCCAAGTGAAATGTCAAGCAGGCAAAGCTGCAGTGTCATATTCAAAAGCAGGAACTCTGAATCATCATCATCATCATCATCATCATCATCATCATCTAACGTAGTCTGCTACGCATTGTCAAAACATCACACTTGTAAAGGAGAGCAATGTCCGTCTTCTTTCTCAGGTTTAGATCAATCTTTATGATCAGCATTAGCACTTGGGAAACTGCAGGTGCCTCAGCATTTCCCCAAAATGTTGGACTATAGAAAACTCTGGTACTAGGAATAAATGCATTTTCTAAAATGAGAGGGAGAATTAAGCTTCTGATATGATACTTAGATGACATGACCATGCATAGCCTACCTAACTCACCTTTTTGCCTTTTCATAAGGTGCTAAAACCGTGCTATTCTGCTGCACAGTGGTAGGGGTTATAACAGCAGCTTTACTGCTTTCTGTGCAATATTTGAGAAATTTGATTATTGAATCTTAATTATTTAATTTTTTTATTATGTTAAGCTATTCAGAAGACAGCTTGTCAACATTTTTAAATTGTTACAAAAATCTGAATTATTAATCATTTATGCTTATTATAATTAATTAATCATGCTTAATTTGCTTATGTATTAATTGCTTGCTTCTAAGTATACTTTTTCTAAGGCATGGGACAGTCAGAGAGGGACCGGAATGCAGGCTCCGTGTAAGCAGATCACATCAAGGATGGAGCTGGCAGGACTGGCTAACAGAACAGGCTTGGTTTGCAACAAATTTGGCAGCCAGAGATGAGCTGGCACAGCACTGCAGGACAGATAATGTGGCAAATACTCCTTTGTTTAACACCGTTTCCTTGGAATGCATTTTTGATATGTAAACTGTGATTTCTTTCTATACCACACAGACCCTTTTTCTGACCTGAGAAGTCTGGGGTCTGTCTCTTCTTTATTCATCTGAATAAACCTGAGTTCTGCCTCTAAGGAGGTCTGACTCCCTTTCCTGGGTGGGAGGGGGGATCTGGAACACCTATGCAAGGCAAGAACAGCGTAGATTTATGCAACAGAATATACTGTATTAACTGCCTAAAAAGAGCACTCAGTGGGATGTACTCAGTATTTTAAAAACACATGTTACATTAATGCTAAAGAATAGAAAAACAAACAGAATTTTTGGGGGGTGTTAAAGTCCAGTTCTGTAATGAAACTAGCTAGAAGGTTTCTTGGGTTTTTTAGAAAATAGAATGCCAAGCATATAAGACATACAAAATATACCCAAATTCATACCCTGTATACAATCAAGAAGCAATATAACACAATATGCGCCATAAATATCAAATATGCCTTTCATAATAAATTAATATGTTGTCCTGCAGGTTTTCCATGGTAATTTATACACAGCACAATATAACACAATAATATATAATTAATGACTGGAGTTGTCAAGGTTTGCTTGTACCAATAATGAAAATCCTCTCTATGTGTTATTATTTGTATTGTTTTCGTACAAGGAATAAAAGCTGCTCAAGTTTTTGTTTGTTTTGTCTTCTTTTTCTCAAATGAACAATGTAAGTTAATTTAGTTTCAAGGCTTTATTTATTTATCGCACTTCCAAAACACCTTTCATTCCAATGAACCCCTGGGTGGTTTACAGACAAATAAATACAATACAGATAAAAATATAAACCATCAGTAAAGGAAGCATTTAAAACATTCTGAAAAAGTAGCAGCACATACAGATGAAAAACATAGCAGCTGACATAAGGCTCCCTGAACCCTGAAATTGCCCAAAGCCAGTGACCAGGGCTGCCCTCCAGGCTGAGGTGCTGCACTGGCTTGGAGGGAGAGGTCCCTCTGCACAGCCGCTGCCTGCAGAGTGACATGTTGGCTGCCCCGGAGTTAGGCTCATGCGTGAGAATACATGTGGCAGGGGCGAAACTAGGCTTTCTTTCACCCGTGTCAAAGACCCCGTTTGCCCCTCCCCACCACACATTCGGGAGTCTCAAGGGCGCCCCTCTGGAGGCTTCACTCTGCATGAGGTCTAGGTTTTTCAGGAGCGACAATGCCATAAACCGGCTGTTTGCAAAGGGTTGTGGATCACACAGAAAGCCACACGGCAACTGGAGAATAGATGTTAACATGCTCCCAGAATCTCAGCAACTATTAGGAGAATGATTATACTGTAAAATTCTGCATTTGCTGACATATGCAAATGTTCTTCAGAGGACAGCCCCACTTAAGAGTGCACTGTAGTAAGCAGAATAGGACACTCTGTAAAAGCACTATGTGCCCTGATGGCGCTGTACAGCTAAAATGCTCTATCTGAGCAGTAAATAACCATGGAAGGGAACACTTGTTGGAGCACGTCGTGGGACTTGGTATGGACTGTGCAAGCTATTTGGGCTTCTTACTGAAATAAATCACGTGGGGGAAAACAAAGGAGGCAGACATACATGCTGAATAGTGCATTTTTGGTGGAGCAGGCTGCCCAAACTCTAAGTGGGACATTGTTTCCTCAAACAACATATTACTCATGATATATGCCAGGCAGTAGACACCAATGCAGGCTAGATTGGTGATAAATTATAGAATCATAATTAGGTGAAGGAGCTCACCTGCTGTAAACTCTGGTGATAAAGAGGGATAATCATTCTGGACAAGCGCTTTTGCTACAATATAAAGGACTGAACCAGAGAGAAAACAATGCATTATTTACTATATCAAAAACAAATGAATCCTGAGTCTCAAGGGGGAAAGTGTTCATAAAAGCTACAGGGGTGGGGGTGATTATTGAGGGCAATTTGTCATTTAAACAGGAGGGATAAAGTATACTATAAGCAAAAAATAAAAAGAGGAGAGAGAGATGGTAAGAAATGGTTGCAGTAGAAAAGCAAGCTCTTTTTAAAATTTCCTGTCCTGCAGAGCCCCCTATCTCTGGGCTTCTACTTTGGAGCTTTGGTTCTTTGATAAGCTTAAAAACATTTTCTGCAATCTGTGGTCGGTTTTCCTTCAGGTAACACATGACTCTCACCTCGAAAGCTGTTGCTCTGCCTTCCCCAAGACACAAATACATACAATTGAATGGCAAATGATTTTTTCACAGACAACTTTGCTTTCCATTTTCTAGCTGAAGCAAAAGGCTCAGCTTGAATTTTGTCTGTCTGTGTTATTGTCCAGACTGGAGTGTGTGGGAGCCTGAAAGGAATAGCCTTGAACCTAACAGGTCACAAGCCATCATCACAGGGAGCTATTAATCTAACGTAGGCTCTAGTTGACTATAATAAAGCTATTTTAAGTTTTAGTCTGTATAAAGTGACCAATATTAGAACTGGGGGAGGGAGAATATTTCCACGGGTGGCAGTGATGTTGCTTCAACTTTTTTTATAGTCCTTTGTTTCTACAGGTTTGTCACTATATAGAAGTTATGTGAATAGTATTAAAATGGAAGCCCGTATGCATTAGGTTGGGAAAAGCTCAGTGCCTTAGACCAGGGATTACTCTACACATTCCAACTTTTCCCAGATGTGTGTGCCTGTTTGTTTAAAGTATATTTATGCCCCCCCCTGCTTTTCTGCTTAAAAAAACCTGAGTAATTACAAGGGTGTGTAGGGGGTAAAATAAAGGTCTTCCTATTTTCCCTGGGGAATCTAGCATCCGGGCCAACTTTTGGGACAGGAAAGCGGGACATCTGCATGCTCTTCCTGCCACCCGCTTCTCCCAATCTGCTCTTTCTCCCACCCACCCCACTTGACCCACGCACTCTTTCCCTCCTGATCCTCCCACCACAGCCTTACCTTCGCCAGCTCTTTCTCCTCCACCACCACAGCTTGGCCTCAGCCTTCTTGCAGCCTTCTTGGCCTGGCTGCAGCCACTGGAAGTGGAGATGCGCTGCACTCACTCACTGGAATATGGCGACAGTGGAGGTCAGTCATGGCGGTGGTGGAGCCTCTGGCTGTGGCCGCCCCACCAGAGGTGGAGAAGGGAAGGCAGCGGAGACAGGACATCACAGACTTCAAACAGATGCCGGGGTGGCTTCTGTAAATTATTTGTGTCCCACTTAATTTGGGGCAGTTGACTGGTGTGATCTAGTTGGTCACTGTGAGAACAGGAAGCTGGACTAGATGGGCCTTTGGCCTGATCCAGAAGGTTCTTTTGTCTTTGTGCAGTGGCAGAAGGCCAGAGGCAGAGCAAGCAAGAGACAGAGTCCAAGTGTGGCTCCTGTTGGCAACAAATGCAAATACACAGAACACCAACAAATGCAGCACAACACAAGCTGTGTAATGCAAGAGTTACTGCGTCTAACACAAATGTAACCTCTTTTCAAGACATTTAACTTGGAGAAAGGGTAGACACAGACCCAGCCCACCCCTGAGGCAAGGTGAGATGACCTCCTCAGGTGGCAGGACCCATAGGGGCAGCACATCCAGTCTCCAAGTAATGTATCACCCACTGCTGCCACCACAGCAGCAGTGGCAGTGCGCTCATTGGAGACAGGATCTGCCACCTCCTCAGCAGCCCCCTGCTCCACGGCTGCCACTTCAGTAGCCTCTTGGCAGATAGGAGGCACTGCTCATCTCCTCCCACCCTTGTTCTGGATGAGGGTATTTATCGCCCCCTGCCTTGTTCTTGATGTAGAACGTCACTCACCCTTTCTTCTCTGGAGGGGTGGCAGGGCCATTTTGTGGTTCACCTCAAGTGCCAAAACGTCTTGGACATGCCAGGCTAGGCATGTCAGTGGCAAACATTTTCTTTTCATGTGTCTGCCTCACTGATATATAGAGCAGACGTCTGTCTCTATAAGTAAGAGGAGAACACAGGATGGATGCACTGAACCCTGGATCTGTCTCCCATATTTACCTCCCTCTCGTTCTGCTGTTCCAGGTGCCCCTTTCCATGTCAACACTGGAGCTTGCAATCAGCTCAGTGCATGTAATTGGGGTTCTATGTGTTGTAAGCTGCCCAGAGTGGCTGAGATGGGCAGAGTATTATTATTATTATTATTATTATTATTATTATTATTATTATTATTATTATTACAGGGAGCCTCCATGAATACAAAGGCTCCCCTTTGCAGAAATTTGCCTTCCAAGGGTTGGAGGGTGATACGAATGGCAACCGCAGAGTAGAGTTAGAGCCTTCAGCTCTTGTTCCTCTCCCTGCCTCCCTATGTTTATTTTAACCTAATTGTAATGTCTGAAAAGAGCTTATAAGAGAGTTGTTTTCAGTTTTGCTCTGTATCTAGTAGCCAATATTAGAATAGTAGGGAAGAGTGGTGTGCGATTATGCAGGAACACATGTCAGGTTCAGCATCTCTCTCCAGCACAACATTCCCCTGTGAGAGAGACACTCTCTACCCCCGCTTTATATGTGAATGGGCAGAGACACAGGCATTACAGCCAACGTCACATCTAGTCTGGCCCTTGCAGAAGTGGAAACCTATAGCATGCAATTGTTATAATTAGTACATTATATCACAACTTGCATACTGCTTGTCAAAACCAGAGGTACCCCACCACCACCAATGAGCTCATACTCAAAAGGTTATGGTGAAAGAATACAAGAAAATAACATAACATTCTCATCTAAAATCACATTTAAATAAGAAATTGAAAATTTGAAAGCTAATAGAGCAGCATGAGAAGCAAACATCCAAACACCCCTGGCAATTTGTAAGCATAAAAAAGACTAGATGGAGCTGCACTCTGCATCTGATTCCAGGCTGTGCTTAATGCTAACATGGTATTCCAAGGCACAAGTAATCACCATTGACTTAAATGGGGCAAAGCAAGGGTGCATTTGTTTAGCTGTGTCTGAAGAGATGGAAGTTTTGCACACAGCCCTGCCTCCAGCAAAGAGCTGAGGTTTTGCATTAAGTTTCTCCCTTTTCTTTGTTTGAGTAAATGTGTACTATTATGTATCCATCTTTGCTGTGGCTCTAGAAATCTATAGTTAGTACAACCTGCTAGAAAAGCAAAAGGTCTCTTTCTCTTCATCAGTGTCAAGGGCAAGTAGTGACCCCCAAACCCAAAGATTAAGTCCTAATGCTTTTATTTGTTGTCTCCTTTGAGCTTGAGAAGCACGACAGCCTGTTCTGACTGGCCTATGTCAGCTGCACAGCGCATGAGAGTCCAGAGGGACATATGTTCAATATGTGACATATGTTGAAAGTCAACCATTAACATTTCAGACTGAATCTCCATAACTTATCTTTAGCTTCATTAGCATTAGCCTTTAACTCATCGTATTTAATTCATGCTTAATTATGTTTCAAAGAACCAGCTAGTTAACCCTGTTTTCCTTCTGAAGCCCTAACAGTTGAATTTACTGCTGCTTATGCAGGAATGTTAAATGCATTTTATTGCCAAATCAATCCTTGTTAGGAATGGGGAAAGTTGACTACACACTCTGTGGCACTGGAGAAGAAATGGAATACATGAAACATATTTTCCTTGCAAAGTGCCTGTTCTTCATTATTGCATCATCCACGGTAACACAGGTCCTTCAAATTCTGGTTGAACAGGAAATGCTTGTTATAGTTGTGCTAACGGCTGCGTACAATGGGTTAAGGAATTATAATAGCTTTCTAATAATGAAACAAAAATGAAACACAAGCTTTTGGCTGCAACTCTAAGCACTCTTTCATGGGAAGGAGTCCCACAAAAATCAATGGGACTTACAAGTGAATAAACACCATTAGTATTGTTGGACCATTTTGTATATTATCAGTTTAGCATTCCTAAACAAATCCCAATGAAGTGTGATAAAAGCAACACATGCTGAGCTACAAAGCTAGTACATTAAAGTATTTAGGCTTGAATTATTTTCAAAAGAGAAATATACAGATAGCAATTCATAGGGAAATATACCTTTTCTTTATAACAAGCAATTTCCTTATTTTGGACCAAATATTATGTCCCATCAGTGCTCTCTCCTATATAGAAATTCCCAAAGGCAAGTGTTCCAATTTTTGTCTGAACCCCAGCCCACCCCCTTTTCTCACACCAAATATCATATGAAGCACCCTACAACAACACTCCACACATCATACAGTGAAATGCCAACTTGGAGATGTTTGTCAGCTGCATAAACACCCTCGCTTCCCCAGGCTGTTGCCCAGAGCGGGGGGGGGGGGGCAGGGGGAGAGAAGACAGAGACACCTAAAAATAAGGTAGCTGTTTCTGCATACCTGAAACTCTATAGGTAAGCAAATCTCTAAATTAGAAAAAGGGAAAAAATGGAACTCTTAAAATAACCCAAATAAGTACTTGAGATCTTCTGGGACTCGTCAAATGTTAATGACAGCTGAACTTAAGCATCACAGAAAAGCATCCCTGTTGCCTGCAGGTAGAACTTCCTAGTTCACTTAGATCAAGGATGAGGAAGCAGTGGCCCTCCAGATGTTGTTGATCTCCAGCTCTCATCACCCCCAGCCAGCATGACCAATAGGGACAATGGAAGTGGTAGTCCAACAACATCTGGAAGGTCACAGGCTAGCCCCTCTTCCTTTACAACCTGAGGACGGCAGCTGAGAGACAATTACCGGTACTTATGTCAGCCCAACAGCAAATTCCCTGGTTAATATTGCAGTTAGATGTGGAGATGGCTTAGATTTCTAGCCAAAAATCCTCTGTACAAAATTCCCCTCAGGTTACAGCAAAGGCCATTCTACTTAACTTTTCCTCCTCGCCCCAATCCAGTTCTCAATTGCATGAGTGCCTGATAGCTCACAGCAACCTGGAAAAAGCATTGGGGTTGGGAGAGTGCATGCCATGAAGCAAAAAGCAAAAGGTTCTCCTCACTTATATAAAACAATAAAGTGATCTGTTTCTGGGCTGGCAGCCAGCCCTGGTCCTATGTGCTTTCAGTGGGGAAAGTCTTAAGGGCATAGGGAGAAAAAATTGTTCCAGAATGGCTAGTCTTGAACTGGAGTCTTCTTTGTTAGGGGATCACATTAAATAGTACATTTGGCTAAGGGACCCACCACTGATGCCACATTGAACCCTTTAACAACAGCAACACACACAACCACACAACTATACTGCACTGGTGGTCACCATCTTTGCTTCTGGTGTGGGTGGGGGTGGGTGGGTGACATTTGCCACAGAAACATGATGATCTCCAGTGATGGGCTGAATGGCCTGTCTTAAGAGGCTGAATTCTCATAGACAGGTGCTATGAGTGGGTGGTTTTCATGTTTGGGAACTTGATATATGGCCTGCTCTGGGAGGGTTTGCACGCCCCCTGAAGCAACTGCCTGTATTTCAATCTGTCCCTGGAGTTCCAAGGGGCCTCTGTAGCTAGAAGTACTTGTGCCAAGCTTAGAATGGTTCACCAGCTATGGCTGTTTCTGGACTAGGATAGTTGGGTCTTAGGAGTCAGTACATACTCTAATGACCTCCCCTCTGAGCACTACCACCACTGCTGTCTTTCGAAGTCTCTTTCTCTCTCTCTCTCTTTGCTTTTTGGCAGGTTGTTATATGTTGTCCTCTCTTTACTGATTGTCCCAAGAGCTGGAGCGCCTCTGAACTACTAGAATGTGCTCTATGGGGGGTGGTGCCTTGAAGACTGCCTAGAAAATGCCACCAGCTTGGTGAGTGGAACAGCCCAACTGAACTTTGCTGCCCATGAGCTACTGGACCCAATTCAAGGGATTAGGACTAGCATATTAAGCCACAATAAATTGTCTCGTCCAGTATCAACCATCCTGAGCCTTAGAATCAGCAACGGAGGTCCTGCCGATGGTTCTGCTGCTGGGTGTTGCTTGACTCATGACAGGGTCTACTCAGTAGCATTTCCCCACTTCTGAAATGCCACCCAGTGCTCCCAATGGTGCATCTGCATGGCCCAACCCTGCCATTGCTCAAGCCCCACCAGTATCAGGAATGTGCCTCTCCCAGATGCACTGCTAATAGAGCCCAGCTGTATTTTTATGCTGTGAACCACCCTGAGATCTTTGGATGAAGGGTGGTATATTAAGTAAGTAAGTGAGTAAATTAAAGCACTTTCCTCATGTCCACATGATTTCGTTTGTTCCTCAGGTGTGCTGTCCTTACAGAATAAAGCACAATTGGCTGGCCTTGGTAGGTTTTACTCAGAAGTAACTCCCTTAAAATAAATGAAGTTTGCTTTCTACTGAGAACAAATTGTGATATTGTAGGCTCCCCCCCCCCCCCAGTTTTCCATGTGCTGCACACAGTCACTACCGGTCTGCTTATCAGCACTGGGGTGATATTTATGCAGAAAACAGTATTTGCTTGTTAGTATTTATCGGGGGTGGCAAACTTTTTGTTTGGGTATTTTGCTGTAAATATCTGGACTGTGAAATTGCCCTTAAACAAGGCGGCTGCTTTTCTTTCTTCATATGAACTGAGAATGACATTAAATATGGAGAGCCATTAAATGGATCAAGCCAATGGCCAGCTAGTCCGACCTTCTGTTCTCAAAGGGGCCACCAGATTTGTTTTTTGCATTTTATAAAATGCATTTGTTAGCTGCTTATCCAAGGCTCAAGGCAGCTTACATAATTAAAAGTTAATATCATACTGGGGAGGGGGAGGGGTACAGAAAAACACCACAGCAAAGGAAATGAACCTGTCACACCAAATGCCAGATGGAAGAAAGGTACTCTTTGTGAGGTATATCCAGCCTCATATACCCAAAATGCTGAACTTTAACTAATGCATGAAGGGGTTAAACCATACAGTAAGCTCTCCTGCCAGGCTTAGCTAGGTCACACACCCTCAACTGGGGAGGAAGGGTTACTAAACTCCTTGGTCTCCCACTTTCCACCATTTTTGCACCATGTGAACCCTTCCAGTAAGGAGGTCTGATCTAGATGTTCCAAGCTTAGACTGTGTGGCTTTAGCAAGCCATCTTTCTGTTTCTATACAAATAATTTAGAAAGTCTTACAATTTTTGAAATTAGGTTCCGCTGCATGTCTTTTCTTGCTGCTGCATGGGGCAGCATGAGAATCTGACCTTTGTAAGTAAACCACTTTTAACTTTTTAATGTGGTCTCTTTCTATGCTAGGGGGAAGTGGGTAACTTTGGAAGAAACTTAGAAGAGGATATTTTAAGGGTCTAACAGCCTTTATTTCCATGTTTTACTTTGCTGCATGTCTTGTGATTTTAAATCTCTGTTGAGTCTCTCTCAGCAAAGAGTACTTGCCCCAAACCTGGATCTAGGCATCCAGGGAATTCTCTTTTTATTCTTTAATCAAATTTTGAAAAAACCAACACGTTGACCCTTGGGGGAGAGTTAATGCACTAAAAATACAAGATAATTCAAACCAGAGAGATGGGCCTAATATTCTGGGATTTTTTTATTATTTTTTTAAGGAGCTGGGATAGAGTAAAAATACTCAGTGAGTTTGACTTGTCTCCAGGCTGGCACTAGTTTGTGAGAGGGTTTGAAGCACATACTGCAAATTCAGGTTTGCACAATTAAAGTGGATTAAAGTGCTCTGATGCCTGAGTGTAACACATCCACTTAAAAGAAAACAATTTGACTTCTTGCCGCTTGGAAAGTGACAGGGAAATACATTGAAGAATGTGTGTGAATGAGTGATCAATAGGACGACTTATTAACACTCAGCAAGCAGATGGGAACAAATGCTTGTTTTTGTCTTGTAGCCTCCCCACAATCAAATCAGAATGAATGCTCAGTAAAGTAATCTAACCTCCACAGTAAGCTTTGTGAAAGCAAATAAGGATGAATATTCAATAAATAGGATATCTGGAAGAGCTCTAAATATTTCATGATTGAATAGTTCTAGGTTTTGGTTTGCATTTTGTTTTTGTTATTTATCTTCTCTGCATAAGCAAGAAGGGGAAGATGGATCACTATTTAGGCAGTTGCTCCTGTACAAGCTGGGCACACGACTTCTAATGCTTAACTTTTAAAATGAAAGGCTACAACATTAAGTACTTTCACATTAAAGGCAAACCCTGCTGAAATAAACAGGACTTACTTCCAAATAAGCATGATTATGGTTGTGTAGTTGTTAATTGGCACATCTATTTGCATGCGAGAGTGAATGAAAGCAGGAGCGAGCGGCAACAGCCGCATGCAAAAGTTTTGTTTTTATTTTCCTGCAGATGCTGCTTAGCAAAGCCGACTTTGTCTGCAACCCTCCAGCTTCCTCTGCCTGCTTATGCACACACCCACAGGGGAATCACAAACACCACCTGTAAAAAACGGAAGGCACCTAGCGCTGGAACAAAAACAGGAGTGCGTGCCAATTATTTCCCTGCCAGCTTGGTTACACTGGCCACAGAACCCATTTATTTTGCCAGGTTAAAAGAGAACCTGCTGTAGGATTTTACACAAGCTCAGTGAAATAATTAGTAATTGCAGTCTTGTCAAGCCCCAGCTGGGCAGAAAACATTTTGATCCTGAACCTGCTTGATCTGAAGTATCAAACGCTGCCCTGCTCTTCCTCCACTTATCAATTCAGTGAGTGCACCACTCAGAGAAACTACTTTGCATCCACCTTCCCTGCTTATCATTAGAATTCCCACTTGTATTTTTTAATGTATGTTTTAGGTTGGCTTAAAAGGCATCACCTAAAGGAGCCAACAGTGCTCAGGGCCCCCAGGTGTGACGCGTGCAGGTTCATTAGCAGCTGCTCCACCAAAGAGGCAACATGATTCTTTGCAAAAGAATCTAAATTCTAGGTCATAGCTTTGCATTTAGAAATGCTAAATTATGTAAATTTGCATTGTTTTGCAAAAAAAAAAAAAAAAAAAAAAGAAAAGAAAGAGGCAACCTAAACCAATTTTTGTAATTTATTCAGTGCATGGGGAGAGGCTAGGTGCAATGAGAAGCAAAGATATACTTATGGAGAAATTTCTGGAACCACAGTGGGATATTGGCTGCACCCAAGGCATGATGGATAACAGCAAAAATCGGGGGAAAGAAAGACATAACCTCTTACAAGGACAGGAAAAAACACCATGGACAGAATAACTGTCACACACAGGAACAACAAGGATATAGATTCAGGTAGGTAGCTGTGTTGGTCTGACGCAGTCGAAATAAATAAAAAATTGTCCGGTGGGGTGGGAATCCAATGAGACAAGAATCTATTATCTCTATTCAGACTATGGGGAGACCTGGTCTGAATAGAGATATTGGATTCTTGTCTCATTACATACGCTATTTTTTGTCATCTGCATACTATCCCTTGCTTTTTCCTGTAGGACTAATGCAGTTGTTAACAGGTTTACCATACCATTGAGTCAATCACCCATCTCCTACTACCCTTCTGAGAAAAACTCCACCCCACCCTCCCACTATATATAAGGGTCTGGTGACTTCTGTTTCAGGGTATCTGAAGAAGTGTGCAAGCACACAAAAGTTTATACCCAGAACAAACTTAGCTGGTCTCAAATGTGCTACTGGACAATTTTTTATTTCAACGAGGATATAGTTTGAGTTCCTCACTTGTGGTTTTATAAATCAATTAATGTGTCAACACAAATAGGAATTATTCATATTGCAGTTGTTGTATAAGGGAATATTATGATGACTGGAATGTAATGGAAATTAATAAGATTTTGGAACGCAGAAATAAAGCAAATAATCAAACCATCAATTCTAGTGTGCCCACTTTATCTAAATTATATAATTCGGTATTTGAATAATTGGTATTAATAACTGTATTATAAATTGGTATTGTTATAATGAGGCTATTATTGGAATGTAATTGAAAACATAAAAAAAAAAAAAATATCCAAGAAGCAAATATATACTCATCCTCCTGAACACGTGTTCAGTTTTGGGATCTCACCGGCCATTGTTCATACTTTTTCAAGCAAAGGTACTAGAAACTTATGTTTATTTCAAATAAAAACTGTTTTTTAAAAAAACCAGGTTCTTTGGAAACTGAACAAGTGTCTATTGTAAAATACTATTATCCTGTCATATCCTTATGGAGTTCAACGTGGTTACAACAAATCATAGGATACTGTGAAGACCAAAACAGAAAAGGAAATGAAACCAACAAGAATAGCAAGATACAAATAAAAACCAGAGCGTAAAACTATCAGAATTAGATGCCAATTCTGGCAAAACCAAGCAGTGCTTTCCAGCCTTTAAAGGCCAAAATAACCCTTCAGTGGACAGCCAACAGACTCCTCCTTGGACCGGGAGTGACAGAGTCCAGTGACCAGTGCTGCTTTATCCCAGGCCAAAGGGGTCTCCTGGACTGGACCTAGGTGCTCCCTCTCACTACAGCCACATCGCCACTATTCTCATGCTTGCCTCTTAGGCAGAGCGAAGGCAATGGTTCAGAGACCCCTGACTTGCCCAGCCTTTTCCATTGGTTGGGGTTGGCCATTGTTTCAAAGTCCAACCAAACTGCATGGACTTGCAGGGGAAAGGGTATCAGCTAGGTGGCAGCCCTAGGCAAAGCATCTCACAGATCACGTGCATGACCCTAAAAACAAGTAGCATAGGACCAATTTAAAATGGCTATCACTAATAGCCTCTTCCAAGTACAATTTAAAATTCATTACAACAGCTCCATTCTTTGGCAGCAACCAAGCATGGCAATAGTTCCACCCTCCTTTTTATTACTCCTCTTGGGAAATAAAAGGCCACCTTGATGCTAGTAACTTATTGATCACTTTCTGCTACTGGCACAACTAAAAATAAAAAGGAAGGTGGGTTGCTTCCTTTAGTAGCAATTTTCAGTGGAAAAATATAAAATTAAAGATACTAAGCATAGAAAACCCATAAACTTCCACCTAAATAAGCAGTACAGAGGAGCAGATGTTTTGAGATTTCCCAGGCAAATGGCATGGTGTTATAGGCCAATCAATACTGTTAATGCTAATTGTAATGTACTGTTGTCAAAATGGCACTTTATCTTAAAGCTAATTCCTGATTTATACAGTTTCCCATAAAAGTAGCTTGTTCGCTGCTAATGAGAAACTGGCGTCGCTAAAACATTGTGCTCTGAATATTTGAAAGCAAAATCTGAAGTTTCTTTGTGGAAGAGGCAGAAATGAACTTATAAAACTCACTTGCCAGTTGTTCTCGCTTATGATCTTCTTGTTCTATTATACAGGCAACAACAACAACAACAATAAATAATGTGATTTGGCATATTAGAGGTTAAGGTATTGTAGCATGTACTTGCATGGGCCATGATAGCTTATTTATTTATTAAAAACATTTCTACCCACCTTTCACTGAATGAATAATCCCAGGGCAGGGAACGTTAAAACCAGCAAAACATTTTCACAAGTAAAGCAACTTCAAGAGGGCAAGTGAAGACAATGAGGTAAAGCAGCAGGTAAAACAAACCAAGTGGCAACTTAAACAACCTGGGTGATTAGAAGCGTCTTTTGGCTGGTTCCAAAAATATAACAAAGTTGGTGGAAACTGTTCTGGAAGGGAGGACATGTTGAAGCAGATCAGGATGTGTGGATGTAAGAAGGCATTGACTTCTGTTCCGCCCTGTATTTATTGCATGCAGTGCTGCTTCCATTCTGCTACAGTTCAGCTTCCAACAAAACCTATGTTATTCATTTCTCTCTGTCTGCAGTGGAGAAACTTTATGTAATTACAGTTATGTTATCATTGCATTTTTGCACATCATTGATTTCAATGCAAAAGAAACACAATGCAAATGGTAGGGGGGATCATCACTTCTTTGTCGGCAATCACTCACAGCCAAGTAAGATTGTCACGATGACCGGTAGATTCTTATCTGCTGCAGCCTTCATCCGCCTTCACAGCTGTTGTAACATACCACTTGTTATCATCCGCCTGTTCTGCCATTGAGGATTTCTTGGATCATTCTTTGTCTAGCTCCTTCCCTTTGACCTTATCGCCTTGGGTGACCCTGCTGGGACTACGAGATTCCTGCCGGCTTTGCTCACAAGGGTCATAGGAACATGCAAGCCCAGTGGTGAGCAGGGCCAAAAAAATTAAAAAGCCATTTCACATATGCACTAATCACATACATATACACATCACATCACAAACTCTCCCCAATCCTCCGCAATTAGGCTTTTAAAAATTTCCACATTTTCCAAGTCCAATTGTGTGTGTTTGATCTCCCCCAAGGTCCTCCACTGCAGCAGTTAAGCTTGAATGCAGCCTCCTGTTGGCACTAACAGAGCAGTGGGATATATGCATGTGGGTCAGCGAGAGAGATCTCATGGGGTGTACAAGTCCCTTTGTCCCCAGTTGTGATCTCCTCCAAACAACAATGCCTGTACCACAATTAGGCTTGAAAAAATGCCCAGAAGGCTGGCTGTTTTCAAACACAATTGCATGGGGTGGGGGGCAGCACATGAGGAGGGCTTGACCTTCTCTCCCAGAGCAACCATGCTGTGATTTTACTTGAACAAGACATCCTATTGTGGTTTCTTTCAAACCTAAATCATGTGCAAGGCAATGGGATGAAGGCGGAACTCTGGGCCACATCCTGCCTGTGGGCTGACAATTCTCCACCCCAAAGACACACCTGTCAGGAATGGCTAATACTACAGAGCTTCTCCTGGTATGCCCCACAGAGAAACCTACGGTCTGCAAATAATAACATCCTGAAGGTCCCAGGCCTCAGAGAGGTTAGGCTGGCCTCAACTAGAGCCAGGGCCTTCTCGGCTGCAGCTCCTATCTGGTGGAACGCTCTGTCACAAGAGACTAGGGCCCTGCGGGACCTGACATCTTTCCGCAGGGCCTGCAAGACAGAGTTGTTCCACCCGGCCTTTGGTCAGGGCGCAGCCTCCCTCCCTCCTCTGGCAACCTGCACAGAATTTTGCTTAATCGGTTGCCATTAATTTGATTTTAATTAATTTTTATAATGAAATATTTTTAGAATGTGTGATTATTTGATTGTTTGATTATTTGATTGTTGTTAGCCGCCCTGAGCCCGGCTTCGGCTGGGGAGGGCGGGATATAAATAAAATTTATTATTATTATTATTATTACAGTGTAGTGATCTGTACTCACAACAGTTGCAAAAGCAGCACAGATGACCAATTATTTGTGAGGGAAATATCTGCCAACTTTCAAAGGATTATATGCATAATATTTCAGTCAGCCCACGAGAAGCCTTTTCAAGTCTTGGCTCTGCTGGCCTCTCTCCTCTCTCCATCCTTACTATTCAACATTGTGTCAAACCATATGGGGACAAAATTTAATATAATTTGGAACACTACCACTTCCTAGTCCAGCTTTGGCTTGGCAATTTTTACATGCTTCTAATGAATTACTTAACTTAATAGAGTCTGGCATTGCCAGATCATGTACTTATGAGAAAGGACTTGCATTTCTTGTTTCTATCCCAAACACAATGTTAAAAAATTAAATCACAGTTGGGTGGTTACAGATGCCCACATGATTTACAGACAGATTGGATCACTTTTCTTCCATCTCAAGATCATTCCAGAATGATTGATACTACCATGTTCTTCAGCAGGTAATTTACATTAGTGAAAGAGGTGCAAAATGTGTCTATGTGGTTTTCAAAGTGATCACGACCATCCCAATTAGCATCAGCACCATCCTAGAGCCAAACATAATTTGTTCCAAATAATTCTCTCCCAAATTCTCCCCCAGAAAGTTTGACACCAAACGTACTTCATGCACTTCAAATGGATGAATATTTGTACTTTGCATCCCACAGTATTTTATTTTAATATTGGATAGTTTGTAATGGCACCATGTAATAATGTTAGATGGCTGGTACACAGTGCTTTTGAAATAGTTAAACTGTGTTTGAATTGAATTTAGTATTGTATAATATTTGATAGGCAACAGCTTGTGATATTTCATGCCTGATCAAGAGATGCAGACAAATCTAAAGCATTCTAGTTCAGATGTAAAGTGTCACTTTCAACATATGTCTTTAGATTTTCCTATTCAGAAACTGAATGACAAGATGGGCACTTTCACCAACTTCCAGTCCTTTGTTCATCTATATCCACAAGTTATGCTAAGAGGGGCAAAGCAGATTATTAAACCTGAGTGGGCATGGTAAGATCATCTTGTGGGTGACCACCCTGAATTATTATTTATTCATTCTTATTATTTCACAAGGCAGGGAAAAGAATCACGCTATCTTTCCTGTCCATGTCATGTCCCCCTTTTTAATTCTCACACCGTTTCATGGCACTATTCTTAGTTACAATCTGGCTGCCCATTGGACAAAGGAACAAGCTGCTATAGAGGAGGCTTCTCTGCAAAGAAAAGAACTGGTCCTTTTTGCTGGTGCATTCTCTCTTTAATTAAAGTGGAACTCCAGATAATTGTTCTGTAGGTGAGATGTCTGCTCATCTCATGCCAACACCTGGCAGCTTCCTCAGCCATCTTCCTCTCTTTCTCTTTTCAATACTTTCCCCAAAGAAAAATGGCTTTGAAAGCCAAAAGGCATGTTCATTATAGCTACATTTTTAAAAAGCAAAATTGAAATAGTACATTCTCTTTGTCCTGTGGAACTCGGAGACTGCACCAGCAGCCTGCCATTATCAAGGCAATGCACTGAGCAATGGCAAATAATTCTTTCATTGTTCATGTGGGCTCAAATACAGTACATGAGATAGTTTATAAAATATGCATGGGCTCCACACACAGACTACAGTTATAAGTTCACCTCAGTGGAAAGGTGAAATATGTTTCATGTACATTGCAAGGGTCCAGAACTGATGGCCCAGGAGCCCCCTAACTGGCGCTGTCTGCCCACATGCAAACCTAGAGGCAAGAAGAGATGCAGGAAAAATGGAAGCTATGGGTCTCCATCAAATGTCATATTGCCTTTAGACACCAGTTCTCAACTGCCACACTTTCCCAGGATCAGAAGATGGAAATCAGAAATAGATCTGGGTGTCGTCAGCATACAAGGTTCACCCACCCTAGTCCAAATCTATGGATGATTTCCCTCAGTAGAGACACCTGCTGCGTCTCATGTCCTGTGGTTTGCCATGTCATGAGAGTTGGGTCCTTGCAGCACTTGGCCCACCACAGGCCATGAGATGCAGCAGGTGTCTCACAACATCACTTTATGGGGGTCTGTCTACCACATAGCACTGAATCCCCCTTACAGTGATACATACACATTCTATCCAGGCTAGACTGGGCTTGAAAAGGACAACTCTTCTAAAAAGGGGTGTAGCCCTTCAAATAGATGGTTACCCATACTTCCTTCCAAGTGCAATATGATATGACTATCTGGCTCCAGCCAGAAGCCGCGTTTTGAACCAGCTGAAGCTTCTGAGTCATCATCAAAGGCAGCCCCACAAAGCGTGCATTATAGTAGTTTACTCTAGATGTACATTGTGCATGCATCCCTTTTACCAGCTGCACTTGGTACAACTCTGGCCACGCCTGGACCGGGAGACCTTGACCACAACAGGTCAGGCTTAGGTGACTTTCAGGATTGGGTTACTGCAGTGGAGCTTCAGTGGGGCTTCCCTTCTGCTTCCCTTGAA
Organism: Podarcis erhardii; assembly: GCF_964252035.2. Taxonomy (NCBI): domain Eukaryota; kingdom Metazoa; phylum Chordata; class Lepidosauria; order Squamata; family Lacertidae; genus Podarcis; species Podarcis erhardii. The sequence goes on along the minus strand of NC_138508.1, from coordinate 104,445,439 downwards.
ACTATAGGTAGAATAGAATGCTGCAGCACAGTTGCTGAGAGGGGTGAGTCCCTGACAGCATAGAACACCTCTGCTCATGATCTGCCCCTTAATAGCTCGAGACCAGCTTACTTGCAGCTTTGCCTTGCCCCAGATGTGCCTAGCTGATCGTTTTAATTTGAAGACCCCCCCCCCAGTTGTAACAAATATTTTAATGTGGCAGCCCTTAGAATTCCCTGAATATTGGCACCAGGAAGGCACCTTTGTTGTTCTCTGTTTGGTGCCTGCTTAAAACATCTTTGTTTCGGCAAGGCTATCCAGACCTGTAGATCTTGGTGCGTTTCAACATTTTATTGTTAATTTTAATTATGTTTAATCTTTAAACTGTTTTTGATGACAACTTTAATATTTCTTGTAAACCACTTGGAGGTTTTATTGCAATCAAGCAGCATCATAACTTGCATGGCCACCCTAAGCTGGCAGAAGACACTCCTGGGCAGTGCCACCACTTGTGCATCCACAGGTGCCAAGTCCTGAAGAACCCCCAAACTGTGAACTTGGTTCTTTAGAGGGAGTGCAATCCTATTCAAAACTAGTTGCACCCCTTTACTCAAATCAGCTGGTTTCCCTACCCATAGCATCCACATTGCGTCGTCCTTTAGGCACCATTCAAGATTTCTGCAGCCCTCCTGAGATGTGTAGATGGAAAACAGACAGAGCTGCATTTCATCAGCATATTGCTGACACTTCAGTCCAAACCTCTGGGTGACTTCCTTCAGCAAATTCATGCAGAATAGATGTTTAAAAAGAAATTACGAGAAGATGGACTCTGTGGCACCACATCTGCCAAAGGCCATTTTCTTCTACTTGGCAAACACCACTGCTCACAAAGAGTTGGATTCTGCAACTGTTTAATCAACTTTGTAGCAAAAAGAGAAGAAGCTAAGGAATCATCTGCCACCAACACAATGAAAATAAGAAGGAACTGGCAGGCAGTAAATTGAAAAGCCCTGCAAACATGGTATTCTCCAGCTGCAGTTAATTATAATCTATTAGTCTGATAAGTTAAGATAACTTGCTCTCTTTTCATGGCAGAGGCAGCCCAGATGTTGTCAGCAGAGCTTGATGTATCAGAGACAGGGAGCCTGTGGCCCTTCAGAAGACGTTGGATAACAATTGCTATCAGCCCTAACCAGCAGGAACAACAGTCAGGGATAACACTACGAGTTGTAGTCCAGCAAGATTTGGAGAGCCTCCTGTGATGAAGCAATAGTGAAAGGCTCCCGCACAATTTCTGGAGCTTAGCTTCAATCAATCAAGAGTTGCAGCCTAGAGTTGAATCCTTGCCATATATATGTGCTTAGGACTACACTTGGCTCCCCTCCCCCAACTGTGATAACAACATCTTTGCTCACAGTAGTGGAAAACTGTTGAAAGGGTGGTATCTTCTAAACTCCAGATGCATACTGTGGCTGCCAGCCATCTTCCACTGACCATCTGTCCCTGTTAAGAAAAGCCAGAGTCACTAACCCCTTCTGCATCCATTTGGATCTAGAAACTTAGTTATTAGTACCTGAGTGTCCTGCCAAAATTCTAGTCCATTAAAATCATTCAAAAAGTGTTGCCAAACCAATCAATTCTCCCTCGTATCCAGTGATCCATCCTTTTATAGCAGAGCTTCTTACATGGGGGGCACCTGGCCATCGTGGAATCTGTCCTCTTGAGACACTTGTTGAGAGAGGAGCGTAAGATTAAGGTCTCCTCTGAGTAAACAGGCTTTGGCTGCAACAGAAAATGGGACTGCTGACTGTTCAGATGACCACTGTAGCTGCAGGTTTAGCAGCAGCTTGAACTGCAGGCATTAGCTCATATTTATCTCTGTCCTGAGAGATAAACTCACCTGCTGATTTTTGTACATTAAGCTGCTGTTAAAGGCATAAGAGCAGGCTAGGCTACTTTTTTCTAGTAATTTGGCAAGCTTAATAGAGAAGTGGCTGGAATGTGTCAGAGGCTGCAAAAGTGGACCAATCATATACAAGGTTTATTTGCTCTGACCATTCCCCCCCCCCTGTGGTGTGTTTGATTCAGTTCATATGTGACAATGGTTTCATGCATAGAGCGTACAAATGTCAATTTCCAAAGCAAAGTTTGTCAGCTAAGCCTGTAATTTCCATTTAGATTTGTTTCATTTTTCAGAGCATGGAAGCTACAGAGCGGAGAATCTCTTGGCTTGTAAAGTCCCTTTTCAAATAACAGCAACTGCATTCTGAGGGCTGCTTCACACATTACATTTTTCACTACACTGAGGTAAACAAGCGTAGAAAAACGAATCTCTTCCATCATTTGAAATGCAATGCAAAGCTTCTTTTTGTCAAAGCATCAGTCAATGGGAACCGGCCCAATCCCATTAACCAATTGCCCACATGTCACACAATTAATCTTCTACAGTGATTTTGAATCAATTCTTTTGCCACCTCTACATTATTCTTTGCAAGCCTTCTGAAAAAAACCTTGTCCCGTTTTGTCAGTTTTTGCCTATGCGGCTGCTACAGAATCAGGAAGTGAGATACCTGTGAATGAATTTTATAGATCTTTCAGCTGAGTGGTGACTTTTCCTCAGGTCACACAAACTGTTTTCAAGTAATCCAAATATACACCTATATTGTAACATTATAAACAGGAACAAAATTGGAAAATTGTGTGGACAGGCCGAGGTTTTGTCTGCAATGAAAAATAAGAGAGGAGAGAAAGCCTGCTTGCACGGCTACCTCCTAGCCCAACTGTTTCCTTGAATCTAGGCCTAAAGCTTTAAGAAGACTGGAATAACTTTCTTTCCCTCAAGAATTCTGGGCACTGAGTAGGGTTACCATGTTCTGAAGAGCAAAAACGAGGACACGTTTGCCGACTTCTACCTTTAACTATGGATTGCTATTACAACTCTCATTCTAAATATCCCTACTATATATAGGCTATAGAACATGGATAGGCAAACTAAGGCCCGGGGGCCGGATCAGCCCAATCGCCTTCCCAATCAGGCCCCCAGACGGCCTGGGAATCAGTGTGTTTTTACATGAATGGAATGTGTGCTTTTATTCAAAATGCACCTCTGGCTTATTTGTGGGACATAGGAATTCGTTCATTCCCCCCCCCCCCCCAGTATAGTCCGGCTCCTCACAAGGTCTGAGGGACAGGGGACTGGCCCCCTGATGAAAAGGTTTGCTGACCCCTGATAGAAGCTGTGCTATATTGCTGAGGGGGGGGGGGGGCGGAGAAGAGAAGAGGAAAGCAAGTCTTCAACCACCAGTTGTGTCTGGGTCTCATCCAGAAAGTAGAGCCAGTTTTCAAAATCAGTTTTCAATCAATGTGCCATTCAAATCAAATACAGTGGTACCTCGGGTTACAGATGCTTCAGGCTACATACGCTTCAGGTTACAGACTCCGCTAACCCAGAAATAGTACCTCGGCTTAAGAACTTTGCTTCAGGATGAGAACAGAAATCATGCGACGGTGACACAGTGGCAGCGGGAGGCCCCATTAGCTAAAGTGGTGCTTCAGGTTAAGAACAGTTTCAGGTTAAGAACAACCGTCAGGAATGAATGAATTCTTAACCAGAGGTACCACTGTAAATGCAAACACACTAAAACAGGGGTCAGCAATTTTTTTCAGCAGGGGGCCGGTTCACCGCAGACCTTGTAGGGGGGTGGACTATATTTTGGAAAAAATAATAATGAATGAATTCCTGTGCCCCACAAATAACCCAGAAATGCATTTTAAATAAAAGGACACATTCTACTCATGTAAAAACACCAGGCAGGCCCCACAAATAACCCAGAGATACATTTTAAATAAAAGGACATATTCTACTCATGCTGATTCCCAGGCCGTCCGCGGGCCGGATTGAGAAGGTGATTGGGCCGGATCCAGACCCCGGGCCTTAGTTTGCCTATCCATGCACTGAAACAACAAGCCCCAAACCATTACACTAGGCAACACAACCAACACTGATCTCTCCTGAAAACATCCCATTTTACCATCAAGGTATAACAATGACTCCAAGGACATGAACCTGTGTTGTATGTTAACGCATGTACAGTGCATTTTTGCAGCCAAGCTGGAGTCGACCTGCATTTGATGCTACATACCCATAAATACCCTCCCTTCAGCTCAGATCCAGTAAAAACAAGACCGCATACTAACAGATGATAAGCAGAGAATGATGTCTTTTTAAAATAAACAATTGATTCTTTCACCATTCAGAGAGCTACAAGACCCAACAAACAGTTCAGAGCACAATGTTGGAATTAAAGTTATATAGAGAATTTCTTTAAAAAGCAAATAATTATAATTACTTTAACAGTCCCTTCCTTTGTGTGAAAACTGGAGGACAGAAACCATTTCCCTTTTTAAAAAATAAAAAAGGAATTTTTTATTTTTGATGCCTTCAATGTATACAGACAAGCAGCTGCAAAAGTCTGATACAGCTGATTTGCCATGAAATGGTGGTTCCTTATGAGTCAATAATATATATTTTTAAGGCTGCTGGAGCAAGAGGATGTGAATTAAATAACCAAAAAATCTCTGTGAAGTAGGAAGACACGCCCCCCTCCCCCCGCTGCCACCACTACTGGGCATCCTGTAAGTTACACATCACTAGGTATAAAATCCCAACGAGTCCAGGAGGGACCACCAGGTTGCCAGAGAAAAGGGGGAGGTGAAGCCCTGGCAAGGGGGAGATGAGGCAGGGGAGGGGGGAAAGGGGGTAGGGGGGGAAGAAGAGAGAATGAGACAGAAAACGAGGGGGGAGAGAAACGAGGGATGGGGAACCGCTGAGCTCTCCACACAGCAGCCGGGTTCCTTCTCTGCGCCTCTTCCTGAGACCACAGCCCTCCCTGAGCTCCCATGCGGTGGGGCGGGATGCCAACTGGAGAGACCTTCCTTGTGTTCATCCAATTAATTTGAAGGGAGGGTTGATGGACTTCCGCCACCCAACTGGACTTGCCAAGCCACTTAAAAAGCAGGCCCTAAAGTGAGTCAAGTCTGCAGGCGGGAGACACCAGATCCAATGGTGGTGGTGGGGTGGACATAGGTAGGTAAGAGAGCACCTTGACCCAAGGAGCACTGCAGAGCTGCTTAATGATGGGAGGCGCGCCCAATAGAGGGATACCTAAGGGGGGAGCAAGGGGAGCAAGCCAAAAACACAAAACAAAACACCCAGACATTTTGGCTTTTTTAAAAACAACAACAACCACTCCCAGTTTGGCGTTTTACCCATGGAGAAGAGGACATGTCCAGGAAAAAGAGGATGTATGATGTATGGCAACCCAAGTTAAAGGTTGCTGGGAAACATAAATCTGCGAGGGGTAAACTACTGGCCCCAGAATTCTTTGAGAGAAAGAGTGTGTTTCTAATCTGCTTTAAAGGTATAATGTGTGCACAGCCTGGAAATCATAATGTATGAAGATCTGGCAAGAAATTTCAATAAAATCAATTTATTTATAATTTAGGATGAACTAGTAAGTAACTTATTCTTAAAGCAGTATGTTTAGAACAGAATATAAGCATGAAAAAACATCCGTAAAATCAGAGTTAAAACATCCAGCATATAACAATCATCTCGATTTGATGGAGCACTAAGAAGCAGATACTGAAACTGCTGCTCTTGGTTTAGATCTCCTGGAGATCTTCCTGGCCCTGAACACTGAAGCAAAAATGCAAACGGGGAATTTCCATGTCTGCATCTGCTTATATCTTACTGGGCCAATTAATCTGCAAGGCCTTTAATGACTTTGGTCCAGGATACTTTACAGTCCTCCTGATTCCTTCTATCTCTGCCCAGTTAACAAGATCTTCAGTGAATTCCCTACTTGGCTCAGTTGCACGGCTTGTTTCTACCAGGAGATAGATTGTGGACCAGACTCTGTGGAACTCTCACCCAGCAGACAGATCCCTCTATTTCAGCAAGTAGGCTCAGACCTTTGACTTTGTCCCACTCCTGGCAGCAGACTGGGTGGAGAGAAAGATGGAAGGAAGGGAAGGAGTGTGGTGGCAGAGAGAGAAGTTGGGGGGGGGGCAATGCGCTGCTGTCAGCATGTGATCCCCCCCCAGAAATCCCCCCTTTGACAGGGAGGAGGCAGTTGCCCAGCCCTGGTTTAAACAAAGGAATGAACTAGATGTGATGGCAATTATTTAAGTTCTCACAATGTGCACATTTTTAACAGCCACAGAGTGGGGAGGAACTACAGGGGTGGGGAGGAACAGTCCAGTCCAGTCCTTCACACACATCACGAAGAGGCCTTCATTGGGAGGGAAGCCTCTGTTGGCAGGAGGAAAGGTCTTCATCTCCCTCTCCTTGCTCCCCCTTCCCAGCGGGTGCTATCCATAGCTGTCAACCTTCCCTTCTTTGGCGGGAAACTCCCTTATTCCAGCGCCGTTTCCCACCGCTGTCCCAGATTGTTGATATCCTGTAAATTTCCCGGATTTCAAAGGAAGAAGCTCCTCTCCCTCCTGGCTCCCTGCCGGCCAGGGAGGCTCCTCAACTGCGTTGCTCGGCTGCGTTGCTCACCAATAAGGAGACTGAGAATGACTGGGGGATGGAGCTTGCATGCCCCTTGTCCAGATAAAATCAGCCGCGTTGCCTGGGGACTCGCCTTTGCTTCAGCGCTTCCCAGCGGAGAGGTGACGGTGTGGTTTTCCTTGCTGCTGTATCCCTTTGCCGGGTTGCTGCGCTGTGGGAACCACCGCCTGAGGCTTTGTTTGGCTGCTGGCTGGGCTTTCTGCCTTTGGGCCTTGGCTCAGAGGGGCTCGGAATGTACCTGTGCTCGGAATCGGATGGGTACATCATTGGCGGCCCACTCATGCTTACCGGGGATAAGGTCTGTCTGGGGGGGGGGCACATGGTGGGGGGAAAGGAAAGGAAAGGAGCTGGTTGAGTACAATGGCGGGCGGGAGGCTGCCACCACCTCGTGTGTGTGTGGCTAGTTAATGCAAGCAGAGGGGGTTTTTGAACACTGGACACTGTTTGGTTGCACGTGCTGCTGCAAAGCCAGGCTGGGGAGCCATCTTAAGTTGAGGCTGCATAGGCCTTGTGATGCATGGGATTCAGATTCTGTTTAGTTGAACCTCTGGTTACAAAGTTGAACTGTAGACTGTCCCCAGGACAGGTGAGGCTGCTGATCCCTTATTTTCAAATCTGAAAGTTGACAGCTATGGTACTATCTGCATTAAAACACACGCGCGCGCGCGCACACACACACACACACACACACACACACACACACGTTAACTGCATTCACACCATTATGTCAAGGTTTTTGCCGCTAAGCAAGTGCTCCCCCTCTCCCCCCACTGACTTTGAACATATAGAACAACCTTGTACTGGCTTAGATCTTTGCTCCATCGAACCTGGTATTTTTCACTCTGATTGGCAAAGGCTCTCCTAGGCTTACGGCAAAGGCCTTTGTTGCACAAATGAGCTATGGACTCCCTTTGGAAAGCACACAAGGTCAGCGTTTGGAGTCTCCTAATTTAAGCCAATGACAAAAAATAAGCCTCAGAAAATGGTTCATTAAAGTGAAGTGAAGAACTCAACTTTCCAAAGACTAAAAGCAAGTATTTCCATGCCCACACTATGTAGCCTAAAGGATATTTACAAGAAATCATTCCTGCAAGAGACTCAGTTCTTCCTCGCCCCATTCAGGCCTCCATAAACACTATTTATGACTACTTTCACTACCAACCAAGAACTCTTTCCCTTAAAGGACATCAAACAGAGAAAACGTAATATGTTGAGACGTACTTTTTATGTCAGAATTCTGGTAACAAAAGAAGCTCTTTGATGTGCTTCTTCAAGGTTTACAGTCCACCAATAAGTAAGTTGTGCGGATGTGGTTTATAATACTGCACATGGAGACATTTTCTCCCTGTATTTCTTAAATATATTTTCACTGGGGAACTACTCTGCCTCGTCCCACTCCTGAATATGAGCAAGGGCATATCCAGAATTGTAATACTACAGGTTTCTGTTTTAAGAACAGGCAAGGATACATATTCTAATAATCTTATATGTTAGAAAATATATTTGAAGCTATAAAAAACAAATGAGGAAAAATAGTTTCCTCTGCCCCCCCCCGGCTTCTGTTTTTAGGCCAGTGCTACTACTATTGGCTTCAGCAAGCTTAATCTCTGCCTCCCAGAGCCTGGTAAGGAAGGCAGAGACCTGAAATATTTATGAATAAGACCGTGGCCCATTGTTTTTAGGTTGATTATTTTTAGGTTGATTATATATATATAGTAAAGGTAAAGGGACCCCTGATCATTAGGTCCAGTCATGACCGACTCTGGGGTTGCGGCGCTCATCTCGCTTTACTGGCCGAGGGAGCCGGCGTTTGTCCGCAGACAGCTTCTGGGTCATGTGGCCAGCATGACTAAGCTGCTTCTGGAGAACCAGAGCAGCGCACGGAAACACCATTTACCTTCCCGCCGGAGCAGTACCTATTTATCTACTTGCACTTTGATGTGCTTTCGAACTGCTAGGTTGGCAGGAGCAGGGACCGAGCAACGGGAGCTCACCCGTCGTGGGGATTCGAACCGCCGACCTTCTGATCGGCAAGTCCTAGGCTCTATGGTTTAATCCACAGCGCCACCCACGTACACACACATTTTGAAATTGATACAATATGGTAGAATATGATGTATTGACCCAAAATATTTTGATACTATGCAGTGATTTTTTTGTGGGGGGATGCAGGGGTATGCATACCCCTAAACATTTTGTGAATCTTTGTACTTTTGTCCATTTACTGTATTTATTTTTTCCTGATTTGAACTATAAAATGGTGATTTTCTTGAGTCAAAATGAGAGTACCCCTAAACATTTTTTAAGAAAAAAGCATTGATATTATGTAAAAACTAGTATTGTGTGTGTGTGTGTGTGTGTGTATAAATAAAAATTGCCTTTAGTGGTAGAAACCTTCTCAAAGTGACTAAGAGGAAGATATATTTAAAATACAATTTACTAAGCCAACAGCATTAAAATAACATTCAAATTTTAATCAAAAATCATAAATGTAAAATATAAAATCAGTATCAATTAAAAACAGGCTTAAATATTTAGGTCTTTTAAGGGAAGGTGTCGGGCATACACAGGCAAAATTGCAAAATGTAATTTTTGCTGAAGCCATTTACTTAAAAGGCACCCAGTGAGATTTGATCTAGTGCTTATCTGCAAAGCCCAGCCAGCACCTGCACATCCCACTCAAGGTTGCAGTTCCCCAAGTGAAATAGAATAGCAGAAACCCTACCAGTTCAGCCTTCAGGTGGGGAATGGATTTTTGAATGGTCTTAAACATAACTCTTGCATACAAAAGCAGAATGTTATAGAGCAGCTCACGGGCTTGTCTTTTTGTACATCTAGGAAGTATTTTGTGCGGGAGAAGCATGAGGACCAGGCTTCCTCAACCTTGGCCCTCCAGATGTTTTGAGACTACAATTCCCATCATCCCTGACCACTGGTCTTGCTAGCTGGGGATCATAGGAGTTGTAGGCCAAAAACATCTGGAGGGCTGAGGAAGCCTGATGAAGACAGTCAGACATGCACCTGCCGTTAAAACCAGTACAGCTCAACACCACATCTACCACACAAGAATCTTGGAAACAAATTCCATCTCTATGAACATACACAGAGAGAGAGAGAGAGTTATGGGAAATTAGAATACATAGAGGAACAAAGATAAAGTGGGAAGGCAGAAATATTCTGTTTATTTTATCAAAGGCATAAAGAATGAGCTTGCTCCAAAAGGCACAATTTACTATTAGTCAGCCCATCAGGGACACATTTCACTCACCACCTTCTATTACATTTAAAATGTTTATAGTTATTCATTTTCGATGCCTCTGTGCTCATGTTCCCCCAAGCAGTTGAAGTACTAAATGCAGCTGAGGCACTGAACCTTTAAGGATCAGCTATATGTGTTTACCTACCAAATCTAAGCTCTGATTTCAGACTCGCCTAACACAAGCTAAATTGGGAATGCTGAAACACTGACATTTCCCTGTACCTAGCTGCTTAAGCAAGGGTGAGGTTTATCTGAACAAGATTCAGCCTTAGATAGTAGAAGGATGAGCAATGACAACTGCATAATGTTTTCCAATGAGAGCTTCATTTTTGAACCTGTCTGATATTTGATGCTTTATCCAAGCAGTGTTATGCTGAAGCTGTTTACTGGTTTCTGCAGTTTGTCAGAGTCAAAAGATTTACTGCACTGCAGATCTTCCAAGGGAAAAAAAGAAAGAAAAAGAGTAAAATGCTCTGATCCTTCTTGGGGGACTTGACAATCACAAAGGAAAAAGGTTCCTGTATTTCAGAGGTGGAGTTAATGGGAGGTCACTCTGCTATATTATATAGAGCAGAACGCTCCTGTTGCGGTTTTGTTAGAGGCAGAGAAACTCTGCAATGTGGTTGATGTTGTTTCAACAGGATAATCCACCATTGTAGATCTGCCAATTAGAAATCGATATAGACCGCTTACCTTTTGCTGGATGGTGTGATGTGACGCAGCCATTGGGGAGCTGGGGGGGCGGCGGCGGCGAAGTCCTCACCCATGTGACCGCTGGCAGCATTAACAGCCTCTGCTGGTCAAGGGGTCTTCTGGGATGTCCTGCAAAGCATTGAAATTCATACTTGCCAATCATGGCCAGACTAGCGGGTGAGGTTTTGGAGATAGACCTGGGGGAGCCAGTTTCCACTCAGGTCCACCTCTGTGGCTTGAATTATGACTGCACTGTGAGTGGGCAGCGAAGTCGGTGTCAGACATCCGACCTACCCATCCTGCGCAATTCAGCCCTATCAGAAGGTAAGTGGACAGTTGTTCTAGCTAGCACGACCTTGCTTGGGAATTAATCAGTCGCCATATCTGGGGCCAGGGACGAACTTGCCTGCAGACAAATTGGGCCTGTCTGGAGGTTTTGCCTACCTCATCACAACAGTCACAGCTTTGTGGGGGAAAGACACTAGGTTGGATCCTTAGTCAAAACGGGAACAAAGTGTTTAGGGTTTAGGGTAAAGAAGTCCATGGAAAAAGTTTTGTCTGGAGCTAGTGCCTACCCCCCCAGTAAAAGCCATGCTCACTGCTCCTGGGATTGCAATAAGAAATGAGCTTCTGTTGCTGCAGCTGATCAGACTGGTCTGCTACATGACCTAGGAATCCAGGATTTACTACCATGGGGCATAACCTAGCCAAATATGGGTGCTGCACCTACATGCAGATGATGCCCATGGACTCAACAAAACCATTTCCCACATTAGTTTTTAGACTGGGCCCAGAGGCAGTGAGTGGGGGGGTGGGGTATAAAGGTAAATAGGACTTCCAAAGTCCCTTCACCTGCCTCAACAGCAGGCATGAACCTGCACCAAGCAGAGGGGAAAGCTAGAAGGGGATATGGTGAAGGATGCAGGTCTGCCATTCACCTTAATAGCCCCCACAGCTGTCTGGAGGCATGCCTGTGCGTGCAGGCGAGTGGCAGTAGAAATTCTGCGTGCTTGGACACTGCACCCATCACTGACTAAATTGTGCCCATGCTATTTAGCAACAGGCTGGCTGAATGCAACACACTTCACATTCTGCAATACTGTTTATCAAATGTTTATGTCCTTATTTTAGAATTGTCATATTCATCATGTTTAGGGCTATGTAACTGAACAGGAACAGATTAAATAAAGAAGTACCTACCTCTTGACTGAAGAGTGTGCTCGTGCTATCAGTACATTCTCTCAAACCACCAAAGTGTCAGAAAGTTCTTGAAATTGAAACTGACAAACATACCATTTTTTTCTCAGGGGCAAATATCAAGTTGGGAGTGTAAATAAAACCCAGCATGGATCTGCTCATCAGCATGATGAAGATCAAGTGCTTGCAAATGCTGTCAGTCCAATAATTGTCAGTTAGCGCACCAGCAAAAGGACGGACCCACCCAGAAGTTTTTCCCAACCTCACAATTTGGAAATCAACTGCTTTAGTTGATATTTAAGATGACGGTTGCATTGATCATGTGGATAGACCACTTTTCAATGTTGCAACTGTGACAAACTCCTTGTCAAATGCATTTTGCATCATATTCAGGAAAACTGGCATGCTGAAACTTTAAAAAAATGGGTAAAGCAGTTTCACTGAATATCCTTTAATCAGTGTTTCCCAACCTTTTCCCAACCATCTCTCCTTCTGACCTTGTTTCCTTCCTGTGGTTCCCCCATGGGAGGTGCCCCCCCCATAAAAACCAATACAAAGATTCTTTTTCTTCACTTCTCACTTCCCCGTTTAGCCATCTAGCCTTGTGCTATACCCCCCCCCCCATTTACGTGATTTTCACCTGTGGCCCCCTTGGAATATTCGGGGGGGACTGGGGGCATATCTGTCAACTTTCCCCTTTTCTTGCAAGGAATCCTATTCGGAATAAAAAAGGGAATCGCTGACAGCTATGACAGAGGGCCATATGGCCCCAAGTTGGTAAACACTGCTTTAAATGCATGGCTCAGGATCCCCTTTACCCTCACAATAATCTCAGTGGAGCTACAGCTCTTGCCCCATGAAGTTACACAAAGCAAGGGGGCATGGGAGCAACTTAGGACCAAGTAGACACACCCCTTGAAGCGCCCAATTATCACCCCTCCCTTGCGCTCCTTTTGGCAACAAAGTGTCAAAATTTAAAGTGGTAACCGGGCTCAAGCCAAACCTATGAACCATATCCTGCCCTTGAGGCCGATTGGAACTGGCTCTTCTCTGCCTTCTGCTGATGAAGATGTTCCTGGGTGGAATGAGGGAAGTGTGCCTTTGCAACCATCACTTGCACCAATTTCAGGGGCAGTAGAGGCGTGTCATCTCCTGCCCCCCCCCCCAAGTAGTGGGTCTCTACCATGGTTGGAAAACTTCCAGCTGGCCCAATAAAGGACATTCAGTGTCTCTATGTATGCATTGAAGATTGCAAATAGATGCAATCTCACTAGATTTGGCAAAGGATGACTCACTAAGGTCATTTCCATGCTCAACATAGTACTCAGGTATACTAGGGAGTGCTGCCAATTCATTATTCTTTTCAAATACAGTGGTGCCTCGCAAGACGAAATTAATCCGTTTTGTGAGGCTCTTCGTATAGCGGTTTTTTCGTCTTGCGAAGCAAGCCCATTGACAGCTTAGCAGATTAGCGCTATTAGCGGTTTAGCGGCTTTTAGCGATCAGCTGATAAGCGGCTTATCAGCGGATCAGCTGATAAGCGGCTTAGCGGCTTAGGAAAAGGGGGGGGAAAGGGGGGAAAACCCGCAGGAACTCGCAAGACATTTCGTCTTGCGAAGCAAGCCCATAGCGAAATTTGTTTTGCGAAGCGCCTCCAAAATGGAAAACCCTTTCGTCTAGCGGGTTTTCCGTCTTGCGAGGCGTTCGTCTTGCGCGGGGCACCACTGTAAAGAAAACTGGAGTTATTTTTGTCCACATATATTTTACTTTTGGTTGAACTTAAAGATGCAACAGAATGCCAAAAGGACATGCCCAAACCAACATAGCATCTATAAACCACAACTATTCAGTTAGTTTATATAAAACACAGATATTGTGATATATTGGACCACATCTCTTCAGACAGGACTTGAGGGATAGGATAGCTGAATACTCCCCAATAAGGGGAGGGGGAGCTCTGTACTGTATTGGCCAGAATATGAGCCGCACCCGCAAATAAGCCGGGGGGGGGGTGAGAGAGAGACAATACCTGAATATTAGCCACTCCTTTAAAATTCTGCAGGCACTCACACCTGTAAATGGCAAATGTAGAAGAAAATCTTACGGGTACCATTCCCCCGCGCTCCAGGGCTGCTTCGGGGGGGGGGGGAGCCATGCCGCTTTGCTGGCAGCCTTCCCCCCTTCCTCCTCTCAGCCGGTGTAGGGGAGGCTTGGGAGCTGTTTCATATCATGGAAGCCATTTTTTGTAAGGTCGCGAATTTAAGGCGCACTTTAACTTTTCATGGTCGGAATTTGGAAAAAAGGTGCAGCTTATATTTGGGCCAATACGGTATGTACAAAAACTAGCATTTTAGATAGGTTAGATTAGTACTCTTCTACCCACGTTTTCCCCATGCTGTGAAATGTGCATGTGTAAGTATAGAAAGGTAGACATAACACTCAACCCCCTTTTGCATTCTGAAATGTTATGGGTCAGGAACAGTTTTAACCACAACCACCAGGTTCTCTAAACCAGGCTTCAGTTATTGAACCATCTCAGACATTTTGGTGCTCCCTTTATTGGAATAAATAAGAATATCACTTTAGGGTCACAACCCCCTGCACTTAAAAAAATAAATTTGAAGAATATTAGGGTTTTGCTTAGATATCATGGGGTCCTTTCTCCATCCTTTTGTTTATTTTGAACAGTCTGAAAATAGTGCCATAAAATAGGTCTGTTCTGGTATATTTCTTTGAATAGACAAGACACCTGTGGCCATAGAAAGTCTGGATCACCTACCATCATTTCCTTCATGACCTTTAAAGATGTCATTTGAAACTATTTCATTTCCAGTTGCTTCATTCTGTGCAAGATGCAATTTCAGGTCCCCAAAGTGAAATCAAGTAGCACATTTATCAGATCTGTTTCCTAACCTCCCTGTTTCTGTGCCGTTATATGTCAGGTGCAGCATACATTCAAGAAGCATGAAGATCCTGGCCTTTCAAAACACATTTCATTCTTACATCATCATCAGGATAAGCCTGTTTAGATGTAGGGAAGAAAACCAATTTTGATGATGAAATGCTTTTTCAGCCTTTTAGAAGATTTACGTTCAAGCATAACAGTTCACATAGTATGTTGAAGCAGTTGAAACAATATTGACCTAACTGAAGGTATTCTTGTTCTATAATCGTAAGATCACACATCACTTTAGAATCTGTCCAAATATAAGACCACACAACTCATAAATGAGGGGTGGGGATTGCAATAGTGGGGAAAGAAACTACCTTTACACACCTAAACACTACAACTACTAATAATATATTGCCGAAGTTACTGCAAAAGGTTTCAGACCATAGAACGTGCTGTGATATTTCAAAGAACTGGATTTTTTCTATCAGCATTGTTTGCAAATGTAAGTTTAAGGAGAAAGTGCAGGCAAATAGAGCCTCCTACAACTGGCCTTGCCCTCTGTTCCCTACAAGGTTGTCTATCACCAACTGTCCTGTAGGAAGATGTCACAGAGTAGTTCAGTGCAGTTTGAACTGTGATTTGGCTTTGCTTTGAGCACCATTGTGGTAATAAAAAGAAAGCCACTATGGCAGGTTTTCAGCCTTTTGTGTCCATGGCTCCCTTGACCAACTACATCCTTTCTGTGGCACCCCTGTGGGGCTCAGGAGCCCAGTTAGGTCACCCCTTGCCTAGCAGTCTCTCACCCTTTTTCAAACACCCTTCAGCCTCCTCTCTCCCCTCCCTTCTCCTTGGGAGTACTCTGGCCAGCCACGGCTGCCACCCCTGGTCTCTGAGCTGCCCCCCTGCCCCACAGAGAGGTGCCTCCTCGCACTGCCCCACAGTGCAAATCAAGGACTGCCTGAATAAAATGGGGAAGCTAGAGACCTGTGTATACCATCTTAAGCCACTGGAGGAAATATGGGTATAACTGCAATAGGTAATGGTAACAACAACAACAACAACAACAACAACAACAACAACAAAGTCCACTTTGGTTCTTAATGCTAGGAAGACACAGAAATGATCTATATTTAATAATGAAAAGTGATCTGAGTTCTTTACATTAAAAAGCAATTCACATCTTCCAAAGGCATATTTGTCCGATTTTTAAAGGAGCAAATAAATACAGTACAAGAAGATGTGTAACAAAGAAATATACTAAATTCAATAATCCCTAAACCACTTTGGTGAGGAATTTGAAGTTTGATCTGTTTCAACATTCTGCTTTTATTTGTTCAAAAATAATTAAGGCAATGCATTTTTAAAAAATAGCTCCTACACAACATTTTGAAGAAAATTATTACCGGTAATTGGTGTGTCCAAATAATCTGCAGGTATGATCTTATAAATGGATCCAGTTTTCCAACCCAATTAAAACCAGAAGCAATATACTATTGCAAGAGTAATTAATTAGTCTAAACTGCAGTGATGTGCAATTTACAAATGAATTAAAAATACACCAATATTGATTAATTGTGCGAGAAATCTCTACCAAATCCAACAGCATGCATTGTAACAAAGCGATTTAAAAAGCCAATTCTGGCAAATATTTCCTTAGGTGTCTTTCTGTGCGCAACAGAAAAATTAAGATCAGTCACAGTCAAAGAGTAACTAAGTTCCTTTAATAATCATAAATTTGTGCTAAGGCAAAATTGTGTTTATATTTCAAGTTTGAGTAACAGCTATAGGTTGGATATACATCTTATCATACATTTGATATTACTTTATGCATAGATACACAGTGTTGTCTGTAGATTAACAATAAATGAATGCATTTTAGCACTTACCTGATGAAGAATCAAGCTATACTATAAAACTTATTTATAACTTATGTAATATTGTATTGCACTTTTTTCTACTAAAATTTCAGACTCTGCAATGCACAATACCCAGGATGTACATAGCTTGATTTGCATTTTTTAAAATTTAAGTCAATAGCTTACAATTGTTTTAAAGTGGAGCACATGGGGGGAATGAGTGTTAATCAACAGTCAACAGATCTGTGAACCAAACTTTCCCCCCTTTCATTATCCTTGAATTGTCTTCCAACTACGCAAGACATCAATGCCATATTACAGGAATACAAAGAACAATTTTGTATTCAGGCACAAAACATTATAAATCCATACATCAAATGTGCATCATGCAAAACATGTAACAGCCATGAAAAGCTTCTTTATGGTGCCAATCAGAAAATAAACATGTATTGCTTCAGAAAGCTAATGGAGATCAGTTGCTCAAAAGCTCATTTCCATCAAATACTCACAGCATGTGAAAAGCTAATGAATTAGTCTTTCTGAAAGAGAGGAACATGCTAATTTTTTACTTGCAGGTATTTCTGATTTGGAGAATTGGTCCACCTGCATTTCTGAAGTTGTATATTCTGTAATAGACATACATTTTTCTTGAACATCTTAAGGGACTCAGTTTTTGCTTTGATCGGTGAAGTCAAAGATTACAGTGCTCGTAATCTTGCTAGCAGAGCTTCTACTTCAGGAATTGCTTCTCCTTTAGAAACAAAGCCAGCAAGCTCCATTTCTTTCCCTCTACTTCCTCCATTACTAATGCCCTTCTTCCCAACAGCTGCTCTCTTTTCTACAGATGAATTAGTTTCCATCTTGAAATTAAGGTCCTTGCTCATTGGATTCCTTGTTGATGTTGTGTTCATATTGTGGAGCAAATGTAACTTTTCTGTTGGTGCTTTCTGGTTTTCTGTAAGGTAGAAAACAGACAAATCACAATTATTTTTTACTCAAGCACCCCAGCTGCTGAAAACTGGCAAAGCTGTGCAATTCTACATTCTAAAGAGAAGAGCGGGCGTTTGGTTAATGAACTGAAAGAACCGAGTAGCAAAGTTTAAACTGTGATCTAACGAAAACACATTGAAGAAAAACTGTTAATAAAAATAACGAAGTCTACCCATGGACAAGTTAAAATTTATGGCTAGGATCCAAAGAGCCACATACTGTAAGCAAGCCCAGCGGGATGTTTAAACTTTCCAAGGCACGCTTGGGTACATGGAAATGGTAGGATGGTCTTTGGAATCCTAGCCTGACATTTCATAAATATAAAGCAGGAGCGCTTCTCAAATGCTGAACACTCATCCCTCACATTGAAACCAATAACGTCTTGGAATCTTCTAAACAAAGAATTAGTCCCAGAGGAAACAAGAGAATGGTGAGCCTCACCCCCACCCCAAGTAACAGTTTAGCTCAGATGAGTACACCTGTCAATAAAACTAATATAGGGCGTTTTTACATTTGTAAATTCATGAAAGTGAACATAGCAGCTTCCAGATACACAGGGTTGTATCCAATAATGTGGGGATCTCATCTTCCTCTCCTCTCCCTGTACACACCAAAAATCTCATTGAGAAGGTCCCTTGGCTGGATCAGGCCATCTACTCTAGTATTCTGACTTCAAAACTCTCTAACCAGATGCAGTTGGGAATATCATAGTTCATTATTGTCCCCGTAATTTGATCTATTAAAGAGGCAAAATGAAGTGTAGATTCACTTGGGGCCTTAAACAATACATAAGGCAATTAAAAAAAATCAATATACTCTTCAATTTACCTGTCTAAACAAACCTTCTGATAGATCCTATACTTTTTTCTTTTAAAAAAGGCATATTCAATATTCATGTAACCTTGAACAAGGCTTGAAAATGGTTTCAACAAACTTGACATGACATTTAGAGTTTTTTGGTTATTCGCTGAAAGATGTTCCATCATCCCAATAGTAATGACTTTGGAGCACAGGCAGTCACTCATGACAGTGTGTTTTATGTGAGTGCTGAAAATCCCAACCGAAAACAGCTTGTACATTAAAAGGCTGCTGCTGAAGATATTTACTGCACTGTCATTCCCTGACCAGGGGCTCACAATGATGGATGAGTTTTTTACACAGTTTCTTGGGCAATCTCAACGAATTTTAGAAGTATGATCACCTTTTGGCTGTTAGGAGAAAATAAAATAACCTCTTCTATCTCCTGCATCAGGGGGACAATTGTTACTTAAAATCCAATAAGAGAGAAGCAATTTTCACTTAGCTTCATTTACTGTATGAGAAAATTGCACAAACATATAACCAGAATTAGATACACACAAGACTCAAAGGAATGGCACTAAGCATGTAAGATGATTGTGCCTTTTTGAATTTACATAGTATGAATTTAAATATGCAACAGCAAAAGAGATAAATACTGGAATGATTATACTAGCCTGAAAAAGAAGAATAGCCATATTAGAGACAATTCAAAACTTAATAAAGGCTCCTGGTATGGCTCTTGAACAAGAAAACTATTTCTTCCTATCATGCAATTTGTAGAAATTCCCATGTGCACCTAGACTTTGATATGAGGGCATTTTAACCTTTTTACACATTTAGGGTCATAACTCACCCTAAAACATGCAAAACTAGCCTACTCCACTTAAGACCGCTTGCTATTTCCTTAAAGTACAGGAATTGGCTGTCCTGTGGTACTGAAACTCCCCTCCCCATTCTGTCTATATATATTTGTGTGTTTTAATTTTAAAGTTTCTTAAAAGGGCATCAACATTGGTGAGAGACCTTTTTTTGTTGATGCAACAGTTAACACATGCAAATGTTAACCATTCAATATCCATGGGGCAGTATTTAATTAACTCTTTACACTGATACAAGGGGATTCGTAGATGCCCAGTGCAGTTTAGGGGAAACCTCAGAACAGATGTAGGTGGTGTGGGGCGGAGGGGGGGAATAGAGTGGTTCCAGGATGCAGGGGAAAATCCTTGCACTGATGAACAGTAGTCTTAGCTCTTTATTGCATATACGAGTAGCTCCAAAACTGCATGTGGTTTTCAGCTTCAAACAAAAATGTATGAATAAGCATCAGGGGGTCTGAGAAAATAATAATTCTTATGGATGTATTACATTCATATCCAATGTTTGTGCCATCTTAAGCTGTAGCAATTGCCATGAGGGTGCATAACTACTGTAGATTGTTTTGATTGTTGTTAGTGAGAAGTGCGTTTTGTGAAGCAGCTCTGGATATGAACAAAAGCCCGGATTCAAGTTCATCTTAGTCCTTTTATGTGACAGTCCTTTCAAGGAGTCTAGGGCAGTACACATTCCCCATCCTGTTTATATCCTCAAGACAAGCCTGTAGACCCAGGCTAGACCCAGATCAGCCAGTGAGCTTCCTAGCTGGGTTGGCGTTTGAACTGGGTCTTCTTACTCTTGGGCTTTCAATGGGAGAACAGGTATCAGGGGCCACTGTTCTGCAGTAGTTCCTGGGTTGTCTCAGTGATTATCTCTAGGGACAGTTCCAGAAGATACCACTGGAAGGGTGTCCCTCAGTTCCCTGGCTCTTGAGTTATGAGATGCCTCTTGTCTCCAATGCTATTCAACCTCTATAGGAAGCCTTTGGGAGCAAGTCAACAGGACATATGAAGTGAGGGGGCATTATTACAGTGATGCTACTCAACTCTATTTTTCGGTAACAATTGAAATGGCTGTGCAGGTCCTGTACTGGCGTCTAGAGGCAGAGGTGGGCTGGATAAGTTTTAATAAACTGAATCTGACAAGCTGGGCACTTTGAGCAGCTCCCATGTACAGGAAGTTGTCTATGCCATTTCTGAACTGGGACAGCCTGCCCACATTGCCCATGCATTGCTAACCTCAAGGTTATATTTCTGCAATGTGCTCTGTGTGGGGTTACCCACAAGATTGGTCTGGAGGCTTCAGCTAGTACTGAATGTGGTGGCTAGAATGCGGTGGCCAGGTTGCTTGTGAGGGCAAACTACCATCAGCATACAGCACCTTGTTTGTGGTATTTGCGATGAGTGCCAATCTGCTCCCAAGCCAAGTTCAAGTTTTGGTACTAGCACATCCAGCCCTATACAGCTTGGGACCAGGTTATTTTAGAGACCACATTGCCCCTTATATACGCATCAGGTCACTATGTTCTGCAGGCGAGTGTCTCCTTCAAGTTCCTGTTGTTGTTGCTGCTGTTTTAGTTAAAAAATATATACCACCCTTCATCTGAAGATGTTAGGGTGGTTCACAAGATAAAAATACAGAATAAAAGCACAAAAGAAATAGTTAAAACAAAACCAAAAAACCCCCCAAACCCTCCCACAAATACATGGGCACCATAGAATAGGCCGTAGAATATTAATCAGCCAGAGGCTTGGTTGAAGAGAACATTTTTGCCTGGTGCCTAAAGACGTATAATGAAGGTGCCAGATGAATTTCCCTGGGGAGAGCATTCCACAAACAGGGAGCCACTGCAGAAAAGGCCCATTCTTATGTTGCCGCCCTTTGGACCTCACGTGGAGGAGCCTCAGATGATAAACACAGAGTCTGGGATGGTTTATATGGGGAGAGGCGGGCTTTGAGGTATTGTGGTCCTGAGCCCTTTAGGGCTTTATACGTAGGTCAAAACCAGCACTCTGAATTGGGCCTGGAAGCTAACTGGTAACCAGTGCAGTTGAACCGGGATCGGTATAAAATACTCAAACTGCCTTGCCCTGGTGAGCCGCCTGGCTGTTGAAATTCTAAACCGGTTGCACCAAAATATTAGAAGTCCACTCTACAGTGATTCAGAAGTAGGTTCTCTGTAAGGCTTCCCCTGTTCTGTGAAACAGCATGCCCAGTATCTGTACTCCATGGAAACAAGAGAAGACATTTTTGTTCTAACATGTATTCCCGGGTAGAGCAATAGGGCTCTGCCATAGCTGCTCATTTTGAATTGTTTTAAACTCATCTTATTTGTTGTGCTGCTTTGTAACTGTTTTTATCATATTTTGTACATTGCCTTGGGGCATAGGTGGAAGGCAATTAATAAATAATAATATTAGAAACCATTTAATAGTTAGTAGTACTCCTTCACTTAACCATTAAAAATCAACAGTAAAGCAATGTAGATTTACCCATCAGAATTGGGATTGGTTGTAGCTCTGTTCAATAAAGTCCCTGGGGCAAACCTAGATTAGCAACCCCATAATGACTGAAAAGGCCTTGTGAAATTGTATAAAACCATAGTGAATGTTTCTATGCCCAAACATGTTGTAGTACACCTCATCCCCTACGTCCTGCAAAAATACACTTTCTACTATGGGTATTAAATAGTATTTGTTCGATTTCATAATCTAATTCTTAGTGGTGAGTGGCAAAGTCTGACATTTTCCACTTTGCTAAGTTGATAGCAGCATCTTAGAGCACCTCTAGCTCTACGCATTCCATTCAGAGATATTTTCTTGGGTTTCTTTTTCTTTCCTGCCACTTCACTTTTGATTGCTGGAAATTGTGTTTGAAAGCCAGGTTCACTACATGGCTCAGAGCTGATTCACATTATTTTTTCTGGCTTGGATATAATTACTCATGTCAAGAAGAGAGCATTAAATGTAAGATGCAAGGAACTTTCAGCATTTCTCTCTGGGTATATGCATCAGGAAGCAGATAAATGTAATAGGTATCCAACAAGCATACCTAGGGAAAAACAGATACTTTGTGATTTGCACTTGCTGTTTTCTACATGAATATTAATCTTCATGTTGAAAAAAGAAGAGGTGAAACTGTATTTATGTCATTGCTTACAGTCGTGCTTATTTGAATCCTAGATTTTGGAAAGGTCTCAAACTCAAGATTATGCTTACTGGAACTCATCTTTCTTGGATCAAAGATGTATGTGGTCTGTGCATAGGAACTTGTTTCTAAGCTTCCAGTGGCTGTCCATCTGTCCATCCCAGAAGCAGAAAGGAGAACTGAGTGAGCATTTACAGATGTGTTGTTTTGAACAGTTTTAAATCCGATAATTGCAGAATGTGTCTAAAGCTGATTCATACGACAATTAGGGATATGAAATGCCCATACTGTTAGATATACTGATTTCATTTGTTGAAATGGGATTGCTTAAATAGATATTGCTGTGTGTTTACAGAAAGCAATTTCAAGTTTTGATTAGTTACTAGCTGATTCTAGCATGAGCTCAAGTAGCTTTCATGTGGTTAGTTAACTTTGGTCACATGAGAAGTACCAAGTCACATACTCCATTTTGTGTGAGTTCACTGCGATGTCACAGCATAAAGCGATGGCTGTATAAAGAAGCTTCTCTGAACACTGCTAGAAGGAAAGTGTTAATGCTTTTTCTCTGAATAGAGAATACAGAGAGGGCTCTCTATGAATAGAGAGACAGCAATGCAGCAGCTATTGGGTCTCTGAATGGAACAGAGAAAGGTTGAAATGTGAATCTCTTCACGGAGCTGCAAGGCCTATAGGAAAGTGCAGACCGAGTGCAGAGCTGGGAGAGGGAGACACAGTTTATGATTTAAAACAAGAAGCTATATTTTAAGTGAAGCTGAGCCTATGCTTGGATAAGCATGTCTTGCAAATGCGAATATATTCTTTTATCATCTGCTCTGCAAGTAAAGCTTTTGAATATTTAAGGAATGTCTGGCCACTGCTTTAATTCCTAAAAGGGAATTGAACTAATGCTCAATTTTGATGTAAGAATTGTGAGGGCACTGTATTAAAGCAAGATGAACGCTGCACCCTATAGTCGTCTTTGACTGGACTTAACCATCCAGGGGTCCTTTTCCTTTACTTTTAATTTAACATGAATACATCACCCCTTTCCAAGCTTTCCAATATGGTCATGATAATATATAAAAATAAATTATACATATATATTATACAACTGTACTACTCCAGTAGTACTCGAAAGTGCACTGCCCGTGCTAGTCACGAGAGAGAGACAGTGTACCAATGGGTCACATCCCGACCTCTGCTGGGTTATAGCAATGGCCCTGTCACCCCCTTCCCCTTTTCCTTTAGTGGGGACCAGAGGCCATGGAAGGAAGCAGGAAGCCTGTGCCGTTACGAGTTGGGCGGAAAAGGGGATTAACCTATTGGCTGTCTCTTAGTGCAGACACAGTTGGGCCTGAGCCTCCACAACCACCACTGGCAGCAAGAGCAGCAAATACGTTATATGCTAATGATAATATTTTATTCTCTTATTATTCTGTTTTAAATGTGCAGTTATATTTGACTTCCTTTAGCAATGTTTTCTTTTGAAATCTTTAAGATTTCCTGAAAGATATACATTGGCTCCCAATACGTTTCCGAGCACAATACAAAGTCTTGGTGCTGACCTTTAAAGCCCTAGACTAAGTTTACCAGACGTTCCCATTTCCCAGGGACAGTCCCCGGATTTACAAATCAGTCCCCATACAAAATCCATTGAAGTTGAAAAGTGTCCCCAGATTCATTGAAAAAAATCTGGTAACCTTACCCTAGACGGCCTTGGCCCAGTAGACCTGAAGGAGCATCTCCACCCCCATCGTTCTGCCCGGACACTGAGGTCCAGCACCGAGGGCCTTCTGGCGGTTCCTTCACTGCGAGAAGTAAGGTTACAGGGAACCAGGCAGAGGGCCTTCTCAGTAGTGGCACCCGCCCTGTGGAACACCCTCCCAGCAGACGTCAGGGAAATAAACAACTATCTGACTTTTAGAAGACATCTGAAGGTAGTCCTTTATCTGAAGGCAGATAAACTGCCCAGAGTGACTGGGAAATAGTAATAGTAATAACAACAACAACAACAACAACAACAACAACAACAACCAACAAACATAATTTTTGTTAACTTTGTTACATTAAATGTGCATTCTGTAGTTGATGTTTTGGTAATGTTTTATTTTAAAATCTTTAAGAAGTTAGGAAAGTTTTTAATGTTTGATATTTGATCTTCTTCTTCTTCTTCTTCTTCTTCTTCTTCTTCTTATTATTATTATTATTATTATTTTGGGAGCCGCCCAGAGTGGCTGGGGAACCCAAGCCACATGGGCGGGGTATAAGTAATACGGTATATTATTATTATTATTATTAATATTATTATTATTATTAAGCTAATATTTTACTTTCCTGTTAATTACGTTGCTTTGAATTTATACTATATATTTGACTTTCTTCAGTAATGTTTTATTCTGGATTGCTTTATTTGATGTTTTAATGTGTTGTAAACCATTATGAGTTTTTTTCTTAAAAATATTAAATGGTATACAAATGAAATTAATAATAATAATTAACAGACAAACTTTTCTCACCCTATATGACAAGCCATGCCTACAAAAATTCCATCTCTTATGTAATCGTTAAAGACACAGAAACTCAATCTTCTCTTACAACTCTTTGTCCTGGAGAGAAAAGCTGGAAGTTGTCAAAGTATGGTTACAAAAAAGCTCCTAAGAATAGGCTCCAGGGTACAGTTAAAAATTCTGGAACTGAAAATTGAAGATTACAAAGAATAAGATTGCAACACCCAAGTAAAAGTCATGCAACCCTTTCACGCTTGCAGCTGTAATATGATGCCAGGTCAGCTTATACAATTCATGCAACCTTGAAATGTTCGCCTGAACCCCTTCCTCTAACACCACATTCTCCCTCCATTATTCAGCATCACCCTTCACCTAAACTAAGAAGAAGCGACAGAGTAAGGTCAATTGTCAAACTACTTCAAGGAAGAAGCTTTGTGAGCTGTTGACAGAGAAAGCAGGAGATCCGAGGTGGTGGAGAGATGAGATGTAGTGTGTGGGAAAGGGTGGGGGTTGGAACTCACACAAATGGATGCCAGGGCAAGTAGTATAGAACAGCAGCAGCAGGCAGGCAAGAGAGGTAAAGTGGGCTAATAACCAGAGAAATTGTGAAAATTAAAATCTATTATTGAGAATTTGTTGAGAGGAACATTTGATGCAGTTCAGCAACTGCCAGCAGCTGTTTACAATGAGGCAGTGGAGCTGGCTTCCTGTGCTAAAATGTGGTGAATTCACTAGATATTGGAAGTCAGCGTCATGCTGCATGTATCAGCATTTAGATTCTGAGCTAACAGTGCTACATTTACACTGAATTGCAAGAGGCTGCTTGCTGTATTCCAAATTGAAGCTGTATTTACAAAAGACTCACCCAAAGTAGTTGCTTCTGCCTTCCAGGTTTCTCCTTTGCCTATTAGTATTTGGGAAAGACATCCACGCACACGGTTTGGATGGCTATAAACTACACTTTCAGAAAGCAGCCCCTTGTGAAGTCTATTGTTGGCATGGTATGTAAATACATAAGGAAGCCAAATTAAATGTGTAAAAGCTTTGAGTGTGGGATCCGCTACAGAAGGAGTAGCATCCATGTTAGTAAGAGGTTAATAAAGTCTAGCAGTGAGGTAGGAAGTACAGTAGCAGTTCTCCCCCACCCAAAATCTGGAGAGTAGAACAGATTCTAGGTCTAATCCAGCTCTAGTGGCATACAGTGAAGCATGTGTCCACAGTCTCTCTTACTAGGGCAGTCTTTCTTTGCTCTTGGAAGTACCTGATGTCCCAAGATTAATATTGTTCTTTGGGAATAGAAATCAAATTAACTTTAAAAACATCAACATTCTGAATTAAGCCAGGCTGTTGTAAACACTTGTGCAGAGCTTAAAAAATGGAACAAGCCAGCTCTAGGCTAGCTTTACTTTACTTGTCATTTGTATTTGAGGGGCATCCATGAAGAGTTGTGGTTATCAGTGAGGTACTAGCTATGTCACCTTCTCCTAAAGGTGTTGGAAAGCAAAATATCTGATTTGAGATGACAGTGAAGCTAGCTCTTGGAATGTGTTTAGAAACGTACTGCAGCTGCCAAGTATGAAGAGAGAACCAAATAGAAAAAGCGGGGAATATGCCTGTTTGGGTATAAAAAGCAGATTATGGCATGAGAATGGGCATATTAGCAACAGTGCAATCCGACTTAATCCTATAATAATAATTTTATTATTTATTACCTGGGCGCCTTTCAACACCTATACAAACATAATAAAACGTCAAACATTAAAAACTTCCCAATACTCTGGTCTGTGGAACGCTCTCCCCAGGGAAGTTTGCCTGTCACCTTCATTATACATCTTTAGGCACCAGGCAAAAACGTTCCTTTTTAACCAGGCCTTTGTTGATTTGATTGACATCCTATGTGTTATGTATTGAAGTTCTCACCCTGGCTACCAGGAGTATCGTGTGTATATAGTTTTCACTCAGGTCCATGTCAGTTACCTTAGGTGGGAAATCCTGGGTTGTTGTTGCTACAATATTGACAGCTGGCTGCCTATAAAAGCAGGCCGGCTGAGCTGTTTGCTGTTCAGTTCTGTTCCAGCTTACAAATAAAGAGCTGCTTTGGAGAAATCTCTGCGTCGTCTGCTATGTCTACCCACTATTTAACACTATGCCCTTATAAAAAGATTGGGGGGGGGCTGTTATTGGGTTGTTTTTGTCCATGGAGTTTTCTTGGCAGGGATACTGGAGTGGCTTGCCGGTATCCATTCTTAAGGAAATCAGCCCTGAGTGCTCACTGGAAGGACAGATTGTGAAGCTGAGGCTCTAATACTTTGGCCACCTCACGAGAAGAGAAGACTCCCTGGAAAAGACCCTGATGTTGGGAAAGATGGAGGGCACAAGAAGAAGGGGACGACAGAGGACGAGATGGTTGGACAGTGTTCTCGAAGCTATGAACATGAGTCTGACCAAACTGCGGGAGGCAGTGGAAGACAGGAGCGCCTGGCGTGCTCTGGTCCATGGGGTCATGAAGAGTCGGACACGACTAAACGACTAAACAACAACAACAACAACAACATTGGGTTGTTTTTATTTTGATTATATATTTTGTGGTTTTGTGTTCTGGCTTTGTTCTGTGAGCCGCCCTGAGACCTCCAGGTATAGGGCAGAATATAAATTCAGTAAATAAATACAGTCAAACATCTGCTTACATATCCCTTCGGTTACATAAATTTCAGGATACATAAGTGGCAAACCCAGAAGTATATTTCTGGGTTTTTGCCATGGGTGCATGCGCAGAAGTGGTCTTTCTGGTTGCAAAAACCTTGGGATCTGGCCGGACCTCTGGAACAGATCCCATCCGCAACTGGAGGTACCACTGTAAATAAAAATACAAGGCTGCCTTCAGATGTCATCTAAAAGTTGTGTAGTTCTTTATCTCCTTGACATATGATGGGGGAGTGTTCCACAGGGTGGGCACCACTACCAAGAAGGCTCTCTGCCTGGTTCCCTGTAACTTCACTTCTCACAGCGAGGGAACCGCCAGAAGGCCCTCAGAGCTGGACCTCAGTATCTGGGCTGAACGATGGGGGTGCAGACGCTCCTTCAAGTATACAGGACCGAGGCCGTTTAGGGTTTTAAATGTCAGCACCAACACTTTGAATTGTGCTCGGAAACGCACTGGGAGCCAATATAGGTCTTTCAAGACTGGTGTTATATGGTCTCAGTAGCCACTCCCAGTCACCAGTCTAGCTGCTGCATTCTGGATTAGTTGAAGTTTCTGAGTCACCTTTAAAGGTAGACCCATGTAGAGTGCATTACAGTAGTCCAAGCGGGAGATAACCAGAGCAAGCACCACTCTGGCGAGACAGTGTGCAGGCACTGTCCTAATCCTAATCAACAGTAAGTCCTATTGAGCTCACACCAACTGTACTGAATTGCATTCTAGGAGCAGCATACATCCCAGCTAAGCAGGAAAGCTTATTGGACTAAAAAGACTATATAAACACTAGTAGAAACAGATATTCTGTTGTCTCACTTGAGACATAGATAACCTGTTCCCTACCACAGAAACAACAGCTCTTTTGCAAAAGTCCTAGGTAAGGTAGAAAGCTCAAAGGGCATGTTACAAATGTCATCTGTTGAAGCAAGATCAGCGTAATTACTGGCAAAATGGATTTACTATATATAGATATGCACCCTGTGGTCTATTGAGACCACATAGTTGCATGGATGATTACAAAAATATATGGATGTCAAGGCCTTCATGTGAAACAGCTCAAGGGAGCACATCTTACATATTAAATGCTTAAAACTAAGCAAACATTTTATATGAAAATTAGCTTTGCTCCATTCTCTATCTGGGGAACAAAGAATATGACTTTATGAGTTTGAGGCCTTATTGGCAAAATTACAATTGACAAAACACTGGATCCACATGCCATCCACCCAAGAATTCAAATGCAAAATTGCTAAACTGCTAATACAAAAAATGTAAAGCACTAAAGATCTCAAATGCAAAATTGTTAATCTAGCAAAAAATATGTAAGCTGTCCCTAATATCAGCCTCTATACCTGAGGACCGGAAAGTTTCCATTAAAAAAAAAGTGCTTAATATATGCTTACAAATATATGCTTAACCAGTTAGCTCAACATATGTCCCAGGAAAACTAGCGGAAAGCACGATCAAGGATAAAATTACCAAGTACAGTGGTACCTGGGGTTACATATGCTTCAGGTTACATACGTTTCAGGTTACAGACTCCGCTAACCCAGAAATAGTACCTTGGGTTAAGAACTTTGTTTCAGGATGAGAACAGAAATTGTGCTCTGGCGGCGCGGCAGCAGGAGGAGGCCCCATTAGCTAAAGTGGTGCTTCAGGTTAAGAACAGTTTCAGGTTAAGAACGGACCTCCAGAACAAATTAAGTACTTAACCCGAGGTACCACTGTATATAGAAGAACAAGTGTTGGTGAATTGGAACCAGCATGGCTACTGTAAGGGTAAGGCAGGGGTTGGCAAACTAAGGCCTGTGGGCCGGATCCGGCCCAATTGCCCTCTGGATCCAGCCCGCAAACAGTTCTGCAATCGCTGCTTGGGTCGGCACGATCACCATTTCCCCCCCACATTTTTTACGGGTGCCATTTTTTCTGCAATTCCCCTCCCTCACCGCGCCGTCATCTCCTCCCTCCCTCTTCCTGGCTTCTCCCCGCCCTGCAGAGGAAGGGGCTGGGCTTTGATAGGAAGCCTCATGGCCCGCTTGCCGGCCTCTCCCCATGGCCGCGCTGTGGGCTGGAGCTTGGCGCGCCTGCGGGCACCGTGCCTGGGAAAGCTGGCCCCAAAAGGAGAGGCGGTGGTGCCACCTCCCAACCGCAGGCAGAGCGGCAGAGGAGGTCGGCAGGGGGAGAGAGAGAAGCCCCCTCCACCGCATGCAGTCCGGCCCGCCACTAGGTCTGGGAGACGGTGAACTGGCCCCCTCAAAAAAAGTTTGCTGACCCCTGGGGTAAGACCTGTTTCACTAACTTATTAGATCGGAGAGTTGTTTCAGTTGACATTGTGTACTAAACTTTTTCAATGAATGACTTCCATAACTCCTTATCTATACCTAAAAACGAAATATGGTTCAAATTATGTGTTAGCTTAATATACCTATGTAGAATAATGCTATACACATACCATTATTATATAAGCATCTTTCTGATGACTTTCTATGTTTTTGTGTTGAAAAATAAAAATAAAGTTTATTAAATAAATTAAATAAATTAAATCAAAAATACGTTTTACAAAGCAGCTCACCAAAGACTGAATAGGTTTAGAAGTTAATAATAAAAGGAAAACTCTTGCAGATAAGTAACTGGTAATGAAACAGCTGAGTAGGAATAAATGGTCAGTTTTCCTAATGAAAGGCTATAGAAAGTGGAGACCCCCAAGGACTGGTACTGGGACCTATGCCTTTTAACTTGTTCCTAAATAATTCAGAGTGATGGGTGAGGAAAGCTCCAAAAGGATCTCTTTAAAGTGAGTGAATGGGCAGTAAAATACCAAATGCAGTTCAATGTAAACAAGTGTAAGGTGATGTAGGCAAAAAAATTTCTAAATTTCACACATATGCTTATGAGATTTGAACTGACAGTGGCTGACTTAGAATGCTTGTGGTTGTAGTGAACACCTTGATGTCTGAAATTTAAGATTATATATATAGTTTAGGAAACAGAGCAAAAAATTAACCCAACAAAGAAATTAGAGTCTTTAACACTCCAGTGAGGGTGGCGACAGTAGGTGTATATAGAACAATATTTTGTTTCTCTCTGCCTGCTTCAGTTTAACTAAGCAGCTCTGAAAAGTGGATGTCTAGACCAAGAGGCAATAGTACAAACAGAAGGTTGGAGATCATCATGGGATATTTATTATGCAACAAGTTGAATTCAATCAGAAGCATGTAAGTTTGTGTGTGTATAAAGGAAATATTTATGATAATATCAGAGCATCTGCTGATTACAGGGAAAGCTGTAGGAGAAACACCACTAAATCACTGAACCATCTTGACAGTGTCTGGGTATTCAAGTCACATTATAATAAATATTTGATATAAACCATAGCACAGAATTAAATAGAAAGCATTATGGAGAAAAAAGTCAACAAAAGTTTTATAAAGGGATTTATGACTAAATCTTTTCAACAGAATGATTTTACTCACAGCAGTTAACAGTGGAATTTTATGTGTCTACTACTCAGAAGTAAGTTCTACTACTTTAAGTATGACTAGTGCACTTAAAAGCAACGTTTAATGTTTTTTTCGTATTGCCTGATATTAACTTCTTCCTTCCTTAACAGACATATAAAACTAATCCACATATTTTTATTGAAATATCACATCTTCTACTGCACAAACATGGCTGTGATGCTTTTATTCCTGAAGAATCTCTAGTTACAAAAGCAGCATTTGACCTATACTGTACAATACACCAGAACAGCGTTTGAAAAATAACACACAAAAATATGATAGGCAACAGTGAAATTATGTGGTGAAACCTAGCACCCAAACTCTGAAAAACAAGGTAGTAAGGATTCTACTACAACTCTGCTTCATCATCTCAGTTCTTTGGTGTATCATATAATATATTCTGTCAGAGAATTGCTCTTAAGGGATTTAGCAGCCAGTTGCCGTGCTTCTAGAATGTATCTGCTTCCCAGTCTACTATTACTGTTACTTCCCTGGGGTTGTGGAAGTTCAGGGAACACAGTTCACTTCATCCTTCACAGTCCAATCCTCAACTCTCGTTTAATAGGATTTCAATGAACTTTTTTTTTTGGTTTTTTTTGTTTGTTTTGTTTGTTTTTTGCTTTTTATGATTAACTGGGAACGGAAGCATTGAGAAGGTGCTGCTTTATAAAGAAACCTTGATGAATTATTATTTTTTCTTTCATAAAATTTACATACCACTTGATTGTAGAAAAAAACTTTAAACCTCAAAAAACTCATCAATGCCTTTCATTTAAAAACTGGACCACTTATTTTAGATTGCAAAAGTAAACCCATAACAAACAGGACACTTTCAACTGCATGTAAGGGCACTTTCGTAAGTGACCTTAAGATCTGCCGCAGACTCATGAGCTGGTGGCTCCTCCTTCTCTCCTCCACCCACTGGTGTACATTCTGCAGTACATTACCTCATTTGATTTAGTGTTGGATCTGCACCAGCATGACTTGAATCCTGCGCTTAAATTGTGCTTGCAAGCTATATTTAAATTCTGCCTTTAAATTCTGCTTTCTTACTATGGGGTAAATAGATGCTTCGCTTTGCCAAGACATCAGCATCTTCATCCTGATGTAAGTGCTTTTTTTGCCCCTCCTCCTCTCCCTCTCTGATGGTGTTACAAATTGTAAATTGAAGAAATATTAATGTTTTAAGACTGATATGAATTAAGTTGAACTAGCTAATATTTCTTTTATTTTTAAAATGAAGGGGTGGCTAAATGGTGGGTCTACACTGCTAGGCTACACCTCCCATCAGCCAGTGGCCAATGATCAGGGATGATGTGACATGCCAACATTATCAGCAACTGGTTATCAACCCATGACCTAGGAAAGCCCAAGGTGTTCAAGCTTCCCAGTGGACCTGATGAGTGCCTGAATGGGACACCATCGGAAACCCCCTGCAAGGGATTTTTAGATGGGAAGGGCGAAAAGAATAGAAACAAAATGGCTGGTACTGATAGCTCAAGCTGTTAAGTGCAGTGTAATTTTTAAAAATATTTTTTGATAGGAAACATGCCACATAAGGTATCAAGACAGGAATGCCAAACACCTGAAGAAGAAGAAGAAACACATCTGTGACTTAATCCAGAAATATTTTTAGCTATTGGCAGAATTTTATGCAAAATTTATTCAGTTTTAATAATTTACTTAGTGCATTTCCATAAGTATCATAAAAAGCAGTAGCTAATAAAAAGATAAATACCTTAATAATCCTCTCATTTTCCAGCAAATCACAGCCATCGCTTCATAATTATTAACATTATTACATTCTAGTAACAAAAATTCTGCTCAACATGAGCCATTAACCACGGCCTCATTTGAACATATGCAGCATCTATATTCAAAATGGAATATAAGCGCTCCAAGAGCCCCCTTCAGTGCATGGAAGGTTTGAGTATATGTGCCTAGTTTGCCCCATTTTGCTCCTCAGTAGGACCTTACAAGGGGTTCTGAAACTCCCTCTGCAGACATGAGGGACAAAGGGACATTATATTAAAACTAGCAATGATCTGGCCTTTTTTGTGGGCAGCACTAGAGTAAGACAGACTTTCACACCACCGTTTATATGGTCCCATTCACTGAATGAGTCTTGTAAGACTTGTTGCTAGTGTAACCAGGGAAGTAGCTAAAATTGCCTTTGTGGCCTTAAGAATGTGACACAAGGTTCAAGGCCACAATGTAGTTAAATTGTCATGACACACCCAATGAATTATAATTGGCAAAATTTTGGATTACTATTATGTGTCTAGGACAATTTACTTTCACTGGTTCACAATTTATATTTTTGCAACATTTTTTTCTTTTCTTTTTGCAACAGCATACAGTTAATGCAATAAGGCTGATGAATTGAAAAACAAAAGCCAAGAATTGTTTAGTCTTCTTTGAACAACTCTCACTAGATTTAGGTAGTTAATACTGAAAATTACCATGCTGTGTTTTGGGTTCATGAAATACAGTCGTACCTTTGTTCGCAAACGCCTTGTGAATCAAACATTTTGGCTCCCGAATGCCGCAAACCCAGAAGTGAGTGTTCCAGTTTGTAAACATTCTTTGGAACCCCAACATCAGGAGCTTTCTGCAGCCGATCAGAAGCCACGCCTTGGTTTCCGAACATTTTGGAAGTTGAAAGGACTTCCAGAACGGATTCCGTTCGACCTCCAAGGTACCACAGTATACCAATCTGTGATTATTCATACTGTAGCAGGACAGACACTGCTTGTTAGGTAAAATTTTAGTGAAGGTCAAGGCAGCTTTTACTTTTTACAAAAAAACAAAACAAAAAAAGAAAGAAATTAGCAGCATAGAAATACTCCTTATCTGAAAGAAAATTACTGCTCCAACCTAGGCAAGCAATTAAAAAGATATGCACTGGTACACTCCTCAGTAATTCATGCCCCCCCCCCTAAAAATCTCTTATTCTAAATTCACCCACAGAACAACAAGAGGGGCACATTCATTTTTTCTTTTAAAAAGCAAGCCTTATTTTAAATTATATAAAGGAACACTAGCTGATAGGTGGTTTCCCATCTATGATTAAAAGTACACTTTATTTTAATTGCTTTTAAGCTCAGATAAAATGTCATTTTTAGTTAGTCTAATTGCTTTTAAGACAGCACCAGGAAATAATGTTGCAAATGGATCAGAACAATTGTTCAGAGGAGTGCTCATTTAAAATAAATAAATGAATGAATGAACAAATAAATAAATAAAATATGTGATTCTATTTATGTAAGTATTTTGTTGATTGCATACAAAACACTAGACAGCTATAACTGCAATACTATTAGAATAGAAAATTGAGCACAGTTTAAAAAGCTGTCACTAGATATAATTACTGTTTCAAAACATAAGCAATTGTTTCTTGGTGACAGGGACATGTTCCCTTACTGTCAGAGCTTGGTTTTGTTTTTGCATTGCTGCACATCACCCTAATCTCAGAGCACTGCAAGATTCCAGGAGTTCCAGGCCCCCACCCAGGGTTTCTGTTTCCTTTGGGAACACAGCAGAGACAGTGGTTTATGATATATGGTTTATTTACACATATATACAATAGAGGGGGTTCACAGCAGTTACACCCCCAAAAGGTCCTGTTTCTCCCATACCTGCAGCCTTAGACTGAAACAGAAATCAGACTCTCAAACGTTGCTCTGACTGTCTCAAGCTTGCTGCTTTACTTACTTCTAGGTCCCATCACAGAAACTCCACTCGAAACTCAGGTTTTGCCCTTCTAATGTTCTATCCCCACCCATCTGCCATCTCACACAGAGCCCATTTCCTTTGTTTCCCTTAATAGTCCATCACCCAGGCTATCACCTGAACACAGGAAGCTAGCCTGGCTTATATTTTAACACTTGCGGGATCCAGGGATTAGACGTGTCTCACATACAGCCTACCTTCTTCTTCTTCTCCCCCACCTCCAAAAAGCTCATAGTACTATATAGAAAAGCAAACATGAAAGCTGCTACATAGATAGGACAAATATCTACTGATGACTCTGAATTCTTGTACAGTGGCTTCATTCATTTTTATAATACATCTGTACTGCTGATGCAATCAGTTCTGACCTCATCGTTATTTCAAACCAATCCATAACAGAGAAAAAGGGAGGCTGTTGACAGGAGTTAATGTGGGTTTTATTTTGCTTACAATTGCTTTCTAATCTACCAAATGGCTGTGAAAATTGATGCACTGTTCAAAGTGCTTTTATACACTACTATAGATAAAAGGCTGATGTGCTGCAGTAATCTCCGTAATGCTAAATTGAATTTGACAAAGTTCTTTGTTTTCTCAATTTCAATGTAAACAGGTAAGCCTCCTGAATTTATATTAAATTTAACTGAAAGCATATCCTGTTAATTGAAATGAAGGCTGAAAATGGTTGAATGAGATAGCATAATTTTAAAGAAAAATTACTTAAAAACACAATCCTAGCACCAGAAGCAAACACTCACTGAAAGCTAGGTATCCCGAGGGTACCATACAAAAGTTAAGACCCCCCATGTTAAAAAATCAGAAAAACCCATATTCTCCTGCTCAAGTAGATACAGCTCAAGATACAACATGTTTAATAGTACCCCTCATATCACACTGACTATGGATCACCTCCCTCTGGCTAATGGATAGGGTTAACCCAGAATTTCACTTAAAAGAAAAGCTTTTTGTTATCACTGCAATAATCTACAACATGTATTAACCACATAGACAGGCTAGTATGCTTTTACAGGTATTCTATAGATTATGCTTAAAATTATACAAGGCAGGCTTAAGCAGTATGTAGACCGAGAACTCCCAGAAGTGCAAGCTGGATTTCAAAGGGGCAGAGGAACCAGAGACCAAATTGCAAACATGCGCTGGATTATGGAGAAAGCTAGAGAGTTCCAGAAAGACATCTTCTTCTCCTTCATTGACTATGCAAAAGCCTTTGACTGTGTCGACCACAGCAAACTATGGCAAGTTCCTAAATAAATGGGAGTGCCTGATCACCTCATCTGTCTCCTGAGAAATCTCTATGTGGGACAAGAAGCTACAGTTAGAACTGGATATGGAACAACTGATTGGTTAAAAATTGGGAAAGGAGTACGACAAGGCTGTATATTGTCTCCCTGCTTATTTAACTTATATGCAGAATTCATCATGCGAAAGGGTGGATTGGATGAATCCCAAACTGGAATTAAGATTGCCGGAAGAAATATCAACAACCTCAGATATGCAGATGACACAACCTTGATGGCAGAAAGTGAGGAGGAATTAAAGAACCTTTTAATGAGGGTGAAAGAGGAGAGCGCAAAATATGGTCTGAAGCTCAACATCAAAAAAACGAAGATCATGGCCACGGGTCCCATCACCTCCTGGCAAGCAGAAGAGGAAGAAATTGAGGCAGTGAGAGGTTTTACTTTCTTGGGCTCCATGATCACTGCAGATGGTAACAGCAGTCACGAAATTAAAAGACGCCTACTTCTTGGGAGAAAAGCAATGATAAACCTAGAGAGCATCTTAAAAGCAGAGGTATCACCTTGCCAACAAAGGTCCGTATCGTTAAAGCTAGGGTTTTCCCAGTAGTGATGCATGGAAGTGAGAGCTGGACCATAAAGAAGGCTGATCGCCGAAGAATTCATGCTTTTGAATTCTGGTGCTGGAGGAGACTCTTGAGAGTCCCATGGGCTGCAAGAAGATCAAACCTATCCATTCTGAAGGAAATCAGCCCTGAGTGCTCCCTGGAAGGACAGATCCTGAAGCTGAGACTCCAATACTTTGGCCACCTCATGAGAAGAGAAGACTCCCTGGAAAAGACCCTGATGTTGGGAAAGATGGAGGGCACAAGGAGAAGGGGACGACAGAGGACGAGATGGTTGGACAGTGTTCTCGAAGCTACTAACATGAGTCTAACCAAACTGCGGGAGGCAGTGGAAGACAGGAGTGCCTGGTGTGCTCTGGTCCATGGGGTGACGAAGAGTCGGGCATGACTAAACGACTCAATAACAACAACAATAGGTAGGGACCTGCTTGCTTTCTATCCAAAATACTTAGTACAATCTCAATTGCAGTTCCTACTAGAATGGGCATGGATTAACTATCTTTCTTTCCTTGGAAGGCCTCTGATGCTTAGAAGT
Organism: Podarcis erhardii; assembly: GCF_964252035.2. Classification (NCBI taxonomy): domain Eukaryota; kingdom Metazoa; phylum Chordata; class Lepidosauria; order Squamata; family Lacertidae; genus Podarcis; species Podarcis erhardii. Next base: position 104,408,326 of record NC_138508.1, on the reverse strand, counting down.
ATGTGAAGCAGACAAGGGGAAAAAGAAATGGAGACCTCCGCTTGGAGGTGTGAAGAGATGCTAACACCACAGCTCCCTATGGAACATACTTCACCTGCTGGTTTAGAAGTGCAGCAGGTATGGGTTGCTTCATCCCTCGGTGAGAGTGGTGGAAGATGCAGTAGTAGTTCTCCTGCTGTGAGAGACGACTAGTCTGCTAGCTGTCTCTTGTAAAACACAAAAATACATACCATAATAACAAATAAAAACCCTGTTTAAAAGTCCATTTTTTTAAAAAAATATATTTTTATTAAAGGTTTTCTTGGGTTACAGAAATACATACATCACCTCTATTTTCAGATCATAAATCCTTTTTACAGATCACCTCCTCTCTTCTCCCCCAACCTTAAACTGTATACAACATCAAGTCTCACAAGGCCGTAGATTGTTTAAGCAGCCAAAGGCCTGGGAAAAGAGGGATGTTTTTGCGTAGTGCCTAAAGATATGTAACAAAAGTGCCAGATGAGCCTTGCTGTGGATATTGACAGTATAATAAAGTGGTGGTTCATCTTTTTGGCCCAAGGGCTACACTTCCTCTTGGCCAACCATACAGGAACCCTACAACAGCAGTGGTAGAGTAGCCAATTCTAAACACACATTTCCAGCAATTAGACTTGAAAGTAATATTTTAAATTCGCTAGGGAGATATTTTCCTGGAAATAGCAGGTAGGCTGGATAAAAACCTTCTATTACCCACTAGTGAAGTCCAATCCATCATGGTCCCTACAAGCACTATATGCATTTTCAAAACAGATATCAGTTTCATTAGTCTAATGCTTCATCTAAGTTGATGAAGAAACGAAACATTATTTTTACTGTTATTCAGTGAATCCTTTCATGGCATTTGACCATTTTTTAACCTTTCTACTTTTTATGGCTGATCATTTTTCTCCAACAAGCCTTTTTTTAAAAGCTAAAATATTAACCATGTAAGTTTTCAATTACCAATCCCAACCTTTTAGGAAAAAAGAAAATTTTGGCCAGAAAATGAAAAGTGAAGATTTCCAGAGCAAAATGCAGAAAACTTAGAAGGGGAGGCATGTTGGAAATGTAAAGAGAAGGAAGGCACGTTTTATCACATGTGGTGGAACTGTAACATAATTTTTAAAAATTGAGAAATAATTTATAATGAAATGAAAAGAATGTTTAAAATAACCTTATAGGTTATTATAGGTCAAGACTTGCCAAAGGAGCAGAAGAAACTATTTATGTATGCCACAACAGTGGCAAGGATATTACTAGCTCAAAAATGGAAATAAGATAAGATACCAACAAAAGAAGAATGTCAAGAAAAACTGATGGACTATGCGAAAGCCAATAGAGACTTCAAAAAAGAGTGGGAACCATTCATGTTGTACTTACAGAAATATTGTAAAGAAGTGAACTCACTAGCAGGGTTTAAGTAAACACAATTAACAAAATGGACATAGAAGTTAAGATGTAAAAATTCAAAAATAAAAAAAAGTGTAAGAGGTAGTTTGAAAACAATTATGGTATAAAAAGGATACAAACAGAACAATATTTAAAATAAAAAATGTAATATTAAGGTATAATAAAACAAGCAGGAGAAGTTAATATGCAATGAACCAGAAGAGGAAGTTGAGGGAAGTCGTGGCGGGGGGGGGGGGAGATACGGGAATTCTATTTTTACTTTTTCTATGAAATAATGTCATTGTAATCAATATAAAATTGTAAAACTTAATACAAATAATTTTTTTTAAAAGGGGAGGCATGCACAGAGAGAAGGGTGGTTCATATCTTGGTTTAATGAAAAATATGAGTGGGCAATGTGAGTGCTTGTGATATGGACTGCCTCTCCCCATATGAGCCAATCCAGACCCTGTAATCATCATCTGTGGCCCGTCTTCAGGTGTGTTCTTCACGAAAGACTCGGAGGGCGGCAATAGGAGAACCTGCCTTTTCTGCAGTGGTGCCCTGCGTGTTGAATGCTCTCCCCAGGGAGGCTGGCCTGGCATCTTCATTGCATATCTTTAGCTGTAAGGCAAAAACGTTCTTCTCCCATGCCTTTGATGAACAATTTATAGCCTTATAAACTGTGGGGGTGAGGTGGGGGTGTAATTGCTTTTATTACTATGTTATGTATTTCTGTGTTTCTATATTGTAAACTGTCCTGTGACCCTCAGATAAAGGATGGTATATAAATTTTACTACTACTACTACTACTGCTTTTCCTCCTACTAAATAGTGATAATGGTAAATAGGACAGATTTAGTGTTGGGAAAGTCATTCCAGTGTTTTCTAGAACAAGAAAAAGCTCATTGTGAAGAAGTCTCATTGAGAGTTCTGACACATTCCCTTAAAGGGTTAGAATACCTGCACTGAGAAGCAATATAGGTGAGAAGAGGCAGCAATAATGGGTGCAACTGCGGCTAGCTATAAGCAAGCTTTGTGAGCAAATTGAGCCTGAAACGCTTCAGGTCTTGCCAAACATATAACCCAGTGTCAAATGCCAGGTTGAGTCAAGTAGACATACGTAACAGGGTATAATTTTCCTTTTGAGATTCCTAAGAGGTTGACCTTCCTTCTAGCTGTCTGGTTAAATCAAAACTATACTTCTGGAATCTTTGACCATTCACTCAAAAGGAAAATAATTTGCTGTAATTGTGGTGTTAAGCTTACCGTATTTTTCGCTCTATAACACGCACCTGACCATAACACGCACATAGTTTTTAGAGGAGGAAAACAGGAAAAAAAATATTCTGAATCAAATGTTGTACTAAACTATTTAATAAACAACCGGTATATCAGAATCATATTACAACCATGTAAAGTGAACAGCAGTCAACAGTGGCATTAAGAACCATCATCACTGTCATTAACAAATGAAGAGAGAATTTTAGGTTCGAGTACTCTTCTAGTCTTCTGTGAACCCCAAGAACTCATCAGTGCTAGAGTCAGAATCTATGAAGTTCAGCTGCTCACAATCACTGGCATCACTTTCTTCGCCATCTTCATATAAAATCTCATCTTCTTTTGCATCCAAACCATTGCTAATGCCACATTTTTTGAATGACTGTGCAACGATTTCCTCCTTCACCAAGTGCCATTATGTTTTCACCCCATTAAATATTTGAGGGAGTCATCCCCCACCCCCCATTGTGGTATGTGAGGTGGGGCTTACCTGGCTGCCCCCCAATATTGTTTTAAGTTGGAAGAGGAAGGGAGGGAGGGAAGGAAGAGAGAGGGGGAACTCACATTTGTGCAGCTGCCTTGCCTCGAACGGGAGCAAAAAGAGGAGGAGGAGACACAGGGACACGAGCCTTGTAAGCCGCTTTGTTTGAATTTACCGGTGAGGTGCTGGGGGATGGACGGAAGGGGATGCCCTCTTTGTCCCTCCTTCCAGCTCATTGTAAAGAAAGCAGAGCCGCTTACATGTGTGTAAGGGAGAACCATAGAGCAGGCAGACACTGAGAATCTGAATGCGCTCAGCTGTTGCCGGCTTCCCTCCCAGCGACGGAGGAGGAGAGGAGAGGCTGCCGAAAAGCCATAGAGTAGACAAGCCAGCAAGCAGGCAGACAGGCTGTGCTCAGCTGTGCCGGCTTCCCTCCCAGCGACGGAGGAGGAGAGGAGAGGCTGCCGAAAAGCCATAGAGTAGACAAGCCAGCAAGCAGGCAGACAGGCTGTGCTCAGCTGTGCCGGCTTCCCTCCCAGCGACGGAGGAGGAGAGGAGAGGCTGCCGAAAAGCCATAGAGTAGACAAGCCAGCAAGCAGGCAGACAGGCTGTGCTCAGCTGTGCCGGCTTCCCTCCCAGCGACGGAGGAGGAGAGGAGAGGCTGCCGAAAAGGCAGCAAGAGCGGCTCCTCCCGCCTGCATTCGCTCCATAACACGCACACACATTTCCCTTTATCTTTTAGGGAGGGAAAACTGCGTGTTATGGTCCGAAAAGTACGGTATGTTACAGTTGCTGTTTCGTTAATAGTGTTTTATAGATTGCAATTGTTTTACTGATTATTTGTTCATCAATTGTAGGAATGACGTTGTGGGAGAATGTGGCAAGATTTTTGAGTGACGCCATGAAATTACGTCACCATAGGCACTTTAAGTATTACGCCACTTTCGTACCTCATGATGTCTGGACAGTTTTATCCTAATGTATCTCCAACTATGTTTTGTTAACTGTGTTGTGTTCCAGTCCATGTATACAATGCACTTTTTCTATGCCAATAAAGGAGTTTGGTTGATGATTATTTGTTAATTATTTTATATGATTTATGCTGCATTTGTGATGTTCTATTATAATTATTATGTTGTTGTCATTAGTTTGTAAGCAGCTTTGAGATTCATCTGAATGAACAGCATAGAAATTCAATCAATCAAGGAATGAGCAGCAGTGAACTCATTTCCCTTCAGCCATAGAAATGTGCATTAGAATTAACTCTTCCCCACACCAGGATAAGATACTTCACACTTACATTTCTAAGGTGCTAAAAGTATTTCATTCTCTGTATTTCTTAAAAACAAAATTTGCAAACTGCCTCTGAGCTGTTTACAAAAATATAAAACACCAAAATTATCAATAAACGGTTAAAAACATTTTAAAATATTAAGAAAATACTGGGTGGGGGTGTCACATAACAAGTTAGTTTTACTTGTACATGCTGACAGGTGTATTTGTTAAGAATGTTCTATTATTATTCTATTATTATTATTTACACAATCTGCCATCAAATCTAATGTGCACCTGAATTTTCAAAACTTTGAAACCAAAAAAGTATTTGCTGGTGTCATAAAATCTAATGCGCACCCTAATTTTTTTATGATGTAATTTGGCCAAAAAAGGCGTGCATTACATTCAAATAAATACGGTATATTAGGAGTGGCTGACCTGTGGCTGAGCTACACCTCCCATCTCGTGGAATTGCAGTTAATCAGACCCAGTCAGCCATGAAATTTGCTGGGTTGCATTCGACTGCTCACCATTTGACAAGGGCTTCCTGCTGAGTAACGCATGGTTGTTGTGGTATGAATACACACTAGAAATGATGAGAGCACGGACCCCTTCTGAACCAACATAAGGCACTTTAAGTATTACCAAAGCTGTGAGGTTTAAATGTCCAGTTTCTTTGCAGAGGAGGATACAGAAACAACCAGAACAGATGAAGGCCACACGTCTTTTCTCCTGGCAGAGACGCAGCTGTAACAGCAGGGCCTCCTTCTGACCCAAAGTGAGACTTCTTCAGTTTAGTTACTTCCTAATAAAGTAGCAATGCTTATTTCTAAAGTATCATTCCAAGGAAGTAAGATGGGGACAAAACCAGAACAATTTGGCCAAATCCTGTGACCGATCATTGGTCAGCCTCTATGACCTCTTGTGGGCAGTGGCCGCTATTGATCACACCCCCACCATTAGGGTTAAGGGATACATAGGACAGGACCTTGCAGTTGTGATGCGCATACTCTGAAACTATAATTCTCATTTGGCCCCTTTGCTACTGGTCACTAGGTCATTTGACAAAGACTTTTGTTATTTGGCCAGTTCCTTTAGAGTTAGCCCTTTTGTTTCTCAAGGGTCATGGGGATCTTTCTTCCTGGCGTGTTACCAGTGTAAGGAGAGGGGAGACAATAAGAGATCAGATCGTCCCTCTTCCCATGGCCCTTGGAGAGTAAGTGTTGTGTAAAGCAAATGGTGTCTAAGTGTTTAAGGGAGCTGGATGGGTAAAATGTGAATTCTTCTACGACTCTGTTTTTAATCCAAGCTGGATAATGCAGATGCCTGAAATGAGCATTACGAGTCCTTGAGTTTCTGTCTGGAGCCAAGGCTGTTGATCTTCGCCAGCATCTCTAGTTGCTGAAGTTATTGTCAGTTAAGACACTTTGGTTAAGACACCATCACTTGAACTACTAGAAAAATAAGTCAGGATGCGAAGTGTGGAGGGGGGGGGTGTAATTTTTTTTGAATAGCAGTACTCATTCTGAAAACCCTGGACATAGCAAACTGCTGATAGTCATAAAAAATAATAATTCAAACTATCATACTCCAGTCAAAATTTATAAGTAGGTCCTAATCTAATATCCATGCTCTGCCGTTTGCCCCCATCAGCCAGTGAGCATACACTACCTCTAATCATAAAGTCTCCATTTGGTTTATATTAGAACATCACAACATCTTTTAATACTGAATTAGGAACATCAGATTAAAAATAGGTTTGCCATATGCCACCAAGGTCTAAAATAGACTTATTCCTTGGGTCACAGATTCATGGAGTTGGAAGGGACCCTGAGGGTCATCTAGTCCAACCCCCTGCAGTGCAGGAATCTCAGCTAAATGGGTCCTCATTCTTTTTTAAGGAAAGGGCCCCTTATATCACTATCTGCAATATGAGAGTGCTTTGTTAGAAAATTGTACTAACTAGAGACACAAAAACTAGTAAATAGTAGTATATTTTCTAGAAACAAATGCAATTATATTCATGCAGAAGCAGAAGACTCAGAATTACAAATCCAAAATAGTGTTACAGGCTTGCATTCATAAAAGAATGTAATGTGCATATTATTATTTTAATAAGGTCACAATAACATGTATGACTTAAATACACCATAAATCTAAGATATACAAGCAATACATTAATATCTGATTAATTCCAGAAGTTAAAGGAACTGCTTATTGCATGAAGCAATAAGACTTGAAGCACGTGTTTAATATATTGAACTTCAACCCAACAGAAGAAATCTACAATTAAAATGTGTTTAATCAATGTAATATGGCAAGCATCTTTAGCTATCCATGGCAAAGCCAAGTATGACATATACCCTGTAGATATTTTGCAGGAGTTGGCAGGATTAACTGTGCAGCAAAGTCTTATCACTACTTACTCTCCTCATAAAGGGAGTTATTTATTATCATTTACAACAACAAATACTGTATATAATTTGATGTAAAAACAGAAAGACCCGAACTGGCATGCAGTTGCTGTTTGCCAGCCACATTTTTCCTAATGAATTGCCCCTGTTGCTCTGCATCTCTCTGATTACAGTCAACAGCTTTCATTAGTCATTGCAAATAAGGCTCGGTGCCACCTTATTTACATTCCTATTGCAAATAATTAGAATTTCATGTTATAATCATGCAAGAAGCTTCTGAACTTGAAGAGGCCATTTGACATCATTCAGCCCTTAATTTTGCCCAGAAGAAACTTGGAAAATATAGTTCTGCATTTGTTAGAAATGTGGTTTCAACACACACACACCCTGCCCCATTTCGCTTCTAAGAAAAAGCTTCAATATATATATATATATTATTTCCTGAAGCAACTTTCTCAAAAATGATGTGTCACAATGGGAGTCAGGCAAGGTGAAGTGGGGCAGATAATGAATAATGACAATGACAACAATAATAAGTTACAATTCTGTAATTACTCCTTGAAAATTAATGCTGTATATCAAACAACTAACAGTAAAAAAGGGGTGCTCATGTTATAAATTTGTATAATATAGCTTTAAATATTATTTTAAAAAGTTTTATCCCACCCTTCATCCTAATTGACAGATTGTGTTACAAAAATAAATATAAAACAACCAACATTTAAAAATATAAAATATTAGCTATACAATAAAAAATAGAGACAGCCTGACAGCTTCCTGAAATTCTGTCAATTTTCTTCTGCATTAAAAAACTTGGTAGCAAAAACAAGACTTCAAGCTGGTTCCTAAAACTAAACAACTTAGATGCCAGCCAAACCTGAAAGGGGAATAAATTTGACAAATGAGCTGCCATTGCTGGGAAGACCCTTTGGTGGGTCGTGGGTCAGATCCCATTAAGCTGGATCTGTTAGCGGGGCCTCGTCATCAGATTTCAAGTTATGGCAGACTGGGGTAACTGTGCCCTTAAAGGACCAGGTGCGCAGCCTGGGAGTCATTTTGGACTCACAGCTGTCCATGGAGGTGCAGGTTAATTCTGTGTCCAGGGCAGCTGTCTCCCAGCTCCATCTGGTACGCATCTACTGCAATGTGCTCTACATGGGGCTACCTTTGAAGGTGACTCGGAAACTGCAATTAATCCAGAATGTGGCAGCTAGACCATATAACACCGGACCTGAGAGATCTGAATAGGTTCCCAGTACGTTTCCAAGCACGATTCAAAGTGTTGGTGCTGACCTTTAAAGCCCTAAACGGCCTCGGTTCAGTAGACCTGAAGAAGCCTCTCCACCCCCATCGTCCAGCCCGGACACTGAGGTCCAGCGTTGAGGGCCTTCTGGTAGTTCCCTCGCTGCGAGAACCAGGCAGAGGGCCTTCTCGGTAGTGGCACCTGCCCTGTGGAATGCCTCCCAGCAGATGTCAAGGCAATAAGCAACTATTTTACTTTTAAAAGACAACTGAAGGCGGCCCTGTTTTAATGTTTGATGCTGTATTGTGTTTTTGATATTTGGTTGGAGGCCACCCAGAGTGGCTGGGGAAGCCCAGTCAGATGGGCGGGCTATAAATAATAAATTACTACTACTACTACAATTCATATCACACATATGGTTCTTTTGTATTGCTTCAATGTTGAACATTTTATAAATTATCATAGTTGAAGCTCATGAGCAGTTTTTGGACCTGAAATCATTTTTTAATTGCCATTAATGTAAACTATAAGAGCAATCCAATATCAATATGAAATGATTCTTTGTCTTCTTCTTATGGGATATCTTGAAAAGGAGGCTACTTCTATAATCCTTAAAAAAAACACTTTCAGTTTTAAGAGGGGAAATGCCTATAGTGGTACCTCAGGTTAAGAACAGTTTCAGGTTAAGAATGGACCTCCAGAACGAATTAAGTTCTTAACCAGTGGTACCACTGTAATGCGCTTTGAAAATGATTTGGAAACTTCCAATTGCTGCAAAATGCAGGATGTTGGTGGGAATTAGGAAGCCACAACATGGAATCAATTGTACAGAAGTTCTTCTAACACAGTGCTGACGTTAACCTTCAATTGGTTTGGAACCAGACGATCTAAACGGTCTCAATATGTACAATCTTGCTTGTACCTTATGAGCAGCTTCGGAGGTCTTGCTCATACATCCACTAGTAAGATCTGTTATGATGGTGAATGGCCTTGAAGTTAGTGCTGGCTTGCAGGGTGGCAGAGGTGGGGCTATGTTGCTCTCCTGATTTCCAACACTGGATATCACAAGCATTTACTGAGAGGAGAGGGGAGAGGCAGTGAAGAGCTTGGAGCCTATCCTATTCTCCCCACATTATGACCACACTGCACCAAGCTCCCCACTAACTTACCAACTCCTGATAACCATTAGAAATCAAGGAGAGTCTCACTCATGCTCCCTTGCCAGCCACTACTACCTACAACTGATTTATTAAATGTTACCACCCTTCACCCAAAGATCACAGGGCAGTTCATGACAAGTACGGAGCAAAAGTACTGTCTCATAATAATGTATGCCGATTTTTTTTGTCCAATGTACCTATGTATCTTTTTCTATTATGCATGGCATTTGTGTGCCAAGACCCCATGACCCTGCAGTTCAAAACAACAGTATATGGCATTATGGGTTTGAATAGGCCACAACCTGTATTGGTTACAGATGTGGTTGGGCATAGGCATTGGGTGAAGCCAGATAATACCATTCTAGCCATTCTGCTGGGAGTGCATCTAAGGGTAAACCACCGCTGGGATGGGGCTATGACTGGCGAAGAGAGGCAGAAGGAGTGACCGCCAAGCCAGGCCACAATTTATCCTGCCCGGGAGCAGGCCCAGCCAGCAATGATTGGCCAGACGGGTCCGCCTTCAGGGGAGGCCTGCCCAAAGCCTGCTGGACTGGCCAATCACCGGCAGGTAGTCAGCCACATCCCAGCCCCTTGCTGCAAAATCACCCACTGATTAAGGTAAGCAGACTTTTTGAGGCCTTTACTCTGAAAGACTGCCTAAAACACTTTAAATAAATAAATGGGGAGATTTGATTCAATTGATCCTTCTGGAATCCTGTGTAACAGAAGAATTCAACACCAAACTCATTTCTTATCTCACTCCATTCTTCTTCTTCTTCTTCTCCTCCTCCTCCTCCTATCTCTCTCTCACACACCCACACCCACACCCTCATACACACCCAGTAGCAGTAGCAGCAGTTCCATTGGTGTAACCCACCTTATGTTGGGGTGTAACCTAATTGTGCATCATGAGCCATCATGAAGACAGGCATATTAGGACAATTCAACAGAATCAAGGTTCCGTGGATGCTTATCCTAAGTGGAAGACATCAGTCGTGTCAAGCAAGCTCCCCTGAATAGCTGCCTGGCCACAGTCTTTGGCTTTTCCTAAAATGGGCATCTGCAGGAAAGACTCAGAATCCCCTTCAGCGCACTGGGGATTTGTGACACACATAAAACAAACACAATGAAGAAACTGCATATTCACATTATAACAATATTGCTTCATGAAATTTATAAAAACATTGAGGCAAGCAACTTGAAGGAAGTCTACAGTTTTACATATTGTTCACAAAGGTATCACTATATAAAGAGCTTATGTTTTCTGCTATCTCCCTATGGAGAGTTTTCAGTCCCTCAAGAATAAGTCCTAGCAACAATTCTGCTTGCTCTTCCTAGGAGAACAGTCTTGTAATTCAAAGGAAATTCTTAACTAGCTCTGAAACCTCTATATTATTACTGTATCACCTGTTTTAACCTATATTTCTATTGTTTCTCAGAGATATTTTCTTTAAAAAATTTAAGTACAATATATACCAATTGAAAAGAAATACTATTCCTCCTTCATCAAATATATTTTTGCTATTACAGTATCAGTCCTGTATGCACCAAACTATTTTTCAGCTGTTTGATATATAGAGCACCATAGAACTATGTTAGGAAGTTGTGACAGGATTATCCTACTTTTTATATTATTTTAGTTTTAAAAATAAAGTCAAAATATAAACAAAATCAAACATACTGATACAGAAGTGGGGGGTGAAAGCAAGGAAAGAATGGGAGGGGAGGGAAGATAATACCCTACATTAACACATGTGATGCATCTTTTATAATCACAATCCAAAGCATTTATCCTAATCTTATAAAATACATTCTCTCCACAAACTCAATTGAACCATTGGGGGTCTATGTTGCAGTTCCGTGTATCAAAAATTTAGACCAAATAGCATCAAAATGATCTGATTTAGACTCTTCCCTGCTTACTTTTCTTTGATCCTCAGAGAGAGCTACATCCCATACTCTACCAAATCAATGATCAAGCAAGGGAGGTGAGCAAGTTTTCCATTGACTGACTATTGACATTCTTCCCACTGCTAGTAATAGAAAGACCAGTATCTTATGAGATACTCTGGGATTTGTACTGCTTTCTGTTGGAAGCAAGTTCAATACTGGATCTGGTGTTAATGATTGATCTATGAGAGATAAGGGTAAAAACCTTTACCCAAAAATTATTTAAAATTTCACATTCCCAACACACATGTGTATAAGTTCCAATAGTATTACAACCTTGCCAACATAGTGAAGAGATATTTGTATTGATTTTGGAAAGGTGTGCCAGAGTACAATATCACCTAAGTACTGCTTTTAGAGCAGATTACTGAATCCTAAAAGATAAGTTTTTAATGGAACATTTACCCAAATTTGACCTCATTTATGTTCACCAATCTGACATTTAAGGGCACCATTCCAGGATATTATAAGACCCTGGAAGGGGCCCATTGCCTGATTTGTAAATATTGTAATTTGTAAATATTGGATACCAAGCCTTTAGAATTCAGAGTAGTTAGAGAACGTAAACCAGTGGTTCCCAATTATGGTCTGTTTTAACGCTGTGCAATTTTTCAATCTATTGGCCAAAATCAGTTTTAAAATGCGTAATAATGATTTTGACCCGGAAATGTGCAGCGATTTATTGCTCCTCACTGCTGATCTGAGCCGCCTTCCCTTACACTGAGAGAAACCAAGGCAGCCGAAAATGATGGAGAACAGCGCAGCTGATCACCCTTCACTTCAAGGCACTGTGGTACTACCTTCCCATGACATTTAGGCGGAGGCAGCTTTTCTCAGTCAGCAGGAAACCAGCAGCAGCCATAGTGGACATGCACCTTTGCTGGCTGCCACCGCTAGTTGCTCCGCTGACAGTGGCTTGACGCCCCTCCCCTCCCCCTCAAACTCCACTTCCTTTCCTCCCCCACCCCCCAATCTCTGCAGCTGCTCTTTCCCTCATCTCCACCTCTGATCTGCATGCACCCACCCGCCTGATCTCTGTGACCCAAGATGACCCTTGTGTCCCTTGCAACGCTAAGATTCTATGATTTTACTCTACTTAAGTCTCTTGGAAGCATCATGGATTTCCTCCTCAGAGACAGAAGTGTTCAAAAAGCTTGAAGAAATCAGTCCGTTGAAGAAATCAGTCCGTAGTATCAAGCAAACTTCCCTGAATGGCTGCCTGCCCATGACTATTGGCTTTTTACTGAAATGGGCACTTGCAGGAAAGGCTCAGAATCCACTTCAGAGCACTGGGAATTTGTGGTTGATATGTGAATAATTCAATATGGAATAGGTTTACTGAAGGTAGAAAAACTGAGAGCAACTCTTAGGAATAGTTAACAGTTAACATGTAGGCATTATGGTTTGGCATTATGTCTGCACCTAATAAACCTCCCCAATCAAATATTTTACCCACAAAAACGTGAGTTTGATGGTCAACAGCATTTTCCAGAACATTCCTTCTTAAATTTTAGACTTGTACACATTTTCTACACAAAACTCAGGCCCAGCTACATCTCAGCCTAAAATTTTTAGCATAGAGAAGCATTTTGATCAACATGTTTTCTAATCATCATATAACTTTGCCTTTGAGGAGTAATGCCATTTCCTTTCCATGTCAATTCTCTGCACCACTGCTCTGCCACAATCCATGGTGCCCACTAGAGCAAAACTCAGATGTAGCTATCAAATCAATTATAACAGCTTGCCGCTGTCTTATACCGACAAGAGATGATTGATAACAAAACCTGCCTACTTTCAGTTCTCAAGTGACAGCAGCAAAACAGCCCCTGACTGCTTTTACTGGTATTTGTCATAAATCAATAGCAATTTCATCACTCAAAAAGGTGCTGTCAACTCTGTTCAGTCCATCAGATTTCATTTTAGTCTCCATTTTAGCTAAAACTATTCAACAGCATTAATGCATAGACTTCAATTCTTAAGGTATGATAAAGAATGCAAGTACAACAATTCAGAATTAAGAAACATTTTTTCTACATTTATAGGGGGGAAAATAATTAAAGCTTGATTTCTGTTGAAATTATGTACAATGCTTAGTATTTATGCAGTACTTTTTTGAAGTGCTTAAAGCAAAACACACATATTATCTTAGTTTACAGCAGCCCAGTAACGTTTGGGCAGGGAGAGTTCATGGCTGATCTGAGACATATACTGTAGATTTTTTAAGAGTACTGTGTCTCTAAAATAACTACACTACATACCAGCATCTCCACTTTGCATGAGATTGTCTTATGGGTATGCAGACAGGATAATGAAAGTTTTCATCTATGAAATGCCCTTTTCATGTAAGTCCAACATAAAATGTTTAGATAAGACAAGTTGCATCTTCCATTCAAGAATGACCAATAGGCAGGAGTGTTATTACACCCCTATAAAAAGTTGAACTAATGAACTAATTTGACCTTCTGAAAAAATAATTGCACATAATATTAAAATGAATAGCTTCATTTTATGCAGTATTAACTGGCTAGTAGAAGATTTACTTCAAGCACATGCATTCCAGCAAAACCCATACAAGGGCTTTTCACAACATGAAACAAAACAGAAATGTTAAGCAACAGCTACAATAGACAAACTTGTAGCCTTGCTACAAATCTGGAATAAGTGTATTTCAAAGGAAACCACATTACATCTGAAGTTGAGACACATACTTCCAAAGCAGAAATTATAATTATCCATTTAAAAAACCATTAACATTAATTGATAATTTGTTTAAAACCACCTTTGATGTGGTTTTACATGGGTATAACCAGCTCCTGCCCAGCTTTGCTGCTTTAAAGGGAGCCGCGGAGGAGGGAAGGAAGCGGAGCCCTCATCCGTGGCTCGCTTTAAAGCAGCAAAGCGGGACAGGAGCCACTTACACCCGTGTAAAGCAAGCACAGCAGGAGCCGTGTAATCCCTCCACCCCCGCGCTCGGCCGCCCCATTGGCAGCAAAAAATATGGTACTTTCTTTAAATAATTGATACAATGCTTTCCCAAGCTAGGGCTCACCTGCGCTTCCATTTGTCCTGCTGCTTTCCCCAGGAAAACCCACAGCTTAGGACTGTGAACAGCAATCAGGTTTTCCAGGATTTGCTGTTTGTTCTGATTTTTCACTAATGAGTGAGTTTTCCTGGGTAAAGTGGCAGGGCAAATGCAAAATTGCTTGGACAAGTGGAAAATGACCCGGTTTCTAGACACAGGACAAGTGGGACAAGCCCTTAATTACTCAAAGTATAGCAAGAAATAAAGGCAAGAAATGAACATTTCAGGAAACACATAATAGCACTGAACCACTTAATTCAGATAGCTAGATAAGCTATCTATCCCCAAAGAATAAAGTCCTACCAAATTCAATAGGCTTAGGCATTGTAGTGAAACCAGAGTAAAAGTGAATTGTTCTTTCCTACATAAAATACATAATTACATAAAATAATATCAACTTATATTACACAGTTAAAATCAGCAAACATTTAAGAACAAGAATATATAACTAAATTAAATGTTTGGGTAGGCCTGCAGGAACAAAAACTTTTTAGGAAAAGTCTTAACATAGTTTGATGAGGGTGCCTACCTAATGTTAACAGACAGGGTGTTCCAAAACATAGGTGCTGCTTCCCTACAAGATTGTCTCCTCACAGATGAAGGAAAATTTATAGCACTTGTATAAGTTCCTCAGGCCAAGGAGGCAAGTAGGCATGTATGTGGCAAGGTGAGCCTTCAAGTAAACTGGTAAATACACCCTGAAGCTAATATCTGAATATGAAAGACGAGAACTATTCTGTCATATCATTAACATGAGTCACGTTGACTTATATCAGAATTTTGCCATAAAAGATGATTAATTGGTTTTTCATATATCCATAAATCATAAATACCTTGCAAGTATCTAGTTGCTGCAATCTACCTATTTGTTTTTTAGATTGCCCATAAAAATACATTGTACACACAGTATTTCAAAAGAATGACAATGATTGCTGAGGCACTTCCTTCAGGTTGTTCATGCTGTGTTTGAATGGAAAATGGAGATAAATAATCTACACCTCTTTATGAATGGAATGGCATAAGAGAACTGACATTTTCACACTGTGAACTTGGCATGCTCTCTAAATTAACAGTTGTATGTTACCAAGGAAATTTGTTTTGGATCCTCTGCTTTTCCATTTTATTTCAGTAGATCTTAAAAAATAAAGTTGGTCATCTCTAGGTTGCCCAGTATGGAAGCATGCAGAGCGTAAGTAATTTATGAAGTTTGTGAATAAATGTGAAATGACCTATCAAGCTGATACATCTTTTTGTACTTTCTTCTCCTTTTAAATGCAAAGACTTGTCCATTTCTGTGACTGCTTCATTCATTCTTGGTGTGTAGAATCACACCAAGATAAAGCAGCTTTCATGCCACTATGAGTACTCCTGAAGGGAGGTCTGTGTGAATTATTTCCAGGCCAGACATTATCCATGTTACCATCAACCACACACAGAACCCCATAAAATCAGCAAAGGTTATTCAAGTGAATGTTACTAACATTATAAGGACTATCATGTTAATACACTTTCCTCACAGTATTGTGCAGTGTTGCAACCTTAAAAGGCTGTGGCAATGTATAGCTTCTCTCCCCTATCCCCATTCCTACATCTATGTCATTTGTCACTAGTAAAAGCTTTAAGCATACAAAGCACTTAAATTTATGACATTTTCATGCTTGCCTATATGATGAAAGAAGAATGTCATAGCAGTTTACATTTCCTACATAGCAACCTTAGAAGATTTTGTTAAAAAGTTATCACCTGCACTTTAACATTTCTTATGAAAGAAAAGCAGTTAAGATGTTACAGATTTGTTAGGCATTCTCTTCTGTGTACTATTAAGAGCAACATTTCATTGATTTATCCAGTAGAAGCCTACATCATTGTACAGAGATGGAGAACCTTATCTCATTCTATTAAAACTGACTAATGTAACATGAACTTAGGATATATTTTTAAAATAATGTTAATTTGGATGTCATATTATTTTTCTCATACTGTATAGCTCATGCTTAAATAAACTTATTAATGATACTCTGTAGGGGCTGGATGGAAGAAAGAAGAGAGAAAAATTCAGGAGCATATTGTATTTTGTTAGTATCTGTACTGATCAGTGCTGCTCCTTTGCCCTACCCCAATGTTTAATGCCAGCAGTAATGCAAGAACATGAGCTTGCTAGTTCAGGCCAGTGGCACTCGTCTTCAGAAGCATATTGCCTCCACCTGGGGCAGTAGAACATATCCAAATGGGTTACTTAGTAGCCATTTACAGCTTTATCCAGGATCCCCCCCCCCATGATCCCTTTCCATTAAAATCTAGTGATTTTTCAGTTTTTGTTTCATTAGGCCTACAGCCTTGTCTCATGTCACCAGTGTTTGTCTCAGTTCCTTAGATTCGCTTCCACCAAAGGTCAGTTCAAGCATTGGGAATCATATTGGACTCACTACTGTCTGTGGAGGCACAGGTCAATTCTGTGTCCAGGACAGTTGTCTACCAGCTCCATTTGGTACAATGGCTGAGACCCTACCTGTCTGTGCACTGTCTCGCCAGAGTGCTGCATGCTCTGACTATCTCCTGCTTGGACTACTGCAATGCGCTCTATGTGGGGCTACCTTTGAAGGTGACTCAGAAACTACAGAATGTGGCTGCCATATTGGTGATTGGGAGTGGCCGCCAGGACCATATAACACCTGCATAACAATGCAGACCCTATAAGATCTACCGTATTTTTCGTCCCATAGGACGCTCCGTCCCATAGGACGCACCTAGTTTTTTTCCCTTTATTTCCCCCCCAAAAGCAGGTCGGGGAAACCGAACCAGGTTGAGGAACGGTGCTGCGCCTCCCTGCTGTCCCCCGAGCTTGTGGGGCTGGCCGATGTCTGCCTCAGGCGGCAGGCTGCTATCCGCAGCGTGGGGAGCCCTGCGGGGAACTCCTGCAGGGCTCCCCACGCTGCGGATGTCTGTCCGGTGCGCGGGGCGCTCTGCTTCAGGGCGCCCCGCCCGCCCGCCGGGCGGCAGGCTGCTATCCGCAGCGTGGGGAGCCCTGCAGGGAACTCCTGCAGGGCTCCCCACGCTGCGGATGTCTGTCCGGCGCGCGGGGCGCTCTGCTTCAGGGCGCCCCACCCGCCGGGTGGCAGGCTGCTATCCGCAGTGTGGGGAACCCTGCGGGGAACTCCTGCAGGGCTCCCCATGCTGCGGATGTCTGTCCGGCGCGCGGGGCGCTCTGCTTCAGGGCGCCCCACCCGCCGGGTGGCAGGCTGCTATCCGCAGTGTGGGGAACCCTGCGGGGAACTCCTGCAGGGCTGCCTAGGCTGCGGATGTGTTCCCGAAGCGCCGGGCGCTCTGCTTCAGTGCGCCCCACCCGCCGGGTGGCAGGCTGCTATCCGCAGTGTGGGGAACCCTGCGGGGAACTCCTGCAGGGCTGCCTAGGCTGCGGATGTGTTCCCGAAGCGCCGGGCGCTCTGCTTTCAAGGCGCCCGACGCTCCGGGAAGCAGGCTGCTATCCGCAGCCTAGACATCCCTGCTGGACCTCCCGCAGGGCTGCCTAGGCTGCGGATGTGTTCCCGAAGCACAGGGTGCTCTGCTTTCAGCGCGCCCGGCGTTCCAGGAAGCAGGCTACTATCCGCAGCCTAGACAGCCCACAGGGAACTCATTTTTGGAGGGGGAAAAGTGCGTCCTATAGGGCAAAAAATACGGTACATTGGCTCCCAGTACATTTTTGAGCACAATTCAAAGTGTTGGTGCTGACTTTTAAAGTTGTTTATTTGACTATTTGTATCTGCTGAGCTATCCAGTTTTTGAAAAAAGCAAACACTTATGGAAAAGTACACAGCATCTAGATTTTTTAATTATTCTATACTGACTTTTTTTTACAGAAAAAAGCAAATAACTAGGGTTTTTAAAAATTCCTTTCTTTATAGACAACACATTGCTTTTATTCAAATTTGTTTGAAGGTAAATATATTTTGTATTAAACTTGTGCACCTTTAAACATACAGAATTCTGCATTGCAATGTAGCAATGTGGAATAAAAAAATGAATAAATTTCAACTAAAGTGATCTTTTTTCTCTATTGTGATTCGCAGCATATTGATTAGAACAGGCCAGCCGAAAAAGCAGCAGGAGTACAGGTGAATGTCCCTGGGCATGTAAAGTGTTCATCACTGAAAAGGCTCTCATAAATATTAGATAACTACAAGAATAAAACAGTTCTGAGAACTAGAAGCTAATGAAAGCCTCAGTCTGGATAAGACACGTTGTTCCTTTGGGGAATCTTGTGGTACCTGGGCCTGGTATTCAGCAACACGTCTCTGAATGGAAGTGTGCTCATATTCCCATGTGACCATTGTGGGTGTGGTGCGTCAACAGCAACAAGAGGACTGGGAAGAAGAAATTTTAATGCAACTGCACTCCTAGCAACTTCCAGTCTCCCCCAACAGCCACTGGTGTAATCTTTCTAAGGCGGCCTAACAGACTCAAGCAACAACCTGTTCCAAAACTTTAAAATCCTCTTTTAAGGAAGTTATCAAACTATAATGAAAACTTTAGAATTAAGATGCTACTTTCAAGATGTTTATAGTGGTACCTTGGTTTACGAACTTAATCCGTTCCAGAAGTCTGTTCTTAAAGCAAAGCATTCTTAAACCAAGGCATGCTTTCCCATAGCAGCAGGGGACTCAATTTACAAATGAAACACTCAACAGGAAGCAGAACATGTTCTGCTTTCAAGGCAAAGTTCACAAACCAAAGCACCTACTTCCGGGTTTGCAGCATTTTTAATCCAAGTTGTTCTTAAACCAAGGTACTACTGTACGTTGTTGCTCAATTTTACCACGTAAACTGCTTCAAAAACTTAGTTTTAAGGCATTATATAAATAATTGTAAAGTACTTTTTAAAAGTACATTTTGAGAAAAGGCATTTTCTCCATGCCAAAAATATGTGAAGATATATTTTGAGGCAAGGCTGGCACCAACCAGAGTTTGGGGGCTTAGGTAATGAGCTTCTAATGCTGCCCCCCCAACACAGACACAGACCCAATGTGGCTGTGTTCCCGCCCTGTGATTGGCGGCTGCTTCTACAACGACAACAGTAGCAGCACCATTTACAACCCTCCTCATCAGACCTCCAGGCAGTGTTTTAGTGTTGGGCAGTGGCAGTGCCATTTTTGAAAGGAAGCCAAGCTTAGCTCGCACTACTCATCCATGGTAGCCACTTTAATTTACCACAAAAGCAATGTCCTAGCCTGGATTTCATAGATTTATGGACTGCGGCATTATATTTTGGATAGAGTAAAAAGAGGGGCAGCCATTGCAGATGGGAACCAAGAGATAATGATAAGAGTCTCAAAACTTGCTATATGATGCCTTTCATAATGCAGCCTATGTAATCCATTGTGTTTTTCATTTATATTTTTAGTGGAAGAAATATAAAACCATGTAAAAGAACCTGAAGCATTTTGCCTATTTATGCAACCATACGCAGGTGTTCTTCCCATCTACTACAAATGCTGTATGAGGTTAAAGCAGCCAGAATAGCTGATGCTTTTTACAGTTATATCAGACATTACTAAAATCCCCAAGGATCCTTGCAAAGGTATAGCAGCTGACATTCCCCATCAAACCTGCAGAAAAGCTGTGCTCTCATGGCTTGCCCTTGATAAGTCAAATTTACCATAGATGAGAAGAGGCCATGAACTCATAGAAATGTGTATTTCCTTACCTGTAAGATTTGCCAAATGTTACATAATGAATGCAGGTTTCACAGAAGGAAAACCTCTTAAATAAGCCAAGACTTGCCTTCGATAAGGGGGGGTTGGGGGTTGGAATCACTCCAACCTTTACCTCCTAAGAAAGATCTATAATCTTCTGCCACAAGTCATTTAGATAGTAAATGCCAGAGGCAGGGACCTTGCTGAAATATCTGTGACATAACTTCAATGGGATAACTAGCTGCAGTTTATCTTGATAAATTCTCTTTACATTCCCACTTCATAATATGCTGATCATTTTATAATGAAGTAAGGAATCGTTTAGGACATAAATCAAGAAAAGGACAAATGTTATTCAAAAGCTATTCATGATGACTAAATTGTGACATACTCAAGTTGAGGACTGTCAGGTGCAGTACAGACAAAAAGGAAATTAATACTACTATTTAAAGTAGCTAGAGTGTACTAGGGGCTGCACAGAACTCAGAAGCTACATGGTCTCGGTCTAGAGAGCTTTAAAATGCAAATGTATAAAGGGTAGGAGAAGTGAATGAAAAGTGCAAGATGGCAGTGGAAATTGAGTTCAAGGATGAGATACCTTAAGAAAGGCACTGTTAAAGCAGTGGCTTTTGAAGTGGGACGTGGAAGAGATGGAGGAAGGTGACAAAAATAGAGTGGGGGTTATTTCGGATACTGTGGGGATTGTAAAGGCCACCAATGACACCTGAAAGATTCAGATGTGCTTCCACGCCCCATCTGTTCTTGAGTGTGGGGCCCTTTTGGAGTAGAACAGAATAAAGTGAGAAGAATGTTGCATAAAGGGAGAAAAATTTAGAGAACATCTGTTAACATATATAAGTGCTTTAGGTGCTTTTACAGGGCTCTTTGAATCCATAGGAAGCTTGACATGAAATGGAAGTGCAAGAAGATGATTTGGGAAGAGGAAGAGAGCATTATGAAGACCTCATCAAAATGTCTTTTGGCTGAGATCATCTTTTGAAATAGTAATGCAATTTCATTTTAAGCAGCTGTGTACATAATAAATCCCAAGTATAAAGGGATAGAAGCCATTTGCTGTATTTGAAATAAATTCAACATATACACACAGAATAAAGGTCATATTACTATCAGAATCAGAGAACCATCTAATTTTTATTCAAACTCTGTAAATCCACAGTAAACTGTAAGTTTCATATAGTATCTGAACATTTTCATCAGTTATCACATGATCATTATAGTGCTACTAACTTTAATCAAAGTAAGTCCATATGAGTTAATATTCCAAGCTATTCAAAATGTTACATCTGCTAACTATTAGAAACACACTCAAGAGTTCTTTGTGTTTCCTTGCTATAAAAGAACTTGGGAACCTGAGGAATCATTTTTCAATGCTGAAGTCAGAATATCTTCATATTCAGAAACATTACATGGCATTTTTCCTGGGACTATACCATTGCAGAACAAAAGGTAGGAGATTAGGTTAGACACTTGCCCACAAGCACCATATGTTTGCAGAAAGCTAGAATGTTAGGGACATAAGCTGGGATGTGACTTTTCTCTGTGATGTACAAGCATTCCACCAGCAATGAGTTTTTTACTTGTTGGGCCACCTCTTAGGATGTTTCCATATGTATAGGTCAGATACAGGCCTACTGTAGGTGATGTGCTCTGATCATTTAGTATTCTTTTAGGTACATACTGTATTTTTCTGTGTATAAAACGCCCCCTATTTTGGGGGACTCCAAATTAAGAAAACACCACTCAGCACTACCCATGTATAAGATGAGCCCCAATTTTAAACCTAATTTTTTGGTAAAAAAAACAAAACCCTAGTCTTATACACGGAAAAATATGGTATGTCTTTGTAATAGAAGGTTCTCTTGCTCCAGTAATGTACAACCAGTTGTACAATAAAACAGGCATGGTGAGAAAAAGAAAAAAGGGTAGACAACCAGAGCACATATTTTTCTGTACACAAATAATTGATTCCTCTATGTAGATTGCACAGTCTGGAATTCTCTACATATGCTATGTATTCAAGAAAAGTTACAACTTAGCAACTATAATTAGTACCAGTACCAGACATGCATTTTTTAAAGTATTTGGCCACATCTTATTGGCTCTTGAACACCAATATATACTTCAATAATATTACTCTTTTCTCATCTTGAAGCTATGTACTACAGAGTCCTCTTGCATATTATTATTATTATTATTATTATTATTAAACAATTCCACTGACATGCTATTAAGGGTATAGAAAGAACACTGAGTAATTTTCAATTTAGATGTGCAGTTGTAGATGGTGATTAACTGCAACCCAACTTTCTGAATGAGTAAATAATGAAGCCTCTTAAGATTCCTTAGTATAAAAGTACAGCTGAGAGCCAGTGCTCTAACTGGCATCTATGGTACAACAACAATATCCTCATGAAATATGGCATAATCAAGTACTACTCTGTGAAATAACTTGTTCCCTAGTGTCAAACTCCAGTGCTATGTTCAGGCCTATCTAAACTATTTTAAAGGCAATACACACACTGTGTCAAAGTAACCGTCATATAATAACATGCCCAAACCACCTCACCTGGGGCTGATCAGGATATCATGGCTACCAATAATCCCAACATATCATCAGTATACCACTTGGTTCTCTCAGCTGAACAGGAGAAGAGTGATTGACACCTGCTCTTTTGTCATGGTCGAATCACTTCCCCTTTACAGGCTGGGGGCAGGGCAGTGCTACTGGAATAGTCCTCCTCCATTAAGCTGATAAAATCATAAGGGTTCCTGGGAATTTTCCTGCTGGTATGGTTGCTGCTCCTGTGGAAGCCCTAGTTCCTCTCTGGAATTGAGAAAGGACTTTGTGGGGTTAACAAGTGCCCCTTCTGCTGATTAGACCCCTTGCAGCTCCTTGATCCATACCTAAGGGCAATGAAGAGGGAAGATGGTTGGAGCATAGGTGGAGAAAAACTGTCTGCTGTGCAGTGACACAGAGATGGGTATTCCCTGATATGGCATGCCACCTGTAGATTTCCCTCCTCTGGAATATGGCTGTCACTCTCATTAGTTTTTTTCAGAGCCCTAAGACCCACCTCTTCACTCATCCCTTTGGAAAAGACCACAGTGGTGCCTTTGGCTAAGTACTTAATTTGTTCCTGAGGTCCGTTCTTAAGCTGAAACCGTTCTTATTCTGAGGTGCGCTTTCATTAATGGGGTCTCCCGCTGCACGCATGCGATTTTCATTCACATCCAGGAGCAAAGTTCACAACTAGGAGCAGCTACTTCCAGGTTAGCGGAGCTCGGAACCTGAAGCGTTCGTAACCAGAGGTACCACTGTATTGTGATTCGTATCAGATGTCTTGAAACTGCCTTCATCTGTAGTAATCTGTCAGCTTGAATATTTAAAGCAATATGATGTTGGCTGTAAAAATTTTTTTTCTATCAAACGTATTGTGTTATCTGTGTTTTGTAAGCTGCACTAGGATCTTAACCAAGGAAGTGCCTTTTAAAGAACTGAACAAATAAATAAACTCAAGATGAATGCATACAAACAAGCAAGAGCCCATTATTGGGCCTACTATATGGCGGCGATGAGGGACGCGGGTGGCACTGTGGGTTAAACCACAGAGCCTAGGACTTGCCGATCAGAAGGTTGGCGGTTCAAATCCCCGCGGCGGGGTGAGCTCCCATTGCTCGGTCCCTGCTCCTGCCAACCTAGCAGTTCAAAAGCACATCAAAGTGCAGGTAGATAACTAGGTACCGCTACGGCGGGAAGGTAAACGACGTTTCCGTGCACTGCTCTGGTTCGCCAGAAGCGGCTTAGTCATGCTGGCCACATGACCTGGAAGCTGTACGTTGGCTCCCTCGGCCAATAAAGCGAGATGAGCGCCGCAACCTCAGTCGGCCACAACTGGACCTAATGGTCAGGGGTCCCTTTTCCCTTTACCTTTATATGGCGGTGATAGAGATGCTGTTGCATCCCCTCAGTGTTTTGCAAAGGATCTTTCCCCGATGGTGTGGGACCTTTTGAAATCTGCTGAGTGGGAGATATAATAGAATTCTCAGAACACTGTGATGTGTTTATCCATAATGATTTTGATTTCACAGTCACTGCAGTATAAGGTAAACAACCTAGTCCAGTTTTGTGGGGTGACCTTTGGTTATTTGAGCCTGATGACATAGACAAGGTGATTGTTCAAATCTGATCAACCACTTGTATGCTTGACTCACGCCCTTAACAGCTTATTAAATCTAGCAGGGAGGAGATATCCACCTACATCCAGGAAGTTGTAAATAACTCACTGAAAGAGGGCACTTGCAGTTTATTCAAAATAAATCTTGATTCAGCTGTTTCTGAAGAAAACTAACCTCATGCCCTATGACATTGGCAATGATGGACCTAAGGTCAATATTCCCTTCCTGGACAAGGTGATTGAGAGAATAGTGACTGTGCAACTGCAGACACTGTTTCATCCAAGAGTACCCTAGTTCCATTTCATTCAAGTTTCAGGTCTTGTTTGGGGAGAGAATACCATTGACCACCCTTTGAGAAGACCTTTGCTGAAAGGCAAAATGCAACCATTTTTGATACCATTGACCATAGTATTCTTCTGGATAGGCTGGATTATGTGTGAGAAGCATTGCTTGGTGGTATTTCTATTCTTACTTGGATGTCTATTTCCAGGAAGCTGTGCTGGGAGATTACTGCTTGAATCTTTGACAGTCACATTTTGGGATTCCTCAGGGTTTTATTCTTTTCCCTATATGAAACCCCTGGAAGAAGTCATTTGGAGATTTGGTCTGAGATGTCACCATTATCTGGATGAAACCTAGTTTATCTCTCTTTTTCATCAGATTCAAGTGAGGCTTCATCTGTCCTGACATAGTGCTTGGGTAAAGTAATGGACTGGGTGGAGAGTGATTAAACAGAGACTAAATCCAGACAGGCAGATGTATTGTTGGTTCATCCATCCACTTGAATGATGTTCTGATTCTTCTAGTTTGAGCTACATTTCCCCTAAAGCATGCATAGGGGACCTTCACCCATTGGCCAAATTAGACCCATCTGGAATCTTAACTGGACCTGCAAGCCCATTTCCCCCCCCCCAACCATGCCCTAACCCAGCCTTTCTCAACTTGTGGGTCCTCAGATGTTGTGGAACTACAACTCCCATCACCCATAGCTAGCAAGGCCAGAGCTCAGGGATAGTGGGAGTTGTAGTCCAACATCATCTGGGGACCCACAGGTTGAGAACCGCTGCCCTAACCTCCGACAACTGATGTGATATGGTGAAATATATGGGAAGGGTAAGGTGCAGCTGCAAATGAATAATCATGAGCCTTAAAGTGCACTCCTAATTGCTCCTCTGCAAGCATAGTTAGCATTTGGTCACTTGTGCTGAATGCAAACACCTTCAGATGTCTTTTTGAAGTTATGTAGTTCTTTATCTCCTACTACCGAGAAGGCCTTCTGCCTGGTTCCCTGTAGCTTCGCTTTTCGCAGCGAGGGAACCAGCAGAAGACCCTCAGAAAAGGATCTCAGTGTCCGGACTGAACGATCAGGATGAAGACACTCCTTCAGTTTTTCTGGGCTGAGGCTGTTTAGGGCTTTACAGGTCAGCACCAACACTTTGAATCATGCTCAGATACGTCAGGAGTGCTCTGATGGCGTTTCCTGCTTGGCAGGGGGTTGGACTCGATGGCCCTTGTGGTCTATTCCAACTCTATGATTCTATGTACTGGGAGCCAGTAAAGATCCTTTAGGACTGGTGTTATATGCTCTCGGTGGCCACTTCCAGTCATCAGTCTAGCTGCCACATTCTGGAAAAGTTGTAGTTTCAGAGTCACCTTCAAAAGTAGCCCAACGTAAAGCACATTGCAGTAGTCTAAGAGGAAGACAACCAGAGCAAGCACCACTTTGGTGAGACAGTCTGCAGGCAGATAGGGTTTCAACCTGTGTACCAGATGAAGCTGGTAGACAGCTGCCCTGGACACAGAATTGACCTGCACCTCTATGGACAGCTGTGAGTCCAAAATTACACCCAGGCTGTGACCTGGTCCTTTAGGGGCACAGTTACTCCCCCCGCCCCCTATCCCCCCAAAACAGTGCTTCTGTCTTGTCAGGATTCAGCCTCAATCTGTTAGCTGCCATCCATCCTCCAACCACCTCCAGACACGCACACAAGACATTCCCTACCTTCACTGGTTTGATTTAAAAGAGAGGGAGAGCTGGATATCATCCGCATACTGATGAACACCCAGCCCAAACCCCCTGATGACCCCTCTCAGCGGCTTCAGGTAGATGTTGAAAAGCATGGGGGAGAGTATGGGGCCCTGAAGCACTCCACAAGTGAGCGCCCAGAGATCTGAACACTCATCCTCCAACACCACTTTCTGGACACGACCCAGGAGGAAGGAGCGGAACCACTATATAACACTGCCCCCAGTTCCCAACCCCTCTAGCCAGTCCAGAAGTATACCATGGTTGATGGTATCAAAGGCCGCTGAGAGATCCAGCAGAACTGTGAAACAGCTTTCACCTTTGTCCTTAGCCTGCTGGAGATCATCAACCAGTACAACCAAGTTTCAGTCCCATGATGATGCCTGAATCCCAACTGGAGGGAATCAAAATGATCTGCATCCTCCAGACATGCCTGGAGTTATTCAGCACCCACCTACTCAATCACCTTACCCAAGAATGGAGAATGGACGATAGTTGGCCATAGTGGTTGGTACAAAGATGGTTTTTTAAAAAGCAGTTTAATTACCATTTCTTTCAATGGGTCTAGGAAGACTCCCAACACAGAGGGAAGCATTCACCACCCCGTGGGGCCCATCATCCAGTCCTTCCGGGCTTGCTTTTATTAGCCAACATGGGCAAGGATCAAAGAGACAGGCAATTGGTTTCACTTGTCCATGTGTGAAACCATGGAAAGATGTTGCCAGTCAGCGTAGACAGTACTGAGCCAGGGTGACCAATACGGCAGCTTCCTGTGTTCCTATGCGGAGTCATTTATGCAAAGGAACATTTTTTCTTTGCAGACTCAAGCCAAATCTACAAAGAAAAATGCTTCATTTGGTGCCATGGTAAACTCTCATTTGGGCTGTAATGACATTAAAAGTGGTCTGGACATTGCAGTTGTCTAGAACAGGTTGCAAGATTATTAACTGGACTGTGTCATTTGACCATATTTATTCTGTGTTCTGTTGGCTGCACTGACTCTCAATCTGTCTCTGGGCCAAATTTAAATTGCTGCTTTTAACTGGTAAACCCCTAAGGATCTTGAATCACAGAATTGTAGAGTTGGGAGGGACCCCAAGGGTCATCTACTCCAAGTCCCTACAATGCAGGAAAATCGTCTTCAGACATCCTGCTCCATGTACACCCACCATATATTATTATTAGTAGCAGTAGTAGTGGTGGTAGTAGTAGCAGCAGCAGCAGCTGCAGCAGCAGCAGTATTAACATTTATATATCACCTTTATCTTTCAAGGATCTCAAGATGGTTTACATGGTTCTCCTCTTCCCCACTTCATCCTCACAACAATCCTGTGAGGTAGGTTAGGCTAAGAGATGGTGACTGGCTCAAGCTTACCCAGTGACCTTCGTGGCTGAGTGGGGATTCGAATCCTGCTCTCCCAAGTCCTAGTCCAAAACTCTAACCATTGTGCCACACTGGCTCTAATGTGAGGTGGATAACTACCAGATAAAAGGCCTTTTAATTAGCGACACCCTGGTAATGGAGCAGACTGGAAGCTCATCTGGCACCATCTTTGCAGCCTTTGGGACACCCAGGTCTTTTAAATGGGCATCTCATTTTTTTAAACAGTTTTGTGCTTTATTCTTATATTTGCATTATTTTTACTTACTAACTGTAAACTGTATGGAATGACATACAAATGCTGGAAGTAGATAAATAATAACAAACCAGCTTTTAAACAGCTCTCTATCCCTATCAGATTGTATCCCTGCCCACACAGTGGCACTGTCAGCACTGTTGACTGCTAAAATAATTACTTCAAGTCAAGCATCCAGTTTCCTTGAGTAACAGTACTTTTGGGGTTCTCAATATTGCTCACCCAGCACCTCAGACTGCTTTGCAATCGTGCTAAGTTAAAGAAGACTCAGAAGGGAACAACAAATGGCTACAATTAGCATTCACCCTGCTCCTGCAACAGAGTTCCATTGCTATGGCAACTGGAGTTGCCCAGACGACACAGGGCTC
The DNA here is from genome assembly GCF_964252035.2 of Podarcis erhardii. NCBI lineage: Eukaryota > Metazoa > Chordata > Lepidosauria > Squamata > Lacertidae > Podarcis > Podarcis erhardii. Next base: position 104,380,109 of record NC_138508.1, on the reverse strand, counting down.
TGGCTTCAGCTTGTGTACAACATAATCGCTATTAAGCAGAATAGCCATGGTTCTGTCCCATGCATTTGCCCACTGGCATTTCAGAATGTTTGCTTTATTTTTTCTAGATTAATTAAGAAATTGTGTCTTTATTTTCCTAACATACAGTACCTCTTAGAGTAATTAACTAGAAAGATTTGAAATGGCTCAATTTCTGCTTTCCTTTATAAACCATTTAAAAACACACATACAAACCTTGGAATACAGCCAAAAAAAATCAAACAGAAGGTTCTTCCAAATATGCAAATTCTCACAGGTGGCTAATATTTTATAGCAACTGATGTAAAAAGAAAAAAAATGATTTATTCTTAAGCAATAGAGCTGACCAAACAGTAGACTTCTATATGGGTGGGATAAGTCTGTTTGGAAAACCAAGATAAGCACAAACTGCAATTTAATTATTTCAGAGTGCATTGCAAGTTGTTAATTCAAAATGAATTTAGGTTAACTAAAATGATTTTATCAGAAATGAAGAAATGATAAAAATGGTCATTTGTTTTCTATGTAATTCTGTTGAACCATGGAAATTGAAGAAGCCAGAGCTCTTTCTCTCTCACATACACAGGCTGTTAGGATACACACATTTAACAGAAATCTTCAATGAATTTTTCTAAAATATCAAGCATATTGCAACTGCTTTCTTGTAAAAGATAAAGGAAATAAAGTAAGCAGTTTAGAGGATGGGTCCCACATTCAAAACAGTATCAACTAACCACAACACTGAGATTGAAATGCTGTATTTTTCACTCCATAAGACGCACCTGACCATAAGACCATAGTTTTTTAGAGGAGGAAAACAAGAAAAAATTTATTCTGAATCAAATGTTTTACTAAACTATTAATAAACTACCGGTATATCAGAATAATATTTCAACCCTGTCAAGTGAACAGCAGTCAACAGTGGCATTAAGAATCATCATCACTGTCATTAACAAATGAAGAGAGACTTTATCCCCTAGTAAGAGGGGCAGGCAATGGAAATATATGAGCTTCCCACACTGAGTCCCTAAGGACTGTATGGTTTGGCCCTACACAATTTTTTTAATAAAGCCAAAAGAAGTGGGACTTTCTTCCTTTTTGTTCATTGCAAATAGCTCTGGGGGCTTTCATGAGGGAGGCCCTAGGCCTGTTGCTCGTCTTTATAAACTACTTGGATGAAGAAATTGAGGGGATATTCATCAAATTTGCAGGTGACACCAAACTGGGAGGCATAGCTAATGCCACAGAAGACAGAACTGAGATTTAAGATGACCTTAAAAGATTGGAGAACTGGGCCGAAACTAACAAAATAAATTTCAGTAGACACAAATATAAGGTTGTACACTTAGGCAGGAATAACCAGCTGCACAAATACAAGATGGGAACACTTGGCTTGCCAGTAATACACGTGAAAAGGATCTAGGGGTTTTAGAAGACCACAAACATAACATGAGCCAATGACTGTGATGCAGTTATAGAAGTATAGAGAACCATTTTCACCTGATGCCTAAAGATATATAATGAAAGAACTAGGCGAGCCTCCCTGGAAGCCAAGTTTTATGAGGAACAGTTCGGGGAGCTGAGTATGTTTAGCCTGGATAGGAGGAGACAGAGGAGATATGATAGCCATCTTCAAATATCTCAAGGGCTTTCACATGGAAGAGGGAACAAGCTCGTTTTCTCCTGCTCTGGAGGCTAGAACCTGAACTAATGGCTTCAAGTTACGAGAAAGGAGATTCCAGCAAACATCAGGAAGAACTTTCTGACAGTAAGAGCCTTGGAAGGTGGACTGCCTTGGAAGGTGGTGGAATCTCCTTCCTTGGAGGTTTTTAACCAGAGGTTGGATGGCCAAGTGTCATGGATGCTTTAGTTGAGATACCTACAAATGCAGGTAGTTGGACTAGATAACCCCTGGAGTTCCTTCCAATTCTGTGATTCTATGAAAACTGAAGATGGTTCAACACTAAATGCTTCATCAATAAAGACAATACTATTTGATTTATATTAACAACATTGTTCCAGGAAAGGATGTTCTACTAAGAATATAAATATAACGCGGGTGGTGCTGTGGGTTAAACCACAGAACCTAGGGCTTGCCGATCAGAAGATTGGCAGTTCAAATCCCCGCGGCGGGGTGAGCTCCCATTGCTTGGTCCCTGCTCCTGCCAACCTAGCAGTTCGAAAGCACGTCAAAGTGCAAGTAGACAAATAGGTACCGCTCTGGCGGGAAGGTAAACGGTGTTTCTGTGCACTGCTCTGGTTCGCCAGAAGCGGCTTAGTCATGCTGGCCACATGACCTGGAAGCTGTATGCCAGCTCCCTCGGCCAATAAAGCGAGATGAGCGCCATAACCCCAGAGTCGTCCGCGACTGGACCTAATGGTCAGGGGTCCCTTTACCCTTTACACTAGAAAGCATTTAGACAAAAATTATGAGGGTGCTGAAGATCAGTGAGCCTAGTCATTTTTATTTACTATATTTTTCCGTGTATAAGACAAGGGTTTTTCCCTTAAAAAAAGGCAAAAATTAGGGGGCGTCTTATACATGGATAGTGCCAAGGGTGGACCGGTGATTGGTTGTTGCCGCAAAAATAGGGGGCATCTTATATATTAAAAAATACGGTATTTGAACTTATTTCCTACCAACCTCTGAGGCTCAATGAAGACAAATAACACATTTTAAAAAACAAAAATGGAAAAATCACCTATCTGGGCACTTAATGCATTTATACTGAACCACTCATAAAGTTTCCTAAAACTGGAGAAGTAGCAAGGGCCATAACATACATTTCACTTAATAGGGAGCCATAGCTTATCTGACCTCTTGAGTGTACTTACATAATACACTTGTTTTCAAAACAAACCCGCTTTATATTTTTAAGATGCACATCCAAAACAAGGTCTGCTATAAAGGGCTTAGCCTAGATCAGTAATGAGGAACCTGTGGCCCCCCCAGGTGTTGCAACTTCAATTCACATTCAGCCCCATCCAGCATGGCCATTGGTCAGGGATGATGGGAGCTGTAATCTAGCAAAGGTAAAGAGGTAAAGGAACCCTGGACGGTTAAGTCCAGCCAAAGGCAACTATGGGATGCAGCACTCATCTCGCTTCAGGCTGAAGGAGCTGGCGTTTGTCCACAGACAGCTTCTGGGTCATGTGGCCAGCATGACTAAACTGCTTCTGGCGCAACGGGACACTGCAACAGAAACCAGAGTGCACAGAAACACTGTTTACCTTCCCGCTGCAGTGGTACCTATTTATCTATTTGCACTGGCATGCTTTTGAACTACTAGGTTGGCAGAAGCTGGGACAGAGCAACAGGAGCTCACCCTGTCGCACAGATTCAAACCACCAACCTTCTGATGGGCAAGCCCAAGAGGCTCAGTGGTTTAGACCACAACACCACCCACATCTCTGTACCAGGGGAAGGGCCATAGCTCAGTGGTAGAGCATCTGCCTTGCACACAGAAGGTGCCTGGTTCAATCACCGGCATGTCTAGGTAGGGCTGGAAGAAAACCTTATACAAAACCCCAGAGAGCCACTGCCAGTCAATGTAGACAATACTGTGTTACATAGACCAATGCTCTGAACTCAGTATCAGCAACTTCCTTTGTTCCTATTTATTTGGATTTTTTTATTATCACACTCGCCAGACAAAAAATGCTCCTAAAGCAGCTTTCAGGTGACAAAATTAGGAGAACAAATTTGAACATCTGGATATACATTGCATAGCTCAAAACAGAGGAATACACATTTCTAAACATAGTAAATAAGCACACAAACGTTATTAGCCTGCTGTGGGCTGGCAGACGAGAGGCGGACAACTTTATCTGTCCTGTAAAAGCCTACTGCATTTAAGAGCCAAGAAGTGCACTACTGAATTAAGAGCAAAGACCTACCTAGTCCAGCAACCTGTTTTCTCCAGGGCCAGCTAGATGTCTCCAAGCAGGACATGAGTGCAATAGCCTGTTCCTGCTGTTGCTCCCTAGCATGCTCTGGTTATAGAGGTAGATATAGAGACTTACCCTTCATAATTTTTTTCCAATACCCCTCTAAAGCCTTCCAAATTGGTGGTAAGTGAATTCCACTATTCAATTATGTGCAAATGTTAACTATTCCCATTCTGGATGTAGAGGGAGCCTCTCACTTCTAGAATCCCACTTGGTTCCTATGCTGAGTGCAGAGGATTACTACATCCCTCCACTGACAACCTGCTCACTAATCTGTGTGGAATTCCATGCACTTGGTTGCATGCAATTCCTTGTTGCCAATGACTACCAGGCAAGAATTAAAATACGAGAGAGGCAAATTGATTCTATAATAGCTAAGCATAGCTACAGCATAAAAACAGTGGTTTTAAAATACAGGATATCAAATTTAGGTTGAAAGTGTTTGAACAACAACAGACCACATAACGGAGACACAACACAAAAGCAGACGTTGCAACAATCCCAGTTGCCTAACACCATTATCTGTAGCAGCAAAACCCCCCAGAAGATTATGCTTTTGTGGACTACAGTCTACTCCTCAGAACCTTATAATAGCTTGCTCTGTTTTTATGGTTCTACACAACTTTTTGTTTAGAAACCCACTGGGAGAACATTTCAGCCTCCAAGGATACTCCACTGCCCACAGGAACATTGTTATTCTCTAACGAAATAATTTAAAGGGATGACTGGTGTGAAATTGTTGAATTAGACTATTCAAGAAGTTTTATTTATTTGTTTAGGCTTGAATTGAGAAATAGTGTCCAGTCCCAACACAAGTGTTAATTAACATATCAAACCTGGGATGACTGCACTACCACCATTTCTTCTATTGTGATTAATTTTTGTGTGTGCTTATCTTAAATTTTACACAGAATTGTCACAGACTGTACTTTTTGCATTTTATTGCCAGTTGTCCCTGTTTTCCTTTAATATACTAGGGGTTTTGTGTGAATTTTATAATTTCATACAGGCACACCTGTGAACTGAGGATAACACATCTGGTGAAGTTCCCTCAAGTCTATGAAAACGTGCACTTTAATGCAGCACAAGCTACTGTGTTGTTGTTTTTTGCAGCCACCAACAAACAGTACCACACCTCCTGAAATGGAATCTAATCAGCCTTCCAAGAAGGCACCTCACTGCCTTTGCCTCATCTTTGGCACCTCATCTTTGCCGCATACAGCAGGGGAAAACCCACACTAGTTGACTGCAAAAGGGAAATATGTATTAACAGATTGAGGCCAGATGGCTCTCCAGCTATTTATGACACCCGACTGTGGCAACTCCCTACACATCCAGCCCTGATGACTGAATCTCCTACAGAAGACCTAATATAGCTCTCAATGTTTGCTCACAAGATAAAACTTGTCTAGCTAAGGACTTTGGATAAGACCAAGATATATCCTTTAACAAGGAAAATGTTGAATTCTACACTACTTGTCCACAAATAGCACACTCCTTATTCACATTTTTGATACCATACATAGGAACAAGCAACTATGTACCAATTCGCTGGTAGAACATTTTGCAAACCTAACTGATACTGCTCCACTATTGTTAATTTTCAGGTTGTTATGTTTTATGAGTATATAATCCAAATTAAGGGCAGTATCCAACTAAATAGTTCTGCTACATCAAACACTCTGGGCTGTGAAACAGAACCACCCCCCTCCCCTCCCCACCATCTGCTGTGGGTTTCCCCCAACCCTCTGAAGCAGATTTAGGGAGGGTGCAGGGGGCTCGTGGAGAGGGAATTCAGTTGCACAGTCAAAAGTGCTTGCACTAACAGTTTGGTTGGATACCACCCACAACATGTGACTGTGACAAAGAAGCTTCAGCTACTAGAGTAACCCCTGGTGACAGAATTTAGTGTCCCACACTTATTAGATTCCTCTGGTTAGTACAGAAAGCAAATGTAAGGTCAGTTAAAATCCTCTCATTTGATCTGCATTTGGATGTCACAATAAACCTTTGTTTATCATAATGGAAACAAGCTGCAGAAGAAACTCCCAGCATATCCATGGAATATGAAGCTTTTATGTTCGCTTTTGAATAACTACAGCTCAGTATTACAACCAAACCCTAAACTGTAGTTCATCTTAACTATGCTTTGTTGAAACTAGTCAAGTGGGGGTGGGGGGGATTAGCTTGATGAGTTGAGATATACCAGTGGTGGGCAAGACCACAGTCAAAGTAGGTGATGCAACAGATGTGACATTTAGTACCTTTGTACAGTAGGCTATATTCCAACCATGCAAAAGACAGAGGTTATACTGCCCCTCCTCTAACCTCTCTCTCAAGGCAATCAAATGTCACATTTCAAGTCCATATGCCAGCCAGGTGAAAGCACTCAAGGAAGAGATGGAGCAGGGCTGATGAGATGTGGCCTAGGGAGGGTCCTGAGTGAAGGATAAAGAGGTCTGAAGGGCTACATTTTGTCCCGGAGACTGAGGTTGCTTACTGCTGATTTAGTCAAACACAGCAATTGTCTCTCTCCTTTTTTTATTTCAAAACTTAACTGCGGAATAGTCTTAAAAGTGATTTACAAATAAACATGTGAACAAAATAACAAAGTAGTACATTGAAAACAAGCAATATGGTCCAGCCATTTAAGTCCTTTATGCCAGCGGTTCCAAATTAGCTAAGTATTGCAGACCCCCTGTTTTCCCCCTTTCCTTTTGACCAAGTTGTGCCCCAGGACCTGATGCAAGTGACTAAAAACCGCAGGAGGGAAGAGCAGGGTTATACTTGGTCCCTGATAGCCACAGGCATCTGGCTGGCCACTGGGAGAGCAGAATGCCGAACATGATAGGCCACCAGCCTGATCCAGCAGGCTTCTCTTATGTTAAGTGTTGTCAAACAGATTGAGAACAAATGGATACTATAGAGCTGGAAGGGTTCAGAAAAGGCCAACCAGGACAATCAAGGGGATGGAGCAACTTCCCTTTGAGGAAAGGTTGACTTGGAACTTTTTAGTTTACAGAAAAGTAGAGTAAAGAGGGAAGATGACAGAGGTTTGCAAAATTGTGCATGATGTGGTTACAAAGAAGTTTTTCTCAATCTTTCATAATACTATAAGTCAGGAAGATTCAGGTCAGACAAAAAACACAGTGCACAGAACAATGGCATTTGTTCCCACAAGAAGTAATGATGGCCATCAACTTGATTAGCTTTAAAGGAGGGCAAGGCTTTTGATAGTTAATAGCCACGGTGGCTACTTTCCACCTCCGCTGTGGCAGGCAGTCTGCCTCCGAATGCCAGTTGCTTGAATCACAAGTGGGGAGACTGCTATTGCACACTCATCTCCTATATGTGGGCTTCCCATAGGCATTGGGATGGTCACTGTGAGAACAGGATGCTAGACCTTTGGTGTGAGCCAGCAGGTTCTTCTTATGTTTAAATTCTTCTAAATAAATGATGTTGCCAATTGGGAGCATATACTTATCATTTACCAGCACTTCAGGGGAAAATGTACTTACATTCTGCTTTAAATACCAGCCAAGGAGTATTCTTTGAATAAAGTAGAGACCAAAAATGTGGGGTGAAATTATTAAATTAAAAACCACAAAGCACAACGGTTTATAGCCGACCAGCCAGGATGGCTAAGCTCTGCCTTCACAGTCAAAGGCAGTAATGCTTCTGAAAACCACAAGAAAAACGAGCTCTTGTGCTCGGATCCCGCTTGTGGGTTATCCCCAAGCATCTGGTTGGCAACTGTGAGAACAGGATGTTGGCCTAGATGTCCCTTTGGCCTGATCCTGCAGGCCCTGCTTATGTTCTTATTTGGGCAATTACTTCTGCATAAGTGATAGTCCATTTCTGGTGTCATTTCACATTATTTGCGTAACTCAGATGTACAGGATTGGTTTTTTCAATGTGCTAACTGGCTCAACAGAAAAACCCTCTGAGTACCTAACAGAAATATGTGAATGTTTTAATTAAAACTTATTTGAAATAATTTGTTATTTACCCTAATTTAGAAGATGTGTGACTAAAAATGAAAACACATGAAGAATATGTTTCCATAAGGAGGCAATCATGCTTTCCACTGGATAAAGTGAAATGGGTTAACTCAGCAGAGAATAATTGGCTGTGTCCTGTTTTCAGTCAGTGCCTAGCAAACAGAAAGCAGCTCAAGTTAAAGCAGGGTGTAAGCCTGGAGACTGATTAGTTAGGAAGCTATTGCTAAAGGCAGTAAGAGCACAATCTGTCCCATGAGCTCTCTCTCGCAGCAGTTTCCTCTGCCCTGAGAGACTCCACTGGAAATCCCTTAATGCACTATGCCCTTCATTTATTTTTGCTACTGGACATTTGAGAGCATTTAAGAATGCTACTTTTTGAACAGTTGCCTGATGATGGATCACACTGAATTGAATATATATTTATTCTGCCCCTACCCTCAGAAGAAGCAGTAAAAGAGTACCACCTACAGTACAACTGTAAAAGTATACATTTCCCTTGCTATCTTAACACTTTATCCAACAATGACCAAAAATTTTGTTCATTATTATAATACCACTTAAGTGCTGTTTATGCTAGCTGTAAATACTTAATGTGCCTAAGGCTAAGAACAAACCTGATTAAGCTAAAAACTATAAAATTAGTTTCAACTGAATGAAGTGCATGCAGTATACAGCATCATGAAAGTGAATATTACCATTATATTGTTCTCCAAACTTTAAAATTAATGCTTGTACCCTCTTCATTTATGTATATTTATGAAATGTCAGGACAGTAATAATTATTTTACCAGGCAGTATGGCAATAACAGCTAGGTAGCAGACGTCTTTAGTTTATACGATATATATCTAGCTCGTTATACATGAATTTCATAATAGCTTTTTATGCATTCTTATTTCATTATAGAATTCATTTCATTCTGACGTGAGAAAATTTTGCTGCCTGCATTTTCAAAGCAATCTAGAGCTAAACAATGGATGAATGGCACCCCCTAGTGTTAGTATTAACAAAAGAACTTTCTGGATATATAGGCAAGTTTCTCAAGAGAAGGAGTCTGTAAATGAATGCTTATGAGACAGGTGGTTTTTAAACAAACTTTTGCAAAGACCTGGTCTTAAATACACTATAATATATATTTTTAAAAATCACCAATGTAAATATGCTGGGAGGAAATATTGCTAACGGAAAGGCTTTCAAACATGGGCCCTCAAAATTATTAGAGAGAAATTTCTGCCACCACTCAAAGAGATTATTACTTAGCTACGAAGTTCAATCTATAATAAATGACAAAAGGTTTTGAAAACATGGCTCCACAACTCAGAAAGAAATGCTATTATGGGGGCTTAGGCTAATGTCCATTATCAGCCCAGCAACATGCCTCTTCCTGTACTCCAGCCGAGGCTTTGTAGTAATGGTATCTGGCATCCATACTATTGAGCCACTCAACTTCGCAAGGCTAGTAGCAGAGCTCTTCTCTGAGTTGCCACCAGAAAGGTAAAAAACTCATGATTACTCTTACTGTGGAGTCTTCCCAGGATACCCTAAGTTCTACCATATCTTGTAGCAGGTGAGCTTGGTGATTGCAGCCCACTAGCTAAAACAAGTGTTGCTGCCATGGTTACTGAATCTCCAGATTCCATCAATCCACTTTTCTGTCCTACAAGGGAACATAGGAAGTTCCCTTAATCCAAATCAGACGACTTACTAGCATAGGAGGAGTATTGTGTGATCTTTGCAAATTACACACACACATTGCCATGTTTCCTCTCTGTTATGTTCTTTCCCCCCACCAACCTATTCTGCAGAATATTGCTACTTAAAATCAGTGTTTGAAAACTCCTGACCAGAATGTCTACATAGCTTAGGTAAGCAATTTAGTGGAGAATGCGTGACAACAATCTTCTATAACTGGTTTAACGAAGCTCTGAAAATCATTAGTCAGAGTCTAGACGGAAAGGGTCACTGCTGGTAGGGAATGAGATCAGTGACAGATGCAATGTCTAGAATTGCTTTTTTAAAACAATTTTCATAAGACTTCTCTTTACTGACTATCTGAAAATTTCAGTTCTTCAGGTGCCATTAAAAATACTTACAAAGACAGTTTAAACAATATTGAGTTGTGACATAGGTGCATTAGACATTTTCTCCCTTTTTCACAAAGTTGATTTACCTGATCCCATTTTACAGTCTGATCAGCTTCTGCTGTCCTTCAAAACTGTTTCTAAAACTAGATTGACATCGAAAGGTTGCATATTTAAAGGCATGCCGGAACTTATCCATCCCTGTTTCAGGGCTCAACCAACTGCAACAGTAAATTAAGAATCTTCCAACAAGAGAAAGTTGATCAGTGGTAGGGTTGGGACCAATAAAAACAAGTGCTGAACCACACAACATACTATTATGGAATTCACTGCTACAGGGTGCAGCAATGGCCATAACCAGGCATGTTCAAAGTTCGTTTCAGGGGCCTAATCCAGCCCGCTGGTCAGTTTATTCTGGCCCCCACAGTAGTATATTTCCTGGGGTAAAAAGAACCCCAACAACTTCAATCCTAAAAAAGGTTATCAACTTTGGTTGGCCCTTTGGTCGGTCCTCACGGCCCTTCACTTCATCAAATCTGGCCCTCTTTGAAAAAAGTTTGGACACCACATAAACTACCAAGCAATGCCCATAGTAGCTAAACAGAATCTCTATACGTATAGAAGCAGTATACCTCTAAAGACTAGATGCTAGGACAGACAGAAGAAGGCCATCACACCTTACTTGTGAGCAATCTGGCTGACTGCTGCTGAAAGCAGATGCTGCATTAGATGCATTTTTAGACTGAGCCAGCAAGGTAACCCATATGTTCTAGTAGGGTTTTGTATTTCCAGAATCATAAAAAAGGAAGATGAATCAGCTTGCCTTTGAAATGGTTTTTAGCAGCAGTAGCAAATAATCAGCTTTAACCTCACAACAGGGAGATTTTCATAACAAAAAACAAACCATGTATTGCTTCTACAAAGATCACTCCAAGTAAAATAGCTTACACATACAGTGGTACCTTGGGTTACAGACGCTTCAGGTTACAGACTCCGCTAACCCAGAAATAGTACCTCGGGTTAAGAACTTTGCTTCAGGATGAGAACAGAAATCGTGCTCCGGCAGCAGCAGGAGGCCCCATTAGCTAAAGTGGTACCTCAGGTTAAGAACAGTTTCAGGTTAAGAACGGACCTCCAGAACGAATTAAGTTCTTAACCCGAGGGACCACTGGAGGTCCGTTCTTAACCTGAAACTGTTCTTAACCTGAAGCACCACTTTAGCTAATGGGGCCTCCTGCTGTCGCTGCGCTGCCAGAGCACGATTTCTTAAAGATTTCTTAAAGTTCTTAACCCGAGGTACTATTTCTGGGTTAGCGGAGTCTGTAACCTGAAGCGTCTGTAACCCAAGGTACCACTGTATAATGAAATGTATTTCACTGCATTTTTTCCCATGGAATTCAAGACAGTGTACACAGGAGTTCTATGTAGTCTCCCAGTCCTGACCAGTTCTAAACCTGCTTCACTTCAGCAAGGTTCCTGTATCACATGCCTTCGGACCACAGGGAACAGGGAATGCATCATATTCTCAAACTATAAAATGGCTAGCTATATTCCCCCCATGATTTTTGTGCATATATTAAGTAAGCATTACTTAATAAAAGAAATTACTTAATAAAATAAGGTAAAGAAAACATTCTTTTCCTTTGTAGGTGAAATAAACAGATAAAATCCTCTGCTTAAATGCACAAACTTGAATATTTAATATTATTATTTTTTGCCCAACATGTGAAATACATTCTTCATAATATGAAATACAGTCTTTCCTGAATCATACTCAGATCCTTAACAATAATATTTTATAAACCACTGAGTTAATAAATAAAAAACCTTTTCTTTTTTAATGCTATTTTACAACAAAGTAACACTTGACCTATTTTATAAATAAGACAATATATTAAAATTCAAGAGCTAAAGACATACTTTACTAGTATTTTGAATTATGTTATTTGGCATCAACAACTCTTCAGATTTTAGACTAAGTAAAAATGCAAGTCAGATATGTAAAGATAAGAAGAAAACTTCTAAGAATGTAGGCACTAAGTGACTTCCATTTGGCAAGCCAATCCCAGTGGCTTATTCCAGATATGACAGTAAACAAGGAATATAACAGACCCTTATGGAAATCAATAGGAATCAACAGTAAAAACATATGATTTATGAATTACCATGGTTACAAGCTTTCAGAACAGGTCTTTCAGAGGTTGGGCTGAAATTCTGTGGCACATCTGTATCTAAAGGAAAAAGAAGAAAAAAACAAGTATGTTTAATATTTACACAAAAGTGTATTTCCAAAAGGTAGTTTCCTGGAAGCAAAGGTGTACTCTGAAAACTTTACAAATTATTATTTAATGTTGTTACTATAAGTAATTCTCCACCAACTGATGCATTCTGTAGTAAATAGTCCTGTGCCCTAAATCTATAAAAGAAGGGGGGGGAGTATTCACCTTTAGCCCTTGTTGTGCGTTTTCTTCTGTCTCGAAAAGCAGCACCTGACTGCAAGGCCTCCAGTAGGCTATCCATCACACCTGTCTCATCACCCTCTGTAAAAAGAGATGGGAGGGAATTCCTTCAGCTTTCATGGTTACCATAGCAATGCCAAAGGATTTACAGGGCTGGAGAAGAAACCGTAGCAATAAAAAGCTGGCAATTCCAAATTCAGACAAGCCTTTAATTTACTCATAAATCAGATCTCCAAGAAGTCAGCCCTGTTAGTGTTCATATTGTGTCCACTAATGCAGACCAAAGTTCATCTGATTCACCTCACACCACTGCGTCCTAAAATGAAATAGAGCAGTAACTTTAAATATAATGCAACATCATTCATATGCTTCTAATATCTCTGAAACCTGAATGAAGCCACATCATAAAGCCATGTAGGTTTGCAGAAGCAGGTTACTTTGTAGGACATCATCTTCCAAGATGAAAATGATTATTTGCATACAGTATATTAGATGTTCAGATTCTGCTTCCCTAAATGGATCATTTATGGATTTGTGAATGTCCACTCATGAAAATAGACTTTCATTTACTAAATACTTTGATCCTCTGTATTTTTTTAACCATTTAACGCTGCATTTAAAAAAGCAGAATTTATTCAAAGTATAGTTTGATCTGAAACTATGCACACGTGTGTGTGTGTGTGTTTAAACACACATATGCAGAGACACAGACAGAGATAGCTGGTACAAAGTAGTCATGCCAACTTTAGTAATGCCTACTCTCACTGGCTGCACCCTCCATGGGCTTGCAGCCTTTGGGAGGACTGTCCATAAGCCAGTACTACGTCTGAACCAACACAGTTTAGTTTCTCTGCTATAGGGTCTTATACAGCTACATACAATTTCAAAAGAGCTACTTAAAGCAGATATGCACATATACTTCCCATTCAACAATAATTTTGCAGTTGTTTGTTTCAAAAAAATGTAATTCAAGTTACGTCAAGTAATCTGCACAAAATTGTTTTCGATTTTTCAGACAGAAGATATGCAACAGGCACCACAATTTAAGAAGGATTATTGACAAGCTGAAATGTGTGTAGAGGAGGGCAACCAAGATAATAAAGGTTCTGGAAAGCAAGTCTTATGAGGAACAGTTGAGGGATTTTGGTATATTTAGCCTAGATAAGAGGCTGAGAGTAAATATAATAGCCATCTTCAAACATCTGAAGGGCTGTCACATGGAAGATGTAGCAAGCTTGTTTTCTTCTGCTCTGGAGGGTAGGACTCAAATCAATGGCTTCAAGTTACAAGAAAGGAGATTCTGACTAAACATCAGAAAGAACTTTCTGACAGTAAGGGCTGTTTGACAGTGGAACAGACTCCTACAAGAGGTGGTGGACTCTCTTTCCTTGGGGGGGTTTTAAGCACAAGTTGGATGGCCATCTGTCATGGATGCTTTAGCTGAGGTTCCTGCATTGCAGGGGGTGGACTAGATGACCCTCGGGATCCCTTCAAAGGTCCCTTCCCTTCCTTGGGGTCCCTTCTATGATTTTATGAGCCCCAGGTGAGCTGGGATGCAGAATTGCAAACTGCCTTAAATGTTTCGATCAAAGGACAATCTGTAGGCAGCAATAAGTTACTATTTTTACTGCTAACTTTAAAGTAATATTCGTCTCCTACTGAAATGAAACCGATATGCTTGCTGAGCCAGCTGACAAACTGAGCTAATGCCAAACCCCCTTTTAACAATTTAGGCATATGCTGATTGTACTGCTGCATAGCTCTGAACCTGTAACATCATAAGTAGTTTTTTTCCCTATGCTAAGAAAATTGTATAAGCAAAAAAAAAGATGAAGAAATCAAGATTAAAAATGATAGTTTTAAGGACAATCTACATTATGAACTGAGCACCATGTCCCCAGTAAACTCTCCTCCAGCTCAGAAAGTAAATGGGATTTTCAGCATGGACAGATTAATTTAGGGCAGTCTTTTTCATCCTCAAGTCGCCAGATGTTGTTCTCAATCCCTTCCTAACCAGCCAGGTCAGGGATGATGGGAGTTGTAGTTAAGACCACATGGGGACCCAAGGTCAAGAAAGGCTGGCCTAGGATAGGATATAGTTGCAGCATTTTCCAATTTCAGGTCCACTTAAAGTTTGGGAGGTACCTACCCACTACTTCTACGTGTTGTGGGAGGTGTGCCGTGCAAAGCTGAAAAGTAGGAGCATGCAGCACCTTGAATCAAGGAAAGAGTGCTGGCATGGGTGAGCAAGGAACTTACCTTACTTAGCACCCTAATGCCATAGCAAGAGCCAAGAGGCAAACATCAGCACAACCAGAGATAAGGTAAGAGTGGCCAGAGCATGGGCAAAGTGCACCACATTTCCCGAGCATCTCAATGTTAGCTTGAGGGCAAGAAAAATGTGGAAAGCAAAGAAAGTTGGCATTAACGGGAAATAATAGGAATTTAATTCTCCACACAAGCAAAACATTGCCATGAAATGATTAGTCAGATTTAAGCACATTTCTGAAGTGAAACAACCAGTTCTGCTTTTAGAAGTCATCGAGCTAGTAACACAAGAGCAGTATTACTATCTGAAAGAACAAGGTTCCTGTCCACATTACCTGTTTTCATTTCCAACAAACACTTTTTCTTTCTTTGTCTTTCTATTTTTTCCCTTTCTGCTTTTTCTTTAGCAATTCTAGCACGTCTCTGCTTTTCTTCTGCTTCTTTTCTTCTCATATTCTCCTTTGCAGCTTGCTAGCAAAATATATTAAATTTCACCAGCATAAACAATTATAACTTAGAAAAATGTATACATGCCTATTTAAAATCATTTCTGTGCTGCTTTTCATTTGAAAATAAATCCTAAAGCAGTTTTCAACAATAAAACACCACCACAGCAGTAGAATCTGTTATAGTACTAAGGTTGTTTTAAAAAGCTGGCATCACTTGCCTTTCCTACCCCACTTTCACTCCTTCAACCTATTGCTTCTTCCTCTTGCACACACCCAAGTCAGCCCAGATGTTTAGCCTTAATGTTAAAAAATGATGTTCCTGCAGTGAGTGGGCAATTTTTGTAGACCACTCTTCTCGCCTGTGCATCCACTTGCTATTCCTTCCTGCTTTTACTGTTATGTTTCGTTTAGGGAGGAGGGGTGGCAGGGAAGGGTTGCCCCATTCTATTTATTTATGACAAATATTTTTTGTATTTGTGCATACCTTGGGAAACCCCAAGCATGCAGAGACCTGCCTCTTGTACTGATATGAGAGATTATGGCAATGTAAGATACCATTATGGCTATGTAAGAATCAGGATCGGCACTCTCCCCTGAACACCTGAAGTAAGGGGCAGCGGCACAGTTATATACCTAGACTAGTAGCTGCTGTTTCAAATGTATCTGGTTCTCATGTAACTTGGGGTAAAATGGTCCACCATGCTTGCGTATTAGGTTGCTGCTACCAACAAAATATATACTCATCTTTCTAGTCAGCCTTCCCCAACCTTCAGTCCACCAGATGATGTTGGACTGTAACTTCCACTGGCCATGCTGAGATTGTAGTACAACAATATATGGAGACTCAAGGTTGTGGCTAGCTGTAATTAGTGATGTAAAGAATAGCTGGACCTGTGAAGCAAAAGCATATTCATCTATACTACTTCTGCAGAGTCTAGAATTAGATTGTCATAAGATTTACCATAAACATTGTCCTAAAATTGTTCAAGTCAGTTAGAAATTCTTCCACTGAAACTTTCTTCCAATCGACGGCATAAAATTCCATTACATTCCGATAGAGTGTTTCCATACTGTTATGCATCCTCGAAAGTTTCTGGAACTGTTCCCGTGCTTGAATTACAAAGGTGTATTAAGTTTGTTAAGGTTACAAAACTGATTGTCAAATGACTTCCATATAGAGGTGCACCTGTCTCCATTCTCACTAACTTTCAGGAAGAATTTGAAAACATTCCCATTTACCCAGGTGTTTGGTGGCTGAAGAATATTGTTCCTGGCAAGATCACTGGATGGAAGAGAGTAAGTTTTTAGAAAGTTTTAGTGTTTTACAATTATTTTGCTTTGTTTGCCAGTCTGGGCTTCTTCAGGAAGCGGGGCGGGATATAAATTCAATCAATCAATCATCAAAATAAATAGAGAATACTAAGTTTCCAGGAAAGAGGAAACAGCAAGTTATCAGCAGTAACAACATCTCTCCAATAGCATGTAGTTCTTCTCATAGTCAGCATTTTTCAATTTTTCCTTCCTATTCTTCCTACATTTTTCATACCTCAAAGATTAATTGCCTCTGCACAACCCAAGTCCCACTTAGATAACAAACTAGTGGGAATATCTTGCTTTAACTAACTGCATGTAAGCTGCTCTGGTAGGCTGCTCCCCCCCACTTGGAAGAGCAGGGAGCAAATACACTAAATAAGAGATTTCAGGGATTTCTTCTTGGCACCAATACAACACAAACTAAACACTGCAAAAATACATAGATTAGTTACTCAAAGCGCTAGTCCTCTGAAACATTCAAACAAGTGAACTTCTTTGATAACAAACTTACTGATCCTTCTCAAAATCAATGAGAATTACTGTTCTCTAACTAATATTTTATTAATGCTCAAAAATAAATTTTTGGCAGTAATTTTAATAAAGAAAGGTATTGGGAAACAGTTCAGAATTTTAATTTTCTAATTAAACTTTCACTTCTGTTCACTCACATAATTGTTCCATGCCTCTGCAACTTTTTTTGGTTTAAAATACACAACATTGCCAACATTTTCTTAAACATATCTATATTTTTCACAATTAGTAATCATCACTTTTTCTTTTATCTAGTATACCACAATGCTACAGATCTCCTTGCAACACTCTCAGCTGATCCTTTACTTTTTCTTAATAGTATTCCTCTACACATGTCATTTTGTGATTTTTTGGCTGAATTTCTGATAATCTTTAAAGCCTCTTAATACAAACCATGCTAGTAAATGCACAATGAAAATCAAACATGAAAAGGTGCTTGTTACAACTGAACCAATATTCCTAAACTTCTCGCCTCATGTGTTTCTAGAGTCTCAGTTCTTATTATTTTGCTAAGCATAATAGGAAGTCATCATTCAGATGGCATTTTCACTATGTGCCTATATCAAGTTGGTTCCACTGGCAATTTAATTTTACATCAACAGATCATCATACATAGCCAATACTATCATCTCACAGAGAACAATTTATATAAATCCCTTTAATGATCAGCACACTATTAAAACGTATTATTATTATTAATCAAACAAAATTTAGCAGGGTACTAAATGTTTTATTTCCAAAACTGTCGTTTTCTTGATAAACTGAGACACTATTTTCCTGCTATTCTGAAAAAGTACAGAAGTACAAAATACCATTTAGTTCATAAAATTATTTTTATAGATTTGTCGTCTCTTGTAATATATATTTAAATGGCTTTCTAAAGTGACAAAGTGGTGCAAGAAAAAAACTGACAAAAGTATTTTATCAATTTGTTTTTGTAGATAAGAGCTCTAGAGCTTATCGTGTATTTTGATAATGGTGTGCCTGTATTATAATCAAAGAGAAATGTGAGCTTCTCAAAACTGTTCAAGGACCCAATTTTCATTTAACTTGTTTGCACATCTATACCTATCAAGTAATTTTAATTACATTTCATCATAATGTTTGCATAAATGGTTTTAATGCTCTATGCTTTATTTCTCTGGAATTCCTATCTACAGCAAAAAAAGCGGGGGTGGGGGGGTTTAATTGCATGTAAAGTAGTGTACACAACTGCAATGGACAGCTAACTAGAATAATCCAGTAAGGAAGTCTTTTATATAATTATAGATTCTATCAATAATAGAACCCACTGACTGTGCATATATCTGACTTCTAAAAGAAATATGAATGCTAATCAATTCATTAGCCAGCTCCAGGTTATGATATTTAGTGACAGGATGTAATAGCCAAGTTGCCTACAGAGCGTAATTGTATGGCAAGTGAGAAATTAGTTTTCACAAAGCCCCATCCTTCCTGTCTCAGCTTTCCCACCGACTGCTTTTTACGAGCTGTGTGCCTTTCAAAAGACATCAGCATCATTCAACTTCCCCTGTCATAACAATAAGAGCTCAGACAGGCCCCAACTTCTTCACACTGTGCAGGTTCATCTAACCTTTACATCAAGTCTCCTTTGGTTTGTAATTTATCGTAACTCCAGTTTTCCTGGAAGTGAGTTTCTTTAATTAGAAAGCTCACAGCCATTACCAAAAACCACATGTAACTCCACTGTTCCTCAATTATTCCCTGCCTATAGGGAGTGTTAGCAGAAGAGAGCTAACTATTGCATCTTAACAGTGTTTAAAGATCAAACCATCTGTTTAAGTGTCACATGTGAATTTGGTTGAAATGGTGAGGTATTTCTGTGAACTTTCAGATAATACACTCTCTTATAAATAAGAGTAACCTGTGTGTAAACCTGTAGGTAGGGTTTATGAATACATTTCCATGTTCACTGCTGTCCTTCAGGCAAGCAATGTATATGCTAGAATGCTTTCAAGGTGGCAGTTAAGATAGCAAAGACAAAATTAAAATTACCATGTACATGCATAGCCATGCTTACATGCGAAAGCACAGAAAATTGCTAACCATTCTGAGAGCTTCAAATCCTTATCATTCAGATGATCAACTGCTGATTCTGCACAATCATAGTTTCCACTAGAAAGACTTGTAAGCTAGAAGGCAGAAATACCTATAGAAGTGTCGTTACACCTTGGTGACTGTACCAGTAGAAACTGTATCACTCAGTATGGTGCAAGAGACATTCAGGCAGGACAGTTTTAAAATGGAATGCATTTATATCCACATTCAGTGGATGTGCAGTGGTGGCTGCCTTGAAAGAGGCAGTAGTGTGGCTGCTCCTAAAAACCCGCCAGCTCTGGACCCCCTAGACTGGAAGAACTATTCACCAGTTGAATATACCCACTTTGGGAGGAGGTGGTGGAGATGGCTGTGGTGTGGCAGCTGAATGTATTCTTGGATGACACAAATTATTTAGATTCATTCCAATCCGGGTTCAGGCCTGGACATGCAACTGTGTGGGCCATTGCATGGATACAGTAGTGAAAAAGATGACTGAAAACAATCTGGGCTTGAATCCGGGCATGATAGAGACACTATGGACAAGTGGTTCCCATGTCCGAGAAATTGGTCAGTTGCCTATCCTGGATGGGGTTGCACTAAGCAGGTTTGCATTCTGGGGGTGCTTCTGGATCCAGCTGTGTCAATGGAGGCTTAGTTGCTCAGAGGCTAGAAGTGTCTTTTATCAACTACAATTGATTTGACAGCTATGAGCATTTCTAGACAGGAAAAGCTTGGTCAGAGTACTTCACACTCTGGTTACTTCAAGACTAGATTACTGCAATGCGCTTTTATGTCGGGCTTCCCTTGTGCTTGATCTGAAAACTGCAGTCAGTGCAGATTGTTGCAGCACAATTGCTGACAGGAATAAGGTATTGTCAGCATATAATACGTGCTCTTAAGCGATTTGCACTAGTTACAGATTTGCTACCGGGCCAGGTTCAAGGTGTTACAATTAGTATATAAAGCCCTTGGGACTGGTTCACCTCAGAGACACTTTACCCCACATGCGCCCATTTGATTGCTTCAATTTGCAGAAGTAGCGCTGTTGAAGGTGCCACATAATACCTGTTCCACATTTATAAGAAATCTGTATTTTATTGCGGCAGCACCTATACTTTGGAACTTGTTGCCTATTGATATGGAACAGGTGCCCCCACTGTACACTTTTCGGCATGTGCTAAAATATTTTTGTTTAGATAGGCCTACCAGATACCTAGCATGTTGATGGGTTTTAATCTGTTTTTACTTTATTGCTGATTAAAACTGTTGTTAATTGTTTTAATTGATAATTTTATTGTTTTATTCTTTTTGTAATCTTCTTTGAGGTTTCTTACAACCAGGTAGTATATACATTTTAAGAAATAAATAGATATTTATGTACAATACCAATGTACTGACCAAGTGTTAAATATGAAAATACATTCTGTAGCCTCAAATGGCCAACAGCTAACATTACTCTGGTTAGTAACATGAAGTGTCATGGGAACCGAATGTGAAGCATAATGGTTTAGAGCTGCAGACAATTAGTTCTTTCATACCTTCATTAAACCTTCCTACAGGCCAACAAAAACAAGAAACCCACAAGAGCGCATCTATCTGCTTTTTGTGGACCCCCCCCCCCCGTGCTGTCTTTTGTGCTAATGCTACTTGCTTCTTAGTGAATTACAAACCAGACACGGGGGGGGGGGGGGTCACATCAAAAAAGCATCTGAAAGGAAAAAACCTGAACCAAAATTAGCAGGTAAGATGCACAGGATTCATGGAAAAGAATGATGGCGGCTCCTACAAATTCAGAGGAATAATTACACTAGTGCTTAACTAGTCAACTTCTCAACTGTTTCGTCCAGTAATATTTTCCATTCAATGAGCACTTTCATGCCTATATGACGAAAACGCCAAACCACTGGAGATGACACAGGACTACCTTCAGATTATGAATTATAGGTGAATCTTCATTAAAGCCGTTTTAGGTTCTTAGTAATTCAAGGTAGAAATGAGGTCAGGGTTGTCAGAAGTGATGGCTATAACTTTAATAAAGATTATGCAAATACATTTTAAAAGCGTTAAAGAACCTTAGACAAAGCCAGATAAGTTATTTAACAGCAAAAGGATATGGACATCTTTGTCACAAATTTGTCATGAATATCTTCAGAAAGGGGAAAGGTCTCTAAATCCTTCTCAAGTTGTATAAGCTGCCTTTCCATCTGCTTCAGGCTCTTCTCCAAGCTTTCTGCTGAAACTAAGCATATATTTATAATTAAAACCTCACACATATCAAAAGGTGAATACTGTTAGTAGACGCTTTCTTGCAAAGATTCCTCTAAGTCCACATTGTGAAATACTTTTGTGTTGAGTTCTACTATCTACTCAATATCTTCATGAATGATCAGTTTAATAAATTTACTCAATCACATCACAAGAAACAGCAAATGTACTCAGGCTCTGACTAGTTAATGCACAAATTGAGTGATTTGGAGAGGGCATACTGATCACAGTTGAGACAGTATATAGGTATACAATTGGTACCAAACATACTATAGTACTTACTCTTCATGGGGACATATGCTTCTGCCAGAATCTCTCATCTTAAAGGGAGAAAGTTGTTCAGTGGTAGGTGCAAAACTTGTTTATAGCATCCTGGTGAAGCATATAATTACCAAGAGTAGACTAATAACCATGAGGTGCACATGACTTCATGTACCAGCCAGTCTGTTTTCCAGATAGAAACATGTTAAAATTTTGAACTTCTAGTTTTGCTCTCCTGCTTCAGGATTTGCTCCAGAAAACTTTTCTCTCAGATCACCGTGAAACCGTGGTCTCTAGTATAGGTGAGATACATTTGAATGGGCTGAAGCACTTGATTCAAGGAGCAAGAACAAATAAATATGGGTTCCAGAATTTATAAACCTCTACAGAGAATACCTGAGTTATATTCAAAATAAAATGTCAACTAAGTAGAGCAGGGTGTCTAACCTTTGAACTTCCATCTCTAGCTGGACTATGACTCCCGCTATCTCTATTTCTCTTTGCTGCCTGGGCTGTTGGGAGCAGGAATCCAAAAAGATCTGAAAGACCACAGATTAGCTGTCCCTGGGATAAAGAAACACCACTTGTATCCTGAGATATGCCCCAAGCACCACTAGTACCTTAGTGAAACTTTGGATGTGACTATGAATCCAAACCGCAACTACCTGTACTGGAAGTGGCTGAGATACTGGGGGAAGTGTTGAACTTTCATGAGCACCATATCAGAATGTGTGTCTTATTCTGTGTGCCTGGGTACTCTGTAGTTCAAGCACTATTCGAATGGACCTCAATATTTCCATCTTGACACTTTTATTCAGAATACGTAGATCCACTTTGGAGCAGAATCATCCACATATCCCCATTCTGTTGCACCATAAAAAAGACTCCAGAGTGCCTCTGGGCCTGTGAAACTAAATGTTCAGTAGGTATAGCATATGTTTGATGACTAAGCACGTTAGCCAGTAATGGCGCTCATTTCTGGATCTCAGGGGGGTCTTAAATCTGTTCCTTACACTCCTGGCAAATTTCAGTGGCCAACTTTGTTTAACTTGGAATTATCTCCTTTTCCTTTTGTAACATTTAAAACTTTAATAAATATTATTTAAAAAAATAATAATTCAGTGGCCAACTTTTCAGCCCATACATTCATGCTGGCCTGCTACCCCTGTGGTGCAAAGCAAAAGGATGCAGGATGTGCAGGATAACCTGGCATTAAGTGCAGCATGGCTTCTTCTTTCTGGGGGGGGGGGGAGGGAGGATCCCTATGGCTGAAAGTGTGGAGAATTCTTGAGGGCTTGCTGCTTGTCAGTTTGGATATACATCTGTTTGAGCCTCTGGTACTGCAGGACTACTGATCTTTTTCAGATTTGAAATCTTGACAATTCTTGTGCCAGTCTTGTCGATTCTTACCTTTCAAAGAAGCATACCAGTATCATGTACAATATTTCCAACTCTGTGTTGCTGCTTTCTTATTGCACACCACTATTCTGTTCTGGACATTTTCTTAGTTCAATATGAACTTTCCTGAAATGACCTTCCGCTTACAAGGAAGCTTGAAAAGTAGTAAATTCTGGAATGTAAATTCTTGGGTGTGGGTACAAACTTCAACACTCAAATAAAAAATTATTCATTCTGGACAACAGCTGAATAAAATATATTAGCCCATTCTTTAATACAAACCTCTGCTTGCTTTATCTAAGCTCTGCAAGTCTTCAACAAAGCTTAGGACTTCAGGATACTTCTCTTCACACAATTCCACCAGAAAATGAAGCAGTGTTATCTTCTGATCAACTGATTTGGTGTCCTTTAACTAGAAATTAGTAAGTGAATATTCAGAAGCAGTAATACATTTTGATCATATATTTTATGATTTACAAAATAGAAATTGAAATCAGTTTTCCTGCACAATATCCGAAAACTGAGTTTTGAACCATTTAAAAAAACTAATTGCATTTAATTTGCCATTTTAATTGAAAATTTGATTTTCATATTCAAATTTTGTTTTCTAATGCAGAGTTACAATTAGCACGGACATGGTCTAAAGCAGTCCTTGCCAATTTGGTGCTATCCAAATGTTTTGGACTACAACTCCCATGATGCAGTGTAAAGTATCTATAAGATACCAACTTTGTAAAGGAACACAATGTAGCAACCTTATTGACCAAGTTTAGTCTGAGTAGGTGGGAGACCATCTGCTCCGAGTTCCTTGACAGAAAGGGGGGCGGGGGGTAAAAATGTCTAAAATAAAAATAAAATAATAAGCTTTTCAGATTTTGACATCAAAGTTTGAATATTTTTTATTCAGGGAATGTTTCCCAAAATGTTTAATGGATGAAGATATTGCAAAATTTCTAAATAAGACTGCACACCAGGAGCCTTTTACTGGAAGATACTGCAAGATTCAGGGACACGGGTGGCGCTATGGGTTAAACCACAGAGCCTAGGACTTGCCGATCAGGTCAGCAGTTCGAATCCCCGCAATGGGGTGAGCACCCAGTGCTCGGTCCCTGCTCCTGCCAACCTAGCAGTTCGAAAGCACATCAAAGTGCAAGTAGATAAATAGGTACTGCTCCGGCCGGAAGGTAAACGACGTTTCCGTGCGCTGCTCTGGTTTGCCAAAAGTGGCTTAGTCATGCTGGCCACATGACCTGGAAGCTGTATGTCGGCTCCCTCGGCCAATAAAGCGAGATGAGCACTGCAACCCCAGAGTCGGCCATGACTGGACCTAATGGTCATGGGTCCCTTTACCTTTACTACAAGATTCAATTCTAATATTGATGCTTTAGTATCAGATAGTAGCCAAATACAGTGGTGCCTCGCAAGACAAAAAACTCGCTAGACGAAAGGGTTTTCCGTTTTTCGAGGTGCTTCGCAAGACGAATTTCCCTATGGGCTTGCTTCGCAAGACGAAAACGTCTTGCGGGTTTGCTTCCTTTTTCTTAAAGCCGTTAATACCCAGGGAATCCGCGCTCCGCAAGACGAAAAAAATCGCCAGACGAAGCAACTCGCGGAACGAATTAATTTCGTCTTGCGAGGCACCACTGTATGTACATATCCAGTGCATATTGGGAAAATATCAGCCTTCAAAATCAGAAGAAAAAGCTGAAATAAATGTATTTCAGCTCTGACTGAGTATACTCTGTGTTGTACAAATCTGAAGTACTTGCAGAACTGGGACCAATTATTTGCTCCGTTGAACCCTTAACAGAATTCACTAAGTGCAAGCTTTCAGTTTTATTTTTGATGTACTAATAAAAATATTCGTAATTGAGACAATGAGCAGCAACAATAGCTCACCATGTCACACCTCTTTATGTCGGCTTGAAACACCAAAGCTTTTAAAACTGTACAGCAATCTCGAAACCGAGCATACACATTTACAATATCTACTATTGTCTAGATCAAAACAAATTAACTGCTTTTGTAAGTGGGTGGGGGTAAATGAATAGACATTTAAGCTGAAGTTATTGAAGATGTTAGGTGTCAAAAAACAGAAAGCAATTTAAACTGCATTGTAAATATGAAAAGCAAGTGATTGCAGCACTGAACTCAGCATTCACAGCTCTTTAAAAAGACTCACTTTACATAAGGAGCAGAGGTTAAATCCAAACGTCTGTGCATTTCGAGATCCTGCATTCATGTAGTTTCCCATTAGCAATACTAGTTCCAGAAGCTTACTGAAGCTCCTGCTCTTCTTTATCTCTTCACAGGCAGCACTGACAGCCATGATGTCAGGTTTGATGTTATTCACCTGTTCCTCAAACTGAAGCTTAAAAAGAATAGCACTCAGCCGTGGCTTCAGCCTCTTTACACCGCTCATCTGATTGAAAAGGGGGAAAAGTTATCTTTTAAAACCTATGTTATGCTTTAGCATGGAGCAGGTTGGTTTAATCTTGGATGATTTACAGGTATGACAAATGGACTGAAGCCAAACCTCATGCCTATATACTATCCCAAAATAGATAAATGAACGAGGAACACTTGTTTGAGCAATATTTAACTTGTGAATAATTATCCTTCTCAGCTATATTTAACTTGTGAATATACTAAGCCGAAAAGCCCACTAGCATTTCTTCTGGTCTTCCAGGTGCTTCTTATCAAGTTGTTTGCACAGCACCACCCATTACTACTGGGGAACATTAGTGCATAAGGAGTTGCTCAGGCCATAATAAAGTTTGAGTGACACGTATAGTTCTAAACATAATTATTCAGAAAATGTTATAGGAGAATTATTTGTGTACATGTGTTCTTGGGACTGCAAGTCTCTTCATTCTTTTTCTGCTTCACTATTCTAAATTCAGGGGATAAGGTGGCAGAAGTGCATAAGCAAAATCCCTGCAGTATATCAAAACCCCAGCATTATCTTGGACTGTTCAAACACTCATAGCCCTTACTGCCATTGAAAAACCATAAGAAGCTAGAAGGCAAGTGTCCAGTTTTCTCCATTTCTTATGTAGAAGAGCCAAAAATAGAGCTTGAGGTAAAATACTAAAATACTTCTCAAAGATTCAAAAATTATAGTGATATTGTTAGCATCACATATGAAACAGAAGGAACAGTGCTACTCACCACAATACAGAACTGTTCTGGTTCAGACAAGTTTTCATATTCACTCTTCATTTTGGACAATTCATTCAGTTGTTTTTGTTCAGGAAGGTGTTTTATTAGATTCTATGTATCATGAAAATATATGAAATATATTAAGAGTTTTCACGGTTTTTTCTCAGTAAATGTTCCCATGAGGTTTTATTTTACACAACCAGTTCAAAAAATTTCAATTCAGTCTCACAAAGAATCAAAGGAATTTGCTCAGACAGCAACACATGTAAAGAAAAAAGGATTTTATCACTAAAAAAATGAAAACTAAAACTGACTCCAGTGAGAAAATATAATTCAATTGTTAAGTGCAAAAGTGGAAATTCCTGATTTTTAAAAGTGCAAGTTTCCATTTTCTTCACTACTTGAAAACTATTGTAATCATAGCCCCAGGGAAAAAAGCTAAGTAGCAGTCAATAAACAGCCTTCAAAAGAAATGCCATACAAGAATATGGGGGTGGGGGAAAACAGTTTTTTAATGAATGCTGACAACTGGAAATTATTTTCTCATGGAGAAGTGAACTCTTAAGTGGGTTACTAGACGGGCCTCCTAGTCACAACCTGGCAATTCTAATTCCCAGAAAACACCAATGTTGAATTTCTATGCTACAATAAATATTCCTTAAATTTTATGTGAGTTTAAACATTGACTATGTTATTACTATGATTACACTGTTGCATAAGTCGTGTGATTTTTTTAAAAAACAAAACAAAAATGTTATTATTTACATCAGTTACTATGCTTGTTTATTTGGGCAAACTGCTTTTTGTTTGTATAGTGATACCACGTAGAAAATTTGTGTCAATAAACATATAACCTTTAAATAAAAGTAAACTATTAAAAGTACATCATTACAGTCTAACTTAAGAACTGATCTAGACAAGGGCGGGGGAGAACTGATCTAGACAAGGTATTTAGCACTAGGATTTCAAGCTACACCAATGGCATTATTCAGCACAGATAACTAATTTACAGCATGATGGCACTCAACTCAAGGTACAAATTGTACCAGATGATATAAACAAAGGGGCTGGAAATTCTGTAGCTCTGTAGAGCTTTGCACAAAGGTTTTAACCAACAAACTAATGCTGTGTGAGCCCACTTGACAGAATAAAGCCTGAGGTTTTACAACAAAACCCTGTACCCTAAAGGTGGGAGGGTTTGATATTCATACCACACATGGCCTAATAGAAAGTGAATGATGTAGAACCTTCATTAGAACATTCTCCTTCTCCCACTAATGGCCTATGCTACTAGATGGCTGGCAAGAGACATTAGTTAAGGCCTAATTACACCCATCTCCATTTACATCATCACATTCACTAGCACAGCTGGGGGGGGGGTATCAATATATACCACAATTTATACAACAGTTCTTGCTCTAATTCTTGGCTGCTGTATTGCTTCAGAGAGATTTCATGCCATTTTATTCATCTCCTATCACTTGGGATATTTAAACTGGACTGCAAGAATAGAGTACACTTGTCACTTCGAAAACTTGATCATTGAAATATGGACAGTCAGTGATATTAAGTGAAGCCCATCCACAGGCAAAAGTGGCTTACACTCTCACAACAGAACAACTTCTTCCCCTCCCACCTGTGCAGTTCCCAAATCGACTCCAGAGAGTTGATGGGACCTTCCAAAGTAGAAGTGGGGAGCATGGAGAAGCAGGTAAAACCAGTTCTTCCCTCCACCCCAAAGTCTTTAAGCCCAGGAACAAACAAAACTCCAGACAATCCCCAATATCTTCAACTATCCCTATCTGCTATATCATGTAGCCTACTAAGTGACTACATCTGCACTGGATTGGCTTTGCAGTGAATAGTGCTTTGAGGCATTAGCTTGAACTTCATGACCTTTTGCTCCTTCCATGTTTTATTGTTGCTTTTTCAATGGTTGTAACCAGCCCAGGGACCTTAAGATGAAGGAATGATGATGATGATGATGATTTAGGAGACGTTTAGGAGAGTATTCTTTTCATCACTGGAATTACATCAGGCTAGTTTTATTTTAAAACTTACATCCTGCCCTTCTGCATTAGAAGCCGTCAGCTAAACATTAAACCAACAGTTTTTTATTCATAAAAACCTGATTATAAAGCTGCTTATCAGTTCACCATACCTGAAGCATAGACTCCGACAACTGGGCTTCATCTATTTCCAGTATCATCATTTTTATTTCTTCATAAGGTACCCGAAAATAACCTAAGAAGATAGCTAAGGAAAAGCACACAAACACAAACTACGCTTATCAAATGGGAACACATTTTGGCTAAGCAAAAGTAATGCTGTCCAGCTACAGTGCTTGCTGAGATGTCTACCAAAAGTTTTAAAGTGACCACTTGCTCACTTTATAAATTTGTGGCACATCAATAACTTTAGCAAGACACATGAGCTTAAATAAGGAAAGAGAAATGAAAGATAAATTAGTAAATAAAATTCTCTATTAAACCTATTAGTTGCCTTTCCCACAACAGTTATCTCAAAGCTACTTACAAAAGCAGACATTACAAACAATCTAAAACATTAATAATACGTATCAGAGAGCAGATCCAACTGAACCCTATCCCATTACAAGCTAAGCATAAAATTAGGATCCAAAGGCCTGAGTGAATAAAAATGCTTTTGCCTGACATCTAAAAACAGAAAGCAATGGTGCCAGGCATGCCTCCCAAGGAAAAAGCATGCCACAAAGGGGCAGTCACTACTGAGAAGGCCTGTTGTCTTGTCGCCACCTCCTTTGGAAGTCGCATCCAGAGAAGGGCCCACAATGAGGAATGTAGGTGTCAGGGAACTGCCATCAGTTCAGAGGCGAGAGGTGGAAGGGCAGGTGTGTTACAGGGAGCCTCCAAAGATCTTGCGAAGCAGTTCTTCCTCTGGCAAGGAGGGAAGCCCCGCCTCCAGTGGGGAAGGGGAGCAGGGATCAAAAGATGCTAGGGAGAGCCTCAACACCGAGCCTGATCAAAGCGCAGGGGAGGCAAGTCCCCCTTTGCCAACGCCCACTTTGCGCAGTAGGTTTGCGCGCAGAGAGGGGAGGAGATGGGGGTCACACGACTGTTATGCTGGGGAAGGTATAAGGACCACCAACTCCCAGATTCTGCTAGCGACTGAGCAGACATGGACTTGCAACTCTGCACTGTAAATACTTTGTACAGATAATAAAGCCTGGAAAAGACAGGTTGGAGTCTTGCCTGTTTGCTCTCGAGCAACCACACCAACACCTGACAGTAGGGTTCAGGTTGGTTGAAGTGGGGAGTGGCGGTCCTTGAGGTACGAGACTCCTGAACTGCATATGGCTTTACAACTCAAATCGTGCGTGGTAGCCACTGCAGTCATGCCAAGATTGGGGTTATGTGTTCAGACTATCATTTCTTAAAAGGAGAATAGCTGGGCTACCAGACAAAGCTGATGGAAGGCACTCTGCACCACAGAAGTCGCATGAGCCTAAAGTACCCAGAAGTACCCAAAAGCTACACAACTGCTTCTTCAGTGGGAGTGTAACCCCATCCAGGGCAGATCACACCCCACCCTCCAGTCTAGAGAAACACACACTAACTCTATCATCTTATGTGGTTTAAACTTCAGTTTAACTGCTCTTATCCAGTTCATTACTGAGGTCAGAAACAGAGCTATCACACTCACTGCCACACTTGCAGATGTAAAGAAGGAATAGAGCTGTGTACCAGGAGCTGATAGGTTGGGCTGGACGGCATCTGTCTGTTTCAGGAAACAAAAGAAGGAGTGCAATGCACTCCAAAACTCTGGATAATCCCACTCAGCATTTCCACGTAGATGTTAAGCTCATGAACTCTGAAACCTGCAGCACCTCACAAAGGCGGCTCATGTGCCCCAATCACCACTTTCTGAAGATGGTCAGCCAAGTAGGATCAAAACGTCTGCAAAGCAGTACTGCCCCCAGAGGCGGAGCAAGGCGGGTGCAGTGCGCTCCGGGTGCTGTTGGGGCCGCTGCCTGCCAGCAAAGCTGCGAAGGAGGATGGTGGCCCCTGCGCAGGGCTCATGGCAGCGGCCTCGTGGGCGGGTTGCCCCAGGTACCGGAGAAGATAGCTATGCCCCTGACTGCCCACCCCCCAACTCAAAACAGCTGCTCCAGAAGAATACCATAGGGGATGTGAGATTGTGCCATGACAGGAATTTCCTCACCTCAACAGCATGGATGGTGAAGTCACCATTGTCTAGTCAATAACTATCTCTTCTCCTAAGCCACTGGAGAAACTTACTAATTCTGCTGTGGGAGCAAGTTGAGAGCTCATCCACACTTCTGCTTGTCCCATGCTTTCTAGGTAAGAGTGCAAGAGGTTTCTTGTTTGCCCCACAGCTTACCCTGGGAAAATCTGCTGTTTACGACTGAATTGTTTCACATGTCAATCTGCAGAAAACTGACATTTGTTACGATTCACTGTAAACAGAGGGTTTTCCCTGAGGAAGCGGCAGGGCAAATGAAAAACCTCTCAGAAAGTACAGGACAAGCTGAAGTGTGGACAAGCCAAGAGAAACAAGCTCATTAGAAAAATCCCCATTGAAGATGGCAAATACTGAATAAAGAAAATTTCTGAGTTTAAATATAAACAACAACCATCTACTGATAGTTAAATTTGTTTCTGATGGATAATCTTCCAGAAATTTATGTACTTTTGCAATTTAGTTTCCAATGTCTGAAAGCTCTGGTATGTACAGTAATGAATCCTACGCTCACCATTACATAAGTTAAACCTACTGTTGATATTGTTGTTATACAGGGGTAAGCTAACATAACTTCCTCCATATGTTGGAATCATGCTGCTTGAGACTGATGGGAGGTGGAGTTCAACAACATATGGAGGACACCATGTTGACAATCCATGCTTTAATACAAAGTGAGAATGGAGTTTAAAATTTCTGTTTTAAGCTGTTTCTATTTTGGCTGTAAGCCACACTGAGTCCTAAATATAGTAATAATAAATACAATTCAGTAAGTAGAACACTGTTATTTTCAAAAAAATCTGACTCTCTAAAATGTTTTAAACAAAGTAAAGCATTTACATACAAAGGTTTTGAGCAGTCTTTGGATCCAAAATTTTGAGTTCTTTGATTCGTTTTTTAATACTTCTCTCTTCAACATTTTCATCTTTTTTTACTGTCAAAAAGCACAACAATGTTATTAGCACACAATAATGTTAAGCATCAAATATTTCCCTAAAGATACATATTTTGTTGTGGTTTTGGAATGGACTTCCGGAACGGATTAAGTTTGAGAACCAAGGTACCACTATAAAGCCAATTTACTCAAGTTTAATCAGCATTTCCTTTAAAGAAACAAAAAAAACAGAAAGGCAGCCATGTTAGCTCATAAGAAAAAACTCCGAAATCCACAGTTGTAGATTGCCTTGATTTGATTGGTTCTAAGAAAAGTATTGCTAAACTAGATTAAAAATGTAAATTAAGCTATGCCCACACAACATCAAACTGCTATGGGCTGAGCTATTTTTTGAATCACTGTAACCAAATACAGTGGTACCTCGGGTTAAGAACTTAATTCGTTCTGGGGGTTCTTAACCTGAAACTCTTCTTAACCTGAAGCACCAATTTAGCTAATGGGGCCTCCTGCTGCTGCTGTGCCGCCACCACATGATTTCTGTTCTCATCCTGAAGCAAAGTTCTTAATCCAAGGTAATATTTCTGGGTTAGCGGAGTCTGTAACCTGAAGCGTCTGTAACCTGAAGCGTATGTAACCCGAGGTACCACTGTACAGTGCATTTAATACACAATCAACAATCAAGAGTTGTTTATCAAGCAAGCGTCTGCAACTTGAACAGGTTTCATACT
The DNA here is from genome assembly GCF_964252035.2 of Podarcis erhardii. Classification (NCBI taxonomy): domain Eukaryota; kingdom Metazoa; phylum Chordata; class Lepidosauria; order Squamata; family Lacertidae; genus Podarcis; species Podarcis erhardii. Next base: position 104,348,033 of record NC_138508.1, on the reverse strand, counting down.
CAAAGCAAAAGTATGAATAGCAGCTTTGCATGAACCACCACCAGAGCACCACTTATCTATTTAAAGCCAATGAAGATTAATGTGGAGATGGAGATAGTGATATTCTGATTTCAGCTGCACTTCTCTTATACCACTGAAGCACATGGAGCTCTAGGCAGTCACTTCCTGTGCTCCCTACTTTCTCCATTTGTCAATGATCCGTTTAATACACGCACACACCCCCCTCAAAAATCACAGATCTGTGTCTTGCATTCCCAACTTTGAACTATTGTACATCCCATTACAAAACATTGACCCAAAATTGTCATATGTTATATGCTCCTTTTCCTAATTCTTCCTACAGTTCATATGGTATCACTTATAAAAGGCCTTAGGTAAGCCAAAGTACTATTCAACTTGGTTCTCAGACAGCACATGTAGATATTCAACTGTAGTTCTAAGAAATTCTGATGTTTCAATCAAAATCAACTAGGCTCATTTTCTAACCTAGTAAGAATTTAAAACAAAACAATTAGTTACTTACGGGGTTTTTTACAACAAAACGTAAGCTCCAGCTTGCCTAAAAGATCAGCACTCTCATATCTGCCATCATTTGCCTTAATCCAGAAACAGTTCTCATTCATTTCTTGTGGTCTAATCTGCAAATATAATAACATAACTGCTGAGTGATCTCACATTAGCTACAGATATATAATAATAGAAGTCACGCACAAAATATGGAAGTTGATCATTAATATAGCTGATAACGATGAAGAGAAAGTAATATTAGTTCTTTCCAATGGCTTAGAAGTCATTCTGGATAGAGGCAGAGCTCGAAATTAGCAGGGCGCCAGGTGCATTTCACCTAAATATTCTCTATTTCTGAGCACCTCAGAAAGTCTGGGTGCCATTTTTTGCCCCTGGCTGACACTCAAGGATTACTGAAATGTATGTGTTTTGAAGCCTTGAACTATATGTTAAGGATAGACAATACAGTCATGCATCGGGATGAATATGCTTCGGGGTGTTTTTTTTTTTAAATAATATTTATTACTTTTCCAACAATTTAAACACTACAAAAAACAAGAACAATACAATACAATACACAAACACTACATAACACTAACACATTAAACTAACAAAACAAAAACAATTTAAAGCACATCAAATAATTTCAATATCTTATTTCCACGACCTTCTCACACCTCCCTTTTTGTATTCCACTTCTATTGTTTCAGCAATTCCTTTCCATCTTCCTCTGTTTTCTATCCTATAATTATCTTAGCACATTCTAACCTTATTTTCCCTTTAATACTCTATTAATCTGTTTATACTTAATTCCTTATAACATTTCTACTAAAGCCGTATAACTTCATTCCAACATTTTTCTAACATTCATCTTTAATACTCTATTAATCTATTTATACTTAATGCCTTATAACATTTCTACTAAAGCCATATAACTTCATTCCAACATTTTTCTAACATTCATTAAATTTACAGTATTTCCGTAAATAGTCTTTAAACTTTTTCCAGTCTTCTTCCGCCGACTCTTCTCCCTGATCTCGGATTCTGCCAGTCATTTCCGCCAGTTCCGTATAGTCCATATAGTCCATCAACTTCATCCTGGTGATCTTCTATCCGATGCTCTTGGCTCTTTTCCAAGTCCCTTCTGCAGATCTTCATACTTATACAAAAACTTTACTTTATCTTCTACTGATCTTATTTTTATTTTCCTTCCTTTGAAACTGAAGGATAGACCTTGGGGAAACTCCCACCTAAAGATGATTTTGTTCCTTCTCAGCAGGGCAACAATATCTCCGTAGTTAGGCCTAAAATCCAAAAGATATTTCGGGACATCTTTAAAAATGTCCACTCTTGACTGTTGTACTTCTAGGTTCTTCTGGTAATGCCAACCCAAGATTCTATCTCCCTCTTCTTTAATTTGAAGGGTGATCAAGCAGTCTCTTAATCTATTCTTCTCTTTTTCCCCTCCTCTTCCAAGTCTGAAGGCCCTCACAATTCTAAACTCTTCTTGGCCCAAGTCCCAAAAGTCAGCAGATTCCTGTATGAGAAAATCTGTCAAGCTTTCCTTCTCCAATTCAGGTAGGGCTCTGATCCTCAAATTCGTCTGTTTTTCTTTAAGTTCAATCATAACAAGCGTCAACTTATGTTCATCAAGTTGCCTCTGTAGGGCTGGGACTCTCTCTCTCTCAAGTTGTGTTACTTTACATTCAGCAGCAACAGCTTTCTCCCTGGCTTCCTCCGCAGTCTGCCATATCAAAGTAGATTCCTGTATCAATTTCTGGATAGTTTCTGTATTGGTATTCACCTTTTGTCCCAAATTATTTATACTTTCTGTATTTAAGTCAATTTTAGTAGTTACAGCATCCACTTTCACATTTATCGCGTCTGTTTTCTTGTTAAGCTGTTCCAGTGAATCATTTATCTTATTTAATGCAGCCGCTAAGGCTTCTTCTGTCAACATTCCTCTTGATTTTGAGTGTACTGATGCAAAAGCAGCAGCCGCACTGCGGCAACCCAGAAATAACGGAGCGCGTTACTTCCGGGTGTCACCGCGTGCACACGCATGTGCAGACCGTCAAAATGACGTCACACGCATGCGCAGAAGCGTCGAAACGTGACCCGCGCACGCAGACACAGGTTACATTCGCTTCGGGATGCGAACGGAGCTCCGGAACGGATCCTGTTCGCATCCCGAGGTACCACTGTATGTTTAAGAAGGTTAACAATAAAGAGCAGAGTGTTTTGAAAACTGAAGTATGGTGTCAATACAGTGGTACCTTGTGTTATGGACTTAATCCGTTCTGGAGGTCCATTCATAAGAGGAAACCACTCGTAACATGAGGCGCGCTTTCGCTAATGGCAACTCCCGCGGCTGCCGCGCCACCAGAGCTCAACTTCCGCTCGCATCCCGGGGCAAAGGTCGCAACAAGGGGCATCTACTTCCAGGTTAGCGGAGCGCATAACCCACAGAATTTGTAAGAGGGACGGTACGTAACACGAGGTGCCACTGTATTTTTATTATAAACGTCAAATTAAACATGTATTAACAATTTCTTTTTAAAATGTGATATTAACAATGTGTCACTTATGTGAATTGCATATTAGTTCATGCTTATCAAAATAATAAATAAAAAGCATTGCCCCCCCCATGGCCCACAACCCAGGTCCCAGGAGCCATTTGTCTCCTAGCTTTTCTATCCCAGTTTCTAACATTGGAAAGAAGAAGTTAAGTCAATTCCACTGGACATACAAGGCTGAGGTAAGTATCGTGTTTCCAGACAACCAGCAGCAATGAGAGTAAGAATCTATTAAAGCTGCATTGTCCAGAAAGGCCTCCTTGCCCTCTCAAATAGTTGTGCTACTGTGTAAACTTCCCCAGATCCCTGGACACCTCAGAGTGCAATGGACCACAACAACATAACAGTGCTGCGCAAGAAGCAACCAATTTTAACAGAAACCCATGTTCTTTTCAGCATATTTATAAACATTCACATTTCTGTGCTAGTTAATACAGCTCATCCTGGAATGAAAGCAACATGAAGGTTGCTGATTTGCTACCAGACCAAGTTCAAGGCATTGCTATTGGTATATAAAGCCCTTAACAACCTGAGACCAGTTTACCTATGAGATTGCCTTATCTCACAGGACCTACTTGACTCCTTCGACTGGCAGAATTGGCACTACTGTAAGTGTCACATAATCCCAGTTCCACATTTGTAAAAACTTAGTGTGGCAACACCTACACTTTGGAACTCCCTGCCTATTGAGATCAAGTAGGTGCCTTCACTGCACTCTTTTCAGTGCCGGCTAAAAGCATTCTTGTTTAGGAAAGCCCACTGAGATACTTAGAAAGCCGAAGTAATTTTAATCCGTTTTATTATTTTAACTTTTGTATGTTTTAAAGTGTTGCAAATGTTTCTTGGTTGTTTTTATCTCTTTGTAAACGGCTTTGAATGTTTTTGTTTTTACAATCAAAGCAGTATCAATTTTATGAAATAAAAAATAAAAAATACATACCCTATAGCAGTGTTTCCCAACCTTTTTTGGGCAAAGGCACACTTGTTTCATGAAAAAAATCTCGAGGCACACCACCATTAGAAAATGTTTAAAAAATTAACTCTGTGCCTATATTGACTATATATAAAGTAACTCTCTTTAATAGGAATCAAATAAACACAAATAAAGTATTTTATAATTACTTTATTATGAAATAGTAAGTAAACAGAAATATGAAAAATTATAAAATACTTTATTCAGTGAACCTGTGAGGGCCCGCCCTTTGCGGCAGCCGATTGGCTGCCGCCGTGGGCAGTGAATATTAATGATGTATCATTTTTGTGCTTCATGCTGTGGCCACAGACATGTGATCTGATGGTGAATTTGGGGTGACCCAATGCAAAAATCCTGAGAATCCCTGTGGATCCATGTTTTGTAACCACGTTTTTGCACCATTGCAGCCCCAGGCAACAGTGGGTGTGTGATTTTGGGGGGGCAGGCTGTAGCCATGGACATGCTATGTGATCTGATGGTGAATTTGGGGTGACCCAATGCAAAGATCCTGAGGATCCATGTGGATCCATGTTTTGTAACCACATTTTTGCACCACTGCAGCCCCAGGCAACAGTGGGTGCGTGATTTTGGGGGGGCAGGCTGTAGCCATGGACATGCTATGTGATCTGTTGGTGAATTTGGGGTGACCCAATGCAAAGATCCTGAGGATCCATGTGGATCCATGCTTTTAAACCACATTTTAAGTGGGGAGGGAAGGAAAAACACAGAACGGACAAGGAGCACGAGAGGGGTGTGCAGAGAAGCAGCTGGCTAAGAATGCAGGAGAGGGGTATAACGGGGAGGGAGGAAAGGAAGGCAAAAGTTTTCCCTCACCTACTCACCCAAGCCAGCCAGCTCGCACGCTCTCTCTCTCTCTCTCTCTCTCTCCCTCCTGCCTGCTTGCCTGGAGGGGAGGGGCTTTCCCTGCTCTTTGTTCCGTTTGAGCAAGCACAGCAAGGAAACAGAGGCGGGTGGGCAGTAAGACCCTGAGGCAAGTGCGGCTTGTGCTTGCTCAGCAGCTTCTTCACGGTGCTCCGCGGAACGGTGTTCTTCATCCCGGCGGCGGCGGCTCCCTCTCTTTCCTCTCAAGCAGAGCGGCCTTCCTGCTCCAGCCGCGCCTGCGCCTGAGGAGTTTCGAATCTGCCGCCGCGCGCAGGGTGACGTCACGGCCGCCGCCGGGCCAATCCGCCTGCTCGGCCCCGCCTCCCTTCTTCTCGCCTCCCTCACGAGAGGAAGCGCCTCCCTCGCGCACGGCGGATGCAGCCTGAGCAGAGTCCCCTCTCGCTTAGAGCAGTGTTTCCCAAGCGGCACACGAGGCAACGTGTCGTGGCACACTAGTGTGCCGCGGAACACCGGTTGGGAAACACTGCCCTATAGGTCACTTAGGCTATTAAGCATTTGATTCTGATGTGATATAAAATACTAAGCATCAAAGGGGGTGCAGTTTTGTTGCATATAACAGGAATGAAATAGCTGATTCTAACCAATAACAAGCCAAAATTGACGAAGTTTAATATCCTCCATTAAAAACAAGAAGTTAACCCAACAAACATTAAAAGCTATATTAGAGCAGTTGCTATGTTCCTGTTTCACCTTTAGTGAGACTGCAGACCCACTACTCTAGTACATGCTACAACTATTCACTGACAGCTGTACACTATTCATCACTATAGTACCATATTGTGGAACAACAACTGCACTATGGAGTTCAACATACCAGGGACAACGCTATCTAAACTATAATAGTGTTATCATCACCAGTTTTTAACAGATTCGTGAAAATGTAGATACGTAGCTCTGAACACACAAAAAGAAGTTACCTTCTTTAAAAGTGTTGCAAGATAAAGAAGTTCAGGAATAGTAGCTGGTATGCTGGGAAGTAAGGTGAGCAACAACCAAGGGGGGGAAGGAAACTGATCCCTTTACCACAAAACAACTATGGGATGGGGACTGATAAATCAGCATCATGAAGTAACACATCACTCTGGGCAGTGGCTGATCACCTGCACAGTGCTCATCTAGCAACTCTCATGGTTCTGCAGCCTTCCCAACACCCACTGCAAAGGGAATCTAGTACATCTTCTTCTTAATAGCTGTCAAGCTGCAGTGACTTCTTCCTTGATAGCTGCTTCTTCTTGCATAACAACAACAATCTTTATTACGGTCCAGAGACCCAACAAATCGTTACAAAGCAATACACAATTCATACAGCCTACCTCCAGGTTAAACAAGCATTTTGTTCAGAATATAGGGGTCATTGGTTCTTGCAACCACTGATAAAAACTTTGCCACTGCTAATGTTCTAGCATTTGTCCGGTCTTCCAATAGGAACCTGACATAGTGAGCCTCTGATTTTCCCGGGAAGGGTATCAGCAAGGGTAATATCAGTTCAGCCCTGGCCTGCTCATATTTTGCACAGTGCAACAAAATATGTTTTATGGAATCAATGTCTTGAGCACACGACCAAAGTCTGTCCTGGTAGGGAACTCCTCTCAACCTGCCATCCAACACTGCAGAAGGAAAGACGTTTAGTCTGGCTTTGGTGAAAAGCCTTCGATAGTTTGGTACTGTCAGGTTTTTAATGTAAGATGTTAACTTAAAGACATGCCCATATTGTACTCCTACTGCCAGCGGACTACAGACTGCATGTGATCGAGATCGCAAGTCACTGTGTGCATTATCCCATAATCTTTGCTTTAGTATCTTTTGGGCGCCTTCATAACCCAGGTAATACATTTGGGGGGCGGGTGACAGACCAATAGAGGTGGCTTATTTAGCCATGGTTTTCTGCCATTTGCTGACAAATTCCTCATTGGTCAGGTGCTGGTACAAACCCTTCCCTAGATCAAACACTGAAATCCTGAGCCAATGTTTTAGGGCAGCCCACTACGGGCAGCCATTTTAAGGGACGCGGGTGGCGCCGTGGGTAAAACCTCAGTGCCTAGGGCTTGCCGATCGCATGGTCGGCGGTTCAAATCCCCGCGGCGGGGTGAGCTCCCATCTTTCGGTCCCAGCTCCTGCCCACCTAGCAGTTCGAAAGCACCCCTAAGTGCAAGTAGATAAATAGGTATCGCTTTATAGCGGGAAGGTAAATGGCGTTTCCGTATGCTGGGCTGGTGCCAGAGCAGCTTCGTGACGCTGGCCACGTGACCCGGAAGTGTCTCCGGACAGCGCTGGCCCCCGGCCTCTTAAGTGAGATGGGCGCACAACCCTGGAGTCGGACACAACTGGCCCGTACGGGCAGGGGTACCTTTACCTTTACCACGCTTTAGTTGAAATTGGGCATTTACCAGCTTCTAACAGAAGTATGGAGTTGGGGACACAGTTGGGTACCTGCAACAAAGATTGTAAAAATTTTGCCTGAAAGCCATCTAGCTTTGGCAGGTCCCCATTATGCCAGACATTTGCAGCGTACAGGAGTTGGGAAACGGGTTTTGTGTTGAAAACCCTTAAGGCTGCTGGAACATATTTGCCGCCCTTTGTGAAAAAGAATCTGAATATGGCTAGCTTTGTGATCTCCGCCTTTTGAAGGGAGGTTTTCCAGTGGTGCTTCCAAGATCCTGTATGATGGAATGTGAGCCCTAGATAACTGAAGTATTTGATCTGTTCAAAGTTATGGCCATCCAGCACCCATTTAGACCGGGAGAAGCTTCTTTCAAAATCTAAAATTTTAGATTTTTCATAAGTAATGGATAAAACCATTTCCAGAACAGTAATCAGAAAATTTCCTCAGCAGATAATTCAAACCTGGTCTGGAACGTGAGATGATGGCGGCGTCATCAGCATATAACAACAAGGGGGTCCTTCTCATTCCTATTTTTGGAAGGTGTCCATCTGGGTCCATTAAGCTCTCTTCTAGGTCATTTAAGAATAGACAAAACAATGTGGGGGCCAAAATGCATCCCTGTCTAACCACCCTAGTCATCTCGACGCTGTTCGATAACTGTCCTTGTCGACCCTCGGACCTGCAGTTTGGTTCCATTGTACAGGGCTTTTGTATGAAAGAGGAGTCGTTTGTCCTGCAAAATCAGATTTAATTTGGACCATAGATGGGATCTGGGGATGGAGTCAAACGCTGATTTCAGATCCATGAAGACCACAAAGAGTTTACCCTGTAAAGGCCTGGTATACTTCTCAGCTAGGAAGGACAGCATTAGACAGTGGTCTGATGTTGAATGGTTCTCACGAAAGGCTGCCTGGGCTTCAGACAGTATATTATGTTCATTTAGAGAAGTTGTCAGTTTGCTACTGAGGAATCGGGCATACAGCTTACCAATTATTGAGGGCAGGCTAATTGGCCTATAATTGGAGGGTACATTTGCGTGGCCTCTCTTAAAGATTGGGACTACTATAGCATGTTTCCAGCTATATGGTACCTTACCCGAGTTATTTACTACCGTATAACAGTTATTAGAACTTTACCATAATACTACCTGAAGAAATTAGGCCTTGTCTCAACGACACAGGCTCTGGTTATAGGCTGGCTAGATCTACTGTATTGTGCTCTACATAAGAGTCATTTCTAAAAACAATTGAGAAACTTCAGTCGGTACAACACAATGCTTAGAAACTAAACCACCAGAGTCTATTATAACTATTATGTGCAGTTTATATTGCTATTTCTTTCTGGACACACTTTAAAATACTGCCCTTGACCTTTAAAGCTCTAGTTAATTAGGACTACATTACCTGAAAAACCATCTGCACCTATATGAGCCTGCCAAAACTTTCCCATTGGTGGCCCTGTTCTCTAGCCAATAACAGGAGACAGGGAAGGCTGATGGGAAGCAGAGGCCGGGCTTTTTCAGTGGTGGTACATACGGAATAAAATCACCTCAGAAGTATGCATGGCACCCTACCTAGCAATCTTGAAAATGACTCTCAAAACCTTTTTATTTCAATTGATTAAAAAAAAAGTAAAGTCACCTATGTCCGTTTTATGGCTCATTTTAAAGGGCTCTGTTTTCACTTTAAACCAATTTTAATTTTTTATTAATTCCATACACCACCTTGTGAGGACGTTTGTGTTAAAATGTGAGATACTGTTCTCTTAATAAAGGAATAAAAATAAATAAACTAATACCAGTGTCTAATAATTCAGTTCTACTTAGAATTTTGCAAAATATGCTTTCCGTTTATTTACCTTTAACCAGTTCAGTCTTTTCATAGTGACCTCAGGTTTAAATTCTTTTTTAGGCTTCAATCCATAAGGCAGTACTTGAGGAGGAGGAGAACACTGTGCTCCTGGCAATGTCTGTAGTGGTGGTGGTGGCGGCACACCAAAAGGAGGAGCCTTTCCTGAACTACTGGTCAATGAAGGTGGCAATGGGGGTGGCGGTGGGGGTGGGGGTGGGGGTGGCAGAGCTCCAGCTGAAAGTGGTAATGACTTGGGTGCTGCATCAGCTAATGGGACTGGAGTCACATGTCCTTCCAAAGATGTCACTGGACAGGCACCTACGCCATTCATTATTGAGCCATCCTGAAAAGCAAGTTTCCGATTTATGAATACAATCCCTAAATATCATTTAATAATATCAAGTTAAACTTATGAAACCCAGCATAACTACTCTGTTGTGAATTTGACATAAAACTGTAAAATACAATGCCAATGTGATGAGACAGTTTAGGAGGCAATTCTATTCCCTAACCAGTATATTGATGGCAAAGCTCATCAATAACATGCAGGTCCACTGTGTTGCTTAGCCATTTGCTACCAACCACAATGCAAAGAACTAGCATTGTGTACAAAAGCCTTATGCAGCTTAGACCCAACATTGTGCAAATTAGTAATGCTACAATGCTGTATGTTATTCATATCACATAACTTTCTCAGACGTTTCCAGTTAGGAAACATAATAACTTGGAAGCCTTGTTGGATCAGACTAAATGGCCATCTAGTCTAGTATCCCACTTCCAATAGCAGCCAATCACATGTTCCTAAGAAGCTTAGAAGTAGGGCACAGTAGCAAAAGTCCCCACCCAACCTTGTTTGTCTACCAGCAATTGCTACTCAGAGGTGTATCGTCTCCACATGTGGAGGCTACATTTAGTTATCCTTCCCAAAAGGTTTCCTCCATGAAATATGTCTATCTTAAAAAAAAATACTGTACTTTTATGAAGATAATAAAAGTATAACGTAAAAATATGAATAAAGCACAAGACACTACCAATATTAGAATTCTATCTGAAATGCATAAATGTTCTTCCTGTTCTATCTAGCATGGAGTAACAGCAGCTTCTTGTTCAAGATTCTCTTATCTCCACATTGGAACCATTCTGCCCAATGGTTTAAAAAAAAATAGTTTTAAAAATATTGTCAGGGGACTGCCATTGAAAGGGGAGAGGGGGGCAGAAGAGTCCAGGGAGCCTCCAAAGTTGCTGAGCAGTAGCACTTTGTCAGGCAGTGGAGAGTCATGCCTCCAGCGAAGCAGAGGGGGAAAGGAGGGGCAAAGCGAGGCAAAGGCTCACAGACGTTACTGTGAGTCCAAGCACCTCGGCTCAGCCAGGCTGGTAGGGAAACGGACATGCCGCTTCCGTTGCCCAGTTTTCGCAAGGGGGGGGTCAAATATAAGGAGGGAAGGCGGAGATTTGGGGTGTCTAAGTTCTTATGCTGGGGACGGACGGACCGGAAAAGGCCACTCCAGGAATCTGCAAGTGAGTGAGACAGACATTAACTTTGAATCTCTGAACTGTACATAGTTTGCACTTAATAAAACCTGTAAAAGACAGGTCAGAGTCCTGGCTGTTTGCTCACGAGCAACTATCTACAGACCTGACAAATATAAATATCATGTACATATTATATAAAGACAACTAAATGTATTTATAAAAATGAAAGACCTTTTATTTAATTGTATTATAGTAACTAGTTGTATCATTATCTGAAAACTTGTTTTCAAATAGTTTGATTAAAAACCAAATTTTAGGAATAAAAAATCATTTACCTTATGCTTATAAACTTTTCCATTTGCTTCAGTGTGAATAATTTTTTCTTCAATTTTTTGAAGTTGTGCTTTTGTCTCTTGATGTGCTACAAATTCATTTTCAAACTGAAATGCAAGCATTAAAGTGCTATATATCATTGTATTCATTATTTCAATGTTTAATATAACTCCTCGGTCCTTAAGCGTTACTTATATCCATTTAAACTAAAGTTCAGCACATATTTACCTGGGAGTAAGTCATAGTGTAGTGTACACAGGTTTGCACCATTGAACAGGTAAAAATTAAGCTACAGTGATAGAATATGGCCAATAATAATGTGACACCAGTGGAAAAAATGACTAAGATGAATAGATTTGAATACTAAGAACATACAACTTCCACAGAAATAACCTGTTATGCACATGACTGTGTGCTCATATTTAACTGGTCTTTTATAGCACACTCTATATTCTTTTCAGTAGAAAATAGCCAGTTAAATGTAAAATAGCTTTTAAATTTGAAGTAGGAGTAAAAATGGTAGAAAGTCAGACTACACAGATGCCCATTTTCTAGTGTGTTATGTTCTTGGATTACCTTCAACCACTTCCCAAAAATTATGGCAATTCAGAAGATCGGAAACAGGTAGTTTCCCAAGGTACTGTTGTGCAGACACAGACTTCAAGGGGCACTCAAGCATGCTGGTCTTTTTATTTTGTTTTTAAGTGTTCCCCAAAACTGTCTTTCCAATCATGATAATTACCATCTTCCATTAGCCACACTGGGGAAATAAGGACAAAGGCAGTACAAATACCTGTCTAGTTCCTAGCAGGGTGAAGCAGGTCCTTTACTTATTCCACAGGTTGGTGTACTAGTTAATCATAAAAACCTCTTCGCAGTTTACATAAAATATACATTAATATTATAATAAAAACAGATATCCAAAAAAAAATTAGCCTACAACATTTCAAAATAAAATAAAACCAGCAATTTTATAAATGTACGCTATAAAACAATTATTATATGTCAGGGTAGGGTTGCTTAGACAACAGAGTTTTAGTAGGCACTGAAAACAGTACAGTGGTACCTCGGGTTACATACACTTCAGGTTACATACGCTTCGGGTTACAGACTCTGCTAATCCAGAAATAGTGCTTCAGGTTAAGAACTTTGCTTCAGGATGAGAACAGAAATCGTGCTCCGGCAGCGCGGCAGCAGCAGGAGGCCCCATTAGCTAAAGTGGTGCTTCAGGTTAAGAACAGTTTCAGGTTAAGTACGGACCTCCGGAACGAATTAAGTACTTAACCCGAGGTACTACTGTACAGCAAATATACCTGCATAATAATATCAATGCACAGGGAGTTCCAAAGTGCAGGTGCTGACAGACCAAATCCTTACAAGCGCAGAACAAATATCATGTGGAATTTGTAATAGCAGTTGGGAGAGGATTTTCATCAGGAGAATGTCATGGAAAAGAAGGTTTAGACAGCCCTTTCCCAAACGACTACACCAATCCAGGAAACAGAAATCACTTGATTACTTTTTATGTTAAAACTAAAGTGTTGGATTTAAATCACAGGTCTTGGGCATCAGGCCTATTTTAGCTCTTTAAAATCATGAGTTATTAACGTCTCAGAACACATTGTAATGTATACATTTAAAGTTAAGCATATCTGAATAAAACAACCTGAAATTACTAACCTTTTTTGAAAATTCTGAAGCTCTCTCTTCAAGTTCTTCTATTTTCTTTTGCTCAATACAAATATCTAATAGGAAGCCAAGGTTTGGGGTTTTAAAAAGTAATTTGAAAAGCAAGCTTTCAGCTCCTAGTCAGCCTGCCCCAAGGCTGAGCTCCATTTGGCTCACATTCCACACACAGCAGTGTCAGAGCAATCAACAGAAGATGAGTATTGAAGAATGCTTAATGGTGACTCAGTTGCCCAGTATTACTTCTCTCCCTTCTTATAATAAGACATGTCAACACATAGCCAGCTGTGATATCAGGACAGCTAGAAAGCCCAGTAGCTATCAGAGACCACAGAAAACAGTGTTAAGTGGGAAGGTAATAGTGACCCATTATTGTGGCCCACAGCTATGCTTCCTAAGCAGTTTTTTTAAAGAGGAATAGGTTTGCTTTTAACCACATACCAGCTAATCTTTTTAAACATGCTTTTTATAGGAAGAATAATAATATAAAAAGACTTACTCATTAAATGACTGAAGTCTACATCCAGTCTTTTACGATAACTAAAATCTGGGTCTACTCCACTTCGATGTAAGACTATCTGTGAAATGCACTCTTCAATTAACTTAAAATATAGTGGCCTATACAGGTGAAAGAGAAAAATACATATTGCAGAACAAGCTGAAAGTTCTTCATTCTACAAGTAATGTTGCTTCTGAGAAGCAAAGGTTTCATATTACAGGGTTTATTATTAATATTGATTCAATTTATATCCTGCTTTCCCCCCAAAGGAGCCCACAGTGGTATGTTAAGGTTTTTTATTTATTTTTAAGAAACTTCATTTCAGAAAAAAGCACTCTTGAAGCCTGGAGGCCTGATCAAACATTACTTTCTATGACCCTAGCATTATTCTGCCTCATGTGATACATGCCAGTCCTATGTGGTTTGATTTTAACAATCAAAATCTGATTTAAGATTGAACTGTTTAGTGTTACTTGCAATAATGATGTAACAGCTGACTATTTGTAAAGCAGAGAAGAAAAGAAAACTGCTAAGGGCCTTTTACATAGTGCTACATTGGTTAGAACCAAAGTGTCATAATATGTCTTGTCCCACTACATAAATCAGGCCAAGAGAACAATAATATGTTCACATGAAACAAGGCTCTAATGTGCATGTTTTTCCCCCAACATAGTCATCCATTATGATGCAGCATGTTTGACATGGATAAAGGAATGGATGATATTAAAAAAAAATACTAGATTGCTGGATCTGTAAGGGTATGATATGGCATGCATATCTGTGGCATGAAAAAGCAAAGGTCCATAAAAACTTTTTAAATTAAACTGTAAGGAGAAGCTTTTTTGTTGTATGGTCCAGGTATAAGAATCTACTTAAAGGGAAACCGCCATAGTTGCTATCCCTCGGAAAGGCTCCCCTTCAGCACCGGGCACTCAGCTCTAAGGCAGGCCTTGCACACAGCAAGCACAAGAAAGGCCAGCACGGCACCTGTCTGTCTGCCCTGCCACAAGTCTGTCCATTCCTAAAAGCAAGGGCTGAAGGACTGGCTGGCTGGGCTCCCTTACCTGCTTGCTTGCTTGCTTGCTTACTCTGAGGCCACCTCAGCTACTGGCAACCAGCATGCCCTAGCCAGCCCCAGAGGCACCATTCGCCTCGGGAGCTTGTAGCCAGGGCCGCTGCAACAAACAGCTGTACAAGCCTTTGGGAGGCAGAGAAGTGAGAGAGCATCAGGAGGGAGGGAAGGAAAGAGGCCAGTGTTGCCCATGGCACCCCTGACCATATGCTTCAAAGCACCCCAGGGTTCCACAGCACACTGGTTGAAAACCACTGGTTTAATGGAACCAAGACCTGATTTCCTAATGGGGTTGCTTGAGAGTAATGAAAAACTGATTTCTAAAATGTATAAAATGTTAGTAGAATAGGATACTAAAGATGAACTGGTTAAGGAAAAAATAACACAATGGACTAAAGACATAGGCCATAATATTGATATGGCTTCTTGGAAGAAGTTATGTGGAAAGGATATGAAATTTACTGCTCTGTTATACACTAAGAGGAAAGTATCTTAAAATGATGTACAGGTGGTATTTAATGCCAAATAAACTGGCCAATATGTATAAAAATGTGTCATGTAAATACTGGAAATGTATGCAGATAGATGCGTCATTCTTCCCTATGTGGTGGACATGTAAAAAAGCAAAAGGTTTTTGGGAAATGATATGTAATGAAACGAAGAAAATGTTTAAATGGGCTATTCTGAAAAGACTAGAAGCTTTTCTTATAGGTATAATAGGGATGTATGTTCCAAAGAAGATGACCAGATTATTTATGTATGTGACAACAGCAGCTAGAATATTATAAGCATGGAAATGGAAAGAAGAGAAAGTTCCCACAAAGGAGGAGTAGCTTTTGAAAATAATGGACTATGCAGAAATGGCAAAGAGATTAAGAGAGCAAAATGATGAGCTTTTTATAGAAGAATGGAGGACTTTCGTGGACTATTTTTAAAAGTATTACAGTCAAGTGAAATCACAGGCAGGAATCGAGATAAAAGCAGTATAAGAAAAATGATAAATTGTAAAAGAGAAACTTTTTGTAATGAAGATATAATGCAGTAGAAAGGGTTTGAGTATAAACACTGTGGAGGTAAGGGTGGGAAGTCGAGAAGAGACTCATTTTCTAGAATTGTCAATTGGGATTTGGCACAGAAACCACCCTGCTTGCCTAACATGATGACCTCTGTCAGGAGACAGACAGGGGCAGTGTGTCCCTGTTAATCCTCCTTGACTTTTCAGGGATACCATCAAGCAATGTATCCTCCTGGAGGGGCTATCCGAGTTGGGGGTGGATGGCCACTATTTTGCATTGGTTCCAGTCATACTTGGATGGCCGTCTGCAGGGGGCGATGCTTTGGGAGTGCTTTTTGGGCACCATGAGGCCTTCAATGTAGGGTCCTTCAGGGCTCAATTCTTTCCGCCATGTTACTTAATATCTACACGAAGCCTGGGTTTTGGAGTGTGTTGTCAATGGTAATCTGCTCAATTTCTCCTTTACATCTACAGGTGCAGCAGTGGGTGTTCTAGACCAATGCCTTGCCCCCTCAGGAAGGGACTGGATTAGAGCTAATAAACTGAAGCTTATTCCAGATAAGACTGAGGCACTGTTAGTGGTGGTTCCCTAGACTGAATAGATGGGAGAAGGCCCGTTCTTGCGGGGGTTACACTCCCTTTTAAGGAGCAGGTTTGTACTTTGCAGGTGCTCCCAGATCCATTATTGTCGCTTGAGGCCCAGGTGGCCTTGCTAATGCCTTCCATCAACTTCGGCTGGTGGATTACTGCAATGCGTTATACATGTGGCTGCCTCTGAAGATGATTTGGAAAATTCAGCTGGTGCACAATGGCCCAATTGCTCACCAAAACAGAACAGTTTGGGGGACATATAATGCTAATCCGGGCCCAATTTAAAATGCTGGTGCTGACCTATAAAGCCTTACACAGCTCAGGACCTCAATACGTTAAGGACCGCCCCTCCCTATATGAACCGACCCAGACCTGTCCTCCAAGGCCTTCTCTATGTCCCTCCTCTCTGAGAAGTTCAGAGGGTAGCAACACGAGAACAGGCCTTTTCTGGGGTGGCCCATCTGGAATACTATCCCAAGAGAGGCTTGCCTGGCATCATCACTACATGTCTTTAGATGCCAGGCAAAAACATTTCTCTTTACCCAAGCCTTTGGTCATTAAATAATTTATGGTCTGTTAAAGGGGGACTGATATTATGATTTTTTTATTATTATGCTGCCTATTATATGCTTTGTATTGTGTTTTTATTATTATGTTCCACAGAATATATTTAAATGTTGTACACCACCCAGGAATCTTTTGATAAAGGGTAGTATATATATTGAATCAATCATTATCATCATAATCTAAGTGACAGTTCATGTGTCATTGGAGACAGCTCAATCTTGCAAATAACTACTCAATCTATTCATGTAACCAGAGAAGGGAAAACCTGCAAATCAAGACTTCTCTTTCATGATGAGAAAAAGCACTACCTAAAAAAATAAAATAATGGAAGGGAGCAGAGTTTTCTCATATGTCACTTTCAGAATTATATTGCTACCATGGGTAATCATGTGAATAGTTGTTTACAAGTGAGCTTGTTCCAATATATGAACTGGTTCTTAGATATGCTGGCAGCAAAGACCACCTTTCCTTGGCAAGCATATGGCCCATTTTAACTTTAGTCTAGGAAAAGCCCAGTTTCCCTTGGAATTCCTCCTCTTATCAAACTAAGTAACTTGCATCAGTTCACAAATTATTCCCTTTTCACAGGGGGGAAAAAACATCCAGGGAAAAATTCCAGGTGGTAAACATTATACAATCTTTTATAATAAATACCTAGGTAGGAGCTATTGCAAGTTTTCCTTACCTTATAAAAGAGTCATTTCTGATCAACAAGAGATGCTGAAGTATAGAAAGAAAATAGCCTTCTGCACTTGTGTCCTTTACAGTGTTCCACACCACATTGTAAACATCATTTGCTTCAGTATGCAGGTCAAGGATGATACAGCTAATTTGTATTCTAGGCCATACAAGTACTTTACTCTTTCAAAGCAAAATTTATTTTTTATTATAATTTCAAAATTTAAATAACCAAGCTGAGATGTGTAAGTTAAGCACAGCTACTTCATGTGTTTGGCCCAAACTGCCTTCCCTGCTCGCCTGGACCCATAGTCCTGGAACAACATGCACACTCTCATTTTCTACATCAGCACCTCTTACTTCCATTTAAAATGGAAAAAAAGAAAGGCATCACCAATGGGATGCTTGCTACCAATCCCAGGTCTAAAATTTTTGGGTTCTCTGTCCTCTTTCAAAGGATATTCAAAGTCCAATCTGATATCTTCTAAACGATGGGAAAATTCAATCATGTCTTCTTCTGTATGTTCACAGAACACTTTTAGTTGAATATCCAAAGCATCATTCTTTAAGCATTTCAGTTGCTGCAGCAGGAAGGGAGAATACAACAGTGCTTAATTAATGACTGTGTATAAATATAAGTTATTCTGAACAAAATCCAATTTTTAACATAGCAAGGGATTTATTTGGGAGAATTTACATTAATTATTCAAATAAACAAATGATATATTTTAAAATTTGGAATACATTACATAAAACAAAGCTGGTACTAAAGATTATTGTTACTTCATTTTCATCTATACATTTGTGGATCAATTTTTATATGTAATCTTTCATTCTCTGTCTTAATAAATTACACCAAAAGGGGCTTAACACAACTTTTCCTCAGCCAAGAAAAATAAACTAATTTAAATATTAATTATCTCTCTCTCTCTTACACACACACACACACACACACACACACACTATAGGGGACTTACTGGCACTTGCTCTTTCAATCCACAACGCATAAATTCATTTCTAATGTGGAGTCTGAAGTCCAAATCATCAGGAAACGTAACTAGTGCATTGATCAGCTGCATGCAGGCTACCTGCAAGAAAAATAATATTTCAGAAGAAAACAGACCAAACAATAGTAAATTGCATGTGCTCAGCTTACAACCATTTATGACTTGATATTTTATGACTTGATATTTTATTACTAAGAGTGCAGGAGTATCAAGTCGCCATTACATGCAACCCAGTGTGCTACTTGTTAAATATTGCTAAAGAGTATCTAAATCAGGGTGATCCAACGGAAGGCCCTTTTTTGGCAGCGCTCAACAGCATGACACACTCACGCCCTCAGCCCTCATGCTGCCTTCCCAAAGCCAGGTAAGGAGATTCTGGGCTTTAGGAAGAAGGCATGAGGACTCTGGCATGGTCAGGAGTCCTCCCACCTTCTTCCCAAAGCCTAGTTAATGCTTTCCCAGCTTTGGGAAGGAGGTGGGAGGGCTCTAGGACTGCCAGAGTCTTGTGGTTCCTTCCCAAAGCTCAGCCCCTGGCCAAGGAGGAGACAGGGGACTCCCCTGAGAAGAAGGCTAGTTCACCAACACAGGAGCCAGATATATGGAGAAACGTGACTCAAAGAAGTAGGAGGCCCAGGGTTCGCTCTGATTGTTTAGAAATACACAATCGCTTTGAGGTCCTCTCCCCTAGAATGGAAGACGAAGAGCAGACTCCATTTGAGGATCTCTCCCTCGTTACAGTCGATCAGGTATATGAAGACGAGCAGCAAAGTCAGTCCTCAGGGAATGTGCAGGCGACCTTGGAACGGACAGATCACAGAAGAACCCCGACCAAACCTAAGAGGAGGCGTGTAGTGGTGATAGGGGATTCCCTACTGAGGGGAACAGAAGCAGTGATCTGTGGGCCTGACAAGATGTCTCGGGAAGTGTGCTGTCTCCCCGGGGCTAAGATCCAAGATGTAACTGAACGACTACAAGGAATCATAAAACCCACTGACAAATACCCCTTCCTCTTGGTTCATGTGGGAACCAATGACACTGCAAGCAATAGCCTCCAGAAGATCAAAAGAGACTATGAGGCTCTGGGCAGGAAATTGAAGCAATTAAATGCACAAGTTGTCATCTCATCTGTCCTCCCAGTTGAACGACGTGGCCCAGGGAGAGAGAGAAAAATAGTGGAAGTGAACAGCTGGCTTCGTAAATGGTGTAAACAGGAACGGTTTGGATTCTTAGATCACGGACTGCAGTTTCTTGAAGATGGACTTCTGGCAAGCGATGGGCTGCACCTCACAACGGTTGGGAGGAATGTTTTTGCCAAAAATCTCAGAAACCTCATCAGGAGGGCTTTAAACTGACTAATGTGGGGGAGGAAGACAGTGCTCCTGAAGGTAGGAGTCTATCAATTGATGAACATGATCATCCAAATGTCATAGACCAAATGGAGCAAACAGCACGCAGACCTAGTGGTGGGAGGAAAAAATCCTTAAATAAGAGACACGGGGAATGATTAATGGACTTCAATGTCTGTACACTAATGCGCAAAGCATGGGAAATAAACAAGATGAGCTTGAACTCTTGGTACAGCAAACTAAATATGACATAATAGGCATCATTGAAACCTGGTGGGATAAGTCCCACGACTGGAATGTAATAATGGAGGGATACAATCTATTTCAGAGAAACAGACCAGACAAGAAAGGAGGAGGAGTGGCATTATATGTCAGGGATGTGTATACCTGTGAAGAGATCCAAGATTTAGAACCTCAAAGCCAAAGTGAGAGCATTTGGGTCAAAATTAAGGGAGAGAAGAATAACAGGGACCTCATTGTGGGAGTTTACTATAGATCCCCAAGCCAAACAGAGGACATAGATGATGCCTTCCTGGAACAGATGGCCAAGCATGCGAAAGGAAGGGAGATAGTAGTAATGGGGGACTTCAATTACCCAGATATTTGCTGGATGTCAAACTCAGCCAAGAGCATAAGGTCAAACAGATTCCTCACTGGCCTTGCAGACAACTTTGTTGTCCAGAAAGTGGGAGAAGCAACAAGAGGAACAGCCATTTTAGATCTGGTCCTAACCAATGTTGATGACCTGGTTAGTGGGGTAGAAGTGGAAGGATCATTAGGCACGAGTGATCATGCTCTTCTGAAGTTTACTATACCGCGGAAAGGAGCAGCCAAGCAGACTAGGACTCAATTTCTTGACTTTAAGAAAGCCGACTTCATAAAACTTAGGGAAGTGCTGGGTGAGATCCCATGGACAGTAATACTAAAAGGAAAGGGAGTTCATGATGGCTGGGAGTTTGTTAAGAGGGAGATAGTAAAAGCACAACTTCAGGCAATACCAATGAGACGGAAACATGGAAGGTGCCTAAAGAAGCCAGGGTGGCTATCTAAAGAACTTTTAACTGAGTTAAGATTAAAAAAGGATGTGTACAAAAAATGGAAAAGGGGGGAAACCACCAAAGAGGAATTCAAACAAATAGCCAGCACGTGTAGACACAAAGTCAGAAAAGCTAAAGCACAGAATGAACTCAGGCTTGCTAGAGAGGTTAAAAGCAACAAAAAAGGCTTTTATGGGTATGTTCGTAGCAAAAGGAAGAACAAAGAAACAGTGGGGTCACTCAGAGGAGAAGATGGTGAAATGCAAACAGGGGACACAGAAAGGGCTGAACTCCTCAATGCCTTCTTTGCCTCAGTCTTCTCCGATAAAGAAAACAATGCCCGACCTGAAGAATTTGGAGCAAATGATTCAGCAGAGGAAACACAGCCCAGAATAACTAAGGAGATAGTACAAGAATACTTGGCTAGTTTAGATGTATTCAAGTCTCCAGGGCCAGATGAACTGCATCCAAGAGTATTAAAAGAACTGGCAGGTGTGATCTCAGAACCACTGGCAGACATCTTCGAGAATTCCTGGAGAACAGGCGAAGTCCCGGCAGACTGGAGGAGGACAAATGTTGTCCCTATTTTCAAAAAGGGGAAAAGAGAGGACCCAAATAATTACCGCCCAGTCAGTCTGACATCAATACCAGGGAAGATTCTGGAGCAGATCATTAAGCAAACAGTTTGTGAGCACCTAGAAAGGAATGCTGTGATCACCAATAGTCAGCATGGATTTCTGAAAAATAAGTCGTGTCAGACTAACCTGATCTCGTTTTTTGACAGAATTACAAGCCTGGTAGATGAAGGGAACGCAGTGGATGTAGCCTACCTTGATTTCAGCAAGGCATTTGACAAGGTGCCCCATGATATTCTTGTAAAGAAGCTGGTAAAATGCGGTCTTGACTATGCTACCACTCAGTGGATTTGTAACTGGCTGACTGACCGAACCCAAAGGGTGCTCATCAATGGTTCCTCTTCATCCTGGAGAAGAGTGACTAGTGGGGTGCCACAGGGTTCTGTCTTGGGCCCGGTCTTATTCAACATCTTTATCAACGACTTGGATGATGGACTCAAGGGCATCCTGATCAAATTTGCAGATGACACCAAACTGGGAGGGGTGGCTAACACCCCAGAGGACAGGATCACACTTCAAAACGACCTTGACAGATTAGAGAACTGGGCCAAAACAAACAAGATGAATTTTAATAGGGAGAAATGTAAAGTATTGCACTTGGGCAAAAAAAATGAGAGGCACAAATACAAGATGGGTGACACCTGGCTTGAGAGCAGTACATGTGAAAAGGATCTAGGAGTCTTGGTTGACCACAAACTTGACATGAGCCAACAGTGTGACGCGGCAGCTAAAAAAGCCAATGCAATTCTGGGCTGCATCAATAGGAGTATAGCATCTAGATCAAGGGAAGTAATAGTGCCACTGTATTCTGCTCTGGTCAGACCTCACCTGGAGTACTGTGTCCAGTTCTGGGCACCACAGTTCAAGAAAGACACTGACAAACTGGAACGTGTCCAGAGGAGGGCAACCAAAATGGTCAAAGGCCTGGAAACGATGCCTTATGAAGAACGGCTAAGGGAGCTGGGCATGTTTAGCCTGGAGAAGAGGAGGTTAAGGGGTGATATGATAGCCATGTTCAAATATATAAAAGGATGTCACATAGAGGAGGGAGAAAGGTTGTTTTCTGCTGCTCCAGAGAAGCGGACACGGAGCAATGGTTCCAAACTACAAGAAAAAAGATTCCACCTAAACATTAGGAAGAACTTCCTGACAGTAAGAGCTGTTCGACAGTGGAATTTGCTGCCAAGGTGTGTGGTGGAGTCTCCTTCTTTGGAGGTCTTTAAGCAGAGGCTTGACAACCATATGTCAGGAGTGCTCTGATGGTGTTTCCTGCTTGGCAGGGGGTTGGACTCGATGGCCCTTGTGGTCTCTTCCAACTCTATGATTCTATGATTCTATGATTCTAGGGAAGGCAGTGTGAAGGCTTAGGGGGTGTGTGTCAAATTTTGGCCTTGCTCCTGCCCCCTGCATGACAAGGCAGTGTGTGGTCTACAGGTTACGTGTCAAAGTATTCTTGCAACCCACTTGGTATGAAACTTTGGGCCACTTTGATCCAAATCATTTTAGATGACTACTGCATATATGTTAGACTCAATAGGACACAACCAACACATCTGGAAATGTATGCCAACATAAACCAATAACCTACCAGTTCAAACAACAAAAGATGAATAAAACAATTTAATTTTTCACCCATGTCCTCTCTCTCTCTATATATATACATATATTACAAAAAATATACCGTATTTTTCTGTGTATAAGACGCCCCGTATTTTTTTGAACCCGAAATTAAGATATCAGTATTTTAAACATCAAACAGAACAACTTTTTTTTTCATTTAGAGTGCCAGGGAGAGCTCCTGCTCTGCCCAACCTGGCTTGCCGCAGTGGTCTGCACTGGTTGGCAGAAGTAGTAAGTGAAATGACAGGCCTTCATGGCGCCTGCAGTGGGTTTCTTTAATCTGGCAAAATGTCCAGGTTTTTTTTGTGCTGAGTAGGTGCATGCCCTTTGAATGGAAACTGAGAGTGGAGCCTGTCAGGCAGTAGGACCCTGTGGGTGAGAGTTGAAGTGTCTTGTTTGTGAGTGTGTGAGAGAGATTCAAAGAGGGGAAAGTAAGAGAGGCTGGAGGAACTGGGAGCAGCAGCAGTGACACTGGCAACACGTCAAGTATGAGATGCCTGGGCAGCCGTGCTGCTCCACTGAGGCTGCGAAGGAAGCACTGCATAAGAGACAAGGAGCTGCTGGCTGCCTCTCTGGCCCACGTCGCATCTCCATTCATAGCCAACGCAGGCAGCAGCTTAATGGACTGATTCCCTCCAAGACCAGCAAGGAGGCAGCAGCGGAGGCCGGCAACCGCAGCTGCAGCCCACCTAGGTCTCAGCTCCAGGGCCTGCTCAGCCCCCTTTCAGTTGTGTGTGTGTGTGTGTGTGTGTGTGTGTGTGTGTATGGGGGGCGTCCCCCTTTTTTGGTGCATTGTCTTGAGTGCCTTTTCCAAGCCACATTGCACTCTCGCCCTTTCGGTTGTTTGTTTGTTTGCAAGCCTCTCACTGCAAAAGTGACCCTCCTAATTCTCCGTTGCAGGTTTTAGTCGAGCATCGTGTGTATGTGCTTCCCCCCCTAAATAATACCCCCAGGCTTCCTATGCTACTCGTAAGCAGTGTTTTTCTTAACCATCTATGTATAAGACAACCCCCAATTTCTGACTAAAAAAAATTAGCAAAAAAAATCATCTTCTACACGGAAAAATATGGTATATATATTTTTACCTTGTATGCTACACATAGAATGTATGTAAATTCTTAATAAATTTCACACATCACAGTAAACCTACACATTAGTACAAAGTTCCCTTTAAATCAGGAGTGGGGAACCTTTTTCAGCCTAAGGGCCACATTTTCTTACAGCCAGCCTTCCAGGATCCACATGACTGCAATGGGCGAGGCCAAAACAGGTGAGGTCAGAGCTGGTGCACACCCACCCATAGGCAAATACCCATTAAAAATGCATGTAAGAGCAGTTGCCCAAGTTTGCTTTTTTCCTCCTCCCCCAGTACCATTTGTTTTTCTGTTACAGAAGTCTGAGGGTGCTGCTATTGATCTCTGGGAGCTTTTTGCAGCTGAAGGGCAGGATAAAATACTTCAAAATAAATGCAGCACAAGCCATATGCAGTTTCTTTTTTTTTTTTTTTTTTAAATTTTTATTCATTTTTCATACACATACAAAAGAAAAACAAACAAAACACAAGACAAAAGCTTTCAGTCATATATACATATGTACATAATATTCGAGTTTCTACATTTCTTCTCATTTTGGACTTCCTTCAGCGATGTTGGCATTCATTCATGTTTTAATCTTAGAATCACATCCCATCTTTTCATATTGTCATTCGTACCTCCTTTTTACATTATTTCAGTTGAACAATACTTGTTAACTGTTTACAAAGCCTCTTTAAATGCCACTAACGTTGTATTAACTGAACATTTATTCTCCAGATAACTTACGAATTTACCCCAGTCTTCAATAAAATTTTGATCTTTTAAATATCTAACTTTCCCTGTTAGTTTGTCCAACTCAGCATATTCTGTTAGTTTTGCTCTCCACTCTGCCACCGTTGGCATTTCTTCCTGTTTCCATCTCAGAGCGAGCACGGTTCTAGCCGCCGTGACCGCGTACAAAAAAATTTTGAAATCTTTCCTCCTAATATCTTTTCCCAGGATACAGAGTAAGAAGGCCTCTGGTTTTTTAACAAAGGTATAACCTAACATCTTTTTCAGTTCGTTGTAAACTTCCTCCCAGAAACTTTTAACTTTCTTACATTCCCACCATAGATGGTAAAATGTCCCTTCCTTCTGTTTGCATTTCCAGCACTTGTTGTCTGCCCCATACATCTTTGCCAATTTTACGGGTGTCAGATACCACCTGTACTGCATCTTCATCACATTTTCCCTGAGCAACATACAGGCTGTAAATTTTATATTCACTTTCCAGAGTTTTTCCCAGTCTTCCATATGAATGTTGTACCCCAAATCCTTCGCCCACTGTACCATCACTGACTTCACCTCCTCATCCTTAGTGTGCCACTCCAAAAGTATTTTATACATTTTTGAGAGGTTTTTCTGTTCACTGTTTATAATCTCTTTTTGAAATATTGACTCTTTTTCTTCATAACCCCTCTCCTTCGCCTCTACTTTGAACAGCTCATTTATCTGAAAATAATGGAGCCACCCCTGTGTGAGCATTTTAACCTGTTCGTATGGTTTAATTTTCCACTTCCCACCTTCGTTTATAACCATTTCTCCATACTTCCCCCATTTTTCTTCCATATTAAGTTTCTTAACACCCATTAGCTCCTGAGGGGAAAGCCAGTGTGGTATTCTTGGTTCTAATATATCCTTATATCTATCCCAAACCTCTATTAGTGGGCCCTTAAAAATATGACTGGTAAACCCTTTATGCACCCTTTTCTTATCCTTCCATAGGTACGCATGCCACCCAAATTTGTTGTTGTACCCCTCGAGATCCAATAACTCTCTATTTTCCAGCCTAACCCAATCTTTCACCCAACATAAACATGTCGCCTCATAGTAAAGTCTCATGTCGGATAGAGCGAAGCCCCCTCTCTCTGTAGCATCCGTCAACAACTTAAATTTAATTCTGGGCTTCTTCCCTTCCCAGACATATCTGGAGATGGCTTTTTGCCATTCTTTAAAATTTTTTGTTCCTTTTAATATGGGTAGGGTTTGAAACAGAAATAACAACTTGGGTAGCAGCATCATTTTAACCATCGATATTCTCCCCCAAAATGATAATTTCAGCCTGGACCAGACCTCTAGATCTTTTTTGATTTTATTCCAAGTCGGGACGTAATTATTTTGGTATAAATCTATATTTTTGTTAGTAATCCAGATTCCTAAATACTTTACCTTTTTAACGATTTCTATTCCAGTTTGTTGTTGCACTAGTTCAGTCTTGTCCTGATCCAAGTTTTTAACAATCATTTTTGTCTTACTCTTATTCAGTTTAAATCCTGCCAGTTTCCCGAATTCCTCCGTTTCATCAAGAATTGCCCTTATACTTTCTATAGGTTCTTCCACCGTAAAAACCACATCATCTGCATAAGCCTTGGCTTTATACTCATTTGATCCTAAGATTATCCCTTTAATTTGTTTGTTTTGCCTTATCGCATTCAACAGCACTTCCAGGACCACTATAAAGAGCAGCGGTGAGAGCGGACAACCCTGCCTCGTTCCCTTACCAATTTTTATGTCCTCAGTGGTAACTCCATTGATTATCAGTCTTGCCTTCTGTTCCGTGTAGATTGCTCCTATGCCATTTAAGAACTCCTGTCCCACCCCCATTACTTCCAAATTTTTAAGCATGAAGTCCCAGATCACGTTATCAAAAGCTTTCTCCGCGTCTATGAAGATTAAGCTAGCTGGTTTGTCACATCTGTCTGATAAGTATTCAATAAGATTTATTATAGATCTTGTATTATTTCTTATTGACCTACCCGGGAGAAAGCCCGTCTGATCTTCATGTATCGTTTTTAATAATATCTTTTTTAGTCTTTTGGCTAAGATACTCGCAAAGATCTTATAGTCCGTGTTTAATAAGGAAATGGGTCTGTAGTTCTTAATTTGAGTTAGGTCCGATTCTTGTTTTGGAATAATTGTTATAAAGGCCTCTTTCCACGAAGCGGGCATATCTCTTTCTTTAAGAATGTTGTTCATTACTTCGGTTAGTGGTGTTAACAGCGTGTCTTTCATTTCCTTATAATAACTCGATGTAAACCCATCTGGACCCGGTGCCTTCCCTCTTTTTAATTCTTTTATCACCTCTTCTATCTCTGTGCTGCAGATTGGGGCATTCAACTGATCTTTTTCCTCTGGTGAGATCTTCTTTGTCACCTTATTTTTTAAGTATTTTTCTATCTTTTTCTTATTGTTCCTTTCTTTGTTTCTGTAGAGATGTTCGAAAAAATCCACAAACCCTTTTCTAATTTTTTTCGGGTCAGTTGTTTCTTCTCCATTTATTGCTATTTTATTAATTGTATTTTGCTCCTTCCTCTTTTTGGCTTGCCACGCAAGCCACTTACCAGATTTATTGGCAAATTCAAAGTTTTTTTGTCTTAACCATTTAATATTCCACTCGACCTCCTTATTTATTATAGTTGCAACTTGTGTTTGGAGGGACTTTATTTCCTGTAGTATCCTTTCATTATTCGGCTTTTTAATCAGTTTCTGCTCATTATCTGTAATCTGTCTCAAGATCTCTTTTAACCTCTTTTCTCTATTCTTTTTTTTCATGACATTTTGCTGGATGAAGAGGCCCCTCATTACAGCCTTACTTGCATCCCATACCGTGCTTGTTTTCACCCCCTTATCGAGATTATCAAGGAAGTATTCCCCTAGTCTTTTCCGAATTTTTTCCACAAATTTTTGGTCATCCCATAAATTATCATTTAGTCTCCATCTAAAGATTCGTCCTTCCACTCCTTTCATCTCCATTTCAATTGGGTTATGATCCGATAAGACTTTAGCTTGAATTTCAACTTTTTTCACTCTTGGAGTCAATTCGTTCGAAATCCATATTTGGTCTAATCGTGAAAAAGACTGATTCGGTTCTGAGTGGTATGTAAAATGTCTCTCTAAGGGATGTTTCAGTCTCCATATATCGATAAGGTTACAGTTCTTAGTCAGTGTGAAAAATGTCTTAGGTAATTTGCCGTCTCTATTATTTGAGTTTCTTAGTCGATCCATTTCATTTGAGACTACGTCATTTAAGTCTCCCATTAATATGATTTTTTGATCCATATAATCAAATAGCTTTTCTTCCAGTAAGCTAAAAAATTCTGTCTTATTCCCATTGGGGGCATAAATCCCCACTATTATCAGAGCTTCGCCTTGCCAGTTTATTCTTACCGCTATTATTCTTCCTTCCTCGTCCTTAAATAATTGATGTGCCTCAATTTTGTTTTTAATATATAGTACAACTCCCCTTTTTTTCTCCTTATCCGAGGAGATGAACTCGTTCCCTAACCTCTTATTAATCAGGATTTTCCTATGTTTCTTTGCCACGTGCGTTTCTTGTAAGCATGTAACATCTAAGTTCTTCTTTTTTAAAAAACGCTCAATTCCATTCCGTTTTTTTTTATTATTCATACCATTAACATTCCAACTACATAGTGTTAGAGTCATTTTTATTGAATTTGGGATTTTTTTTTTTTTTTTTTTATAGTCTAAAGTCTCTCTAATTCTTCTCCTTCTTCGTCTTCTTCCTCTTCCTCTGTTTTCCTTTCCCTCCTTTCTACCTCTTCTCCCAGCTGTAATTCCACCCTCGGACTCCTCCCGCCTTCGGCTCCTCTCGGCTCCTCCTCTCCTTGTTGAAGATCTTTATATCTTCTTGTGAACTTTCCTATTTCCTCGGGATTTATCAGTCTTCTTTTTGCACCTTTATAAAAGAATGAAACACCCTCCGGAAATTCCCAGCGAAAATCTATTCTATTTTTTTTCAACAATTGCACCAGTGGTTTATATGGTTCTCTACGTTTCAACAATCTTATAGGAATATCTTTAAACACAATTATGTAATTCCCATCGATGTATAATCTTTTCTCTCTATTCCTTTGTAGAATCAGATTCCTCATCTCTTTATCTTTAAATGTAACTAAACAGTCGCCTGGAAATTTTCTTGCTTTACCTACATTCGTTTTCATTCTATATGCATTTAAGATTGCTCCTGCCACTTCCTCCTCCGCTAGTTCCATCCACTGTGCTAATTCCTTTGTTAGTCTTTCTTTTATATTTTCATTTTGTAATTCCGGGACCTGTCTCATTCTTAAGTTCACTTCCCTTTGTTTGAGTTCATTCATCGCAATGGAGTCTTTTAATTCTTCCTGAGTTTTATGCAACTCTACAATCTCATCTTTCATTTTTTCCTCTTCCCGTCTCATTTCTTTCAATTCCTGTTTGGTCTTTTTCAACCCCTCATCCACTCTTTTTGCTACCTCCTTAATCTGTCCTTTAAGTTCACTCACTGTCTCTTCAATCTTTTTATCCATTTTCCCAATTTTATTATCAACCTGCTCTAATTTTGTCTCTAAGTTTTTCTCGCTTTGTTTAATTTCTGCAAACATCCTCAGTATTTCTGTTCTAAATTCTGTTTCCTGCTTAGAAGCTTTCCTCTCTATTGGGGTTCCCCCCTCCGCCCCTTTTTTCTGATTGTATGACATTTTCGCTAATCTTAATGTATCCAATCTTTATATATCAGATGTCCCACTGTTTTTAGCAATCTAACCCTTCTTTCTTTATTTTAAAATTCTTGTTCTGACTCTTACTCAAAATCAGTTCTTGGGTTAGATCAATGCCCCTAAGCCGAAACCAAAGTTGATCCCTACAGGAAATATAAACCAATTTAAAAATATGGGTGCCAAATACCATAAAACACCGGAAAGCAACAGCCAGAATAGGACAACAGATATCCGATGAGCAACTCAAAATACAGCTGGGTACAGTAATTGCCAGCTTCAATCAGTATTTCTGTCCGCTTGGTTGATTTAATTAGTGCTCCTTCACCCTCCAGTCTCGAAGCGGATAGGTTGCCCGT
The DNA here is from genome assembly GCF_964252035.2 of Podarcis erhardii. Taxonomy (NCBI): domain Eukaryota; kingdom Metazoa; phylum Chordata; class Lepidosauria; order Squamata; family Lacertidae; genus Podarcis; species Podarcis erhardii. Next base: position 104,318,358 of record NC_138508.1, on the reverse strand, counting down.
TATATACCAAAGTAGTCAGTTTGAAATCTTCTTGCCCCCGTTCGGGCTATTCCAGTCGGCAGCTTGGCGCCCAAGAACCTAAATAATAAACTTATGAGGCCATGCAGTCCAAAAAGGATTGGGTATAATTATGAAAAACCGCTCTTCAGGCTTCTAATCTGGAGGTTATGAGCCCTTAACAAAAAGCATTCGTTTAGTCCTAAGGAGTGGATAGTTCAGATCTTTCCTAGACCAATATCTGTCCAGACTGAAGCCTTATCTTATCCGAACTTGAAGCTTTAACTGAGTCCAGGACCACGAGGGGGGAACCGCAGGTATTTCTGAAATTAATACTAGAGGTTGAGTGTCCCAGTATAATACTATGCACGCGTCTCAGAAACAACCTATCTATTCCGTCTGTTCAGTTTGTTTACAACTTCACAAGTAGAGGTGGCAGGGGGAGAGCACGACCGATATAGTGGAAAAGAGCATGAATACCTGCTCCCATCCGTGTCAATCTGTTCCCTTCCGCATCAAACCATAATGTTTTTTAATACCTTATATCCTCACAGTAAGCGTTTTCTCTGAGTTCTTTTATAATCCTGCAATATGGCGTTTGGGAGGCTTCTCCTTGTCTCTCCTTGTCTTTCCCACTAAAGATGGCGTCAGCGCGTCCCCTCAATGCTTTGCCTCTTCCCGGAAAAGATTATTAACGACAGTCTTATCTATGTTTTCAACAACACCAGATCTTTATTTTCTGGGCTTTCTTTCAATCTCACTTCTTTTCTGCTCCCTCTTAGTTCTCCCCTTAAAAGTAAGAGGAGTTTCTCTTCAATTGTAGCTTGGCTGCCTGAGAGAGACAGATACAATATCCATTAGCGGTAACTTACTTTCTCTTTGGGCTCTGCTCGCTGTAGTGCGTCTTTTTTCTGAAGCCAAAGCCAGCGCTGAACTCGAGCTTTTCCCTTGTTACTCGGAGACTTCCTTGTTGTTATTAAGTCCAAATCTTTTGCGAATCCGAGTTTCTTTGTTTGAGAGCGGAGCGCTATCCCTTACAGGCTCGGGGCTTTGCCGATTCGCCATGAAACGCCGCTGTAATGGCTACCCGACTGCCTGCCGCCGTTCCGTCGTACTCTTCGCCTTTCTCAAAAAAGACTACCTGACGACCGAACGCGCGGTTGCTTGGCTCTGCCGGGAACCTGAACCTCTGGACACCCACCAGAGGCTTAACGAGAGGGTTTTTGCGCCCTAAAAACCCCCAAATTCTGGCAAAAGAGCTAGGGTTTCCTCCGCAGAAAGAACCCTCGCCTGCAAACGGTTCCGCGCTCCACCGGAAGTCCAAGCCATATGCAGTTTCTCATACTCTCTCATGAAGCACTCAGGCTTCAAAAAACAGTTTGGCTTTTTTCTTTTTTATATTAAACATCTATCTTTTTATTAAATTTATTAAATTTCAAACCTAATTGCTGGAAGAGGGGGATATTCATATATTGCAGCTGTGGAGGAGAGGGTTAGCTCAGCCAATAAGCATCAACAACAGCCTTCCATTGGCATCAACACAGGCTGTCTTAAAGTTAATTGCCAATGCAAGGGAAGGTGGGTGTTCAGTAAGCTACACACCGTAACATTCTTACAACAGGAGAAAAAAGCTTTTGCAGTTCTAAATCCAACACCCCAAAGACCATTAGCCATTAAGATAAAAAGCCCAACCACTATTCAGCTATGTATTTTTTCAGACCAAGTATGTTATCTGGGCATATAAGACTTTTAGTGCACATGTTCCACAGTACTTCAAACCCCCAAACTCCATAACACTTGGGAAAATATGAACTTCTGGTTTTGCTTTTTAAAAAATCCATCGCTATTGGTCTCAGGAAAAAAATCTCAGGTACAGTAGATTGCAACATGTTACTAATGTTGCACATAAGCTCTGACATCCTAAGTCATCATCATAATAGAGCCATAATAGAGCCACAAATCAATACAATTGATTGCACAGAAATGTCACTGTCTGCCCATCTGCAAATAGAACCGGTACATATACCCCACCCTAGCTTTTTTTTTAGTCTTCCTTAGATGCTGCCTCTGCTATAAAAAAAGCACACAAACTTATCATTTACTTGCAGATGGATGGAATTCCCCTGAAGACCTTCCACAATGGGACAAAATCTGTCAATGTTTTTCTCTTCTGCTGCTGTAGTCAAAGCGTCCAAAATTTTTTCAAGGCTATAACATGAAAAACCAAATAAATAATTTATATTTACCAATAAAAAGAAATGGATTATAATAGCATAAAACTAATTTTAAAGCAATTTCTTTATTTAATGTCCTTAAAGCAAGTTTGAGGAGGACTATGCATACAGAATTCTATATAAAGATTACCAGCTGGAATGGAATCTTCTCTATAATCTATTATTACTTATCATCATCATCATCATCATTTATTATTATTATTAATTACTATTACAGTGGTACCTCGGGTTAAGAACTTAATTCGTTCTGGAGGTCCATTCTTAACCTGAAACTGTTCTTAACCTGAGGTACCACTTTAGCTAATGGGGCTTCCCGCTACCACGAGATTTCTGTTCTCATCCTGAAGCAAAGTTCTTAACCCGAGGTACTTCTTCCAGGTTAGCAGCGTCTGTAACCTGAAGCGTCTGCAACCCGAGGTACCACTGTACTACTACTACTACTACTACTACTACTATGATTTGTATGCCGCCCTTTATCCGAAGATCACAGGGCAGTTTACACTACAAAAATACCCAACTTAGTAACAAACAAACAAAATACCCACCCACCCACAGTTTAAAAGGCCAGATTGTTTAGGAGAATTGGGAGAATTCCCCACCAGCTGAAGTTTCCAAACCGTTTTCAGAGGCAGCCCCATGTATAACATGTTCCAATAACCTAACCTAGATTACCAGAGCATAGACAACATATGTTAGGTTATCCCTGCCCTGACAGGGGTGCAGCTGGGCCACTAGTCGAAGCCAATGAAAGGCACTCTGCACCACCAAGAACACTTGAGCCACAAGTGGGCTCTACGAAGTGGGAAAGTGCACTCATGTGATTGTTTCAATGGCCTGAACCATTTGGATGTTCTACAAGTCAGCCTGGGCTTCAACAAGTGTGCCAGTCACATCAACCAGGGCCCTCTGGAAACCAACTGAATCCATCAGCCTCTGAGGGCTGGCACAGGTACAGTCACAGTCACTAACTGCCTGTGCAGTGTACCCCTTACCAGGCATGCCCCACCCCTACACCACACCTCCCCTTGCCCAGAGCCACTGTAATTGGAGTCCCCCTGCTCTCCGCAGTTCCTCTCTTCCCATACACATCTTACCTCCCTTAATATAAACAAACAAACCCAAATTTAAAAAAACACACAAATTTAAAAGCAATAAAAAAATTTTGAAAAACATTTTAAATAAGGCAAGGCCATCACCAGAGAAGATGATGTTACGGGCGGGAGCGGGGGTGATTGCCCTTGCCTCCTCCTGAAGCCATTTCCCACAAAGGGACAACCGCCCATTGGACCATGTCTTGATATAGCCCCCAATTCCTTGGTAGATTGAGCCCAGATGGGCTCTCAATCATTCAGTCATCAGGGGGTGAGATGGGGGAGGCTTCCCTCTGCCAGCCAAAGGTGCAAAAAGGCTGGCTTTCTTAAGAGAAGGAGGAATTCCAGCAGTTATGGAAGAGGACCTGCTAAACAGCTCACCTCCTCCACCGAGGGTCTCTGGCTGTTGCCACCTTTGAGAGCGAAGCACCAGTTCCCTAGCTTTAACCCTTGTGATTGTACAGATGTTTGTAAAACAGGCCTCCATTCTGTACATCTTGGCAAAGCCTTGTTTGCAAACACCACCAAAACAATGTGTGCTAATGGATCAAGCTTTCCGTGCATTGTTTAAAAATGCTTACTGCCAAGGTATTGGTATTTTCAAGATTAAACTTTAGGTCTCAATACAACCATTTCCAATTAACAACTTTCACCTACTTACTTCTAAGTCACCAACCAACTTAGATATTCAGTGCTGTACTTACATGTTTTCCTCTCCAACAATACATATTGCAGAAAGAAGTTTAACTATATCAGTCATCATGCTGATTTGTTTAGGATCAATTGCTTTAGCCAGTAATGAAAAGCTTCTCTCTTCACCCATTATTCTTTCCAAGCCATACTGGACAAAACAAAAAGTGATAGTTAACAGAAAGAAGGCAAGTGCCATCCATTTATAAAAAGAGTAATTTCTATTAGTTTACCAATTCTCCTAGCCACTTTCAAAATACAAATATTCCAGGTAGGCAGGACTGCACACTACTCAAATGACTAAAAAACTACCATGTAGTATTTTGTTGAAGCACTCATACAAAAACCTTATAGCAATAAGAATAAAATAACAAGGAAGAATACACAAGTGGAAATTTGCTTAGGCTCTTACAATTCTCAGAATATTTACCGTATTGGCCTGAATATAAATTGCGCTTCTTTTCCAAATTCTGACCATGAACCATTAAAAGAGCAGCTAAAATTTGCGACCTTGCAAAAATTGGCTTTTACAATAACACTGCTGAAACAAACATATAGTAAAATGGAACGGGTGTGAGAGCCTGTGGAATTTTAAGGGAGTGGCATATATTGGGTAGTTTTCTTTTCTCCCCTCCCCCGAATTTTAAAGGTGTGGCTTATTTGCAGACGCAGCTTATATTCGGGCCAATACGGTAATACTCAGCCACACTATACACACCCTTCACATTACTCACACACAGTAAACTTATACTACAGGCATACACACAGTCTAATAATTGCCTAATACCGCCACACTGTGTCCTTCCACATCTGTCGCTAAGCCTTGCATGCTCAGTTTTTTAAAGAACCTGGCTATTGTATGTGTGCTATCATACATGTGGGGTGGAATGGGGGACATCCCCACTTACGCACATCCAAGTGATGCAAGTAGGGGGCCGGAATGCAACCCTGTAGTGGAAATGCGGAAGACAATTGTATTTTGAGGAGTGAGGTAGCATGTCCCTTTCCCTTTAACATCCCCCGTTTGAGGTCTGCTGGATTCTCACCTGTCAGGAGTTTATTGGGTTCTTCTGTGTTGCAAGTGCTGGCTGGATGCCGGCTGCCGGTAGTGGGAGACTCTCAGCCACTCTGTATTAATCATGAGTAATGCCAGGTGCACTTGATTGCATCAAGGCAGGCTATGAAAGCCATAGGTGGGAGGGGCCCAGTGAGCTTCTGCCCAGACCAAAGGACCTGATGATGGGACACTGACGGTCGTGGTCTTTTTCCTGCTGCTCTACCTGGGGCTCCAGGCAGCTGAAGGGGAGATTGGGTAGCCCCTGTCGGGTATGTTTTATGTTATGCTTTGTATGCCTGTTAATAAAACTGTTCTGGTTCCCCTTCCACCTCCTCATTCCTTTTGTCCTGATATCCTTGAAAAGAACTGTTGTATTTGGCAGCACAAACCCCCATATAAGTGGGAATTCCTGTATCTCACAGCAGAGCCACAGAAAGAATGTGGTTGGTCAATGGAGCCATGGACTCAAAAAGGTTGAAAACCACTGTCGTAGGCAAATGACTAATTTGCAACATTCAATATTTTTATACAATCCCATCGTTTCACGTCCAGTCTTTGGCATATGCATCATCTGCTATCTGTGTAAGCACATAAAGTTACTTTTTCATAAGTATACTCTGTATGTGCCAACTGATTTACTCCTAACTGCCATATTTAAATTTTAAGTGAGTATTTAGCAGGGAGTGCAACAGATACAGTATCTTCTGCTGCTTTTGGAACATGCGTAGGGTCTAATATAGAAACAATGCTGTCCTGCAGAAAGGAAACTGGACTTGGATTTAAAATAAATGTGTTAGTTTCAGTGTATAAATGTTGAAGTTTGATTCTACCAGTGGACTAAGCTAACTTGTTTTTCCAACTGACACCTCATAAAAATGCATGAAGGCCTCCTAATGAGGAAACTAAATTAGTACCATGAGGTTGAAATCCTAAACACAAGGGGAAGGGGGAAGAGCCCCACTGGACACTACAAGATTAACTTGTAGATTAACTATGATCTTTTGGCTCCTCAATGGCTTGATTCGCAGATAATGCTTAACATGTAATGCAAAAAATAAACTATTATTGAATGGAAACGTGCAGCATGCTAGTACTAACCGCTAAGAGAGTGCTCAATTTTCTCCACCCTCACTCTTACTATTGCTATGCCACAGGGAAACATGACAGAGTATGGGTTGTTGTGATGTCAAACCTGGACTTATGGTTTCTTTCTAAATAAAGCACAATTGCAAGCCAAGGTTGGTCTTGGATTATCACATGTTGTTTGTTTGGATAAAGACAAACCATGAGTCTGGTTCAGATATCGCAGCAAGTCCAAATCTGGCTTGCTTCCTGGTGACACAACAACAGTTGTAGTGGGAGAGGAGCAAAGCAAGCATTTTATTAGCTGCACATGCTGGAATCAGTATCAGTTCTATAAAACGAGCTTGTTCTGAAATGAGTCCAATAAAGATGGTACAGCAACTGTAAATAAAAAATGCTACAGAAAAGATAATAGACATCAACCGGCTGTGAGTCTTGAAGGCCGCTCCCTGCAAGGCCTTTTCCACCTGGCCTAGAGGACAGGGCCCAGACTCACCCAGCTCTACTAAAGAGGCTCCTGGTAAGACCAGAGGGACATCACTATGCCTGACAAAAAATCCTAATTATTGGGTTATTTTGCCCCATCTTTTTGTGCCTGCCAAACAGCCATGTCATGCTTATGATAATATTTTGTTTTCTTGTTAATTATGCTGTTTTAAATGTGCCTTTTATATTTGACTTCACTTAGCATTTTTTTTTGGAAATGTTTAAGGTATTTTTTGTTAACTTTGTGTTAAATACGTATTCTGTAGTTGACTTCCTTTGTAATGTTCTATTTTGAAATCTTTAAGGCAATATTTTAGTTTTCTGTCAATCATGTTGCTTTGACTGTATACTCTATATTTGACTTTCTTCAGAAATGTTTAATTCTGGATTGTTTTATTGATGTTTCAATATGCTGTAAACCGCTTTGAGATTTTTCTTTAAAATATAAAGCTACTGCTTTATATAGAAATGAAATGAAATTAATATTCCATCATCATCACTACTACTACTGCAGCACTTTTAAGCCACTGGCATAGGTATAGCTTTCTGTTAGGCATGACAACAGTTAAACCATTACATACCAGATATTGACCCCAACAAGAACTGAACATAGGATTCCAGCTTCAATTTGTGTATCTAGTTATGTAAGTGCCAGTAGAATCAAGGATATGAGACAAAGGTTGGCATGTCACTTAACAACTGTTAACAGTATCAGTTATGTGTGTTTATACTTCGTTTCTTCTTGAAATGAAAGCGTCACTGAGTTTAATAGGGCTTATTTCCAAGTAACCAAGTACTGTATACGACAGCAGTCTTAAATAATTGAGCAAATGATGTTGCTAACCTTATTATTCATAAAGGCCTTCAAACACTGTATGATCTTGTGCTGTAACTTCTTCAGAATTTGTTCCTGTCTGAAACAAATTAAGGACAAGAAATTTATATCATAATGCAAGCTATTCTACTCTTACTGAGGAGTGTATTAGGGCTGGGCAATATCTGCTTTTCAACATTGTGATGCATCACCAGCAGAGCATTACAATATAGTGATATATCACAATGTCTGAAAATGAGGAGGAAGGAGGACTTCAAAGTGGTTTGAACTAGTTTAGTAGAGTAGCCAGTTAACCCTCCATAGCCATTCCTCATTTACACCACAATGCAGCTCCCACCTGCACTAATGGGACAGCATACACTGACAGCACAGCATCGCCTTGCCTAAGGACCTCACCGCCCCCAAGCAGACACACCGGCTCCCTCCTAGCCTACCCCATGGCCATTGCCACCTCACTGCGTTCCCAACAGCTCCAGCACCACAGCCAGCCCCACTACTTCCATCTTGCAAGTAGCGACTTGAAGGGAAATGGGCACCGCCACCACCAATCAACCATGAATGTACAGGGCCGGAGATGAGGAAAAGGAGCCAGCGCTGCTGCTACTGCTGTTCCCCACATGCTCCCATCACAGGGGCTTGCAGGAGGCACCAGGTGTGAGGCAGAAGGGATGGAGGAACAGCCCACTTGCTCAGCCGAAGAAATGATGGGCGGGCAAGCAGCGAGCACAGCACAAAGCACAAGAGGTAGGTGCAAGCACGCTGCCACCCCCAACCCCACTCCAGTATCTTTGGGGATGGCTGGCTGGGCTGTGGAGGGAGGGAGCGGGTCTTGAGTGGCCCTGCTGGGCTCGCTGAGGATTGAGGAGGCCATGCCTGAAACGCTGGCAACACCTGCTGGCTTTCATGGTATATTGCCTGGCCTAAAATTGTGAAATCATTTCCACAATGCAGGTTTCAAAACTGGTTTTGGGCGATGAATCAATACATCACCCAGGCCTAGACTGTATATTTGTAGAAAAAAATCTTACTGCTTTGCTTCAACCAATCTTTCCAAGATGTCCAGTAGTAATCCAAGTCCTTCATATCCAAAGTTCTCGACCCAACTGCAAGTATTAAGAGGTGGTGAAAAATATATTTTGAATATTGTATCCATTAGGTGACCTTTTATTTCAAGCAATTACTATAGTTATATAAAAATAGTGTCAAGAGCTCAGAATCCTTTCCGTGTGGTGGGCACTGAAAATCTTTACACATTCCGAAATCTAAACTCCCCATGTGACATCACTCAAAAATAGGCAAAGACTTGCAGGCAACCTGTATGATATTTGAGAGAGGGATGTGTGTTTCATATATCATTTCCCAACTTGTTTACTGCTGTTTGGTATCAACTTATCTGCACATAGATAAGGAGGATGCATTCTTTATAGTAAGAATGCCGATCATGCGGCATTAATATTGCAGCTCTGCTCCACATCTCTTCTCAGTAGCCCTACTGTGGGACACAAACAGTTGACACAGAAAGGGCCTTGAAAAGGTGCGTAGACAATGCTAGAGAATAAGTTCTGAAATGTGTGAGCATTTAGTGTTCATAAATGACTCTAAACAATTTATATGTAGACATTGCCATAAAACACTACAGCTAGTATTAAAACTGTTGATTTAATCAAATTCTAATTTTAGTTCAAGAGACCTTTTGGCAACATCATAATGATATGGAGATTAATTTAGTATCCAGTGAATGAGCAACACAGATGAAGTACACGAGCAGCATAGCAATGCACACATGGAAGAATCATTGAGCTGCTATAAAACAAAAGCACCATCTTTTCTCTGGATCACAAAACAAACTGTAGTCACTTGTTCCTACTTTAAAGTCCAATTCTGCTATCCCTACAACTTCAGCAAAAATATTAGACATGCAACTTCATATTTCTAATACCACTTGTATATATTTACAGGGGGGAAACAACAAGACATCTAGGAAAGGCATTTGGAGGAAAGTGACTGCCACTGATATTCAGAGATCGAGATTCTGGAGAAACTCTACCTTAAACAAAGTCATAAACACACCTGGTAAAAGACAACACCTTATAAAATTTTACTAATTTGCTTTTTGTTTACTGAAGGAAGATGGTCATATAGAAATACAGCGACACACCTTTTCTTTTTTTTAAAGAAAAAAGAACAACTTTTGAACTACTTGAATTACCTGACAGGATTGCTAGTCAATGACACACGGAGGGATTCTAAGCAACCGACAAGTTTTTCATCTACTGTTCCTGATTTCAGTTCATATATGAACTCCTGTGGTAAAATCTGCTTGCTACTCTTGAGGCACCCCTGCAAGGAAAGTAATACTTGCTCAATATCTCAGTTCACTGCATTTTACCAGTTACAATTCACAAGCATCTCATTAAACTACTAACTTTTAGAGAAACTCAGTATTTAACTAAAGCAATTTTCTAGCTAGTTTAAAATCATAAAATATGAAGAATGTATAACTTAGAAAGCTGGAATATAGATGCAATAAAATAAATGATAATTTAAAATTATATCTAGCTTATCATAAAAATTAAGCAATTACACATGGTACATAGGATTACTTGGAGAGCATTACATGTTTAAAGTTAACTACCTCCCTACATTTATACAAGTAGTATTTTTTAAAAAAATAAAAAATGTATTTATAGCCTGCCCTACATTACAATAGATTCCAGGCTGGGGTACAGAAATTACATAAAATTAACTAAAAACAACTAACCATAAAGCAACACATAATGGTCACTAACACTTTTAAAACTACTAGATTGGGTACTCACTCTAAGAACAAATACACTAATCATCTGCAAGTGCCTCCCTAATGTATCCTCCCAAACATGCTAGCTTGGCATGTGCTGGGGGACCTGCAGTACAGAAAAAACTGAAACGTGTCATTACCCACCTGCATACTGAGCAGTATACAATTTTAAAAAATGAATACTTATCTAATACACTGTGGCCACAACTGCAACAAGCCAGCAGAATGATGCCCAGCCCTTTGCAGCAGCTTTTAAAAAATGCAACAAAAGCCGTATGGATTTCATGAGCAAAGGTTGCTGTATTTATAGTTTCCCCCGAATGCTATCTCTATAGTAGCCTCCAGATGCTGGATCCGCAGCAAGGGGCAAAGGTGGCTCTTTTGCCAGTTTATCAGGAAGCCATATTGTTGAAGACAGGTATTCTCCAGGTCCTAGTGGGACCTTGCACGGCAGGGGAACCTGATGCAGCTCTGAATATAGGTAAATGTAAATGCCTTTAAGGCACAGGTTGTTCATTTTGAAAAGATTCTGGAAGCTAACTGAATTGAAGAGTCTTTACCAATGCTGGTTTGTCTTTCAAACCTTATGAATCCCCTGTGTTTTGGAGAGGAGGGGCCTATAAGGACGTGTAAATAGGTCTCTGGGCACATGAGGGTTTACAACTTGGGTATTCCCCTAGATCTTAATCTAGCCTCTTTTCTTTTTTTCCCCCTTTCTTTTTGAGAGATCTTTACTTTTGGCCCTGGTTTCCACTAAGACATCTGTGAGAGCACCATTTCAGGGAGCAATGCCAAATTGGAATTAAAGGCTGAACCCACTCCATTCCTAGGCAGTAGAAATAGGCAACCTAGGAACCTGTGTACTGAACAGCTTTGACCTCTCTTCTTTCAAGAGTTGCTTCTTTCTGCTTCATTCTGCCTTGTCCTACCCAAACAAACTAAATTGCCATGACTGATAGTTACTGGGCAAACTAAAGCAATTCATCAGATGAAAATGAAACACACCTGTTTGGTAGATAAAGCGTTGTAAATCATTCATACTTCATTTAAATGAAAGAGGCACTGTTTTCATTTTCTAAAAATAGCAGAACTAACAAACTTACATTCAGATTTAATAGTAGCCTAAATAGCCAGGAGTACCTTTTACCAACTATAGATAGTGTACCAATAGGGTTAGCCTAGCTGTGGAAATTCATGAATTGATAACCTCAAAACTTGATTATTGTAAGGCTCTCTATGTGGGGCTACCCTGTGCCTGGTTCAGAAGCTCCAGCTGATGCAAAATGCTGTGGCTAGTCTGTTGATGTACCTGTCGGAAATCAAGCCTACAGTGGTGCCTCGCAAGACGAAATTAATTCGTTCCGCAAGTCTCTTCGTCTTGCGGTTTTTTCGTCTTGCGAAGCACCCCTATTAGCGGATTAGCGCTATTAGCGGCTTAGCGGCTATTAGCGGCTTAGAAAAAGGGGGGGAAAGGGAAAAAACTCGCAAGACGTTTTCGTCTTGCGAAGCAAGCCCATAGGGAAATTCTAGCGAGTTTTTCGTCTTGCGAGGTATTCGTCTTGCGGGGCACCACTGTATATCGGCACCACTGTATATCGGGAGTAACTGGCAACACTCCCAGGCACCTGGCTTGGTCTCCCGTTGACCTCCCTGACTGCATTCCCCAGCAAAATCCAGGCTAGGTCTCGATAGGCGATTCTTCTCAGCGTGGGAAGAACACACCCCTCCCTCCTGCTCTCCCGGCAGGGAAAAGGAGATAGACAGAAACGTATTTACATGCTTTTATTCCTGTCTTTGCAGCATTACAGAAAACATGACTGCTCTCTTCAAGCTCCAGCAGTCGAGTGACAAACACCTCCTGTACTTCCTGTACAAGAGCAAGAGGAAGAGCTCATATTACACTCTGAGCTAATTCCGGTGCATTGCCCTGTGAGCTGACTGTCCCTCTGTTTCCCACGGACAGCCACAACATTCCCATCATGTTTACTTTTCAAGCTAGCAGTTTGCAGCTGCATTGCTTCTATATCGTAACAGTACCAGCACATAATTCCAGTGCTTAAAAGCAAGCACTGGCTGTCCATATTTAACCGGTCCAGGTTCAAGGTTCGTGCGTTAATTTACAAAGTTAATTTGTAACAATACGAGTCCATAATCCCTTATATCCAGGCCCAAACACTGAGATCTTTGAGTGAGTCTCTGTCAGTGGTCCCCCATGGCTCAGATATGCAGCTCATAACTAACCAAAGTTATGAATTAAGTATAGTGGACCCAAGGCTGTGAACTCCCTCCCAGCTGAGCGCCTTCCTTGCTGAACTTCAGACACTTGACTCAGACTTTCTTGTTCTAGCACTTATTTTAAGGTGATGTTTGGTTTCATGATAAAGTCTTATCATTCTATTGTCCCATTTTCTGTGGATTGTTTTTATTTACACCACTTAGAAATGTGAATAAGTGGTATATAAATATCTTAACTAAATAACATGCAATCTGGCATGAACTGGACTGTACTTGTTGGGAGCTGTGATTGCAGTTGCTGATAAAAGTAGTGTTTTCCTTGATTTGCATCAATCTCTTAATATCTGTTAGTTTTTCTCCCACTCAAACACCCACTCCACTCAAGAGTGCTTACCACTTTAGAAGCAGTACTAATATATTGCACCACCATTTCTTTTTTGGTACTGAAATCTTTCTCTCTCAATGGTGCCTTCCGATCTTCATTTAAATTCATATCTTCCTAAGGGGAAAAGGCAAAACAGAGATTACATACTATGATTTACCCCCCTTCTACAAACAAAATCACCTTACCATAAACCAGGAATGAATAAAAGGTTCATTAGAATATGCTGGCAAATCCTGAGTTATTTGCTGTAGATTGCAAGGATTTTTTTATTTAACAAAAGCAACAAAATGATCCTATTAACTATTGAAATGTAGAAAGATTAGACTAACCTGGAGTGCATTTTTGTGTTGAAGGACTGTGAGCTCAGCTCAGCTCAGTTACAGTGAAAATGAAGATGTGGATGATACCAAGTTCTACCTCTCATTTAAATTGGAACCAGTGAAGTGCAGGGAATGTCGTGTGTGAGTTTCTGGGGGCAGTTGGAGGATGGATGGCAGCTAATGGACTGAAGTTGAATCCCAACAAGACAGAAGTAATGTTTCTGGGGGAAAGGAGGACTTCCTGGTTCTGAATGGGGTAACTGTGTCTCTGAACAACCAGGTGCGCAGCCTGGGAGTCATTTTGGACTCGCAGCTGTCCATGAAGTCACAGGTTAATTCTGTGTCTAGGGCGACTGTCTACCAGCTCCATCTGGTATGCTGGCTTAGACCCTGCCTGTCTGTGCACTGTCTCACCAGAATGGTACATGGACTGGTTATCTCCCACTTGGACTACTGCAATGCACTCTACGCGGCACTACCTTTGAAGGTAACTCGGAGACTACAATTAATCTAGAATGTGGCAGCTAGACTGGCGACTGGGCGTGGCCACCGGAACCATATAACACCCGTTCTGTAAGACCTACATTGACTCCTAGTACATTTCCGAGCATAATTCAAAGTGTTGGTGCTGACCTTTAAAGCCCTAAACAGCCTTGGCCCTGTATACCTGAAGGAGCGTCTCCACCCCCATCACTCAGCCCAGACACAGAGATCCAGCACTGAGGCCTTTTGGCGGTTCCCTCACTCTAAGAAGTGAAGTTACAGGGAAACATGCAGAGGGCCTTCTTGGTAGTGGCGCCCACCCTGTGAAATGCCATCCCATCATATATTAAGGAGATGAGTAATTATATAACATTTAGGAAACATCTGAAGGCAGCACTACATAGGGAAGCTCTTCAAGGATTAACGTTTTACTATGTTTTACAATGTATATATGCTGAAAGCCGCTCAGAGTGACAAGGACAACCCAGTCAGATGGGTAGGGTACAAATAATAAATTACTATTATTAATTATTATTAGTTGGGACTAGTAGAAATTATAGAAAGATGCAATTTAGGGTTTACTAATATATATGATTTATTGGTAACCATTTCCTTCATTATTGCTGCTCATTTATAAATTGCTCTCGTCGATTTTTCAAGAAAAAATAGTCAAAAATATTTTTGTCGCATATATAAAACAAGAGTAATGGTACTAGTATAATCTTTGCCATAACTATTTTGAAACTATTCACCCTTATGGAATAATATGAAAATTAAGCTGGTGCCATAAGTGGACAAGGCTATATCAACAGGCAAGATTCTTAGTAGAAGAGAGCCATTCATATAATGGACTGTAATACTATCTGCCACTGCTAAAATTCACACACAACTAGTTGAACTATTTTTTAATGTGTGCGCAGATATAACTTTAACAGTGCTTTTATTGTGCAGAAAGAGAAACCCAATAGCATAGTGGGAACTTTAGTATTCTGTTTAAGATATCATTACACCTTCATAGCCAATTGAACAATTTCTCTTACCATCATTTTTTCAAATAGTGATAGGATCTCCCCGTCTGATAAAGGATTAGGAATGAAGTCATCCAAATCTGTAGATGTAGGCCAGCTGCTGGTTGTAGAATGCAATTGTTTCAGATTCATTATAGTTGGTCGATCTTTTTTGCTCCCAGGAATTCGTATACTTGAAAATCTATCAAACTGAACAAGAACTAAGAATTAATATGTCTAAAGTTCATATTATACACAGTGCATCCTAAAACTACTTCTTATACATGGGATCAGTAGTATCTCTTTACAGTAGCACTGAAGTACAAAAAAGCAAAAACATTTTTTTTAAAAAAATGTTGTATACCTAGTACTATTTCATTCCTACCATCATTAGGTGACTCCGACTCATTGTGGCTTTGCTTAGACCAGTGTTTCCCAACCTTGGGCCTCCAGCTGTTTTTGGACTACAACTCCCATCATCCCTAGCTAGCAAGACCAGTGGTCAGGGATGGTGGGAATTGTAGTTCAAAAACAGCTGGAGGCCCAAGGTTGGGAAACACTGGCTTAAACAAACACTAAACTTTGGTTTGATATTACAGGACTGAGCCTGGACGAGCCAGGTTGTACTTTGTCTGATATACCAGGTACCTAGTTTACGGGTACTCCCAGCTTTGTCACTTGAGGTTCAGGTTACCTCAGTAGCTACAACCGCATTTTACCAGCATCGTTTGGTACATCAGCTGCAACCATTATTGGATTCGGATAGTTTGGCTGCATGGGTTCAAGCATCACTAGCCCTGAATATAAAGTATTGTAACTCACCCTTTGGAGAGCCACCCTTGAAGCTGGTTTGTAAGCTGCAGCCACTGAAGAATTCTGTAGTCTAGATGTTATTGGGCATTAGCTACTGACACCTGCGTTGTATGTCAGCATGCTACCAAGCAGGCTATCAAGGTAAGTATATAAAGTCCTGAACAACATGGCAGAAGTGTACTTTAAAAATTGCCATATTCCTTATACCCCTGCCCATACTTTGCAATTTGCTGCTGTGGCATATCCAACCACATGTGGCAGTCTTCAACAAAAAAATTGTACATTAGTATGGTGATACTGGGATTATGCAACTAACTCTCTACCTAATCAGCAATAGCTTTATTCAACAAACCATAGTAAATATAAACTACAGTTTAGGGTTCTAAAATAATTAAATAAGCAGTTGACTGGACACACAAGTTAAAGCTCCCAATCTCCTCACAGCAGTACTAGAAAGGTGATCTGGAATGCAAGCCTGAAGTAAACTTAGGCTCATACACATAATTCTAAACTATAATTTAGTATCATGCCCAAAGAAGTTAATAGGACCCCTAAATACATTCCTGCAGCAAAATACCTAAAAATAAGGTAGGACCCAGGACTGTCATCTATAACTCTGACCTCTCAGACGTAGAAAGTTGTTAGCTGAATAGATAATGGAGAATTCCAGCCAAAACACAATAAACAGGACATCTCTTTCATAAGTGTGGAAGCATGGTTAAAGCATAGTTAACCAATGGCACACTCAACTTATTGGCTTGGTTTGCATGAACAACGCTTAGGATACCCATTTATTCCTCCTATACTTGTTTTGTCAAAAACTATAGTTTATCACTACATCCAATCTGGGCAAACTATTATTTACAACCAAACATTTAATTCCCAATTCTAGTTTACAAGCAAACTTGCCACAGCAAATTGTAGGATGCCACAGCATATTGTTATAGTTTTTATTGTTATTATTTCTTACTCACATTTATCCATTTATTGGTTCACTTACCCATTAACTAAAGAAAAAATATGAGATGGCAGGGGGACAGCACATTAGCCCTAGGCAAGTTCATGTAACACAAAATCATTATTTGGCATTACATCTGAAGTGAGTTACTGCATTTCAGTTAAGTGCCAAATCTGAATGACAAAAAGTGTTTATTTTACAAAGCAAGTTCCCGTTATCTGTGTGGTAAAACATACAGTTAGTCACAGCAGAATAAAAGCAAAATAATCTTACCACATCATCTGTCAGTGTCTTGATGTGCAAATGCTGTAAATAAAGAAACAAGCTCTTAATGCAGTTCAGATAGTCTACCAAAAATTAGCAAAGAAATTCTAGGTATAATTTTACTATGCAAGCAATATTCCTTCACTTTCCATCATCATATTGGTCTCTGTAAATGTGGAGGTAACCCTGATGATACCCCACTAGACAACCTCAAGAACCCATCCCATGGAACAGCCACAAGTCCCTGGCCCCTTGGCTTGGCTTGAGTGGCAGTAAGTGAAGAACTGCCCCTGCTGCCCCCCTTTTTTTAACCTGCTTATGCCCAGAAAAGCTAGCAGATAAGGAGACAACCATCCCTTCCCTGCGAACTCTGTATGAACTTGTGGCTAAGAGTCCCCTTTATCAGTATCAGAATAAAACACCCTAGGGCAGTGGTTATCAACCAGTGTGCCTTGAATGCTGGTCAGGTGTGCCATGGGCAACACTGGCCTCCATCTCTCTTTCCTTCCTTCCCTCCCTCCTCTGATGCCCTCTTGCATCTCTGCCTCCCAAAGGCTTGCATGGCTGTTTGTTGCAGCAGCCCTGGCTCTGGGGCTGGCCAGGGGGTGCTGGTTGCCAGGAGCTGAGGCAGCCTCGGAGGAAGCAAGCAAGTGGATGAGGGAGCCCAGCCAGCCAGCCCTTGCTGTTGGGAATGGACAGACAAGTGGGAGGCTGGGCAAGCAGGCGCAGTGCTGGCCTTTCTTGTGCTTGCTGCGTGCAGTGCCTGTCTGGGAGCTGAGTGTCCAGCACTGAAGGGGTGCTTTTCTGCCATGAAGGCCCAGCTGCGCCTGCTGCTGCCACTCAAGGTGAGTAAGGTGATGGCCTCACATTCACTTTCAGCTAGTCTCTGTTGGGCTGCTAAGGCTGGGGACACCCTCTTCCGAGGCCCCTCTCTCTGGGGCTGGGTGCGGAGGGGGGGGCTCAGAGGCAGCTTCCCAGAGGACTCCTAAGAAGAGGGGAGAGGAGGCTGAGGAAACAGTCCACAAAAGGAGGATGTTTGGAAAGGGGTGAGGGGCTGCTGGCTCTGCAGGCAAGGGGGGGGGGACCAAACTGGGCTTCTGAGGCTTGGTGCATGTTTCCCCAAGGGGGAGTTGCAGAAGGAACGTAGTTCATCAGGGGACTCAGAAAGTCTGGAAAGCTCTGCCCGAGGGTGGGTGGGGTAGCAAGCAGCGCCAGCATCTCTCGAGATGCCTGCAAGACCCTTCTCCCGACTGGCCTCCTGCGGAAAGAAAAAGCCTTCAAGCAGGTTTTGTTTAAATATCCTGGTTATAGTTTTTTTATATATTAAAAAAACCTCACCCTTAAAGCGGTTTACAAAAAGAAAATCCAGAAAAATGCACAGCTATCAGAGTTGGTCTAACTTTCCCAGCTTGTCTAACCAATTCTCTTTTTCAGCAAGGCGCCTCCTGGACCTCAAGAGGCAGCCAGCTCCGAAGGAAAGTTCCTGGGCAGCATAAGGGGGGGGGGTCCCCAACCCCCCCCCCGAGGGAAATCAGTTGCGTGGTGTTGTTTTTCAGAAAGAGGCCTTTCCCAGAAAGAGACGGGCCTTGGGGAGGGAAGGAGAGGCTCCCGGGAGCCGGCCAGAGCTGCCTCAGGCTACTCACAAACTTGGGCTTTTTAGTGCTGCTGCTGCCGCCGCCTCCGCCTCCGCCCGCCGCCGCCTCCCAGCCGGGCTCGTCTCCGCGGAGCCCCCTGCTCCCCGCGGGGCCCTTCTTCCCTCGCGGCGGCGGCGGCGCCCCCGGCTCCATGGCAGCCGCGCGGAAGGAGCCCCTCGCCAGGCGCGCGCTGGGCTGAGGGCAGTTGGCGAGGCCCCGCCCCGGCATCCGAATCTTCCCGCCACGGACTCCCCGCCCGCCCTCCCTTCCTTGCCCGCCTCTGCGCAGCCAATCCCAGGCCGCCGAGCCTGGCCAAGGAGCCTCGCTCCTCTCTGATAGGTGGAAACGGAGCTCTCAGGAGGGAGGGAGGGAGGGAGGGAGGAAGAAAGTCCCGGATGGAGCGTCGTCCGCGGAGCGGGAGTCGGAGGCGCCGGGGAATCGCTGAGCGGATTGGCTGCCCTTTGGCTTCGGCGCGTGCGCGGGACCGAAGACTGACCAGGCTCCTGCCTGGGCCTGTAGATCTTTGAGGGAGCTCGTCTTTCATCGCTCTCGCGCTCTCTCTCTCTACACACAAACAATGATTCTATTGTTTTCCATAGTTATTAAATGCAAACAAACAAACAAATATTGTTTGAATTCTAGAATTTTATATATATATTTTTAATGATTGGTTCCCCCATATCTACACCTCTCTCTCTCTCTGTCTCTGTCTCTCTATATATGGTTATCAATATAGTTTTAATTCTATCAATGTTAAATTGCTGTACTCTGTCTTGAGTCCCGGGGGGGGGGGGGCGGGAAGCAAGCTGCACACAAATGTTAGTTGTTTTTATTTATTTATATTATTTGATAAAGTTTGTATACTACCATTCCCATTGATTTCCAGCCCGCGTGGTGGGGGATAGTGGGTTGGGGAGGCTGCTTTGGGCTTCCCTCGTGGGGAATATGTTCCCGCCCCATGTCCCCCTTGAGCTCTAGAGGGGATGGGATCGAGTCAGGACCACCCATCGGCCAGTTAGGAAGCAACTTAGGGGTGCATATATATGAGAACACACCCTCCCGTGCTTTTAGCTGGAAAATAAAATGGGAAAAGCAACACGGTTTCTTTATTCCACTCTCTGACATGAGATATTCAAGGGTAAAAACTGAAAACTGGACTTGAACCAACATTATTACTCCTGCCTCTCAGAAGAGCCTGCTCTAATGAGCAGAACAAGTTCACCACTCTGGCAGATGCTGTGCTGAAAACAGAGCATCTGCCTTTTCTAATCACTACTTGACAGTCGAGGCTTATACAATCATCGTTTTGTTCCATGAGGCTCTCAAACGTGTCACATACCAAACATCAATCTTTTTTTGGTGGTTGGGGCAGAGAAATTCCACTTGTTCAGATTACTTTGGCCAATATGTTGTTTTCCTGCTAAAATATTTTTTTAAAAAAAATCTGATCACATACTGAGAAAAAAACCTGCAGATTTACATTCCATCCTAACAGAATTTCAGAGCAACAGGTGTATCATACTTGTGAGGCAGATGGCCTATGAAATGAAAAATCTTAATCTACTGCTGAGGAAGAAAAAAAGACAGAACAGTGTAATCATGGCCATGTTACCTATTTGTGTAATATTCTCCAAACCAAAGCCCACATTGCCCCATGTCCTTAACAACTATTTGTGATGAGACATACAGAAACGAGGTGCTAATTATATTGGCTTCCCTGCTTGCATTTCATAATTCCGTTAGTGTCTACAAACATTAGACCACCTGTACACTGTTTCTCATCCGCATGTGTGAAGAACCCCCACCCGCGCCATGTTTTGGAGAGAAGACAAGTAAGGAAAGATGCAACACTCTTTCTCCTGCCAGTTTCCATGTCAGCAACCACCCTCCTTCCCCCCTCCAAATATTAAAGCATAACCATGTAGCCACTTGGGTTTGCCATTGTCTGCCTTATTATCCTCCCTTAACTTTGTACATGAGAGCCTTCAGTAACTGTTAACATGAGCAAAATGTTGTTTAACTTTTTCAGTAAAAGTTCTTTTTCTGGGAGCACTCTTGTGTTTGTTGTTCCCCTGGATGCCTTGCAAGGCTTTCCACCTTCCAGACATCCCTAAGTTACACATCCTGTGTACAGGTAGTTTCATAAATGTGCTCGTTTCTGGGCCAGCTCCACCAGACAGATGGCAGCCTGTCCTCCAGCAATATAAAGACAAGCTTGCAGTCTTTACTGTATAAGGTTCCCTTAGCACCGGGTCAGATCCCACCCCTGTGCTATTTGTGTTGCAGAAGGACTTATTTGCTGAAGGTGGAGAAGAGTCTGCAGATGTGCATAGAACATTTCCGGAGCCAGCACTGCAACACCTTTGAGATTTACCTCTGAGGCATTCACTGTAACATCATTTTGGGAGGCTGTCCTGCTGTGTCCCTTCAGCACTCGCTAGCCTCAAAAAGTCTAGCTACCGTATCTCCCTTGACTTGGTAGAGCAAATAAGGATCACGGTGCTGTTATTGAATGAGGTATAAAAACTTTTTTAAATAAAAAATCATGATTACAAAATGGTGGCAGAAAAGATTGACTTAAAACTGAATACACCTACCATTCAGCACCCAAGGTTGAACTTTCATAATGAAAGTCTACTTCGCTTTTATCATGAGGTTTTTGTGATATCTAGATTCCAAGGAGTAATGAGGTTCCATTACTGTCTTACTCAGAGTTAAATATGAAGCAGCAAAATTAGGCCAAATTACTGCCAGCTTTTTGATTTATGCATTTTCATACTGTCAAAATGGCCCAAACTCCACTAAACCATTTCTAATTTTTACAACATAATTCATAAGTGTTATAAAAGATTATCTCATTATTTAAAAGTTTACACAGAAACTATGAGTTAAATTGGTTTCCTTTAAACTTCACACAGACTTTTAAAATTATTAGGAAGAGAGTTCTCCCCCCCCCCCTTGAGATAATTTATCTCGCACATGTACCAAATCTATACATATCTCAAATATGCAGAAAAAGGATGCAGCAGCAGAGCCAGGCATTTTAATGAAACTTTGGTACAGTATCTCAATTTGTAGAACATTGCTACGGATTTCTCCTTTTGCAGAATGCATGCCAAGAATTGGTCAACCTTGTGACAACTAAGAATTTATATACAAAAGCATCTGAGAAGCTTTAAAAAGATATAGCCTGAGGCATGTTCTGCTTCATGTAGTGTCAGGAAAAAATTATACAAAGCTGCTTTTAAATAAGCAGAAACTAAACTGATGTTTGGCACTGACACTCTAACAGGAGGGAACAGTGAATCCTAATTCTTTTATCTTTTAGTTTTGCTTACTTTATGCTGAAGTTATTCATACTTGCACTCTTGAGGCCTACATAGTTTCAAGCCTTCTTGGTTTGGTTTCATCTGTGGTATGCCTGCACACGCTCCTACCCATCTAGATTCTGGCATGGGAAAGGGCAACGTAATCAGAATGGTCCCAACCAATTCAGTGCTACAATGATGTAGGACAGAACCACAGGTAAAATTTATCTAAATATTCTGGTTCTGACTTTTCACTCCCATAGATCCCCAGGGTGATTTCCAAGTTAACAATGCAATCCAATGCCTGTCTTCAGAAGTAATTCCCAGTGACTTTAATGGGTTTTCTCTCATATAAGCGTGTACAGTATAGAATTGCACCATTAAACATAGAAATACAATAAAAATAACAGCAATACAACACAAATGAGTATAAGATCAATTAAAAAACCATAAAATAAAAATGGGCCAATAAATATGAGAGAGAGAGAGCATAAAAAGACAAACGGCTGTGTAGCTGTTGCAATATAGCTAATATGGAAATCAGGTCACAAATGCTTTTAATACACTAGCTTCCAATATAATAAAATTAGGGGAAGATCAAAATAATGAGTGCCACAAACTGCTGACCAAAACAAGTGTGCCATAGGTGTGTAAAGATGGCAGTTATAAAGTGTGCCAGTCATGCCTGTGGCTTGAGATGACTTGGTCTTCCCTTGCCAGCAGGACTGTGCTACGGTTTGGACATCTGTATGATAGAACTCACTTCTGTGTGCTTATTCTTGGAGCACCTTGGTCTGCAATTGATCCAAATGTGTTTCTAATTCTTGGAGCATTCTCACAGGAGGTTTACATCACTTTCAAGCCTGCCTGTGCTTTTTATGTGATTGTCAACATTGCTAAATCTATAGAGAAATCTGTAATTTGAATAGACGGTCTAGGCAGTGAAGGTTGTACAGTAATACAGTATTACGAAGCAATCTCTTTGTGGGGTGGGGGGGAATAAAGGAAACAACGGAACACTTTAACTCTTGTGTGAAAATGAGATGACATCTGATGGCTGGAAGGGACTCAAGAGAGAAAAAATGCCATGGTGCCCCTGGAGCAGCAAAACTGGATGCCTTCATCTGTCCCACTTGCAATAAAACATGTCTCTCCCATAAAGGTCTCTACAGCCTCAGCAGGCACTGCAACTCTCCAGTGGTTTGACTTGACCCTCGAAAGTGCATCCCTCCATAGTCCCCCAAGACAGGCAGATGCCAACAACATCTGATTAAAGAAATCTCAACTAATTAAATATATAAGTTACCAGTAATTGATTGACCAATCATATATGTACAGTATATGGGGGGAGGGTTCCAAAGGAGAAAAATGTTTTAGATTCTGTATGCATGTGTCACAGCTAGCATAATGTTGGAAAAGCAATTTCCTTTATGTGAGAGAGGAGGAATTCCCTTTTCTGGTATGCTGCATGCTTTAAAAAACCGCAAAACCTGCGGACCAATTAATTAGAGGCAAATGAGTGCCCTCTTAAATGTCTGTGCACAAGAAGCACAGGGTTTTGTTACGTATTTCCATCATTTCCAAGGCTGGAGTGCCAATATGGTTCGGTATAACTGAAGTGACATACATAGCCACATTAGCATCAGGATTATATTTCTCAAAATAAGCACACACACACACCCGGTCACATGGAAAATACTTTCATAAGTAAGCTGTGATATGATGCACAGGTTGGGTCTTCCAAAGTTAAAAAAGCAAAACTCCCACTGGGCATGCAGAAGTCTTTGGGCATATCTAAATTAGTTATTTGGATACCAGCCAATAATTTTAAAGCGTTGGTGGTGGTGGTGTGATAGAGGCCATATGTTGCCATTTCCTTTGTAACACAATCATCTGCCAAACCTGTGTTTGAAGAACCATCAGTCCTGCATGATTTGAGGATGGGAAAGTGTGTGCGTCACGGGCAATGAATGTGCTGCCACACCACCTGCAAGCTATCATCCGTTTTCAGATTCAGGTGCCCTAGAAGGACTACCTAGCAGCCCCCAAAGGGTTTAATGTAGTATTTTGGTCACTCCAAGGATGACGAATACCCTTCCACTACCTGTTGCTTTGAAAGAAAAGAGACCAGTTAAAGGGTTATAGCAGAAGCATGTTCTCGTGGGGCTGATGAGGAAAACATGGAGCTGACAGGGCTACATGAAATAATCTGGGGGAGGCCAGCCTCATCTATCAAATGGCCCAGTGCAAGGATAACCATGAATTTCAGATCCAAGCTGTTGTGAAGAATTTGATTTCATAGAACCAAATGCATCTCTTTATCTTTTAGGTATGTTAATCTGCACTACTACAACAAAAATGGAGGGAAAATAAAACCAATATAATAACCCACCAATTATTTAGTAGTTCCTGGGCTCTGCAAATAATATATTATTTTTAAATATATTATTTTTAAATGAATATTCTTTGTAAAATATCTCCTTCTTCTCCTCTTCCTCCTTCTGATGTGGTAAAAACCATGTAAAATCAAGTTGAAAATTAAGTAAATTACGTAGATGTATCACAGAAAATAGCTTCTTTTCAAAACATTGCTTTATATTTACAGTCTCCATATTTTCAGAACTGCTGAGGATGGTGGATATCGCATATATTTCTGATTTGCATATGAAATAAAGGCATGGCATGCTACATAAAACACACTTTGTCTATCAGTGTCTCTCATCAGATAGCCTGTGTTATTTTTTACAGCCACTGCAGCCTTTAAAATGTTTCTATAAATGCTATGTTTATTTCTTCTAGGGATTTTCATTTTATGCAACAGATAGTCTAGCTGCTATAATAAGAAACACAAGCAATTCTTATGTTTTAATATCTAAACCTGGCCTCTCACCTAAGAGAATAATATTCACTAAAATGCAAACTTAATGGGTTCTTTCAAATTCAAAGTAAATTCCTGTTGTACTTCCCCCCCAAAAGTCACACTCATCAGATAGGTCCACCATAGGTGGTAGCAGATGCCCCATTCAGTTGTGCAAACAAGTTATGGAAACCCCATCTACAATTGTATGGGAGTCATATACCATACTGTATATGTATCCCAAAATTTCAAGGTGTTTTTAATTTGCAAAATCTGATTGCATGGTTAACCAAATAGCTTTCCAATCATAATAGTCTATAGACTGCTCCACATTGGTTTCCCATGCTATCTTTAAACTAGTCATAGTGCTTGTTAAAGAAAATATTGTGTATTTAGTTTTTATATTAGCCCCTATTCAGAAACATTGTTCACTTCTACCATTCTTTCAAAGCCAGTAAATAGCAAGGCCATCATCCTTAAGAGTACATCATTCTAACTGGTGTATTCAAATTGTCCAATATCAGCTCTGTGGTAAAGAATATATATTAAGGTCTAAAATATCAATTTTCTTCCCATTTTACTAATTTACCTTTGGGTATATCACATTTAAATCTAGGGTGATAATCAGGTGGCATTATTGGAGAAATTCCTGGAGAGGTGAGGCTTTGCCAGTTTTTCCAGACCTGAAATGTGCACCTGATAATTGGGTTTATTTTATTTTATTCCAAACTGCTGGGGTACAATGGGTGGAATGACAATACACATAAAGATTCTTTGCCATAGTTTTTGTTTATTCTATTTTTATCCATGGCTACTCTTTTTTGAAAATCAAGTAGCACAGTTGCTGAAGATGGAATGAATCATCATATATAGCCAGATTAGAGACTCCCCATTCATTCACTTAAAAAACAAAAAACAAAATGCATGGTAATTCTAGATCTTTCACTCTGAAAAAAATTGAATATTTTTAGCCTTAATAGTGGGAGTGGGGAAAGGGAAACAAATAAAGGAATATTGGAATAAGTTTCATTTCTGCCATTCTATTTCTGCCCAGCATACATTATTCTTTCCCTACCTCTTTATATTTTTTGAATGGCTTTCACTAAAGGCTTTTAATATAAATTATATAGTTTACCCAGTGTTATAGGAATATGTACTCTATATAGTCCTAAATATTTAAATGCCTTTGGGCCAAAAAGGACCCCAGCCATTCAGTTAAGCTCTGTTGGTTGCTTAGGTCCTAAAGTTCTGTCCTCTGGTTTATTAATGTGGTTAAATTTAAGTTTCACCTAAGTATCAGTTCAGATTTCACTTCTGGGAAGGAAGAGAAAACATGTGCTCCTGGAAGGTAAGCACTAAGGAAGGCTTGCTGCTCTTTTGGCACCACAGAAACATCTAACTTGAGCAGTGTTGGGATATTGGGAAAGATGGAGCCCTGCTCTGACCCCACATGGCAATAATATTTTTGTGAAAGAACAATTTCCCTCCCCAAATTCTGTGGAGAGATGAGACAAAACTTTCCTTCTCAGATTTTTGCCACACATAAGAGCAACTTAAGGACCAATGATAAACACTTCCCACAGCAGTTTGTCTCTGATTCTCTCCTGCAATTTTTCTTTCAAGATTGTGCCTTGATCCTCTGACCTTGAACTACCACTGTACACTCATTGTACAGCTTTACTTGTTCAAGAATTTATTTCAAATGTCTCACTCTTATGGTTAATCACTCAGTACTGCATACACACTTGTGGTGTGACACTCATTTATAATGCATTTGGGAATTTAAAACAACAACCCAGACACACTCAACTGAATAAGATGTGGGGGTTAGTTTCTGTCATTGAAAGAAGAGAAAATAAAGTGCAAGAGTGGATGATAGGGACTGTAGGAATTCTGCAATATCTCTAATGTCTTGAAACATTATTCAGGCTGTTAACTGTTAATGCCACTGCAGCAACACAAAGAGCATATGCATAGCACATATAATTATAAGTTACTTTTTTGATATCAAACTGTGTGGGTGTGGGTGGAGGGGGAAAGAATGCTTTAATAGCCACTTGACATGTTTTGAAAAGCTTTCTATACACTATATTACAAATAACAATTGTTATATTACAAATGTTATATAACATTTTTTATATTACAAATAACCTTTGGATGGATTCAACTTTTACTACATACAATGTCTAATTCATGGTATATTGCTCTGTCCCAGCTCCTGCCAACCTAGCAGTTCAAAAGCATACCAGCATGAGTAGATAAATACATATCGCTGTGGCAGGAAGGTAAACGCCAGAAGCAGTTTAGTCATGCTGGCCACATGACCCAGAAAGCTGTCTGTGGACAAATACCAGCTCCCTTGGCCTGAAGCGCAATGAGTGTCACACCCCATAGTTGCCTTTGACTGGACTTAACCATCCATGGGCGGAATCACACAAAGAAGACACAGCCCAAGTGCCCAGAGACAGTAGTGGCATAAGGTAAAGGTAAAGGGACCCCTTACCGTTAGGTCCAGTCGTGAACGACTCTGGGGTTGCGGCGCTCATCTCACTTGATTGGCCGAGGGAGCCAGCGTACATGTGGCCAGCATGACTAAGCCGCTTCTGGCAAAGCAGAGCAGCGCATGGAAACGCCGTTTACCTTCCCACCGGAGTGGTACCAGAGTCCCATCATCAGGTAACTGGCAGCAGATGTGACTGGTGAGCACCTGTTCTGCTTTAAGCAACTGACTCTGCAATGCAGATGTGAAGTGAGGCTTCAGCAGCACCCTGGACAGTTCCATAGAGATCTCCGTTTGGAGACTCCACAAAAGCAGAGTTCAGATGCGACTCAATGATAGCTAGCCATCCTCCGCCTGAGCCTTGAACAGGAGCTGAGCTCTAGCTCAGAAGCCAGCTCCACCTTCCGTGAGTGGAGTCTCTCCATTTAAAAGGGCCCAGCTTCAAGCAAGCCACGTTTATCAGTCATGCCTGTTGTCAGCTGTATCCTGCTGAAATCACTCATCCAACAGAAATGCACATACATATACAGATAGGCGCACCCTGGAAATAAGTGAAAATGGCCCTCCCCTCATAACATGGCATTATTTACTATCAGTTACTGAGCAGGCCTTCTTGAAGAAGAGTGAGCACTTACTTTTTTAAAAAAGAAATTTAATTATGCTTTTCACTGATTTGACAATCATTTTAACATTTCAAAAATTGTCTTCCTTCCACCTCTTTCTGCGATTCCTTAAATTTATTTTTAATAACTTCCGCATATCCAAATTAACTTAATTTGCTCATTTATTCATTGACTTTAAATATATAAAACTGCAAGTTATTACAATACTCCTGCCAATGTTCTTATCTGTTTACAGTTTATCTGTAAATATTCAACAAACCATTTCCATTTTTTATATATATATAAAAAGTTATCTTGATTTCTTATTCTTCCAGTAAGTTTTGCCATTTCTGCATATTCCACAAGTTTTTGTATCCATTCTTCCTTTGCTGGGACTTCTTTCCATTTTGGGGTGAGTAACATTCTTGGCGCTGTAGTAGCATACATGAATAAGATTCTATACAGTTTAGGTAGTTCTGCCCCTATAATTCCCAAAAGAAAAGCTTCTGGGGTTTTTTTTACAAGCGTTATTGTAAACATCCTTTTCAATTCATTATATATCATTTCCCAGTAAGCTTCAACCTTACTACAAGATCACCAAATATGATAAAAAGAACCTTCTTTCTCTTTACATTTCCAACACTTATTTGATTTAGATTTATACATTTTTTCATTTTCATATCATTTTCTCTTAGACCACAGCATGCTGTAAATTTTATATCCATATTCCACAATTGTTCCCATGCTTCCATGTCTATATTATGACCAATATCTATTGCCCAATGTATCACTGAGGATTTTACTTGCTCATCCTTTGTCTCCCATTCCAATAATATTATATACATTTTAGACAGCACTTTTACATTACATTCCAACAGGTCTCTCTCCAGTTGCGATATTTGTTCCCCAAACCCTCATATCCTATCTTTCTTAAATACTTCATTCAAATGATGATATTGTATCCATGTTGTTAATTTCCCTGATAATTCCTTAAATTCTTTTAATTTATACTCTCCTCCCTCTTGTTTTAATAAATTTCTGTAAGTTGTCCACCCTTCTATCATATTCTTTTTCTTTACTGCTATAGTTCCAATGGTGAGAGCTAAAGTGGTGTTTTTACCTCTAATAAATTTTTGTATTTATCCCATACATTGTACATCCCCCCCCAATTATATGATTTGTAAATCCTTTATGAACTTTCACATTTTCATACCATAAATAAGCGTGCCAACCAAAAATAGTAATGACCTTCTAAGTCTAGAATATGTGAATTCTCTGATGTCATCCATTCCTTCAACCAACAGACAGGATGCCTCATAGTATATCTGGCAGGGGAAAACCTCCTTTATGTTCCTTTCTTGCTTAACTCCTCCTTCGTATTGGCTAATTTTGAGAAAACAAGAAAATAATAATAATAATCCACTCTGGGGATGTTTTGTGATCGCACCAACAATATTGTTCTTTTGATTTCTAATAATTTACTTCAATACTCAATACATGTAGAACATGCTATATCAATTATTGTTGAGGTTTATTCTTAACATTTTGAAATACATGTTGAGGGGAAAACCCCTAATGAAATAAGCTTCATCTAAGATAAGTAAACGGCGTTTCCGAGCTCTGCTCTGGTTCGCCAGAAGCGGCTTAGTCATGCTGGCCACATGACCCGGAAGCTGTCTGCAGACAAACGCCGGCTCCCTCAGCCTATAGAGCGAGATAAGCACACAACCCCAGAGTGGTCCGCGACTGGACCTAACGGTCAGGGATACCTTTACCTTTACCTTTTAAGATAAGTACAGAGTTCTGTAATATGGAATACAGAAGGGTAGAAATTGCATTCTTGGAAACTGAAGGGCTAAGAGGTTAAGAGCTAAAGTTAGTGTGTAAAATATGAACTTTTCTTTTACTAGTTTAATATGTGTGCATGTAGCTAATTGATATGTATTTACAGTCTCTTCATGCCATTAATAATACTTGCCTTGAGATAATTTTCAGTTGCACTATGTCAAGCAGACAACGGAGACTCCCTTGCATGTGAACAAAAGCTCCATTGTTCTTCCAGTTCTGAAGTAAATGATAAAAATTATAAACTAATTTGCATAACAGGAGATTAGAAAATTATCCTTTTATCCTTCTTAATATATTTGCCCTTCCTAATTATAAAGATACAAATCTTTTCAGAATAGCTTCACACAAAAATATTCTTGGATAAAAATTGCATGTTAAGCTCGATTTTGGAAGGTTATTTGCATAATAAGACAAAAGAGATAAATTGCTTCCATTTAATAATAGCCAATTTTACACTGCCGTTCCATACATGGCTGCTCAGAATAAAGTTCCACTGAGTTTAATGGGCTTACTCTCAAGTTAAGTAGTTATGGGATGGCTGCCCAAACTGGACTCTTTGGGAGCAGAACTTTCTCCCTGAACTTTACAACTATAAGTTTCTTTGCAAAACTACTAGTCAACATGGAAAAAAACTTGTGACAGGCCTGTGTCTGCCATGAATTAGCAACCAGTTGTTTCTGTTACATGGAGACCCCCCCACCCCGGGCTTCCCCATTCTCTCCATAGCTTAGTGTTGAATCTCCTGTCAAGATGACTTTCCTGACTGGAACAGAAGGACTAAGCTACTGGACTCAGGCAGTTGACTTAGAGTTCCAAAAGGAGACGCTGCCTTTCAAGATTCACAGGCGATTGCACAGAGCACTATCTCTTTGGGTGTGTTTTTATGTGGGTGAGTGAGTGGGCCTGAGGCATGAGGCAGAGGGTACACAGTTGGCTACTTCATGAGATGCTGAAAGCAAAGGCAGACATGTTGGTAAACGTCTTTATTATGATAGGGAACAAGTGTCTGAATTCTCCTGAGCTTGAAAGCTTTCCCACTGTTGTGAGACATTTTGGTTAGTCTAATAAAGGTTATGCCTGCCCAACTCTGGATTCGCATACTATGTGACAAAGCATTGGCTGCCATTCAAAATGGTCCATGAACCAAACTTGGGACAGGATCTATGGTTTGTTTCTTGGCTGATCTCCTGAACTGGGACACAAGAAGCTGTCTCATTTTAAATTGTTATTAATGTTGTATTTTAAATTGTTGTAAGCCACCCCAGGATGTTAGGATGAAGAGTGGGTTGTTGTTGTTGTTGTTGTTAATGCGTTATAGATCACTGGTCCTTCTAGCTCAGCTCTGTTTACACACTGACTGGAGGTGGTTCTCCAGGATTTCAGACGGATCTCTACCAGTCATGCAGAGGTGACAAGGATTGCACCTGGAATCTTTTGCACACAAAGTTTCTGCTCCTCCATTAAACTAGTACCCCACCCTCAATGGACTTTGGTGGTTCAGTTTGGAAGCTGCCAAGCAGGAAACAAATTAACTTCTAGTGATTGCATGCACGTGTATTGTCCCAATGGATCACAACAGATAACTGTCTATTTAGCATGATGTTGTTATTTACATAATAGTCTAACTTGATTAGATTTATTAGACTTTCAAATTGCTTTTTACTAAAAACAAGTCTCAAATTTATTTACATTACATATAATCAACACAAACATGACAAAACATGTTATTTGACCTCTAAGCCACCCAAAGAATTCAGGACAAAAAATAAAGTACTTCTTCACACAACTCTGCAAAATGTGATGAGTCACATGACTACCACCTTGGACGGCTTTACTAGGGGATTAGACAAACAAACTCATGGATGATAGGATTGTGGGCAGATCCACACCACACACTTAAAGCACACCCAACATGCATTTAAAGCAAATGACTACTCCAAAAGAATCCTTTGAACTGTAGTTTGTTAATGGTACTATAGGTTGTAGCACTGGGAGGGGAAAACTACCATTCCCAGTATTCTTTGGGAGAAGTCATGAGCTTTAAATGCATGATGTAGATCTGCCCACTATGGGCAGATTGAACCTCCTTCACATGCCACATACCTCTGTTTTTTTAAAAAAAATATATTTATTTGTTTTTCCAAAAACATAAGACACATCTAAATAACCAAAAACAGCAAAACAGTACACCGAATAAGAAAAAAGAAAAAAAAGAAAAAAGAGAAAGTTAAAAACAAAGACTCCAGTTCTCAGCCTCATGTTTACAGAACCTTCTTTCTTGACCTCCTCACGCCTCCCTTTTTTGTGTTCCTCTTTATCCAATCAGATACAGCAAATCCTTACCCTTCTTCAAAACTCATTTCTAATTATTGTAATCACTTCTATTATGTCTCCAATCTTTCCTCCTTATAATTAAACACCTTTAACATATTATTTATTTTGACATAATATAACCTTATTTTTTCGCCCTTTTTCTATTTCATTTTTTGCATATTTTTTAACACTGTACCACTGATGCCATATTGTTTCATATCCAACATCATTTTAGCATTCATACACTTTACAGTATTTCTGCAGGTAATTCTTGAACTTCTTCCAGTCCTCTTCCACCGCTTCTTCTCCCAGGTCTCGGATTCTGCCAGTCATTTCTGCCAATTCCATGTAGTCTATTACTTGCGTCTGCCATTCTTCCAGGGTGGGCAATTCTTGTGTCTTCCAATACTTTGCAATGAGTATTCTTGCTGCTGTTGTCGCATACATAAAAAACGTTCTATCTTTCTTTAACACCAATTGGCCGACTATGCCCAAGAGAAAGGCCTCTGGTTTCTTAGGGAAGGTATATTTAAATACCTTTTTCAGTTCATTATATATCATCTCCCAGAAAGCCTTAATCTTCGGGCACGTCCACCAAAGGTGAAAGAATGTACCCTCAGTTTCTTTACATTTCCAACATTTGTTATCAGGCAGGTGATAAATTTTTGCAAGCTTGACTGGGGTCATGTACCACCTATAAATCATTTTCATAATATTTTCTCTTAAGGCATTACATGCCGTAAACTTCATATCGGTGGTCCACAACTTTTCCCAGTCAGCAAACATAATGTTATGACCAATGTCCTGTGCCCATTTAATCATAACTGATTTACCTGTTTCATCCTGAGTATTCCATTTCAGCAGCAAGTTATACATTCTTGACAAATTCTTAGTTTTAGGTTCTAACAATTCTGTTTCCAATTTCGATTTTTCCACCTGGAAGCCCAATTTTCTGTCCGCATTATAAGCCTCTCTTATTTGATAATAATGAAGCCAATCTCGCACTTTGTCTTTTAATTTCTCAAAACTCTGCAATTTCAATTTATCTCCTTCTTGTTCTAATATCTCCCAATATTTCGGCCATTTGGCCTCCATATTAAGTCTTTTTAGGGCCTTTGCCTCCATAGGTGACAACCACCTTGGGGTCTTACTTTCTAGTAAATCTTTATACCTTATCCAGACATTATATAATGCTTTCCTGACAATATGATGCTTAAAAGCTTTGTGTGCTTTAACCTTGTCGTACCACAAATATGCATGCCAACCAAAAGCATTGTTAAAACCTTCCAAATCCAAAATGTCAGTGTTCTCAAGAAGCAGCCAATCCTTCAACCAGCAGAAACCCACTGATTCATAGTACAATTTAAAGTCTGGCAGGGCAAACCCCCCTCTTTCCTTCACATCGGTTAATCACATGCCACATACCTCTGAACGTCAATGTAAGAAACAAGCAAACAGTTCACCAGCTCATGAGTTTGACTGGCCAAAATACTTGGTTCAATCAGTCTTTGGAAGCCATGCCTACACAGAGGAAAGGGTATAAATTTGAGAAACGAATGAATAATCCTTGGAGGTTTTTAAGCAGAGGTTGGATTGCCATCTATCATGTATGATCTAATTGAGATTCCTGCATTGCAGGGGTTAGACGAGAGGACTCTTGGGGTCCTTTCCAAGTCTACAATTCTATGATTCTGTGGATTCTATATCATAGTTACATCACACACTTTTGCAATTTGGTATCTATCAAGTACAGTAGTCATTTTAATAAATATGGTACACACGGTAATAAATGCCTCAATATGTACAGAAAGGATAAAAATGAAACTCCTAGAGCACACAATTCATAAAATAGCAGAGTTTATACGACAGACAGCTATTGCTGTTGTGCCAGGAAAACTGCTGCATAAATATCAAGAGAAAGTATTGCATTTAGATATAAATCTTCTTCATATTCAGATTTCAAGATGTGCTTTAAATGGCTAATGCAAGAATAATTTCCTGCTGTCTAATATCAATCCAGATACAAACTTAGGTTGCCTCTCCACTTTGACAAATGGTATAATCCCTCCCCCCCTCCCGTTTTTAGTTCAGTGAACAAAATTAATCTTATGCATCTTAGTGCAAGGATGGTATGTAGAGATACAACATGTGTTTAGGAGGTAAACCTATGGCAAGATCCGTGGATATCAGCAGTTTAGGATGCAGGGGTTTTTTTTTGCTAATTCAAGGCTAGTGTAAATCTAAAAGTGGGAGCATTTGGGTGGCGGAGGGACCAGAGAGAGGGGATTAAGGTTGTACAGTATTGGAAACTCAGTCTGCTTGGTCACATGACCTGGCAACCCTGCAAAGAGCACTTTTTAAAAGGCTTGCTTTCCTTCTATCAGGGATATGTATAACTTTATGCTGGCTTAACTCACACTGGCATGTGTGGTTTTTTTATATTAATATTTTATTGAAAAGTTTTCAATTATAAAGAAATAAAGTGATACAAAGAAGAAGAAGAAAAGAAAAAGAAAAATACACAGAAATGTGTAGAGAAAGAAATATGAACATACATGAAAAATACCCTAACCCATACATTCTTTTGTAAGTTTGATATTATTATCCTAATACACATGTAAATATTACTACACGGAGAGCCCTCTCAAGCCACTGAAGGAAGCTTTGTGGCCCATCAGCCGCACACCTTGGCTTTTGGACAGAGACTTCCAACTGGACCCCTCTAATGGGGTACCCTGTTATTGCACTGTTTTGGGGCGGGTGGGTGATGCGCTGCTTCAATCCTTCTCCTGAGGTTAGATGAAAAGTATTCCACCCAATGCCTTATCTGCCAAAGTTGTGACTATGGCTATGGGGAAGGCAAAACCTTCAAAGGGGGCCAATCTGTTTGCAGGCAATTTTTTTCCTGGCTCCATATTTGGCAACCGTTACGCAATGCCTGAGGGAAGAAAAAGTTGGCATACAAAATCCACAGCATTACTGAATAGGGCGAGAGGGAGGGGTCTTCTTTGGCTGACTGCAGTCCCCAGGGTTGGGCACAGCTGGCTTTTATAGGCTGGGGATGGGCACATCTGGTCTGCTCCCAAGCCCTGCCCACCCAGCGAGGCCGGATTGGCCAGAATTCAAATATCAGGTGGTGGCAAAGTCTGCCAACCCAATCGGCTGGCCAGGGAATTTCCACAAATGCCAGCCGCTGAGCCAACATTGCTCCCTGGGATGGGCAGAGCCTGCCAAGATGGGGCCGCCCACCTCGAGACTGGGTAAGCAGCCATTCTAACTTCTCTATTCCATTTCCCCACAACAGTTAGCATTCTGTGGCCACGAAGCACACGCAGTTGCTTTTGAACACTGTCATTCCCCCAGGCTTGCTGATATTTACCTCTTGTGAGGGTTACCTAATCAATGGAACTAAAACTGGAATTAGAGGGAGTGATGATTAGTGACCAGGAAATAAAGAGCTACATGACTAATTCCACACATGCAAGAGAACTTTGGACCCAATCCCCAGGCAAGCAGCCAGTGTGGTGTATCCCCAGGCAAGCAGCCAGCATGGTGTAGTGGTTAAGAGCGGTGGACTCGTAATCTGGTGAACCGGGTTTGATTCCCTGCTCCTCCACATGCAGCTGCTGGGTGACCTTGGGCCAGTCACACTTCTCTGAAGTCTCTCAGCCCCACTCACCTCACAGAGTGTTTGTTGTGGGGGAGGAAGGGAAAGGAGAATGTTAGCCACTTTGAGACTCCTTAGGGGAGTGATAAAGCAGGATATCAAATCCAAACTCCTCCTCCTCCTCCTCCTCCTCCTCCTCCTCCTCCTCTTCTTCTTCTTCTTCTTCTTCTCTTTCTCCCCACTTCATCCTCCCATTGCTTGCTTTGGAAATGGAAAAAGAAAACAGTTTGCAAAATGTCTTAGGTCAAATGCCACAAGGTACTTGGGCATGCCTAAAGCACCCTTTGGATCCTGGCCAGGGTTCTCATACATAAGCTGTGGCAAATTATACCTACTTTCATCTTTAAATATTTTCTAATAGTTTATCAATGCACTCAAATGCCCAAATTCTTCAGTTTCTTCAACAGCAAGTACTCTTGACTTTTGTTAACAAGGCTGACAGAAAGTCATTCCATTTGATACCGTGGTACTTTGGTTCTCAAATTTAATCCGTTCTGGAAGTCTGTTCCAAAACCAAAGCGTTCCAAAACCAAGGTGCACTTTCCCATAGATAGTAATGCAAAATGGATTAATCCATTCAAGACTTTAAAAAACAACGCCTGAAACAGCAATTTAACATGAATTTTACTATCTAACAAAACCATTGATCCATAAAATGAAAGCAATAATCAAAGTTCTGTACTATAAAATAAATAAGACAGTATTGTAGATAATATGTTATGTAGTGAAGTTTCACCCTGGGCCAGCAGGGGGATACTGTATATAGTTTTCACTCAGGTCTGTAGATAGTTTTCCCTCAGGTCCGCGTCAGTTATTTTAGGCGGGAACTCTGGGCTGTTGTTGTTACAATGTTGACAGCCGGCTGCCTATAAAAGCAGGCCGGCTGAGCTGTTGCAGTCAGTTCTATTCCAGCTTACGAAATAAAGAGCTACTTGGAGAAATCGCTGTGTCGTCTGCTATGTCAACCCACAACTTAACACTGGCGACGAAGGTGGGATCGATGGACATCAGAGCACAGCCAGATGCGGCCAGCCTCTGAACTGAGCTGAATCACTGAGCTGAATCACAGGGCGAAATCACTGAGCGAAATCACTGGACAGAACCAATTCAGAGCTGACTGTTCTGGCTAAGAGCACTGTGTTCCATCCATCGCCCTTCACGCCGGCATCGGAATCATGGCTTCACTTGTGCCTCTACCGCCGTTTGCGCCAGCCTCTGAATCATGGGACTCCTACCTCGCTCGGTTCGACTGCTACCTCCAAGCCAACGAGCTGACAGCAGTATCAAAGGATCGGAAGCGGGGCCTATTCCTCAGCCTCTGTGGGCCTGAGGTGTTTGAGACGGCCCGAGCATTGGTTGCGCCTGAAGCAGTCCAGGCAACACCATGGGACACGATCCAAGAGAAGCTCCGCAACCACTACGCACCAAAGCCGTCCAAGATTGCTGCCCGCCATGCGTTCTACCACCGGAACCAGGCAGAGGGGGAGTCAATCAACAACTACACCACCGCCCTGCGACAGGCTGCAATGCACTGTGAGTTCCGAGACTTAGACGATGCCCTGATGGATCGAATCGTCTGCGGGGTCCGGGACATCCATCTGCAACGGCGTCTCCTCGCCAAGCCAGACCTCACGCTGCAGAAAGCCATTGAGGAGGCTGTGGCCTCAGAAGCTGCTGAATGCTCCGCCCAGGAGATCCGCAAGTGCAGCAGCCCGCGTCTTGCTAGGGAGCCAGTTCCGGTGCATCATGAAGAGGCCAGCAGTGATGAGGCATCCTCCAGTGAAGGCGATGACGTGCACCAGACAAAGCGGGAGCACAGGAAGTTCCAACAGAAGTCGAAGGGCCAACCGGAATGTGCCGGCTGCGGAGGCAACCATTCCCGTGCCAAGTGTCGATTCAGAGACGCCATCTGTAGGAAGTGTTCCAGAAGGGGCCACATCGCTAAGGTCTGCCGATCGGCTCCGTCTGACACCCCCCCTTCATCGACTCGCAAGTCCAAGCCTTCACTCCAGTCTGCCAAGGAAAGTTGTTTCGCTCTCACCAACTGCCGCTGCCCGTCTGGAACCACGATTGGCCAAACTGACTCGCCTACGCGACGCAAGCTGAACGTCACGGTGCTCATTGAAGGAGCTCCATGTGACATGGAGATCGACACCGGGTCTGCCCTGTCCATCGTGTCGTGGAGCACCATCAAAAGACTGGTACCCAGAGTGTCCAAAAGGCAACTCGACTCTCACCGCGTACACCTGAGAGACTACCAGGGAAACGACATTCCCGTGGTAGGCGTTGGCCGGTTCCGGATTGCCTTCAAGGATTTTTCGGGCCTGCTCCGGTTGGTGGTGGTCGAAGGTCAGCGGCCAAGCCTCCTAGGGCTAGACTGGTTTGATGCCCTCGGCCTGGAAGTCACCGGCATCAACTGCATCTCTAACGCAGAGACTGAGGGTCTGGTCAAAGACTTTGCCGAGGTTTTTGACGGCACCTTGGGGCAATATACAGGTACGCCCATCTCCTTTAGCCTTGATCCACAAGTCGCCCCCATCAAGCTAAAGCCACGCCGGGTTCCCTTTGCTCTCAAGGCTAAGGTGGACGAACAACTGGACAAACTGATCGCCCAAGGAGTTTTGGAGCCGGTTGACCACGCCAAGTGGGAAACCCCCATCGTCACGCCTGTCAAGCCAGATGGGTCGGTGAGAATCTGCGCTGACTACAAGTGCACGATCAACAAGGCACTTCAGCAGCACGCTTATCCGGTTCCTGTTGTCCAACACCTGCTGCATTCCCTGGGTGAGGGTAAGGTCTTCGCTAAGCTGGACCTTGCCCAAGCCTATCAACAACTGCCAGTCGATGATGCCACTGCTGAAGCCCAGACGATCGTCACCCACCGGGGGGCATTCCGTTGCCGCCGGTTGCAGTTCGGGGTGAGTGTGGCTCCTGGCATTTTCCAAAGCCTTATGGAGCGTCTCCTGCAAGGGCTTCCGGGCGTGGTACCATATTTTGATGACGTCTTGGTGTCTGCAGACTCACACCAGCAGCTGTTCGAGCGCCTCCGTGCCGTGCTGACCAGGTTCCAAGAGGCCGGGCTCAAGGTAAAGAGGGAGAAGTGCCAGATCGCCGTTCCACAGGTAGAGTTCCTGGGCTATCTTATCGATGCCTCCGGCCTTCACCCGACCACATCCAAGATCCGCGCTATCCAGCAGGCCCCCACCCCAAAGAACAAGACGGAGTTGCAGGCATTCCTGGGGCTGCTGAACTTTTATAACATGTTCCTGCCCCACAAAGCCACAGTGGCTGAGCCTCTTCACCGACTCCTTAGTACAAAGACGCCTTGGGCCTGGGGTCATCGGGAGACGGCGGCCTTCAACGCGGTTAAGGCTCTCCTTTCATCAGACAGTGTGCTGGTACAGTACAGTGAATCCAGGCCGCTGGTCCTTGCCTGCGACGCCTCACCTTTTGGCATCGGTGCTGTCCTTAGTCACCGTTTTCCAGATGGAAGAGAAGCACCACTCGCCTACTTTTCCAGGACACTATCTCTGACGGAACGGAATTACAGCCAGCTTGACAAGGAGGCATTGGCACTTGTGGCTGGAGTGAAGAGGTTCCATGAATACCTCTATGGCAGGACTTTTGAACTCATCACTGACCACAAGCCACTCCTGGGCCTCCTCGCCGGTGATCGTCCAACTCCACCGGTCCTCTCGCCACGCATGCTGCGATGGACTGTTTTCCTGGCTGCCTACCACTACCGGCTCATCCATCGCCCGGGGAAATCGATGGGCCATGCCGACGCCCTCAGCCGTTGCCCTCTTCCAGCATTTGTGGAAGACCCGGCTCCAGCTTCATCGCTCCTTCTGATTGAGGATCTTCCGGCAGCGCCTGTATCAGCTGCCACTGTGGCCTCCGCGTCTGCCCAGGATCGCACCATCAGCCGGGTGCTCAACTGGGTGTGGAGGGGGTGGCCACAAGGGCCTTTTGCATCGGAGTTCCAGCCCTTCGCAACCAGACAACATGAACTCTCAGCTCATCGCGGCTGTCTGCTGTGGGGAGACCGCGTCGTGATTCCCCAGGGACTCCGTCAGCGCGTCCTGGAGGCTCTGCACGTTGGCCACCCGGGAATTGTCAAAATGAAGGCGTTGGCTCGGTGTTACGTCTGGTGGCCTAATATGGACGATGCCATCACTGCCTGGGTGTCCGCCTGTCAAGCGTGCCAAGAGTCGAGGCCTGCACCACCGGCAGCTAAGGGACACACCTGGGAGACGCCAAAGACACCCTGGTCGAGGGTGCACATTGATCTGGCTGGCCCCTTTCACGGCCGGACCTTTATGGTAGTGGTGGACGCCTATTCCAAATGGCTGGAGGTCGCCCTGATGCCCTCCACCACTACCGAAGCTGTCATCCGGGTGCTGCGAGGCCTGTTTGCAACGCATGGGTGTCCTGATGTCCTTGTCTCTGACAACGGACCACAGTTCACGTCAGGCACGTTTGAGCGGTATCTTTTGGGACTGGGCATCCGCCATGCCCTAACGGCACCCTTTCATCCATCCAGCAACGGGCAAGCGGAAAGAATGGTGCGCTCGGCAAAAGAGGCACTGGCGCGCCTGGACCGGGGAGACTGGCATGAGCGGGTCGCCGAATACTTGTTCGTGCAACACATCACCCCTCATGCGGCCACAGGGAGGAGTCCTGCTGAACTGCTTATGGGCCGCCGCCTCAGGTCACCGCTCGACCGGCTACACCCGGACTTTGCCGTGGCTGAACCCCCAGGCTGTGCCAACGCGCCACGGTCATTTGTCCCAGGAAACCAGGTCTTTGCCCGGAACTATGTGGGGGACATTCCTTGGGTGCCAGCCACAGTAGTGGGAGTCACTGGACCTCGCTCGTACCAGGTGGCACTCGAAGACGGACGCTTGTGGCGACGGCACATAGACCAGCTTAGGCACAGGGTTGGGGACTTGGACACTACCGAGGTGCCCCCAACTGCGCTTGCGGCTCCAGAAGAGACACGTACAGATGGCGAGGCCCCACCTACACCTCCCTCGCAAACTGCCAGCGTGGAGCCGAACCAAGCCGCTTCAGAGGGTCTGCCAGACTTACCACAGACTCAGACCACTCCACTTGCGGAGGCTCCACCCACAGCAGCGGATCCAGGGGAGTTGGTTCCAACGCCACCTAGGGTCGCACCACAGCCTCAGCAAGAACTGTGTGGCCCTCCGGACTTGGCTACCAGTCCCCGGCGGTCTGGCAGAGTTCCCAAGCGCCCAACTTATTTAAAGGACTATGTTGTTGGACATGTATCACTGCTGGTCTAAGTATGGGAAATGTAACCGATATGCTTTTGTGCCTAATTGAACCATTACGCGTAGTGCTGTATATAAGGAAACCATTACGATTGTAACTAACGCCTTGTCTCGGTGGGGAGGGGTGTTATGTAGTGAAGTTTCACCCTGGGCCAGCAGGGGGATACTGTATATAGTTTTCACTCAGGTCTGTAGATAGTTTTCCCTCAGGTCCGCGTCAGTTATTTTAGGCGGGAACTCTGGGCTGTTGTTGTTACAATGTTGACAGCCGGCTGCCTATAAAAGCAGGCCGGCTGAGCTGTTGCAGTCAGTTCTATTCCAGCTTACGAAATAAAGAGCTACTTGGAGAAATCGCTGTGTCGTCTGCTATGTCAACCCACAACTTAACACAATAAAAATTAAAATTAAAAATTTTTCTTACCTGCGCTGATGATAGTCATTGTTTGGATGAGTGGCTTTTATCCATTTCCGCATTTACACAATCAGTCAATCATAAAATGAAAAACAAGCCACAGTCATGAAAATGAAAAACCCCCACAAAAAACCCCCACAAAAAACACAAAAACAAAAGTACCAGATATCACCTCAGAAGACTGCAATCAGAAACGGAAGGTTTTAATTACGACGGGGGAGTCTCAAATGAGCAGCGCAAGGACAGAAGCGGGAGGAAAAGAGGCTTTAATTACGATGGTGGGGGGGGACTCAACTGAGCGGTGCAACAGTGAAATAGAAGCTCAGGAGCACGTTCGGCTTCCAGGGCAAAGTTCGAAAACCAGAACACCTACTTCCGGGTTTGCAGCATTCGGGTTCCAAGTTGTTCGGGAACTAAGCTGTTCGAAAACCGAGGTACCTCTGTAAATTATTGCAATAGGTTCCCCCATGAAGAAATGGAAGCCTTTGGATGAAAGGTGGTCTGAAAATCATTGGAATGAATGAATGAATGAATGAATGAATGAATGAATGAATGAATAGTCTAGTGTTTGTGACATCACGCATGTAAGGGGGTTATGTTCCAAAGCCAAAATTGTGCCTAGTCAAAACACACTGGGTTCAATGGTGGGTGGAATTGCCAAAGTCTTTTTCCCCAGATGTCCGTCTCCTTTCCACTTTTTTTTTTTTTTTTTTTGTCAAACACTTAAAGCTGAATGTGCACAAGTTAAAAGTTGCAAGTTATCTGTATAGGGCTTTAAAGGTCAAAAACCATACAGTCATATCTCAGAAGTCGAACGGAATTCATTCCAGAAGTCCATTAGACTTCCAAAACGTTCAGAAACCAAGGTGCGGCTTCTGATTGGCTGCAGGAAGCTCCTGCAGCCAATCGCAAGTGGCAGAACCCACATCGGACATTCATGTTCCAAAGAACATTCACAAACCAGAACACTCACTTCTGGGTTTGCAGCGTTCGGGAGCCAAAACGTTCAACAGGTATGACTGTACTTTGAATTGGGCTAGGAAACAAATTGGCAGCAGGTGTAGTTGGGTCAGAGCCCGCGTTCTATGTTCACACCTTCTAATTTCACTTAACAATCTAGCAGCCACACTCTGCACTAGCTGTAGTTTGTGAACCATCTTCAAAGGAAGCCACAGATTAAATACATTGCAATAGTATAACTGGGCGGTCACCAGAAAAGGTCAGCTGGAGTTTAGAGTTTATGAGCTGAAAGGGAAGAAGAGGCGGAATATTCTGTACTGGAAGGTAAAACTTTTGAAACCTGTGCAAAATGGGCTAAGATGTATCATAGAAAATCATG
Source organism: Podarcis erhardii (assembly GCF_964252035.2). Lineage (NCBI taxonomy): Eukaryota > Metazoa > Chordata > Lepidosauria > Squamata > Lacertidae > Podarcis > Podarcis erhardii. Next base: position 104,275,849 of record NC_138508.1, on the reverse strand, counting down.
TGAGATGGAGATGGTTTGGAAGTGGGATAGAAATAAGGTTGATTTAAAAGCATATTTAATGTTTGTCGCTACTGAGTATATATTTTTTTCATACCAGAGTTGTGGATGCCTTGAGACGAAAGACATAGGAGAATAATGGTCAAAGACAGACCTAAATAAATAAATATATAAGGTCAATGAGAATGCCCAGCCCTATGCTGCTTTCAACCTGCTATAGCAATATTTCTTTATGCTCTTTAATCTTGGAGTTATTTTATTAATAAAATAATTTTATTTTATTTTTTAAAGAAAAGAATGGGTCTCCTGTTTCAGTTTGGAATAGACATTAGGCATGGTTTGAAAAGCAAGTTCTGGTACAAAAGCGTCAGTAATGCCCCCTATCAATATGTGGAAATGCAGGAGCAGTTGGTCTAAAAATAAGATGCCTTTAAATGTGCAAACTATCCGCCAGATTGTAAAGATGCTAATGTAAGACCAACCTCTTGCAATATTGTGTTTACGTTGCAGTGCCATTTGCTGTTTAGTAGAAACAATGATAATGCCCATGTTCCATCTGTTAGAAAATGTAAAGGCAAACATTTAACAAACGCAGGGTGCAGCTTCCTGGCAAATTAAGCTGAATACAACCCAAACATAAAGCGAGATTTACAACTTCACTCTCACTTTCACCTGCCCCTTTTTAACTTTATTTTACTTTTTAACTTTAATTTTTCCAGAGTTTTGAGTAAATACATAAATAAAACACAGTTTTATGTTTAAATTACTGCCTTGTAAGAATGAAATATACATATGTACACACAAACAATATAAGCAATAAAACTGAAAATAAAACAATATTGCAGCTGTGAATCACAGCAATGTGCTACTGAGTTTTCCTGTAACTGGTTGTAATGCATGCTTTTGTAATGTGCGCAAATATGAAAAGTAAACAAGGACTGTATAGTAATGAGCATCACAACAAAGCAAATCAGTTTTAAGACACTGTTTGTTCTGGATGGAATCAGGGGAATTCAAACATCAAGTGGAGCCAATTCCAACCTACCAAGCCTGCTGGCTCCCTTTCAGGGACTTGGTTATTATTAAAGGTCGGTTTAACTCAGCAAAAGGCAGCTTCATATGGCATGTCTTGGCCTCTGCCACCCAGGCCTTCTGGGAACGTGAGATTAAAGAGTAAGGATGACAGAGTTAGGTTTTTACGCCCCTTTCTAGATATCTGCCAGCAATACAATATCCTTGAAGAGTTGTGGCCACCAGAACTGTATGCAGTATTTCAAGTGTTGGTGAAACATAGCCTTGTGTAAGCTTTATTTTCAACCCCTTTTCTCATTATTGCCAACACAGAATCATCCCTTTTCACAGCTGCCATCTTATTTGTGCTGTCCACTACAGCCCCCAACTTTTGTTCCTGGTCACTCATCACCAGTTCAGAGCCCATTAGTGTATATGTGTGTATTTTGTCCCAATGTGCATTACTTTACACTAGAATACATTGAACCAGATTTCCCATTTTAATGCTCATTCACCCAGTTTGGAGAGATCCCCGAGAGTTCATCACGTTCTTTTTTAGTTTTAACTGCCCTGAGCAATCTGGTGTCATAATCAGCAAGCTTGGCCACTTCCCTGCTCACCCCTAACTTCAAATTGTGAACAAGTTTAAAAGCAGAACTGAGGAGTGGCCATAATTCAGAGACTAGACAGTGTGGGGCCAGGTGGCTTGACTGAACAAAATGCAGTTTCATAGGGTATGTATTGGCACCTGCCAAATCCTCACTGCCAAAATTGATGAATAGGAAAACACTTTGAAATGGACTTGTGAAGTTTCTAGAAAGACTGCTTTTTCTTCTTTCTTATTTTGATGGTGGAGCTGGGAAGTACAGGTTGGGGTTCAAGAATGGCAAACAACACATAACCAGTAATTATATCTCACACAAATTTGATGCAGTAGCATCAATAAATGGTGGATTTTTTAAAGGATCTGCTCTGATTACAATACAGAAGACCCAGTTATTAACTCTTAGACTGTATCTCCTCAGGGTAGCAGGGTAGGACAGCCTACCAAGAGAGCCTGTTTCAAACAGAGCAGGCAAACCTTTATTCCTCCAGCCTCCAAAAATTATGAGGGGAAATGAAGAGCAAAGCAAGAAACCAAAACCAAAAGAATCTCTGCTTTGAGGGTAAAGCTGCTCACTTTAGAGAGGCAAAATCATCCACAGAAGCTAGCACAAAGAGTCAGCAACAGAGTAGTTTCAGCAAGTGGTTTAAATTAATTACCGGTAGTTGGATCTTAAGGGATGTGGGTGGCACTGTGGGTTAAACCACAGATCCTAGGACTGGCCGATCAGAAGGTTGGCGGTTCGAATCCCCACAACAGGGTGAGCTCCCGTTGCTCGGTCCCAGCTCCTGCCAACCTAGCAGTTCAAAAGCATGTGAAAGTGCAAGTAGATAAATAGGTACCGCTCTGGCAGGATGGTAAACGTCGTTTCCGTGCGTTGCTCTGGTTCGCCAGAAGTGGCTTAGTCATGCTGGCCACATGACCTGGCCCGGAAGCTGTACACCGGCTCCCTCGACCAATAAAGCGAGATGAGCTCCGCAACCCCAGAGTCGTCCATGACTGGACCTAATGGTCAGGGGTCCCTTTACCTTTACCTTAGTTGGATGTTGATGTGTCTCCCTGCTCCCTCTAAGCAGCAGTAATGCAAATTAACATCATCTATAAGAACTAAGCTTGCTGTACTGCCTGTTCACTTGCTTAATCTTTCTACTGACAAAGTGCAAATAATACTACTTTTATTGTCAATGTACAACCTGTGCACAATGAAATTAACTGAGCCTCCCTCCCCCTCCAAAACACTCAATCTCATTGCATTCTGTGTGCTTGTCACACAACACACCAACCCCGAAAGTCGGTTGCACTATATTATTTTCCATTCAGCAGCCTTACAGCCCACGGATAGAAATTGTTTTTTAGCCTGTTGGTACGACAGATTATATTTCTATGTCTCCTGCCCAAGGGTAGAAGATTAAAGAGGTGCTGGCCGGGGTGTGAATCGTCCCTGAGAACTTTCCTCGCTCTCCTAAGGCAACAATCTCTTGCGATGTCATCTAGCGGGCTCAGGGGACAGCCCATGATATCATGTGCTGTGTTCACCACCCTCTGTAAAGACTTTCTGTCCATGGCTGTCAAGCCAACGTACCACACTGTGATACAAAGCTTCTGGACTGCAGATCAAAAGGCTTCCTTCCAAGCAGGCCTAAAAAGAAGAGGCATTCGGGAGTGTCAGCCACCTTGCCGTGAGCCACCATTTAAGCTCCAAGCAGGAAGAAGGACTAGAAGGGCATGCCCGCTGCCGCTTTGAGGAGCACTTCAGCCGGGCACAGAGAGGGAACAGCAGCTTCCCTGTGCAGGGAGACGTGAAACACTGCAGTGCTTCAGCTCTTATAGGGAGAGTAATGAGGACGGGAGAGAGCAGGGGCCTGGAGGAAGGAAAGCGGCTGGGCAGGTGGATGACTGTGCATTCATGAGACTCAAATTCCTCTATTCAAGGGCACTGGGCTGGCCCTGCATGTCTTCCCATTGCCCAGGGCCAGCTTTCTTCTTCTCGGTGCCAGTGAGAAGCAGTGGCAGTGCTGAGGTTGGGGTGGTAGCCAATGCCAACTTGGAATATAAATGTAAGAAAGTTTTTTTAAAAATAAATAAATAAAACTGATTAAAAAAGAGATGGAGTGCTAACAATGCTTTGTGGTTTAGGTGGACTGTTCTTATAGTATTTGTATTTGTAGCTCTGACACCCATTTTATGGAACACTCTCCCCAGAGCTCGCCCAGAACCTACATTATGAACTTTTTGAAACCCGGTGAAGACCTGCTACACTTTCCAATGCTGTTAAACAACTATGGTTCTATTGCTGTTTAGGCTTTGAACTGTTTTTCACCCTTGGCTGGATTTTATGCTGCTGTGATTGATTTAGCTTTGTGTGTAGTAAGATTTTTGTTTTTTTAAGTTGTGAACTTCTCAGATGACAGTTGATTAGGAGATATTTATGCAATGACATATAAATGCCAAAAACAGATAAAATATTACTTTTCACATCTATACCCTGCACCACCTGCAAGCTCAGGGCAATTGATGTGAGGCTATCCTATTTCATCCTTGCAACACCTCTGGGTTTGGGCAAATTATTGATCTGCCCAAAACTCCTAATGAGCTTCAGGTCTGGGTGACCAGTTGAATCCAAGTTTCCTAAGTCCAGCCCATCACACTTCTGCAGTGTCATTCAAAACAAGGGGAAAAGTTGCAGTGATACAATTAGAGTGCAGAAGGTCATGATCAAGCCTGCCCAATCTAAGCACCTATGATGGCTAATAACAGGATTGATGTGTGACTTTTCTACATACTTTCAGCAGTAAAGGTACTATTAATTAAAATGGTATAAACTCTGCAATACAATGCAGATTCAGGCTGGAAGCTAAGGGACTGTACTGATTCCAGTTGCACCTTGCCACCTTAACCTCAAAAGTGTTTTGCTGAATCAGACCAAGGTCTACATGATCCAGGATTCTTTCCCAGCATCCAGGCAACCAGCAGGCAGCAAATGTTTCACTGGAAGCCTGCTTGTGGCCCACAAGCCGTCTCCACATTTGCTTGCTACGATTTGTTTGTTTTGGGTTTTGATTACACATAAAGTCTCAAATTCTAAGCAGTGCCAGTTGAAACAGCTTTATTTTTATTTGATGGTTTAGTACTTGTTTGATATGTTATCTATGAACATTTATTATAATCTTTAGTTTTATATTTTAACCTGTCTAAAAGTTATGGATGCAGATTTGAAAAGATGTAATATCCAAGCAAACAAATCTAGGAGTTATGATGGAGCTCAATGAAACATCGACCCAGTGAACAGCAGCTGTGAAAAAAGCATACTGTGTGAAGGATCATTAGGAAAGTTGTCAACATTATTATGTCTTAATACAAATATATGGTGCAGCCGCACTTTGAATGCCATGCACAATTCTCATCATTTCATTCTTGCCTTTCAAAGGGAATTCTATAGACCTGGAAAATGCAAAAAAGGACAACTCCTCTCCTGTTGAAATAATTGCTTCATTATTTGGATGCAGCTGTATTATGCAAGTTGATTACAGATTATACATCTCCAAAATAGTTCTGGGAGTAATATTTTATTACACATTCAATAAAGTAGTTCAGACCTCTGTAGTTTATACTGACTGCATGAAATTTAAATGACATCTTGCAATTGACATGAAGGTAAAAGACTTAATTGGTTATCTGACCAAAAATGAATTATTTGAGTATTTCCTGCAATTTTATTTTTTTTTAGAATCACACAAAAACATTGAATGGTGGGTTCCTTTGATTCTTAAACATTTTGATGCTATCAGCTTTTTCTTTTTGTGTGTGGTGGAGAGTTACTGCTTTTATTATTATATATTTTTACAAGAAGGACCATAGAGCACTACCTAGAAATTACAAACTCATTATTTTACAAATGTCATTGCTTAACTGTAGGCTAAATATTTGCTTCTTAAAATAGAAGTTTGGGTGCGCAAAAGTAATATTACCCCAGATGAGCAAGCAAGTTTTAGAGCCAAGGTTTTAGGTAGCATGTTCATCTTGGCACATCTAACTAATAATAAATATTGCAAGAAAAGCACAAATATTATGTATACCACCATTGTAGATCTGAAACGTTTTCTCTACTCAGGTAGAATGTTTTATTTAGAAATGTAAAGAAATGAAGGGAACATTTTTTTCTAATGTAGTGGACATGTAAAAAGGGAAAATAATATTGAGCAATGATTTATAATGAGTTAAAAAAATGTTTAAAATAACTTTCCCCAAAAACTGAAGTCATTTTTGTTTGGAATAATTCAAACGCAAGTCCCTAAGTTTCAACAAAATTTATTTATGTATGCAACAATTGTTAGACCAAAAATGGAAAGTGAGGGAGGTCCCAAGTGAAGAGGACGGGCAACGTAAAATGGCAGAATATGCAGAGCTTGCAGGTTTAACATGTAGGATAAGAGATCAAGGAGAACATATATTCAAAGAAAAGTGGAAAACATCTATGGAGTATATGGAAAATAACTGTACACCACTGAAAATGCTGGTAGCATTAAGATAAAGTCAACTGTGTAATTATTGTTTGAGTGATGTAAAAGTGAACTGACTGAAATGGTTACAGCAAAATATGCAGGAATGAAAGATAAATAAAATGGACCATTATATTAAGTGCTCTGTTTTAATTCCAGTTCAGCTCATTATGAAGAGCAAGGCCTCAGCACTAAAGGCCTGTAATGTTGAACCTGTACCTGCTTATCTCCAGTAATGCTGCAGCATCTGTTGTTAAACACCATTTAAGGGGGCCATAAAGTGCATTGGTTTCTGAAGCTATGTTGCTTCTAGTTTGTTCCTGCAATGAGTGGTAGCTTTTGGAAATTACATTGCTTTATGCTTCTTTCAATGTCTCAAAAAGACACATATTTAAGTTTGGTACATGATTTATTTTTTAAAAAATAATCAGTTAAAAGGGCAAGTAATCAATTAAAAGATCTGTCAGTTATGTGATACAATTTAATTTCCTATTATTAAATACATTAATCAATTATCTCATGCAGGTGATAGTTTCAGGCTACTAACAGTTTATATAGATGGTGTGCATAAATGATCTACAGCAATGCCATCAGTGGTACTTAATGTTCCATTCATGAATGAAGTGCTATTTATGAACGAACTGTTAAATGATACTTGACAATGAACGTTCTTGTGCTGGAGTTCTGACTCAAAATGCATTTTCATGGAAATAAAGCCTACTGATTTAAAAATCCCTCTTCATATACTCTAAACTTGCATAGGCGACGCTTGCTGGGTACTGAGATACCAGAACCATGTAGGGTCAGGCTGATTGGGTGGGAAAGACACACAAAATCATTGGTTCAATAGTAGAGAATTTGGCAAATTAGTGGGAAACTCTCATATAATTGACCCCAGTAAGTTGCAATCGGTGTGGTTTCACTGTAATGGCCTCATGGGCCAAATGGGGAAGCCTGATTAGGCCCACAGGCTGAAGGCCTTATTGGTGGTGCAAATTTTCTCCTGTTCCAAACCTGGTACATGGATTTTTTTTCTCCCACTGACTTTAATGGGAGATATATATTTTCCAAAAAATTGATATAATAAAATAATTAAACATAAATAAATATGCTTTTGAGAAGTGTAAGGGGGTTTGTACCCCTGCCTGCAGGGGTGCATTGAGATTTGCAGCAGTGCATTTGTTGCTGGCTGTGCAACTGAGACTGACAGATTGGCAGCACAGAGGTCTTGCATTGCATATTGTGTGCAAAGGTATGTGCTGGTGACATATCCCTGTCACTATGAATTCACTGTCTCCCTTCATGTATGAGTGGCAATGTGGGTATCATCACCAGCAGTCACTGATTGTTGGGCACTACTGTAATGTCTCTGCCAATTTAATTGTATGTGTTTTCCCCTCCTGGGCTGTGCGCACAATGGCGATGGCAGCTTGTATTCCAGTGTGGTGTCGTGGTTAATAATGTTGGACTAGGACCTGGGAAGCCAAGGTTCTAATCCCCACTCAGCCATGAAGCTCCCTGGGTGACCTTGGGCCAGTCCCTGCCTCTCAGCTTAACCTACCTTGCAGGGTTGTTGTGAGGATAAAATGGGGAGCAATGGAAAACATGCAAGTCACTATGAGCTCCCTGGGGGAAAGGTGGGATACAATGAATTAAATGAAATATCCACTGTGCCAGGGTTAGGCAGAGCAGCAGCAATAGCCCTGCTACTACTGTAGCATTATGCTGGCTTAATTTACCCTGGCCAGCTTCTTCTGCATAGGACTATGTTCCCTTAGGCTTTGTTCAAAACCTTACATTTTGCAAGCTCCACTGAATTCAACAGGACTTAGTTTTGAGTAGATATGGTTGGAATTGCACTGATAATCTAGGTTTTGGTTGCAATTTACTGTGGTGCCTCAAAACTGCTTTGCTAGAGTAGATTCTCCAGGGTTAGCACTCTAGGATTCAGCTCCTTTATACACTATTTACTTAACTAGAACTTAGCTCCTGAAACATGAGGCCTTTTTGCTGTGTGGATGATGGATGGTATGAATACACGCTTTGATTATAACTGTTTCTAAATTGTTTCTTTAGCCATCTGTCGAATATCATTTTTTTAAACTATTAAAATCAGAAACAAAAAAGCCAAAGATCCCCTCCATCCTCACTGAATCCTTTCCTCCCAGCGGTCACGGACTGTGGTCTTATTGCCTCCCAAACCTTTATGGCTGAGTCCTTCCACTTTCTTGGTGCAGTGATGGAAAAAGCGGACTAAGGAGTCTGAGGGGGAGCGGGTCAAGCAACCTGGAGGAAGGGGGTTCTGCACCCAATTTCAGCCACATCTTTTGACCTTGTTATATTATCAGCACATTCACCCTGCAGGACCACAAGCCACTTTTTCCTCTCTTTTTAAGAACGGGGGGGGGGGGTGTACACAGTGCAGGGCTAAATTTATTCATGGAGTTATATTATTATTAGGAGTATTATTATTATTATTATTATTATGAGGAACGGCTAAGGGAGCTGGGCACGTTTAGCCTGGAGAAGAGGAGGTTAAGGGGTGATATGATAGCCATGTTCAAATATATAAAAGGATGTCACATAGAGGAGGGAGAAAGGTTGTTTTCTGCTGCTCCAGAGAAGCGGACACAGAGCAATGGATCCAAACTACAAGAAAGAAGATTCCACCTAAACATTAGGAAGAACTTCCTGACAGTGAGAGCTGTTTGACAGTGGAATTTGCTGCCAATGAGTGTGGTGGAGTCTCCTTCTTTGGAGGTCTTTAAGCAGAGGCTTGACAACCATATGTCAGGAGTGCTCTGATGGTGTTTCCTGCTTGGCAGGGGGTTGGACTCGATGGCCCTTGTGGTCTCTTCCAACTCTTCTAGGATTCTATTTCTATACTGCCCTTCCCCCGAGGATCACGGGCAGTTTACAGTATGAAACCAGAAGAATACATTACCTGAAATCAAAATAAACAATAACAGGCCCCCCCCTCCCTTCAGCCAAAGGCGAACTGAGTGTCCGGTGGGGCCCTTTTCGGAGGCCGAGCCCTTTCCCTCCCGCAGAATCCCGGGCTGCGCTGCCTGGCTCTGCCCGCCCAAGCGCCTCCCCGACGCCAGAGCCTCGGTCCCGAGGGAAGCCCCGGCCCGCTCGCCGGAAAGGCCCGCCTCCGACCCGGAAGCGGAAGCAGCTGCGGAAGCGGAAGCGCGGAGCTGGGGGCGCCGGAGACTCCCGGACTTCCGGCAGCGTGAGAGTCGGCGAAGCGGCGCTCCGGGCGGGGCGGGCGGAGGGGGGAGGGGGCCTGCAGTTCTTCCTTTTCCCTCCCCCGGCTTCGGGTGCTTCCCCTCGGGGGCCTCTGCGCCTGCGCGGCGGGGCCTGAGGCGGGCGGGGCCGAGGCCTCCCCGCGTGGCCCTTTCTCCGCGGGGGGCGGAGAGGAGGAAGAGGAGCCATGGCCGACAGAGGAGGCGCCTCGGCGCTCCCGGAGGCCGGCTGGTGAGTGGGGCGGGGGCGGGGGCGGCGGGGGGGGGAGGAGGGCAGCCCCCCCCGCGACTTCTCGCCCCTCTGGGCGGCTCGCTCACCCGCCTGCCTGGCGCGGCCTCCTGGGCCTCCCCGAGAGACCGGCTGCTTCCCCGAGGAGGGTGGGGATATCGCGCCCTGCCTGCCTGCCCGCCCGGCGGGCTTGGCGAGGAAACGAGGGCTTTCTGCCTCTCGGGCTCGGACAGCGGGGGGGGGGGCTGGGGTGGGGGGGGGTTGCAAGGGCAGCACCGCTTTGCACCTGGGCTGCTTTTCGGAAGTTTGCAGAACTTGGCTTAGGGTTGCCTTGTCGTCAGCTCACCGTCCAAAAATATTCTTAGCAGCCGTTTGTCGCCTCCTGTATTGAATTTCCTATACTTTATTTTCGCATACCTTACAACTGTGTATGGCAGATCAGTAATGCAATCTCCTATACTATAGATGTAGTGACTAAGAAAAGAGATTTGCTTAAGTTCACCTGATGAGTCAAAGTTTGAAGTTGAAGTTTGAGGCATTTCTATCAGGTCAGTCTTTTAACTGCTGTCCCAGCTTTTGAACCTAGGTTTCTGTTACTCCTCACGCAGGCACACTCTTTCACCTAAAGATATGTTGTCAGCTTGTGAAGATTAGGCCAGAAATTAAACTAGCTGCTGTGCAATTGGAAATCAAGGTGGCACGATTTAAAGGTTTTTGCATTTGTGCTTGCATTTTTTTTTAGTCCTTTCTGTGGAAATCTGTCCTCGCCCTTTACTTTTCATCAGATATGTGCTGAGGTTAGCTTGACAGTTAAGAGATTAATGAAAGTACACTTGAAGAACCTTGCAAGGTATATTTCATTTGTTGTTGTTCAGTGCTATATTTATAACTAATAATTACATTGCTTGCAGTATATGTACTGTTGAAACAAACCATTTTCTACTTTAGCAGCTTTGGTAGAGAAAGCTGAATAATGTAAAATGTTGAATACTAAAGTATTCTAGCAAAGCTAATATTTTAAAGTAGTACTTGGGCCTAACCACGAGGTTGACAGCTTTGGTTGACAAGTTCACAACAGTATGAAAACATATTTGGTCACTGATGTGAAGCAATGTTGCTAATTATTTGGAGTGAGGGAGGTGATAGGCAAACTCTTCACCCACTCACTTCCAGCCCAGGAGTTCAGGGACAAGTAGAATAGACAAAGAAAAAGTGATCATACTTTGTATTGCTTTTAAGTTTACCTTCAGTACTTCTTCATTAGATATATACTCTAAAATAATTTTGTAAGCTGCAGTGAAAGCATGATGTACCTGGCAGGCATGTGGCCAGCAACGTGTTTATTTAACTTGTATTGATGCACAAAACATATTCCCTGTTAATTTTATGTATTGTATAACTATACCAATTTCCCCCCAGTAGCCAAATGTGTAAAGTAATATGACTTAAGCATTTAAAGCTTTGTTTGAAAATTTGTTTTTTATTGGAGAAGACCCCTTACATTGGTTGACTTTTGATAGAGAATCAGGGGCTGATATACACTTTTGAACTGAGTTGCATCCAAAATCATGTTCAATGAAGTTCAGCTAGCATTGGGTGAAGAGGATTGAGAGGCAGACTTAACCAGGTCTTCCTGCTTCAAGATTTGGAGGTTTGAGATAACATCTGACACGAGTGGCTGCATGGGGGATGAAGGAGTCATTTTAAAAAGCCTCCCTTTCCCTCTTCCACCAGTGGGAAGCTTTTGCTGGACCTCAGTGCCTTCCAGGAGTGGAAGGAGCCCTTCCATTCACAACAATCTGGCTCCCACCCACTAACTCTAGCATTGAGCTTTGCATTAGCACCCTAGATGGAAGGCACCTGAAGGACAATCTAGTCCAGCCCCCAGAAATGCAGGAATCTCAGGTGGACCGTATGAGGATCGAACCCATAACCTTGGCATTATCAGCACCACTCTCTAACCAACTGAGCTAACCTGCATTAGGAACTCTCTATATATATTGAATAAATACTGTTTACTTTTCCTATCAACACTTTTGGTCAGCAGGTGCAGAGAGAGCAGACTTCCACCCATTAGCCCTGTCCTCATGTTCTATGTGTTAGGCAGAAGGTGAAGATAGGTTTTGTGCATACAGTATAGCTATACTCAGTTAATTTGGAGTCCCTGTGCAGACCAGGGTTCTTGATCACATACTCAAAATGAGGAAAGCCTATTCTGACTTTTTATTAAACATACAGAGATGAGGGGCCAACAAGTACAGTCTAGGTGCCCACCATGTTTTGATAGAACATATGGATAGACCATGAAAACTTGAAAAGAGGGCTATAGTTATCTGAAAAAAGTTACGTTACAATTGATATTTACTTGCATTATGTACATTCATGCATTATGTTACTAATTCAGTACTTCTTTTAATGCTGTGTGTGTGTGTGTGTTGGTGCCCATCTTCAGAGAGAATAGAGTGTTCCTCCAGGGGTGAACTCAAACTGCTGTGTTAGCAACACCAAAGTCACCTCCCTGTCACGCAAGCCTGGGCAGTGTGTGTGGAGGTCCTGGACTGTCCAGATGACAAGATCCATCTCTTGGCTTCACTGATGCAGTCCAAAGGAAAGCACAGCAATATGTTTGGCACCAGCTGCAAGAGTTGCCAGAAACAGGCTTACAAGGTGCCATCCAACTGTCTTGGGGATTCCACTCTGGATTTGTGTAGTTTTTACTCCTTAGCCTTTTCTTCTCCCAAAGATAACCCACAAGACAGTAGAACTTTTAAGATAAGATTTTTCTTTCTTCTAGGTGGGCTACCTTCTGAGGTAGATGAGCCCCATCTGCCTCTCATTTCTCTCTACAGCACATGCAGCAACTGCCTTCTTGACCCTTGGATCCACTATTGGTCACATCGGCTCAATCTGCAGGAGCCTGTCTTCACATGCAGGGGAAATCCCTAAGTCACAGAGGGTTAGAGACCCTTCGACTACCCTCACCTGGTTTAGCTGGCTAGTCGCAGCCATTTCCTGGGGCGTGGGTTGTTGCATGCTGACAGCTTCTAAAACTTGTTAATGTATGGGTGCCTGAAAAGCTTTCACAGTGCTAGAGCAGTGTATGGTCATATTTAACAGATGTATATGGCAGCTTGTTTTTGGATACATAGAATTACACTGGTGTATGTGGACACTGGAATTCAGTACAATTTGCCTGGATTCTCTCATCTAAGATACCTACAGCCAACCTTTTTAGAACTAAAAAGGACACGCAGTGTAAATATGATGACTTAAAATGTTGATTGTAAAAGATTGCTTTATTTTCTTGTTGTTTGTGTGTGAAAACCCCAATAAAAAAAGAACTAAAATATTCATCCGATGAAGTTAAACGACAGATTAACAGAGCCAGACTGATACCCAGAGAAAATTTGCTGCAAGACAGACCCCCAAAAAGAAAATAACAGAACACCACTAGTAATCACATACAGCTCCCATGTTAAAACAGTACAACGCATCATCAGAGATCTACAACCTCTCCTAGACAATGACAGTTCTCTTTCACAAGCTCTGGGAGGAAGACCTTTCATTGCCTACAGACAACCACCCAATCCTAAACAACTCCTCACCCACAATAATACAACAACCAGACTTAACATGGACACTGGTACCAGAGCCTGCAATAAACCCAGATGCCAACTTTGCTGCCACATACACCCGGACAACACCATTACTGGCCCCAACAACATCAAACATACCATCTCAGGACTATTTAATTGCTCATCTTCTAACATTGTGTATACCATCAAATGCCAACAGTGCCCTTCAGCTCTCTATATTGTACAAACAGGCCAAACCCTACGCCAAAGGATAAATGGACATAAATCTGATATCAGGAATCACAAGACAGAGAAACCAGTAGGAGAACACTTCAGTCTCCTAGGACATTCTATACAAGATCTCAAAGTAGCTGTCTTATTACAAAAGAATTTCAGAAATAGACTGGAAAGAGAAGTTGCTGAATTGCACCTTATTACCAAACTTTAAACCATGGAGAGACCTGGTCTGAATAGAGACATTGGATTCTTATCTCATTATACATGATAAAGCTATTTTTAGCCATCTCACCCCTTGCTTTTTCCTGTAGGACCAATTGCAGTCATTAACAGTCGTCAACAGTCAAAACAAAATAAAAAAATTCCTTCCAGTAGTGGAAGGATTTTTTTTATTTTGTTTTGACTATGGCAGACCAACACGGCTACCTATCTGTAACTAGTCGTCAACAGGTTTACCACATCTATTAGCCAATCACCCATTCCCACCACCCTTCTGAGTAATACCCCTCCCCACCCTCTCACTATATATAAGGGTCTGATGACTTCTGTTTCAGTGTATCTGAAGAAGTGTGCATGCACACAAAAGCTCATACCAATAACTAACTTAGTTTGTCTCTAAGGAGCTACCGGAAGGAATTTTATTTTATTTTATTTATGATGTTTTAATGTATTTTTAATCTTTTGTTGGAAGCCGCCCAGAGTGGCTGGAGAAACCCAGCCAGATGGATGGGGTATAAAGAAATTATTATTATTATTTGCTTATTGCTTGCTGAGATTTTTTACAGTTATGGGAAAAAGAAAGTGCAGCCTCTTTGAATTCTGTGGTTTTACATATGAAGACATAATAACAACCAATTGTTCCTTAGCATGTCTTAAAATTAGGTAAATACCAGTGTGTATACTCAGTGTGTTGTAGCTGTGAAAAAGGCAAATCTCATGCTGGGGATTTTAAAGAAAGGAATTGAAAATAAAACCACCCGTTTCCTAACCCCATTATACACACCTATGGTGTGGCTTCATTTGGAATACTGCGTACAGTTGTGGTCACCTCCCCTCAAAAAGAATATTGTATAACCAGTTCAGAAAAGGGCAACCAAAATAATCATGGGGATGGAGCGACTCCTCTATGAGGAAAGGTTGCAGTGTTCAGAACTTTTAGTTTAGAGAAAGGGGGAATAAGAGGTATCATGATAGAAGTTTATAAAATTATGTCTGGCATGGAGAAAGTGGCTGGAGAATTTTTTCTCTCATAACGTTAGAACTTTTGGACATTCAATGAAGCTGAACATTGGAAGATTCAAGAAAGTCATTCTTCATGCAACACATAATCCAGTGGTTTTCAACCTTTTTGAGCCCATGGCTCCCTTGACCGACTGCAATCTTTGTGCAGCACCCCTGTGGGGCTCAGGAGCCCAGTTATGTCAACCCTTGCCTGTAGCTCCTCACCCTTTTTCAAACACCCTCCCTTGTGGAGTGTTCCCCCAGCCTCCTCTCCCCTCTTTTTGGGAGTCCTCCAGGCAGCCACTGCCACCACCCCTGGTCTCTGAGCCACCCGCCCAAAAGAGATGCCTCATACTACCCTACAGGGGCCTCGGAAGAGGATGTCCCCAGCCTTAGCAGCCCAACAGAGATTAGCTGAAAGTGAATGTGAGGCCATCACCTTACTCACCTTGAGTGGCAGCAGCAGGCGCAGCTGGGCCTTCATGGCAGAAAAGCACCCCTTCAGTGCTGGACACTCAGCTCCCAGACAGGCACTGCACGCAGCAAGCACAAGAAAGGCCAGCACTGCGCCTGCTTGCCCAGCCTCCCACTTGTCTGTCCATTCCCAACAGCAAGGGCTGGCTGGCTGGGCTCCCTCATCCACTTGCTTGCTTCCTCCGAGGCTGCCTCAGCTCCTGGCAACCAGCACCCCCTGGCCAGCCCCAGGGCAACAAACAGCCATGCAAGCCTTTGGGAGGCAGAGATGCAAGAGGGCATCAGAGGAGGGAGGGAAGGAAGGAAAGAGAGATGGAGGCCAGTGTTGCCCACGGCACACCTGACCAGCATTCAAGGCACCCCAGGGTGCCATGGAACACTGGTTGATAACCAATGCCCTATTCTATTTAACATCTACAGGAAACTCTTTAATAAAATAATTATTAGAAAAAAACATGGCTTAAATGATACTGCTCTGGGCATAAATGCAAGTGAACATATCTCTTTTGAACCTTTGGCACAATTTTCTTGATTGCTACTTACTGGAGTGTAATCATGTGATTTCAACAAGATTCTTTTTTTTGTAGCAGTAAACTAAATTTAGTTATGCTTCTGATTCAGGATCCGAAATAAAATTATGTAGGCTTTGAGATAAATGAGAGATTCTGTCTTTCTGTTTAAGGAAGGACTAACACATTTAAGACCTTAAGTGAGAAGAGCTGTCTCTCATTACGTTAGTCTATATTAATTGCTTATTCACATGCACCCGCTCCCCCAGCCAACTCACTGCATAGTTTCAAATAATAGTTTTGAAATCTGATGTGCATAACTGGGGGGTGGGGAGAGAAAGAAGGGCACACAGTCAACTCAAAGTATAGTGGTACCTCGGGTTAAGAACTTAATTCGTTCCGGAGGTCCGTTCTTAACCTGAAACTGTTCTTAACCTGAAGCACCACTTTAGCTAATGGGGCCTCCTGCTGCCGCACTGCCAGAGCACAATTTCTGTTCTCATCCTGAAGCAAAGTTCTTAACCCGAGGTACTATTTTTGGGTTAGCGGAGTCTGTAACCTGAAGCGTATGTAGATTGAAGTGTATGTAACCCGAGGTACCACTGTACACAAAGGTTGTGAGCATCCAGTGCATCTCTTGCATAAACCACAACGTACATAGAACAATGTTCCTTGCTGTAATTGTGCTCTAAAAGGTCAATTTTAGCAACTTTCCTGTTTTAATTTATATACTGCTTAATGCCAAACTAGGTTTCTAAGTGGTTTACAAAATATAGAAAACCAGGTTACGAAAACATTAATATATAAACACCTATAAATAAAATGAGCAATAAGACAATACCATTAAAACAATATATCAAGTACAGGAGATTTTGGTTGTGAGATCAAGCGAATGTCTTTCTCAGAAACTTCTTCAAAAGCCAACAGAACGCCTTTCGAGAGGGGCTTTTGTGTCTCTGAACAGGCAGTGCTTTGCACAAGAGCAGTGCAACCAGTGGTTGGTGTATTCATTGTGTTCTTATGATATTGTAAGCTGCCTTTGTAAGATGTTAAGCCCCAAAAGGAAAATGTGCTATATTTTATATTTTTGTTTTATACAAATGCATTATTCTAACACCCAAGTATTCCCTGGTTCCCCTATTCCTTTTTGACCTGATGGAAGTCTCATAGAACATGCATTTATGTGCTGTTCTTGCCGCACATAATAGTCTAGTTCAGGGGTTGGCAAGGCTTACCAGGCATGGCCTGGATCACTCCCACAGAGATCCTCCATGGGCCGGGCCGGCGCAGCGCGATGCCAGAAATAGCTTCTGTGCATGTCCAGACACCGAAAATCGTGCCTGCGCAGAAGCGATTTCCGGTGTCTGGGCATGTGCAGACGTGATTTCTGGTGTCTGGGCATGCGCAGACGTGATTTCCGGTGTCTGGGCATGCGCAGACGTGATTTCCAGTGTCTGGGCATGCGCAGAAACAATTTCTGGAGCTGCGGAAGAGAGTCCCTGTGCCATGCTGCGCCAGTTTAGCGCAGCTCAGTTTGGGGGTGGCTCTTGGGCCGGTTAAACGGCCTCCATGGGCCTCTTCTGGCCCATGGGCCTTAGGTTGCCTACCCCTGGCTCTAGTTAATGCTGGTGAGTGTATAGGAAATTATTGTGTCAAGTAGGTTTGAGTGTTTTGTGGATAATGTGTTAAGACAATTAGGCTGTAATTGTAGGTGCCTGTTCTTGGGAGTAAGTCCCACAGAATTCAGTGAAGCTTATTGTTGAGTTGGCCTGCATGCTTTTGCTCTGCATAAATTATAGACTTTCTGAAATGGAATCGAAAATAGATATTCTAGCTGCACTCTTCTGCTCAAACATGCAACTCCATAAAACTAGTGTTAAATTTAAAACTATTTATTTATACTTGGACATTCTCCCCCAATTTTAAAACACTCGTTTATTTTTTAAGGAACAAGGACTTGACATGCAGCAATAGTTCCACCAAGTGGTGATTCCATAGTTTTACATTGTGATGTTTCCTAGACAAGAAAATTCTGTTTGCTTTGTTTAAGTATAATATGCTTCCAGGTTGAAAGTAAGATGTAAGCACAGCATATTGTATGCTATTATTATTTACTAAACAGTATATTACTGTATTTCAGTGACATCCTCAATTACATCATTCCATATTTTAGTGTTGGTCCAGTTCCTACTTCAAAACATTAACAAAAATACTTTTGAGTAGCATTATGAATTATTGTTGCAAGTATTATTATTATTATTATTATTATTATTATTATTATACTTTATTTTCTTTCATTGGTCACACTGCTTTGAGGTGTGTGTTTTTTAAAACAACAAAGATTACATTGGTTTGGATTTTGCTTTAGAAAGCAGGATGGTTCAGCTTATGTTGCTTTGCTTCAACTTGTGTCCAAATCAGAGCTTTGCTTCAGAAAAGCCAAGGCTTTGTAATACTTTTTTCACCGTGTGTGTGTATCTCCTTAAAATCTTTATTGAAGGTCCTGCTCTAAGTTCCCCAGCAGATGAAGTGAGATAGGTGACATCTAAGGAGGGCTATCTTGGTGACACCAATTTATGAAGTAGATTCAGGCAAGAGGCTTACCTGGCACCATCTTTATAGTTTTTTCAGCATCAGATAAATACTTTTTTTCCACATTAAAATAATTAGAACCTCAGATTAAACAGACAAGTTGTTTAATCTGAGGTTCTCAAAATTATGATTCATCCTTATTGTGTATCTGCCAGAAATGAATCTTCATACTCCTTTAATTGTTTTGTATCATATTTTTAATATTTATTTTCATTCTTTGTTTTTAGTGCACTTCCCTGCACTAAAGTTGTTTAACTTTATAAATATAATAAATAAATATTTTTGTAGGTAGAGGATGTACTTAACTTTGATCTAAAGCTGGTAAGCCTGCTCAAGTTGTGACCAACTAAGCCAAACACTGCTCAACTCCCATGTGCTAAAGCCTGCCAGATACTTAGCAACCCCTTGCTTCGGCAGTGGCAGGCAGCAAAATCAAGTTTTTTACTCCTTTGTGTAGCTGTTAAATGTCTAGTGGCTATATAACTGATAGCTTGATGTATAGAAGGAAGTTATTGCATGTGTGTATACCAAACTTCAAAATAACAAGCCATGTTCTGATTGTCTTCTGAACCTACTTAATGGTTAAAAGGGTGTGTGTGTGGCAGGGAATTCAATAGAGTGGTGAAGATAGCTTTGGGGGAAATGCAGTTGTTTTTACAGCTACTGGTTTGGATGTAGTGTTACTTTTAGAGTGCTCTCCTGAATGATCTTCTGCAAGCAGAGCTTGAATTCAGCACCTTTTAAATTTAGCACTATAGTACAGTGGTACCTCAGGTTACATACGCTTCAGGTTACAGACTCCACTAACCCAAAAATAGTACCTCGGGTTAAGCATTTTGCTTCAGGATGAGAACTTTGCTTCAGGATGAGAACAGAAATTGTGCTCCAGCGGCGTGGCGGCAGCGGGAGGCCCCATTAGCTAAAGTGGTGCTTCAGGTTAAGAACAGTTTCAGGTTAAGAACAGACCTCCGGAACGAATTAAGTACTTAACCCGAGGTACCACTGTAGTTATAAGCCCTGCTGGGATTGGCTCCACTCCAGAGTTTCTGAGTTAAATTGATCCCCACCCAAAGCACAGCATGCATTTGGGATTGAATCCCTTCCCTGTTTTCAGCAGGAATATTTGCATCTGTGACTTGGTGCAAGCTGAGACTGTAAAAATTAAAAATAATCCAGAGTGCACTTCTAATTCTTCCCTTGAGCCAAGTCACCTGATGTGCGGCTCTTGGAGGGTTGGCTGGATCCATTTCCTCACCCGTCATTTAGTGTAATGTGTGAATGTAGAAAACAAATTTCCTATAAGGCTTCAGCTTTTTTTTATTATTACTATTTCTGACTAAGTTGCATGAAAATGTTTCTTTTTCAATAAAGGCGTGGTTTAAAAACAAACAATGGTGTTTGTGAACCCGATAGTTTCATGTTTGCATGGACAAGTAATGGGTGGTATCCAAAAGTTAGGACCATTAATTTCAGTACATCTACAGTGAGTAAGACTTAATTGCGCAGCACCCAATGTTTCCTGTCCAGCTGCAGCCCTTCATGACATGGAGGGTCTCCTGATTTTTAAGGAGTGTCTTTTCTGGAAGTTCAAGAGGCTGAACTGAAAACCCCTGCTACATCAGTAGAATTTTATGCATGGCTGTTTGGTCTTTACCATTATCGTAATGGTGATCCACCATATTGTTTCCCCTTCAAAACAGGAAAATGGGGTGGGGGTTGAAAATAAGTATTTGGGAATATTGTATATGGAACGGTAAGGGTATTGTTGAGGCATCAGAATTTGCTGAGGAACACCTTCAGTAAATAATATTTTGATAACCTGGCAAAAAAGGTAAAAGCATCAACCTTGCATTACAAAACATAATCAAGTTCATATTAATTGAGGGTGTTGCTCTTGAATATCTTGGAACAATCAGGTCAAAGTTACTTACAACTAAGCTGTTTTGAAAGCAAAGGAATTAGCTTCAGCTGCTACAATGCTTGGTTGAATTACTTAGAAAATAAGAATGACTTTGTTATTTCAGGACAATGTCCAGCATAATGAGCAACATTTAGTGAGGTCTATGTCCTTGTCTATGCCTATGTGTCTATGTGCGTGGCGCTGTGGGTTAAACCACAGAGCCTAGGACTTGCCGATCAGAAGGTCGGCGGTTCGAATCCCCACGATGGGGTGAGCTCCCATTGCTTGGTCCCTGCTCCTGCCAACCTAGCAGTTCGAAAGCATGTCAAAGTGCAAGTAGATAAATAGGTACCACTCCGGCAGGAAGGTAAACGGCGTTTCCGTGCGCTGCTCTGGTTCGCCAGAAGCAGCTTAGTCATGCTGGCCACATGACCTGGAAGCTGTCTGCGGACAAACGCCGGCTCCCTTGGTCAATAAAGCGAGATGAGCGCCGCAACCCCAGAGTCGGGCACGACTGGACCTAATGGTCAGGGGTCCCTTCACCTTTACCTTTACCTTTACCTTTACCTTTACCTATGTGCTTGTGCAACAGGATTTGGTTCCTTTACTCCCTCATTCAGCACCTCCCCAGGCCATTAAACTCTGTTTCATAGAGTCCCATAAGCCTCCAGAGCAGATCTTTGGAGGTCACTTGTGGGGCTCATGGGAGGGAGACAGGTCACATTGCTACATTGGCTCTCACCCAAGGCTTCTATCGGTGACCAATTAGTCATTCCATAAAAGCTCACAAGCAAACTAGGAGGACAAGAGTTCTGCTCCTTGGTTCTCCTCATCATTTGGTATTTTGGAGACTTACTGTGCAACAGTTTAACATCCCAGAATTGCTTCAGTGAAATTGTAACTTGCTGTACAACTTAAAATGCATTAAAAATGTTTTCATGGATAGATTAAGGATTTGGGATGTTTTCATTTGAGATATCCGTATACTAAATCAACATTTTTCATTTCTTTTAATAGGTACCTGTCAGATGAAGGAATTGAAGCCTGCACAAATTCATCTGACAAAGTCAACATAAACGACATTATTCTGATTGCACTTAATGTAGGTAGCATATGTGAACTTTCATAATTGTCTTGTTAATTGTCACTTATTGTAATCATTAGCTTATGGGTTGGCTGATATAATACAAAATGAAATACCATAGCTCTTAAAGGTGCTATTATTGTAAAATAATTACTAGAAAACCCCAAAATAGATTAGAATAGTATTATACAAATTAAAGTTTTGCCTAGTAATTATTTAGGGTGGGTGACTTGAGTTGTTGTCTTAAAGGGAATAAAATAGACCCATTACAATAACAATTGCTAGATTTAATTTCCATTCTGAGTTATGGAAATACAGTTTTGCAATTTTGTTTTTACTTGCTGGGTTTAAAGAACAGGTTTCCATCTGTAATAGAAGTTGATTGAATCCGTTTTATGTATATATTCTACCTTGTTTTTATGTTTTGGTCTTAAGTATGTTGGATAAATTAAGTTAGAAATACTATTTCTGTTATAGAAGTATAGGCATCCTTTAGTCTATTACCTGGGGATTTAACTGGAGGCAGTTTCTTCTGCCATAATATTGTTAAATAGAAAACAATAGTGATATGGTTACTATTTCTCCTGCTTCTTCCCAAAGGGAACAAGGTAGAACTATCGGTGTTGACGGTATCCGTGTTATATAAGCATTTTTTTCTAAGTTTTGTTAGTGCTTCATACAATTCTCTTCGAATTTCTTAAGAATAATTCTGTATAGTATATCAATTACTAACTTTATGTGTTCTCTGAAAATTTAACTGTGGCCTTCTGTTCATGCTTCTATACTAGGCAAGCAATAGTTTTTCTGGTTCTTGCCTTTATTTAAAATTACCTCTTCAGCACAGCAAATTTTTTTATACCAACAAAAATTGTGCTAGTGTACTGTATTGTCTCCGTTGAATATTCAGGTAATAGACTAAGCATATGTTATCATTAACCAGCAGATAGTCAGAATCTATGAGCAGACATTTAAGGAAACAGAATGGAAGACTAAAGACCCTGTCATGCCTTCTCTCTTTCTCTCCTTAGAATTATAGTCTTTTATAGTATCTGAAGAAGTGTGCATGCACATGAAAGCTTATACCAAGAACAAACTTAGTTGGTCTCTAAGGTGCTACTGGACAATTTTTTTATATATATTTAGTCTTTTATAGTGTTCATTATATTCCCTTTGGGTTTCCTCACCTATATTTTGCTGGTGCGTCTCATACATCTTGCAATCTAGAGGGATAGCATAAGGAGCTGCAGTCAGCAGGAAAATAGTCTAGCACCCACGTACACAACTCCTTTGTCATTTCTGCTTCCTTTCAGGATGCTTTAGATTTCATTCAATAATACCACCTACATGATCCCACAGGAGTTTTTGCAGCCATGCATACTAGAAACTTGCTTAATACAGTGGATGAACAAAATATAGTTATGTAAATAACTAATGAAGGTTATGTAAATCCTAATTGTAAAGGGTGTGCAGGTATAGAATCAACATTTAAACCACAGCGATTTAATGATTTCTATTTTTAAAAACGAGCGGTGTCTCTGGCGTTGGGTCAGCTATTGGAACAATACTATAAATGTTTAGTTCAAAGTTAAAACAAAAATTTGAAGCATAAATCATTTAATTCTATTGTGCATCTGCTTGTTTATAGGAAGAAAATGTAATCTGAGTGTTGCAGTGTCTTGGGTAGTAATATTCATTTTTTAAAAATACTGTATACTTCCTTTTAAAAGTGAACATCTCAATGTGCTTTACACAATAAAAACATAAAACAATGAAATAGTGTGTATGTGTGTGTATAAAACAATTAACTAAAAAAACCCATTCTAAATAAAAATAAAAATATCAGTAACAGCTAGCTAAAGGATATGACATACAAAACCTGCTTCAAGTAAATGTAGACTAAAACAGCTGGATCTTAGAACCCATTAGGAAATATGGAGGGAACCAAGCATACATAGCTGCTAGAGGTCTGAACTGTAATTTCTGTAAAAAGGCAACAAGTTTTTTATAATATTATTTTACTCTTCATAAGTAGGGATTATTCCTTTTTAAAGATTTGCATTAAGTTGCATAAAAGATTATTTTGTTTAAGAGCTGTGTATGAGAATCATGAGCTTGATAATATTTACTTTGAAATACTGTTATTACTTCTTACTATAAATTATTTCTTATGAATTGTTACTTTCTTTCTGGTATCTATTTTGGAAAACAGTACTCAAACTTAATTTCTATTTTGACTTCAGACAGATTTAAGAGCTATTGGGAAGAAGTTCCTTCCAAGTGACATCAATGGCGGAAAGGTGGAAAAGGTAAAATTGCTGGCTTTTGCAGTACTTGTGTTCATACAGTACTTGTATTCCTGCAGCTTTTCCAGCTGAGCTTGTCTCTCTTCTTCTCCCTTCTCCATTTACTGGGCATCATCCCTGCAGGGGCTACTGGTGTCAGGTGATTAACAGGTGGGTTGTCAAAGTCTCTTGCAAGGTTTTCTCAGGTGCCTGGGAGCCAGCTGATTGTCAGGTGCTTGGGAACAGAGCTAGCTTTTAGGCACTTGGAGAGCACTGTGCAAGCCCTGGGCACCAGGATGACAGTGCTGCATGCTGCATGGATCAGCTGTGTGATCTAGTTCCTTTATCTAGTGATCTAGGGAACTTGGTGGCACAGCAAGGTGAGCTCACTCGCTATCAGCTGGGTAGTAACTTTATTCCTGCTGTGATTGAGTTGTCCAATCCAGCCACTTCTCTACCGCCCCACACCTGACGTCACATATGATGTCACATGCGGGTAGGTGGGGGAAACAGCCCCAAACACATCCCCACCCTCGTTGGAACAACGATAACTAGGGTGTAACAGTACAGTTTCATGGAACTTAGAATCATGATATACAAGCTTCAGCCACAAGATGGCTGTGTTAGATTAAATTTGAAGAAAAATGTTGAACTTCAGCATATGTGACAGATAATGTAACAGCGTGCCTTATCGTGAGTAGAGTTAAATAGTGTTTAATATAATGATTATTGTATTTAAACAGGAAATCTGATACTTCTCAGTGTATGAAGGGTTTGAACAAATTTAGAGCTAATCCAAACTATGCGCAGTTAGCATTTTTTCCAAATTATTGTTGGAAGATTAGGTTTAAGTGCTGAAATCAATTTAGGTTAGCAGTCTTGGTCTTCTCTGCAAATATCTTTAATATCTGTTTGGTTGTACAAATCAAAATTAGGGATCTTTTTAATATATTGTTATGCTGACGGTGAGTCTAGATCTTCTCTTGTCTTTTTAGTGCTGGGTGTTTAAGCGAATTTTTTCAGAAACCTTAGCTCTGTACAGTGGTACCTCGGGTTAAGTACTTAATTCATCCCGGAGGTCTGTTCTTAACCTGAAACTGTTCTTAACCTGAAGCACCACTTTAGCTAATGGGGCCTCCTGCTGCCACCGCACTGCCGGAGCCCGATTTCTGTTCTCATCCTGAAGCACTATTTCTGGGTTAGCGGAGTCTGCAACCTGAAGCGTATGTAACCCGAGGTACCACTGTAATTAAATGTATATGTTTAATGGGTGTAACCATCAGGTGAGAAGCTGAAAAAACAGGGTGCCAAAGTATAAGCTGCACTTTTGTGGGTCAGATGGCCTCTAAATGGACCCATTTGTTAGAGGAGGGAGATAAATTGTGCTTAGACAAGGAAACATTTGGTAAATTCAACAAGGAGGTTTTAGGATTGGGACAGACATAATTTTGCAGATTCTTCTGTACAAACAGCCTGTAGATACTGGACTGCTTCACATTTTAAACTAAACAATGATTTAGTGCTATGTACACAAGCCTAGAATGAGCGTGAGGAAAGGCCAATGTCCCCCAGCTCTCCAGTGCAACCAGGAGAATAGCTTCTTAGGAGCCAGAATAAAATTCAGCCACCCCACTTGCTGTACTTAATAGTTGAATTTAGCAGCACAGAAGTTCCCGCCACAACTGTTTGGCAATTGTTTCTGAAGGTTAAAGAAGGTTTTCTAGTGGGTGGGTGTTTTTTGCCAACTCTATTGTGTCCTGTATATCTCTGGCTTTGGTGTCATTTCACCTCAGCGGCCAGTGGAATCTGTGCATGCATAGGCCCCACTGTCTTCAACTTAACTACTTTCCTGGGAGTAAGCCCCATTGCATTCAGTAGGGCTTGCTTGTGAGCAGACACACTTTTGCTTGCACTGCTTATTGAAAAACACCCTCCCCATCATTCTCACATAGTACCCAACCTCCCATTTCAGCATACGGCAGTCAGCTAAATCTTCTCCCCCCCCCCCCAGCCCTCATCCCATCAATCTCCCTTTTTATCAAAGGGAGGGAGGGAGGCCAAACAAGCAAAAAGATAGTCTCCTGATACTGAAATTTTAATCAAATCATGATATCGCTTTTTGTTTTATATAAAAAAATGACCTTCTAATATATTGCAGATCTTGTGCATGGTATTCAGAAAACACAATATTGGAAAAACCAGGAAGCTAGTGCTTCTTCCTGTGCTAACTCTGCCTCAGTCAACTGTTCCCTGCCAGCAGGCTGCTGCAAAAATCGCCACCTCTTTGAGAATGGGTTAGCTCTCCCCAGTGGCGGAGGATGCCGTTCGGGCACATGGGGCTGGGCAAGGGCCTCCGGAGTCTGCCTGCCTCCTCCCACTCAGCCGCCCTACAGCTGGGGGGAGGCAGCGGGCGGACTGCTGGGGCAGTGCGGAGCCTGAGCACGCCCAAGCCACCATGTCTCTCCCAGGAGAGAGGCGTGGCTCGGGCGCGCTTCAGGCCCCGCGGTGAGTGCCGCCCGGCATTTTGTCACCCCCCTCAATGGTGACACACAGGGCGGCCCACACCCACCGCACCCCCCTTCCTCCACCCTGGTTCTCCTTGCCATCCCTACTAATAGCTACAATAAAGGTAAAGGTAAAGGTACACCTGCCCGTACGGGCCAGTCTTGACAGACTCTAGGGTTGTGCGCCCATCTCACTCTAGAGGCCGGGAGCCAGCGCTGTCCGCAGACACTTCCGGGTCACGTGGCCAGCGTGACGAAGCTGCTCTGGCGAGCCAGCGCAGTACATGGAACGGCGTTTACCTTCCCGCTATAAAGCGGTACCTATTTATCTACTTGCACTTAGGGGTGCTTTCGAACTGCTGGGTGGGCAGGAGCTGGGACCGAACGACGGGAGCTCACCCCGCCACGGGGATTCGAACCGCCGACCATGCGATCGTCAAGTCCTAGGCACTGAGGTTTTACCCACAGCGCCACCCGCGTCCCTGGAATAGCTACAATAGTCTGCTGCAAAAATTCCTGCCTTTTTCAGTTAGCTCTCCCAGTCATCACTACAAATAGCTACAAAAACTGGTTACAGGCTGAGCAAAAATGGCTGCAATCGCAGCACAGTCTCCTCTGCCTCCTGATTGATTTTCACTTCCAGATTGCTTGCTTCCTTGCTCCAGTGATGCTGAGTCTCTCTGTGGCACAACACTTACAGGGAACTACTCTGTGATGTTGCTGCTGCTGCTCGCTCTCTGTCCCGTTCTCTTTGTTAACTCTTTCCCTTCGAAATTGCTTGCTTCCTTGCTCCATCTCTCTCTCTCTCTCTCTGTGTGTCTCTTTCCCCTCCCTTGTTGGTGCTGGAGCCCTTTGTTAGCTGTGTATAGAACCCCCCCCCCCCCCCGCTTGACTTTCAACTTGCTTCAGAATAAAGGGGGGGAGCCCCTGTGTTGTTGTGTGCACCTTTCTTTTGGGGCAGAAGCAGCCCACAGGTTTCTTATTAACCCAGCCTATGCAGCCAGCCCCATGTTAACTCTGTGAAAAAAAGCACTCTGCTCTGCCTTTTGAACCTTTCCCCCCATCTGCATCTGTGTCTCTCCCCCTCATTATGCTCCCCCCCCCCATTTTCTCTTCCAATCCCATACCCTACCCTAGAACTCTTCCCAATTCTCTCCTGGCCCCTTTGGTTTCTCACACATTTGTTATTAACAACAAATTAATACATTGATATTAAATGTGAAGTTTGGGTGCATAGTTAGAAAAGAATGAAAGTGAGCCTACTGCAACCATTATAGGTCTAGCCTCTGTGCGACCCAAGGTTCCAGCTGCATTTCTTGGAGGCTCCTGAGGCTGTCAGACAGGATGCCATAAAGAAGATGACAGACTTGCATGGGACTCTGCTGCTTATACAGAGCCAAATACTCACCATGCTCCATAGAAAAGGGGTTGGCAAAAAATGTTTATTTCAAGTGGAGGACCAAAGAGCTAAAATAACTATATGGCTATGCCAACAGTGGACATTGATGAATGCCCTTTGATATGGTGAACGACACACGAGGCATCCTTCCCAATATTGATGGTGCATGCAAAGAAGTTTTGGGCTATCCCAGGAACAAGTGTGCCTTCTGAAAGTGTGTTCAGCATATGTTCTTCAGAGACAAATGGCATCTCTATTGCCAGAGAATGCTGAAATGCAAATTTTCCTTGCAAAAATTTTCATTTAATCATTTTTTGTTCTGTAAAATTTTATCCATTCTTTCTAGTTTGGCCTGGTTTAGAAAATAACATTACCCATCAATCAGATAACTGGTTTGTGGGATGAATAAGACTCAATGGATATCTAAAAGTGTGACACTGAATTGGTGTTTTGCTTGTTTAGTAATGTAATTAAAATTTTAGTAAACATACTCTCACCTTACTTTTGATATATGCTACTGATTACTTCCACAGCTTTAATTTTAGAGAAAATGTGCTGATTTAAACATTATTGGTACAGTACCACTATAACATAGCAGTTGTAACAATATGTTAAAGGTAATTAAAAAATTATCAGTTTTAGAATTAGACTCATAAGTGGTAGCAGTTGTCAAGACATTACCACGTTCACCTCTACATAACTCCAGCCTTATTTCAGATATCGTGATATATTGAAATATTGCAGTGTTTAGCTGCTGATATATCGCAATGTTGAAAACCAGATATCGCCCAACCCTAGTGTCCATAGAAATGATGGCAGTGCTCTGGCAACAATAATAATGAAGTATAATTAAAAATGTTTTTTTTTTTTAGGTAACCTAATACCTACCAGAACCATTTCCTATAGTAGTTACACAAAATA
Source organism: Podarcis erhardii (assembly GCF_964252035.2). Classification (NCBI taxonomy): domain Eukaryota; kingdom Metazoa; phylum Chordata; class Lepidosauria; order Squamata; family Lacertidae; genus Podarcis; species Podarcis erhardii. The sequence goes on along the minus strand of NC_138508.1, from coordinate 104,247,566 downwards.
GAACAAAGCTAATTATAATAATTCTGCCATTGGTCTTCACAGCTAGAAGGTCCATGTGTTCTACAAATCCAAAAAGTACGCAATATAGCTGCACCAAAGGATAATGAAGAATCTCAGGCTGCTCCAAGAATGCTGCGTTTGCAGATGACTGATGGACACACAAGCTGCACTGCAATAGAATATAATTATATGTCCAAAATAAGGTAAACAATACTTATTTTGCTTCATATTGACTGAAAGGACATTACATTTTAGAACTCTCAAAGGCATTTCAATATATAGAATATGTCTGAGTTTACAATATCTTTTGAAGGAGAAAAAGTTTGTTCCAGAAGTGAAGAAATAATAATCCTATACGAAGAAATCCTCCATATCTCTTTCTGTTTGTGGTTTATGCCTCCAAGAATAAATTCACTTCTAATCTCTCATAGTGGTCCTTGGTTTACAAAAGCTGAAAACACAGAAGTACACTGTAAAAGTAAAACATTTATAAGAAATGAATTGAATAGAAAACTTTAGGGTGTTACGTATTATACACAGCTATAGTTAAAGCTGTCCTTCAGATTCTTTGGGCAATTGTGTGCCTATATGATACCCATTCAAGTAATCAGCTAGAGTTTAACATAGGGTGATAACAGCTGAAAGGCCATCTGGACAGCTGATCAGTTGTGTACATAAAATGAGTGGAATTTCATTACTAAAAATGTTAATGAATTGCATAATAGGTATACTGGATTAGACTACATATGAATTAGTGACTTGATGAGAAGCCATGTGCAAAGCTCGTTGGCTTTACACGTATGGTAAACCATAAAGAGATTGCAGAGCAGTTTGTGCACTAAGAAATTACTTGGTGAGCAAAATCAAGAATATTTTAACTTTATACAAAAGCCTTTCTCCCTGTGGGTAGGAGCCAACTTCTAGGGGCTAAGGGTACTTCCCCAAATAAAATATTTGAGGGTGCTGGGGCCCTCAAAGTTGATGTACATTGCCATTCAAATAGTGTGCAGGCACTGCATCGGGGGGGGGGGAACTTACCTGCCCCCCATATTTTATACAAGTTGGCACCCCTGCCAGCACCAATTTAAAACTGCCCTTCAACATTCCTGAAGCTTCTCTAACAGAAAGCTGCCACCCCCATGCACATTCATAGCTACACTACATAGGGTTGTGCAAGGTTGCACCCAGCTACATTTACCCTAGTGCTAGTTTGTGATTAATCATAAGACTTGTTGTCTTTACACAACTTCTCCCCACAGCTTTAGAGGCCACAGTACAACTGGAACACTGCCTCCGTATTAGATATTTTGTCCTTTTCCATGTTGGTCAAGGAGGTATACTCCTATTTTATCGTGTATTATCTACACAGTTGCCTTAAATCTTGCAACAAGACAGCACTGGAGGTAGTGTGGTGGCCAGGATTAGGTATTTGGTTTCATAGTTGTATGTATCTGTCAGAGCTGCCCAAGGTCCCAGCTCACAAAGGACCAACGCCAGTTCTTGTTATATACAAAAGTCTTTATTGAAGTTCAGTTTCGATTTCAAAGCCGCGGCGCGCAGCTCTACGTCTCAACTCTAGACCGCTGAAGCTCCGTCTGAATCTCCTCCCCCCAGACACCAGTTTAAGACTCTAGCCTTGCTCCACCTCTTCCTTTGCTCTTTCCTCCTCTGGGTCCGCCTGTCCGCTGGGGTCTTGCCCTTTCTAGACTCTTCTGACGCTGAGTCCCCTGAGTCTTCCCCCTGCCTCCGGCGGGCTTTAGGACCTGGTTCCCAATCCGGGTTTTCTGCTGTCCCACGCGCCTGTACATTTGAACTTGGCGCGCGCGCCCAGCCGGCAACCTTCCTTCTGACCGTTTCACTGCTCCTGCCACTGCTTCCCCCCTCGGGGGGGGGGTAGCTGGACCTGACTTCCCCTCCGTTCCCTCACTCTCCGATGGAGGCGTGGCCAGCCCTGACTCATCTTCTCTCCCTACTGGAGGAGACGCTGGCCCTGATTCATGGGACTCTTCCCCCCCACTCCGCTCTGGTGGGGGAACTGGTCCTGATCTCCCGCTGCTGCTTTGGGAGTCCCCGCTAGCCCCTTGCTTCTGGTGTGTCCCCCCTGGGACCCCCCCTTGCCCTGGCCATCGGCGCCCCCCTCTGGGAATCTTCTGAATCGCTGGAGAAGCTCATGGAATCTCTCGGGCCACTGTCATACTCCCCTACGCTGCCCTCAGATTCTTCCCCTTCGCTCTCCGTTTCCTCTCTCCCCTGTGTCTCTGCTCCTGAACCCCTGACAGTATCCTTTAGATCTACTTTAGTATAAACCATTCAAGAACCACTGTGGCTTCACTTAAACTGCCCATATTTCTTCCCAGAGCTCATGTGCCCGTTTTCTCATTATCTGTAGATTAAAGCCTGTTAGGCATCCAAAAATAAGTGTGAAGCTGTACTCCAGTACCAAAAGATCGGTCCAGCTTTGCAAGATCCTACAGGACAAACCTTCAATTTTATATTTGAATATATTGTATGCTATTTAATTAAATAGTTTCAAAGACAACGTTTTTGTTTCTGAAAATTTGAAATGATGGTTTTGTCATCTTAGTTCTTTAAAAGAAACATGTTTCTTTCTGGAAAAAGTTGTCCTTTAAATAAAGCCTAAGTGAAGAATAAAGTTTATTTGCTCCCGTACTTGTCAAAATATTTTTTCAAAGCAGTTTCTAGAAAGAAAACAAAATAGAGTGACAATAAAAGCACAGCTTAAAATAGCTCAGCATTTTTTTAAAAAGAAGATTTTACATAAGCAAAAATCGGCTACAAAATATCTTTAAAACGTTTTCAGCATCTGTCCAAAAAGGGGGTGGGGGGCTTCTCTAGTTTCTTCAAGTGGAGAATTCTGTGATTGCAGTGCCAGTGATCAAAATTTTACTAATGACTGGCTGGAGTTTAGATTCTCAGATGCTGATCTTGGGCAGTCCTTAAGGTAACCTGGTTCTAGAATGCTTAAACATTTTGAGGATTAATAGAACACTTTAAACTGAGCCTGGAAACAAACAATGCATTACTGCAACATGCTCTGACCACCCTTGTACCATTTGCAGTTTTTGAACAAGAACAAAATGGCAGCTCTGCAGAAGGAGCCTGCTGACTTTACTTCAGCACTCTTTTTCTTAAGGATGGAAGTTGTCACATATTATGTTAGTTAATAAACTATGATTATAGTATTCATGGAGATCTGGAAGTAATTCACATCACCTCAACTGTCTTAATAGAGCTGTTGGCAAAGGGCAGGACTGAGCAATATCTAGACCAGGCATAGGCAAACTCCAGCCCTCCAGATGTTTGTGACTACAATTCCCATCATCCCTAGCTAACAGGACCAGTGGTCAGGGATGATGGGAATTGTAGTCCCTGACATCTGGAGGGCCAGAGTTTGCCTATCCCTGATCTAGACCACCAGCCCATCTGATAAGATGCTAGACTAGGAATATGGAAGACCAAACTCCACAGTTGGGCTCCTTCCTTCATCTGTGGCCAGCACAGAATGCAAGACGGTCTGTATGGACCCAACATTATAATGAAGATGGCGAAAGTAGAATGAACATCTTTTTTCATTCAGTAATGCTTGACAAGGATTTGGAATTTCTCATGACACTTTGTACTAGAGATGTCTTGATGCTGTTGGTGGATTACAGATTTGTGATGGGTCTCTATCTCCTTTCTGTGCTGCTTGGCCAATGTCTGAAGCCCTTTGCTTCATTGGGAGGGCTGCATGCTTTGGATCCTCAAGGTCCCATAACAAGGCTGTGAATTCTCACATGCTACTTGTAAAGGTGTCTCAGTCATGAGATGCCCCATATTCAGATATCTGAATCTCATATCTCCTTTGTGCGCTGTTCCATTTCCAGGAACAGGGTTTGTTCTCACCTAAGTATCCCTAGTCAGAGCTCAGTTTCTGAAGTGATTGACAGCTGATTTTCTTAATATATTCTGTCAATTTGACAGATGAGTGAACAGTTGAAAACTACCATTGTAATGATTGATGTTCTATAGATGCTGCAGCATTGAAAATGTGTTTTTTGTTTACCTATTTTGCCACTGAACATTGGAGGCACTTGGAAAAAAATGTACAGTAAAACACGTTTTCTGTGAGTGCTTCCAGAAGCAATATGGAGATGGATTCTTACTATGCTTCCTGCAGAAGGTGATAGTGCTGGGCCATGTGTTTTCTCATGACTACATCTTCAAATGCAGATAACTTCAAGTGCAGTGAGTCCTTTCTAGTGGTACCTTAATAAGTCACATAGCTATTTAGCATTAAAACAGAATGCACTGTAGTTTCACACTACCAAATTCTTTAATATGCATCACATAATAAATAACTTAGAACTGATTCAGTGTAATGGTGATTCACAACAAAATACTGAAATAATACTTTCGTCAATACTTGTGGAGTTCCTCTTGTTCTTGTGTTTAGTCTGAACACTCCTCCTGGAACGAAAATTAAACTGCTGGGAATTGTGGAAGTGAAAAATGGCATCCTCCTTCTGGATGACAGCAACACAGTGATTCTTGGCGGTGAAGTGGACCATCTTGTAGAAAAGTGGGAGTTGCAAAGGGTGAGGTAACATGCTTTTCCCTACCTTAAGCTGAATAATAATAATAATAAATAATAATAATTTTATTATTATTTATACCCCATCCATCTAGCTGGGTTTCCCCCAGCCACTCTGGGCAGCTTTCAGCATATCTAAAAACAAAATAAAAATATCAAGCATTAAAAACCTCCTGATACAGGGCTGCTTTCAGATGTCTTCTAAAAGTTGTGTAATTCTTCATCTCCTTGACATCTGAAGGGAGGGTGTTCCCCAGGGAAGATGCCACTACTGAAAAGGCCCTCTGCCTGGTTCCCTCTAACTTCGCTTCCTCCAGTGAGGGAACCAGCAGAAGACCCTCAGAGAAGGACCTCAGTGTCTGGGCTGAACGATGGGGGTGACGCTCCTTCAGGTATATTAGTTAAACTTCAAATTATTTATTAGGTATATGAAAATGAAGGCATTGTGATTGTGTTACAAAGCACATTTAATTAAGTCACATTATAATGTGCATTAAAAATGTTTTTATGGAAAGGTCAGCATTTAAGTTGGAGATGGGGAATCTTAGGCTTGGGGGCTATACCTGGCCTCTGGGGCTCCCCAAGACCACCCCCCCCCCCAGACCACAGCCTTCACCAGTCCTGCTCCACACTCTCCTCAAGTTATTTTCCTCCTGGAATGTGTCCTTGTGCTGATGCCTCTTGCTGGCCTGGATGGAGAGCTGCATGGTGTCTATGGGGCAGAATGTGGGAGGGTACAGAGGAAAGTAGAGCATCCATTGCTCTATCCATGTTTGCCTCTGGTCCTAAACTGCTGTCAGGTTGCTCACGAGGGGATTCTCCATCCCTGATTTAAACCCAGAAAAATTAGCATTTTGTTAGCATTCTGAGGTGTCAGAGAAAAATGGGCTGGCAAAAGTTCCACGTTGGAGGTGGGCCATTTCTGTACCAGCCTTCTATCCAGTGTCAGTGTGGTACTGTAAATGTAATAAAGCTCTCTGATTTCCCTGCTGAGGCTTTCTACTTTTTGCCTCTTCACTTTATGGGAAAACCTGTCTCCTTCCTGAGGCACTTCAGAAAGAACTTCGCAAACACTCCTTGTACATCTCTTGAATAGTGGTTTTTGTCTGATTATATTATTTATTGCAATAATGTATAACCTGCTTTTCATGATGTAAATCTTTCCAAGGCAGCTTGCAGAGTAACGAAACTATTAATAAAACTGCATTCACACTATTAAAATATTAAGCAGGATCCTTCCCAGAAGGCAGGTGTGGTAAAAGATCTTGGGGTGTGGGAGGGCATAGTCTCTCTGGAGCAGCCTCTAAGGTGGTCTTTTTCTTGCCTAATAAATTGATCTCTAGCTCTGGTTGAAGACACAGTGTGTAAAACACGAAGTTCTGTGGTTTGTGTAGCATGTTTCCACCCTACATTTCTTTGAATCCATAGAACTTCCTATTCCTCAGTAAAAAGACTTCATATGTATTTCTTTCTAGACGCACAAGCTTAATGCCCAATTCAAACTGGGTACCGGTAGTTGATTTGCTTGTTTAGAAAGTTTGCATTCTCTCTTTGTCTCCTTCAAGCTTTCCTGTGCCTTCACACTCTTCTCATGACACCGGTGCTTCTAGTAAGGTTGATCAGTAAGTTAGTAGATACAGGGCATGACGGGTAGAATGTCATACCTCTTGCTGTGGCAATACCAGTTAATGATAATGTTGCTTAATTTCACAGAGCTTATCGAAACACAACAGAAGTAACATAGGAACAGAAGGTGGACCTCCTCCCTTTGTGCCTTTTGGGCAGGTATGATGTGCTTTTAAAATAGGTTTAAACTTTGAAACAGAAGCGACTCTGTTGTATCTTAGAATATTTCTTATGATTATTTCTTATTATTTATTGAATATATATACCGCCCCATACCCAGAGGCTTTATTTAAAAAAAGCTACATATAGGACTTTTTATTTCAATACTTTGGCATTGTGTTCTTTAGAGTCTAGTGTTTAACAGGATATGGTGCAGGAAAAAGATATTTAAGCATTAATTTACAAATTGATATAACTGTAAGAAACTAGTTTGAACATAATGCTTTTCTACATGTTTGAGAACTTTCAAGCAGCGGCCAAGTGCTTTCCCAGTCCATTCTTTCAAGTGCCACAAGGAACATCAGCTACGTGATACTTTCTATTTAGCAGTTAAATGTTTGGTTAGATATCTTTTTCATTTTAAGTTTTGCCCCTGCTTTGTACTTAGCTGTGTGTACATGGGCCATCAGTATTGGTTTGTTTTTAGAGTGCGTGCACGCGCGCGCGCACACACACACACACCAGTTTCTTGTGCACGTACCTATGTCAATGAGACTATATTCTAAAAGCTGCTTGATCTGTGGGGGGGAAAGTTTCAGTTTCCGCTATTTGGTACCAACCGGTTGTCTAGAAATGGAGCATTCTTCATCCAGTAGAGAGGATTCTTTAATCAAAGCGAGACCTGAGTGGGGCTGGACTGGGAGGCTTCCTCTGGGGCCTCTTGTCCACTTCCTGCACAGTCCCAAAAGATCTTTAAGGGAGAGGAAGAGACGGGATCATGCTGGGCTGCTTGAGTAACACAATTGCTCTCTTATAATTTATCTGTCTTTATTTCCTGTGTAGTAGAGACTGGGAAGTTCAGATCACAACTAGAATCTGGCATGTGGCTGTATTGTGATTTGATTCTATTATATTAAAAATGAAATACATGGTAGATGGAGCTGCTTTTTAAATATGCTTTTACATTTCCAGAAGTGTGTATCTCAGCTTCAAGTGGACAGCAGGGAGCTGGATCGGAGAAAAACTCTGCAAGTGACAAGCACAGCGAAACCTGCCGGGGACAATGATGAGTTTGAAAAACAGCGAACAGCTGCTATTGCAGAAGTAGCAAAAAGCAAAGAGGTTAGAAAGAGGGTCTGCAGTATATTATTATTATTATTATTATTATTATTATTATTATTATTATCATTATCATTATCATTATCATTATCATTAACAATAAATTTGTAATTTGTGGAGGTACTATAATGTCTGTGCGTTCTCTTCTTGGTATTGTATGGAGAAATGAATATGAAGGTATTTGCTGTGTTCCCACAAAATAAATTATCCAGCGAGGAGAAAGGGGGTTCTAAAGGAGTTTGGCATGGAGTACTGCTGAAGAGAAAATCACCCAATCAGTTTGGAAGCATGCATTGTTCTATATTCATTGATTATAGTTATTTAAGCTAATTAGAAAACTTGAGTACAGTGATACCTCAGGTTAAGAACTTAATTCATTCTGGAGGTCCATTCTTAACCTGAAACTGTTCTTAACCTGAGGTACCACTTTAGCTAATGGAGCCACCCGCTGCTGCCACGCGATTTGTGTTCTCATCCTGAAGCAAAGTTCTTAACCCGAGGTACTATTTCTGGGTTAGTAGAGTCTGTAACCCAATGCATCTGTAACCTGACGTGTCTGTAACCCGAAGTACCACTGTATGAATGAAAGAAAGATGATAGATAGATAGATAGATAGATAGATAGATAGATAGATAGATATTGGAAACATATGTTTCAGTGTAACTTATCTCAGTACCCATGTGTTTGTTTGTTTGCTTGCTTGTTTTGGAAAGACCAGAAATACAGGGGGAGTAGATTGTTCAGATATCACACTAGCCAAGGATTAAAATGAATATGTATATTGAATCACATAAATATGTCAGACTTAGGGTAAATGTTTTGACTGGTTTATTTCGTACATAGAATGTTTTGGAACCAAAACATTTTGTTATGTATAAAAGCAAGCAGTTTTAGTAATGTAAAAGGTCCCTTAAACTAAAAGCCTAACCCTTCTGTCTGTGTAATCTCTATAATGTATTGGTGATGAAATATTCTTCCTTCCAATTTCTGATTTAAGTTGTTTTTTATATAAGTTGTGGGATTCTCTCCCCACAGAGGTGTGTCTGGCTTCTTCATTCTGTGCCTTTGCACCTCTTTGCCTTTGACACCTGAAATGTGTGTTTTCATAGCCCACTCTGTTCTTGTAACTATAATCTGTTTTACATGTTTCTTATTCTGAGTTTTAAATTGTTGTAACCTCGACAAGGTTAAAGCACACAAAGTTTTTAAGCATCATATTGTCAGGAAAGCATTATTTAATGTCTGGACAAGGTATAAAGATTTACTGGAAAGCAAGACCCCAAGGTGGTTGTCACCCATGGAGGCAAAGGCCCTGAAAAGACTCAATATGGAGGCCAAATGGCCGAAATATTGGGAGATACTAGAACAAGAAGGAGATAAATTGAAATTGCAGAGTTTTGAGAAATTAAAAGATAAAGTGTGAGATTGGCTTCATTACTATCAAATAAGAGAGGCCTATAATGCGGACAAAAAATTGGGCTTCCAGGTGGAAGAATCGAAATTGGAAACAGAATTGTTAGAACCTAAAACTAAGATTCTTTCAAGAATGTATAACTTGCTGTTGAAATGGAATACTCAGGATGAAACAGTTAAATCAGCTATGATTAAATGGGCACAGGACATAGGTCATAACATTTTGTTTGCTGACTGGGAAAAGTTGTGGACCACCGGTATGAAGTTTACGGCATGTAATGCCTTAAGAGAGAATATTATGAAAATGATTTATAGGTGGTACATGACCCCAGTCAAGCTTGCTAAAATTTATCACCTGCCTGATAACAAATGTTGGAAATGTAAAGAAACTGAGGGTACATTCTTTCACCTTTGGTGGACGTGCCCGAAGATTAAGGCTTTCTGGGAGATGATATATAATGAACTGAAAAAGGTATTTAAATATACCTTCCCTAAGAAACCAGAGGCCTTTCTCTTGGGCATAGTCGGCCAATTGGTGTTAAAGAAAGATAGAACGTTTTTTATGTATGTGACAACAGCAGCAAGAATACTTATCGCAAAGTACTGGAAGACACAAGATTTGCCCACCTTGGAAGAATGGCAGATGCAGGTAATAGACTACATGGAATTGGCAGAAATGACTGGCAGAATCCGAGACCTGGGAGAAGAAGCGGTGGAAGAGGACTGGAAGAAGTTTAAGAACTATCTGCAGAAACACTGTAAAGTGTATGAATGTTAAAATGATGTTGGATATGAAACAATATGGCATCAGTGGTACAGTGTTAAAAAATATGTAAAAAATTGTAATAGAAAAAGGGTGGAAAAATAAGGTTATATTATGTCAAAGTAAATAATATGTTAAAGGTGTTTAATTATAAGAAGGAAAGATTGGAGACATAATAGAAGTGATTACAATAACCAGAAATGAGTTTTGAAGAAGGGTAAGGATTTGCTGTATCTGATTGGACAAAGAGGAATACAAAAAAGGGAGGCGTGAGGAGGTCAAGAAAGAGAGTTTTGTAAACATGAGTCTGAAAAGTGGAGTTTTTGTTTTTAACTTTTTCTTTTCTTTTTACTTTTTTACTGTTTTTGCTGTTTTGTGTTGTTTTGATGTTTCCTTTGTTTTTGGAAAAATAAATAAATATATTTAAATTGTTGTAACCTACCCTGGGAGCTGTTTGTGAAGGTTGGGTGATAAATTTGATAGTAATAATAATCCCCAATTATGCTTGTTAAAACCTTTTTACAGTATTTTGTGATTTCTAGAGAGACCAGAAGTGGAGCTAGAAATCAAAATTTTGTTTGCAGGAATGCTAAAAATGAGTATCTTCAGACTGGCTTTCCATAGTGGTTATATAAAGAAAGTTAGTACTGGTGGTACTGAAACATTATTTTCCTTATCTCTTCTCTAAAGACTAAAACGTTTGGAGGAGGTGGCAGTACTAGAAGCAATCTCAGTGTGAGTACAGGAGGGAATCGAATCAGGGAAGTGTTCCAAAAAGAGAAGATCAAGCCTGAGGGGAAAAATGAAGGTGTCTATCGAGAACTGGTAAGGCTGGAATCTCAGCAAGCCTTCAAACACCAGTATTTTATATGAAGGATGTTCAGGGGGAGGTGAGGGGATGTTTTTGTGCAAGGTATGCAGACATCTTGACTACCAGTACAATTCCTATGTGTTATATTCAGTGGAGCTTACTGAAGTGTACTTCAGTTAGGATTGCAGCCTAACTCAATATTTGATTAAAGTAAAATGTTAAATTGCAAGAAAATTGAAAACCAATTGTCATGGCTGAAAGGTAACATCTTTGCAGATATGTTTCTTATAATCCAGATTTCTCCCCCATACAGATGGATGTTGAGCTTTTCAACTATGAAAATATTGCTGGATTTTAGTGACAACATCATCATCAACAACAATCATCATCATCTATTTCTACCTCGCTCATCTGGCTGGGTTTCCCCAGCCACTCTGGGCGGCTTCTAACAAAAGATTAAAAATACATTAAAACACCAATCATTAAAATTTCCCTAAACAGGGCTGCCTTCAGATGTCTTCTAAATGTCATATAGTTGTTTATTTCTTTGACATTTGATGGGAGAGTGTTCCACAGGGCAGGTGCCACTACTGAGAAGGCCCTCTGCCTGGTTCCCTGTAACCTCACTTCTTGCAGTGATGAAACCGCCAGAAGACCCTGGGTGCTGGACCTCAGTGTCCAGGTTGAACAATGGGGGTGGAGATGCTCCTTCAGGTATACTGGGCTGAGGCCATTTAGGGCTTTAAAGGTCAGCACCAACACTTTGAATTGTGCTTGGAAACGTACTGGGAGCCAATGTAGGTCTTTCAAGACTGGTGTTATATGGTCTTGGCGGCCGCTCCCAGTCACCAGTCTAGCTGCCGCATTCTGGATTGGTTGTAGTTTCCGGGTCACCTTCAAAGATAGCCCCACGTAGAGCGCATTGCAGTAGTCCAAGTGGGAGATTACCAGAGCATGTGCCACTCTGGTGAGACAGTCTGCAAGCAGGTAGGGTCTCAGCCTGCATACCAGATGGAGCTGGGAGACAGCTACCCTGGACACAGAATTGACCTGCACCTCCATGGATGGCTGTGAGCCCAAAATGACCCCCAGGCTGCACACCTGGTCCTTCAGGGGCACAGTTGCCCCATTCGGGACCAGGGAGTCCCCCACACCCACCCGCCCCCTGTCCCCCACTAAAACTGGTTTAAAATGTTGTTCTTTTGCCAAATCTGTAGTTTGACATCAGCCTTGCTAGTAATTATTTAAAAGTCATTGTGGCAGCAGTGTGCAAGTTGAACTGTTCTTGCAAGCTGTGGCCAGGATCCAGAGAAATGCAAAGCTAGTATCATGTGCAAAGCTAGTACCTTGTGTCTTTATTGAACTGCAGCTCCCTGTGCTATACTGTGAACTGCTTCTGAAACTGAAGGAGCTTTCAAAAGCAGTTTGGCATGGAGGTTAGCTATTCAAGAGAAATTTAAATGTTTGAGGTTACCTGTGCTTGTGTATCCCTCTTGAAATTGGTTGAAAAGCACTTTCAAATGCAAGAACCCAGATGGATACTGGGTCACTCAGCCAGGCTGAAAAGTGCCTTCTTTTGAATTCATTCAAGGCAGGTAGTAGCTGCTGGATCTGTGTGCAGCCCTGACAGTGAGAGGGCTGTGATACTTGCAGTGTGATTGCTGCATATAAGACGGGTCTGTTTCCATCATAGTGCAGCAGTTCACAATTCCCAGAACACACCAGGTTGTATTGAATGATGTGGGGATAGAAGTGTATTCATCCCAGGCTTTCCTGACTACTCCAATCCATTGCAGTTTTCTGAACCTCCTTAAAAGACTCCCTTGAGTGGTGAGCATATCCTGAAATGTGGCACATGGACTGCAGTGGAATGGGAAGAGCTCCAAATTAGTGGGCGTCATAGGGATCACAATTAGGTGGTGGCATCCCCTACCTGCTCCTGCCCTCCTTGGAGATAATTCAGGAAAGACGTTTAATCAAAGGCAATAAATAAAGGGCATATTTCAATATTCCCTTTGTCTGTGGTTTGTATGAAATTATGACTTTGTAAGAAATTACTCTTAGTTTAGCAAAACAGACTTGTCTTGTGTGTCTTGTCTTGTGTGTTCATGAAATACTAATTTGTGTTTTAATTTAATATAAATATTCGCTTTAAAAGTAAACAGTTTTATGGGGTACATTGTATCCATGGTTTACATGTATTCATGTCTTCTATTGCAGGTTGATGAAAAGGCTCTCAAACATATAACAGAAATGGGTTTCAGCAAGGAAGCAGCAAGGCAAGCGCTTATGGATAACAGCAACAACCTTGAAGCTTCATTGAACTTCCTTCTGAACAGCAATAAACAAATGACTGTACAAGGGCCACCTCCTAGAGGTACAACTTTAAAGGCTGCTTCTTACAGAAAAGCATTTGAATAGGAACAATTTACTTCTGAACTACAACCAAAGGTTTCTGGTGGTTTTCTGTGAAGCCACAAACTATAATTACTTCCCAGTTAACATTGCTGTTGATGTCTAGAGCATGAGGCTATTGTAACACAGTACATAATGGATTTATAATACAACACCCCAAGAGATTCTGTAGTTGTGGTGCTGTAAAGCTTCTTTCAACGAATGTCTAACCTGCCTTAATGTCACCAAGGTCTTGAGAGTTAGAATGTTCTTTGGCTACCATGGGTTGAGCTGATGAGAACATGGCAGACAGCAAGGCCAAAGGGGGCACATGAGCCCAGGAAATGACTTAGCACAAGGAACTAGGAAAAAGTTGCTTGGAAGAAGGGAGTGATACAGAGGAATGGTGAAAAGGAGCAGGAAAACTAGGAAAGGGTGTGCAGAGGTGCACGTATCTAGGAACCTTAAGGGTAAAGTTTCTTCTCCTTTTTCTTCATTAAATTTATATACTCTGCTTCATCCTAAGATCTCAGGGAGGTTCACAAGGTAAAAATACAGGATAAAAGCAGAAAATAAATAGAACAAAAACAGAGCAGCACCCCCACCCTGCCACAAACACTTTTAAAGGGCCATAGAAAATTAATCAGCCCAAGGCCTGGTTGAAGAGGAACACTTTCACTCAGCACCTAAAGACATCTGTTGAGGTCGCCCAACAGACCTCCCTGGGGAGAACATTCCACAAATGGAGCCACTGCAGAAAAGGCCTCTTCTTGTCTTGCCACCCTTTGGACCTCTCATGGAGGAGGCACATGAAGAAGGGCCTCATGATGATCAAAGAGTCCAGATTGGTTTTTAGTAGAATTAGGCCAAAAAGCAGTTTAAACAAAACCTCTTGGAATTTCTTCCACTTGGTTTATTTTTCACATATGCTTATTTACAGTAGCACTGACTGGGAAAGAGGGGTCAGAAAGGGAGGAGTTAATTCTTATCCACAGTGGAGATGAACACTCCATCACTGTGATCAGCACACTTTTTAACTTTGGCAGGATCTTGTAAATAACATATCTAATTTTACCTATTCTTTTCTTACTTTCCTTACTATCACTGCTATGTGGTAAAAGTAGAATGTGCTCAATTACCAGCTTCTGTCTTATTCTACCTCAAAACGTGGATACTACAGAAGGTTTTTGGCTATTACTTCCACTTTCTTTTATATTCTGGCTCCCCATCCCACCCCATTTAGCTCATGGATTCTTCCTGTAATATTTGCAGTTAATTCCCACTGGACCTTCTATAGTGGTCAGGTTCAGTGACTTTTAAAAGTTTTGTCATGCATTGAAGAGGCAAGGCAAGCTTGCTGTTTTGGTCAAATAAGAATAGTGTTGTTACAGACTGCTGTATACCTAATTTTTTTTGTTAAAGTCTCAGATAAATAAGTGTGAGTGGACATAAGGTAAAGGGTTCATTTTAATGGCCATGCATGCCCTAGTCAGGTGAGCATCTCACATGATGAGAGGGAGAAAAGGAGCTTGATAACTAGCTTGGTTCCCAAACTTGCTCCTCTCTCTGCTTTGGAGGGTGAATGTTTCTAATGGACCCATGCTGAATTGTGGGAGCTCCCTGTAGAATTAGAACCCTAATTGCTTACAGTATTTGGAATTTGGCAGAGCATGAAAAACTTACCTTGCATCCAGAGCATTTGCCATGCTGGCTAGGGGTGATGCAGTTGTTCTCCCAACAACGTCGGGGAACACAAGATTGGTGGAAGCTAATCCAGTTGATAAGTTACTACATTCCTTTAAGGTTTCTCTGTATACCTAACTTTAAAATACTTTGAATTGCTTTATTTTTCAAGCTAAGTTCATTTGACCATAACTAAATAGGTTATATGGTTTGTCTCTAGGGAAGGGGAAAGGCAGAGGCCGGATACGACCTGAAGATGAGGAAGAACTAGGAAATGCCAGGCCATCGGCTCCAAGCACACTGTTTGACTTCCTGGAGTCTAAAATGGGTACTCTTGCAGTAGAAGGTATGTAGACAGGGTGGGAGTTTGCAGCTTCTTGCACGACACCATGAGTAGATCCATCATCCATATGAGTAGATCCAGCTCCTTGGCTAATTCACAAGTCCCAACTGCTGTGCCTAGGGTGGGGCTTAGAAAACCTCCTGCATATAAGTCTTCAGTCCTTATAAAAAGATGCTGGAACACTTATCTCCTTGACTTATTTGCTCTTTTTGCTGTGAGCCTGTGTGTATATGATCTTAGACTGTTAACTGGAATTCCTGTTGACCAAACTTTGGACCGTGACTTGGTCTCACTCTGAATCACCCTGTAAGTGAAATCCTTCTCTCTGACAGCAGCAGGATACGGACCATTGCCACACTGGCTGGGGCGGTGTGGCAAAGTAGTTCAAAACAAGGCACCCCATTGGCTAAGATTGATCTAGGGTAATAATCGACGGGGTAGGAGAAAATGCTGGAGCAAATAGAATCTATATACCATGTTGATTCAGGTGATTAGGGCCCCTGTAGAGGGATCCTCCTCCCACCCTGACCTCTGGACATTCCATTGTACAGTGGAACCTCTAGTTACGAACTTAATTCATTCCGGAGGTTGGTTCTTAACCTGAAACTATTCTTAAATAGAGGTGTGCTTTCGCTAATGGGGCCTCTTGCTGCCGCCGGCACACGATTTCCGTTCTCATCCTGGGGCAAAGTTCTCAACTTGAGGTAACTCTTCCAGGTTAGCGGAGTTTGTAACCTGAAGCGTTTGTAACCTGAGGCATTTGTAACTCAAGGTACCACTGTACCGTATAGACCTAGTATTGTGGAGCAGGCATCACCTTGAACATTTATAGCTGTCCTCTTAAGTCTGAGTTTTCTTGGACATGTCCTCTTTTGGGGGGCCAGCATACCCATCCAGGCAGATTTTTGCATTTTATATGAAATGTCCAGGTTTGGGTCTGGAGCGGGGTATGAAGTGAGGTCTGCATGAAACCTTTAAGCAGGACAGGAAACTAGGATTTCAGAAGGAGAGGTCAAAGTTAGAAACAGAATTGCTAGAACCCAATACTAAGAATTTGTCTAGAATGTATAATTTGCTGCTAAAATGGAACACACAGGATGAAACGGTTAAATCAGCTATGATTAAGTGGGCACAAGATGTTGGTCATGATATTATGTTTGCTGACTGGGAGCAGTTATGGACCACAGGTATTAAATTTACGGCATGTAGTGCCTTGAAAGAGAATATAATGAAAATGATCTATAGGTGGTACATGACCCCAGTCAAGCTTGCAAAGATATATCACTTGCCCAATAACAATTGTTGGAAGTGTAATGAATGCGAAGGAACTTTTTATCATCTTTGGTGGACCTGCCCGAAGATTAAGGCCTACTGGGAAATGATCTATAATGAAATTAAGAAAATCCTTAAGTGGACATTTATAAAGAAACCAGAGGCTTTTCTCTTGGGCATGGTGGGCCAAACGATTCCAAAGAAAGATAGAACATTCTTTATGTACGCAACAACAGCAGCAAGAATTCTTTTGGCGAAGTATTGGAAGACTAAAGAAGTACCTACTCTGGAAGAATGGCAGACCAAGGTGACTGAATTTATGGGACTGGCAGAGATGACCGGCAGAATCCGTGACCAGAAGAGAGAGACAGTGGAAGAAGACTGGAAAAAATTCAAAATCTATCTTAAAAATTGTTGCAAAATTTCGGAATGTTAAGATGTCAAGGGATTAGATATAAAGAATTACAGCTGTAAAAATTGAAATTTAGAAAAAAGCTCTAAAGAGAATTAAATATAAAAAGGGATGAAGGATTGCTAAAAAATTTTAAAATAAGGATGCAGTGAAGGGGAGGTTTGGGGAAGTCGCGTTATGTTTGTTTGTTTTTTGTTTATGTTGTAAAATTAATAAAAATTATTAAAAAAAAAAAATGAAGTGAGGTCTGCAGCCTACATTGGCACTGCCAGCGACACTGAGGACAGATGTTGAGGATAACGACGCCAGACCCACATGCCTCCTCACTTGCACGTCACCCAGAGGCCACACGGTTCTTCAGAGTGGCAGAACAGTAGACCTAATCCTGTGTTTCCCAAAATGGGTGATACCGCCCCCTGGGGAGGCTGCAAAGATCCAGGTGCAATTGGTGGGTGTTGAATAAAGCTAAGGGGGCGGTGGAAGTGACACCACCTCCCCTGGCTCCAGCGGTCATGCTGGAGGCCAGGGGTTTTCCCAGACTTGGGTGAGCCATTTTCAGCTTCACCCAGGCTCGGGAAGTAGATCGCAGCTTGCCTGCTTATTTGGCCAATGGCAGGTGGGCAGTGGCGCCAGCCCCACCACTAGGGCGGATCGGACTGAGCTGGCCGGCTTCACTCTGGTACGGCCCATGGGTTTTTAGTCCTGGGGCCTAGTTCACCTCATAGAGCTGAACATTAATAAATTGAAGGCAGTACACTAGGTTCATCCTTCTCATTAGGACTATTTTTAATGTTATTTGTAATTTTTATTTTAATATTATCCTTCGTTATCTTCATTTTGTGTGTGTAATGCAAATATTACTATGGTTGATTTTAATAAATAATTTTATAATTTCGAGTTTCAAGGTGTCTTATTTACAACATTTTTCTTTGCTGTGGTGTAGGACGTAGGTAGAAATATAGATACATAAAAGAATGCAAATTTGTCACTACATATTTCTCTTTGTTCACTTAAGGACGGTGGATTTCCAGGGGGGCGCTGAGTATTTTTTTTTCTGAAAAGGGAGCAGTAGGCCAAATAAGTTTGGGAACCTCTGGTGTAATCCATCGAGGCAGCAAAGAGGGAAACTTTAAAAGCAACTGGTTGAACAGATAACATTTTAATCCCAGCAAATGGCTTATCTATGAGTTGGCTTATACTTGGATCATCTAGTGAAAAGACTGGAATGTTTTTTTCTCCAAGACCAGTCCTGGTGGGACCTTTAGTATGCTGCCTTGTCTTTCCCACTTATGCCCAGAATATTAACCAAGATCTAAGCAGAAAATGCATATTGGTCATCTTGGAGACTTCTTTCTGGCCTGGTTGTGTATGGTTTGCCTGTGTTTGTTATAGCTCAAACTTCACCAGTGTTGCATTGTACAGTCTACCCAAACTTGCTTAGCCAATAGCTCTTCCTTTATTTTAGACTGGACTTGCTTCCAGCTTTACTGTAGAGGCTCAAAATTCAGGGCTAGGAGGCTCTGGGATATTCTTCTGGAGTACTTTACACTCTACTGGCAGCCCAAAGGGACTCAGCTCATAGGATATACCAGAACACTTGGACTCATTTAATTCTGTGGTGCCAGAATGTCTGTTTCTCTATGATGGTTTTGGTTGAGCTCTAAAGCCTAATACCCTCTCCAGCCAGCCTCCCACAGAAGTAGTAATGGCCTCCAACTAGAATGGTTTTGTTTTTTAAAAAAAGGGTAAGACGAATTGATGTAGTATATTTTTCCCTTGTTAAAAATGGCTACAAACCACATTGGCTATGTTCTGTCTGCACTGTCGGAGGCAATATGCATCTGAATTCCGGTTGCTGGGAATTACAAGTAGGGAGAGTTGCTGTAATGCTCATGTTGTTGTGTTCCTTTGCTTTGTGTTTTCAATTTTTCTTTAATGCTGTCAGATAATATTGAGATTTTCCAGTGTGAGAATATGCAGCTTGAAGTTGTTCTGAAATGTCTGTATATTATTATTTCTTAAATTTCTATACCACCCTTCGTCCGAAAATCACAGGGCGGTTTACAACATAAAAACACAAAAATACATACCATAGTAAGAAACAAGTATTCCACCCTCGGTTTAAAAGACTAAAGAATGTTAACCAGCCAAAAGTCTAGTTATAGAGAAACAGTTTTGCCTGGTGCCTAAAGATATGTAATGAAGGTGAGCCTCCTTGCGGAGAGCATTCCACAAGTGGGAGCCACTGCAGAAAAGGCCCGTTCTCGTGTTGACACTCTCTGGACCTCTTGAGGAGGAGTCACAGGACGAAGGGCCTCAGATGAGGATTGCAGGGTCCAGGTCAGTTCATATGGTTAATATGTTGGCTCCCCAACTATTTTGTATGAAGTGAAACGGTAAACGTGGCATTAACCTTGAAGCTACTGTGAGGGATGTTACTGGTGTAATAGGGGTGTGATATTTTGCATTAGAAATTATACTCTAATATCTGATAGTTGCATAGTTCCAGATAGTGGGATAAACAGAGGAAGTTTGGTATGTAGTGTGCAATTGGAAGACCAAACGGCTAAGAGCTATTTCTTCCTTTAAGTTAAAAAACAACAGCACAAGTTTTATTCCGAGCATCTTATGCACTATATTGTTGATCTCTTCCAGTCATTTTGAATCCATTGTTGAATCCATTAAGGAAACGTGTCTGAAGTTACAGTTTCAAACACTTTAAGGGTGGGGGGGAACCTGTGCACCATCTAGAAATTATTTTTTAAAAGAACTGCATCATTTGCATGTGAAGAATCTTTCAGTATTCTTTAGCATTTTATTTAATGAAAGGTTTCCTTTTAAAAGTAGTTTAACTTGGAGTATTTTGAAGTATTTAGACTACACGTAAAAGGAGATTTTGCTTGTTTTGGAACCACTTTCAAATTTTACAAAGAGATAGTTGTTTCAGCAGCTACTTGAGGCACCCTTCCTGGAAATAAGCTTGTTGTTGTGTAAAACACAATTTATGAAGCTCCGAGCTGTGGTTGAGTTTTGTTACTCCCAGTTTCTGTGATTTGTTGTTGAATGTCCTTTGGCAATACCTGACATCCTTAGCAATGTCTTGTATAGCTAGATGGAAATCTTGCTAATGGGAAAACTCAGCTTTTTCCTCCTTCAGATACACACTCCCCCCGCCCGCCCCTGTCTAAAATGGGAAGCTTAGTTCCAAATGGTTTCAACACATGTGAACCACCCTGAGATCTATAAATGAAGGACAGTATACAAATTTAATAAGCAGCAACAACACTGACCTAGTGCAGAAACAGAATTGTCTTCTGCACGAAATTTTGCAGAGAACTTTAATCCAGGGATGGTGGGACCTTGTGGCCCTCCAGATGATGTGGGACTCCAACTCCCTTCTGTCCCAGCCAGCATGACTAGTGACCTCGGATGATGGTTTTGAGTTCCCCATCTCTGCTTTAAGCTAAGAACTTGGGGATTGCTGCACAATTATGGGGCTCGCCTCAGGTCCAACACTCCTAGAAGCTTATCGGCAGTTCATTTTCGTAGCATAAAGGAAACTGACAGGAACTCCAACCCCAGCCCACCATTTCCTCTTGTATTATTCTTCTCCAGTGAGCCATTAGCCCAAACTCTCAAATGGCATATATGCTTTCGCTGGACAGTAGTAACAAACCTAATTTGACACTTAAGAGCAGGACATGCTGTTTTGTCACACAGCTAGACATCTCTTCAGCTATTATGGTAAAATGAAATTGGGGAAAATAGCTTGGAAAATGGTTCAGTCTTTGCCTTAATTGCAAGACAGGAAAGCTTTTGTCTTATACTAGGTAGTTTTAAGATGACAAGCATTTCCCTTTTAAGTTGTCAGTCAATCATTTTATTCACTTAGGTTCCCATAAATCTGTGACCTTGAAATAATCATGCCAGACTAACCTCTTTCCCTCTGCAGAAAGCTACAGAAATTCATTGGGTTGGAAACATCTGCTGTGATGGTTAATAAAATCAATGCTTTTTTAATGGATTGTGGCTTTCAAAGTCCAAAATTACTGTCAAATACAAATAGTCTGAAGTGACAGGGTAGCAAAATTACACCAGTCCACTGACTTACCTGTCTCAAGGTGGACTCTGACTGCAACAGTTCTAATGAATGTTTTTTGTCTGTGTTCAGCCTAAAATTAGTAAAATTTGCTAGGGAGATCAACCAAATTAGAAACCTTGTACACTCAAGAATTCCAGCAAAATTTCAGACAGAATTAATTAAGCAATATAAACGATTGATTTGAGAAGGGGGGGAAATCTAATATTATTCAAAGCAAAGCATGCACCTTCAGATTTATCAGAAGGTCAGCAGTTCGAATCCCCGTGACGGGGTGAGCTCCCGTTGCTCGGTCCCTGCTCTGTCAACCTAGCAGTTCGAAAGCACGTCAAAGTGCAAGTAGATAAATAGGTACCGCTCCGGCGGAAAGTAAACGGCATTTCCATGCGCTGCTCTGGTTCGCCAGAAGTGGCTTAGTCATGACCTGGAAGCTGTATGCCGGCTCCCTCAGCCAGTACAGCGAGATGAGCGCTGCAACCCCAGAGTTGGCTGCGACTGGACCTAACGGTCAGGGGTCCCTTTACCTTTTTATCTTACCAGGTGCACCAATATATGAATTCTTTTCATTTAAAGCAAGTGTTTGACACAACAAAGAAGCAAAAGTTTATGACTTCTGCTTTTATACTCTCTGCTCAACAGATGGGGTTTGCTTCACTTACTATTTAAGCTAGACCTGCATAAGATGAAGCCTGTGAATTGTTTATAGTCTCTTTCCTGGCCATTTCACCCCTCAGCCCCCTGGATTTAAACTACTTTTAGGCTTGTGGCCCTTTCCTTTCTCCTTGATGGAGTTAAGAAGTTACAGCCATTCCGTGGTTCAGAGGTTGTGGTCATTCCATGAAATACTTTTCTCTGAGGCATTGTTTTCATTCTCCCTTACTCGATTTGCCAGACATTTGAGTTGAGCGGACTATGGTTACCTGCAAAATAAGAAACATCCCAAACCACGAACCCTTCAAAGCATGGTCTGGTAGCAGTTGCTGTTAGCGGTATCCATAGTTTGCTCTATTAACAGCTTCGAAATCAAGAGCTTCGAAGTGCTTATCTTTAGACTGCTCATCCCCCAGTGTTTAACTCCTGTAGCTTGTGAAAACGTTATTCAGGTTAATGCCATATGAACACTTTCCCACGTGTCTTGCTAACATAGATTAATGACACGCTTCTTGATTGCACCTTATAGAATATTTCTATGAGAATGTTCTATGAAGTTTTATTCTGTTGTTATTTTATTATTATTTTTAACCCCCTTTTTGATTTCATGTGAATTCTTGACTTTTATGTGTAATTTTGGCATCCAAGAATCTTTGCTGAGAGGCAGGATATAACTAAAATAAATATAGGTTGAGAGTGACAATGTGACCTTAGACTCCATGTATTATTTATACACCAGATGATCAACTACATATCGGTTGTCAAATATCTAAACTGTCTTTATGAATTAAAATTGTTTGATACTGATTAGCTGTGTCACTAATAACTGTTGTTTTTCTTTTGTAGAACCAAAGTTACAGATGTCACTGCAGCATCAGGGGCAGCACAGAATAATGAATGCTGAGCAAAATGGCATAAAAGTATATAGTCAGCAAAGGCATGTTCCTCGAAATGACACCAGGCAGCCAAGGAACGAGAAGCCACCTCGTTTTCAGCGAGACAGTCAAAATTTGAGGCACGCCATGGAGGGGAGTGTATTAATGAGAACCAGAGCTTCCGAAAGACAAAATTCTTTGGGCCCTGAACAATGGATTGAAGAGAGAAATAGGTGTGATAGACTTTATGCTCGAAAAGATACTTCCTATCCCACAGCTGTTCACCCTGGTGACTTTCATTTTAAGCGGGACATCCCAGTGCAAAGCAGACAAGGAAAAGTTGCATCACCCATGGAAATGAAAGAGAATTCTGCTGCTCAAGATGCATCTGACAACAATAATCAGAAACAGGGAAGTAGGGAAAACCAGATACACCATCCTGACAATTTCTATGATAGGAAAACACTAATGCTAACAAATGAAACTTTAACTGGCTTAAAAAATGAGCAGCACTTTGGTATGAACATAGATTATCAAAACCCTGTTAGAACTGATCGTTTTAGTTCTGTACCAAATGGCGATGTGGAGCATTTTCAGAAAGGAAGGAGAGTTGGACCTATTAAACTGCCTGCACCCACCATGGCCACAGCATTTGATGTAAAAATGTACTATGACACTGGGCCCAAAAAGAGATCTGGACCCATCAAACCAGAAAAAATGGTGGAACCATCTACTTCAAGAGAGTATGGGAAAAGCTGGCAACCAGGGGATGAATGTTTCGCCCTTTACTGGGAAGATAACAAGGTATGCCCTACTCAAGTCAAATTCTGTTGCTTCTGTTTTAAGCGCAAGAGGCATCTTTGTACTGTCAAACACTGGCTATTGTTTTGGGGAAAGGGACGTTGATAAAATATCCCTGTTTATTATGTATTTTGTGTTTTTTATATTGTGGTTTTGTGTTGTGAACCACCCTGAGATATATGGGTATAGGGCTGTATACAAATTTAATAAACTATAATAAATAAGAATAGTAAATAGTTTGCTGCCTGGGTTTGTAAAGTTTTTCCATCCTGGCTTCCTGTCCTTGGTGGCACTCTGTTGGGTTGTGTGGAACTAAGATTTTTTTTGTCATATCTGTAGTAATGGGTGTTCAGAGGATATTTCCTTAAAAGCAGTAGGCTTGAAGTAATCCTGGGTAATAGGTGTGACACAGAAAGTGGGACTCCTTAAGAGTGAGTTTTCTCTGAATACAGTGGTGCCCCGCAAGACGAATGCCTCGCAAGACGGAAAACTCGCTAGACGAAAGAGTTTTCCGTTTTGGAGGTGCTTCGCAAAACAAATTTCCTATGGGCTTGCTTCGCAAGACAAAAATGTCTTGCGAGTTCCTGCGGGTTTTTTTCCCTCCCCCCTTTTTTTAAGCCGCTTATCCGATAAGCCGATAAGCCGCTAAAAGCCGCTAAACCGCTAATAGCGCTAATCCGCTAAGCCGTCAATGGGCTTGCTGCGCAAGACGAAAAAACCGCTAGACGAAGAGACTCGCGGAACGGATTCTTTTCGTCTTGCAAGGCACCACTGTAAGTGATCATAAAGAGACAGATGTGCAGCCTTGTTTTTCCCTCTGTACAAAGTTTATAAAATGTAAGGCACTTGAGCAATTTAAAGATATTTTAATTTTTAAACAATAGATTATATTTGCATATTTAGTAAAACCTTTAAACTTGAACTGCAGATGCCTTTTTAAGAATCAAGGATATGGAAGAATATTTACAACTGATAAAATCAACCATTCATTTTTAGGGTGATTTGTCATCTTTTAATTTTTAATTATTATTCTGTAGTATGTAATGCAGTTTGCCAACTCACACCTCACTGATTAAATTGTCCCCTATCATTTAATCAGCTAAAGTATTTGTTGATTAAATTGCAGATTTAAATCTTTCACTAGGAATGTTTTAAAAGAAAATGGATAAAGTTACTATCGGCTGTTTCTTATACATTTTTCCTAATCCTATTACAGATTGGTTTTTATTACATGGTTTGTGAATATATTGTTGCTTTTGCAACTAAAATATGTGAACTTCTGTTTTAAATGTCTTTTCCAGTTTTATCGAGCAGAAATTGAAGCTCTTCATTCCTCTGGGACAACTGCAGTTGTTAAGTTCTGTGATTATGGAAACTATGAAGAGGTGTTACTAAGCAACATCAGACCCATTCAAGCTGACACCTGGGTACGTGATAATAAATTGTATACAAAGAGATAAAGTGCATAGTTCATACGAACAATGAAGCCATAAACAGATGACTGGTAATCGTTCAGAGAGTTTGAAGTAAAAGCCTGAAGAAGAGAATTCTAGAACTGGTTTAAGACCTTCTTTATTACATATCCATCCATAACAATGCCTTAAAGAATCTGCATGTGGTCTTACACTCATGTAATAAAATGTAAATTGTTCGGGCAATATTCTCGAGTCACTAGCAAAATAATATTTATATGAAAAATTAACAGGATGCTTTTTAAATTTGCTCTGTCAAATTAAGGGTTCTGACTGACAGCTTCCATATGGTTCTGTTTTAGTTTAGGAGATGATGAATTCATAAGTCTTAAATTCCAAAGGGTTTTTTAATCTATCTGTATGTACAGGTAAAATTAGAGCTGCTTCCACCATTGTTTTAATTGTGCTCATTATTTTGACAAATGCTACTTAAGTATATTAGATAGGTACAATAACCATAAAAACCTAAAGTGCTTCATAAAATATGCCATTCTAAAAGGTCTTATACAACATGTTCATGGAAAGCTCTATTTAGGTAAAACTAGAGTTTAAAAAACCCCTTTGTTTAGTGCACGTTTATTTAAGAACAATTGGGTTGTATCCAGTGAAGCCCAAACTGCCTCCCACTCAATTAATTCTCAATTTCCCATTCACACTGCTCCCCACTCCCGATCCTAGAGAAGCATCCTTGCATGAGTACAGCATTGGTTACCACCCACTGCTTTGAACTCCATTTTACTAAGACTGTCTGTATAATTGGCTATGATGACACTTTATAACTATCCTGTTAATGGTACACAGAAGAGTGAACGCTTGAATTGGCTTTTACATTTTCAGTCCTTTCTGTGCTCTCTTTCTGAGTTTCTTTTGACAACCCAGTAGAAAAATTAAAAATCCATTATGGTTTTTTATAAATTTTATGACTTAACATAGCAGTTCAAGTAGTAATTACCAGAACTCGTGCTACATTTTTTCATGCTGCTGATAATTCCTCACATTTTATTCTCTTTCATATAGCTGCAAACATATTATGTAAAGTGGAGGACCTTGTTTTTCTTTCCATACAAGCTTCTGCATTCTCTTAGTACTAGTTTCTTCTAGCAAAGAGGTTTGTTCTGTAATTCAGGATGGGGACAGTCAACTGATGTCTAGAGTCTCCTGCTCTTTTCCATCCTATCAGATTAGCTCTCAGATTCTCTGGCATCCAGCCCAATCTGAAATGTATCATGTACTGTCACAGTCCCTGTTGTGGGTCCCCATGCAGTTCTTCTTGCACGACTCCCAGATTTCCAGACGACATTGAAGTAGGTTTAGAAGCCATCAATGCTGTCACACATCTCTGCAGGATCTCGAGATAGGACCCAGGAGCATTATGCATCTCATGGTTTCTAGCATCTTGGTCCTGTGCAACATTCAGAGCCTCGGTTGGAGGCAGCAAAGAACGCTGCAGGCCATATTGTGGCAGCCACTGCAAAACCCAACTTTTGTCATACCTGTTTCCTGGCCTAGAGACCCAGTACACTCATCATTCAGAATCTGTTTAGTTTTCAGATGTCCTGTGGATATCCAGCAAAGAATTTGGGTCCTTTCAGGATGAAATAAGAGAACCCACCCAAAGCTCTCATTTGTATTGATGCATTGCTAAAGATGAGTTATGCTAGTTCAGTGTCCGTCTGATTATGGGCTGGGTCAGCCTGTTGCCTGATCTGAGGGACATGACTGGGCTTTTGTTGCTTGTGGTGGCTGCAGACATACCAGTTCCAGCCAGTGTGCTTCATCATGATACTATGGTCATGCACAGTCTCTAGCATCAGGAGGAAAACGGGTAGGCAGGCCTGAAATAGCAGCAGCTGCTGCAAGTAGCAGGTGAAAATACAAGGACAGAGAAAAGAGAGAGGAAGAGGCTCAGTCAGTTGGAGGCAGTCTGTTGAAGGACAGGTGTGTGTGACACACCCACCCACACCCGGCAGTGGCCTTTTCTAATTGTCTTGCCTCAGATTTTACATAATGAAGATACTCATAATACACACACTTAAATTGACAACAAAGCAACATAAATAATGCACCCTTAGGATTTGGTCGATTTGGAGAGTGCATGTAAATGATGCTCTGGTTGCAGAAGGCATCCAGCCTAGTCTCCAAACAGTGGCCAGTAGGAGAGCTCTCCCTTGCTTTGTTTGGATCCTGCAGCTGGAGGTGTACTTAGAAATGGCATTTTTTTATTTTTGCTTCCTTACCATGAAATTGAGTAATTTTCATTTTGTTGAAAATAAACAAAAATGGATAGTCTTTTAAAGGTTCGATCCTGATATGGTTCTAACTCTTAAGCTCTTCACAATATCGTTTGAGTCCTGGCAGAAGAAAAATAGCATACAGTGATAAGGAATACAGGGAAAGAATGTTACTGTAATAAATGCATTTCAGTTATATTAAAAGTAAAAGAAAGGGCTATATGAATTCTGTATATTTCCTAAAGCAATAAATGTGAGATTTTGAATGAGTTCTTTTCAAGCAGACATACAGGTCTTTCAATAGAAAATGTAGATGAAGAAGCTTGCACTTTCCATCGCTCAAGTATTGTCTGAACGTTGAACTTGGCTATAGATATGTACCCTTATATATGCAATCCACTGTTGTGCTAAATGTAGCAGTGATCACAAAATAAAGGTATATGTTTGCAAAAAGGAGCCCAAAATTAAATGCCATCACAACAATAAACTTTTTCTTTTGCAACATTTAAAATAAATTTGAAAAGCATGCATTGTTCAGAGACTTCAGGCTAAATTAAGTCTGTTCTGTAGAAATGTAAAATAAACACAAGATAACTTAAACCTAAAGTGTTATGTTTTTCTCAGATTTCAGGAATACATTGGTTACAAATGATTATGCACTTGTCAGCATCTAATTTCATTATCAGTACTAGTTTTTCTTCTTACTCTCATACATCCGTGTGCTTCTCAGTAATCTCTAGCATTTGGCTTTATTTCTGGAAGTAGAACTTAAGCATCTGGTTATAATATAGCTGTTTATGGTTGCTGTCTAAGAGTACTCTTAACCCTACAGTAGCCCAACAGAAATAATGAGGTACTTTCAAGTGACAGTGCTTCAATAATGGAGCACATCTTTTCAAACAAGTACCTCTTGCATCAGTCAGCAATTTTGAAACTTTTCATCTTCAGAGAACACTTCACTTCAACATGCCTGCCAAGGCGCTCTTGTGCATTGCAGAGGATTCTCAAGGATATTTTAGGTTGCACACAAACTTCACAGGAGGCACTGGTTAGGCCTGATGAGCTGCGTGTGCCTTAGAACAAGTACACCAAACATTTGGAAGTTAGTTATGTTCTGTCAGCCTTTTAGTCATTACAGAAATCTGAACATTAAGTAATACTACTGCATATCTGAAGTCTCTTTCCAAATTCACACACTTTAGTTTTAGCTTATTGGTAGTATGTTGGCAACCACCAGTAGAATAAGACAGTGAATTGGCAGGAATGCTCTAGGTAAGGGAACATATCCTTGTCCACATGAGCAAAGCTGTACTCTGTGTATATGAGGATAAGTGCTTCTGTGTCCATCCCACAGAGGTGACCAATCTGAGAGTGACTTTTCTTAGCAGGGTATCTGGACCATCTGTGTTACACTAGAGAGGGGTAAGGAGAATTTTGCTACCCACAAGGTGAAGATTATGTGTGGTAAGATGATCATCTGTAAGGCTCCTATTTGTAATAGGAAGAAAGTGAAACATTAGAAAACAGTTCATATGCAGTTGCTGTGTGCTGGTTACCAGGAACACAGTGCCCAACCTTTGTGTTGTGTTTTGAATCGTGTACACACACACACACACACACACGTCAAAATCACTCCCCATGAACTCAAATTGGGTTAGCAACCTTATTATTGAATAAGTAGTGAGCTGTTATAGGGGCCTGTACTGCTGCTCTTGAAGGTTCTTAACAAGGGCTACACCTCAGTTTAGAGGTGGGTGGGGAAAAGGCTTTTAGCATAAACAATAAAACTCTTTGATTTAAATGTACTTCCTGTATTAGCAGTGAAATGTGAATCTTGTCTTCATTTACAAGTAGTTTCCATAGTAGCACTGAAAAGTGACTTTGAAACAGTTCTAAAAACCTGTTTTCTGTTGATTTGACTGCAATGAAACTAGTGCCATGGGTGCAAACCATACAAAGTGACAGAAGGGTATATATGATTTTTTGAAAAATAAAAACCTACTTTTACTTACTAGGCATGGTTGACATAAAAATGTGTGTTCGTTTGGGATGCTGATCTGCTGGCTGGTCAACACACCACCTATATTTGATTAAAGTCAAATATTCCATGAAGTCAAAAATATTGGGTAAACAGTAGCCAGTCTCTCTTCTTGATCATGATGTCATCCAGTAGCCTTGGTGGGAGAGGGAGGCCCACTTCTCCCCAATGCTGCTGGAGACAGGATTCATTTTTCTCACACGTGCATGCATACACACACTGTATATATTAGAAGCAGACTTCTTTACCTCAGAACTCCAGAAAACTGCATATTTCTTTCCAGTTAAGCCATTTGGTCTGGCTTCTTCTATCCATGTGCTGTAACTCACACAATTTGTGGAAAGGCTTCAGATAATTAAAATAGGATTATCTGTCTTTTCAGAAGTCTTAATAGCGATAATCACAAATGATAAGCAGCAGTTATTGGTGAAATCATCTGGTTTGATGAAGTCAGATGAACTACAGTGCCATTCAGGGATGACTTTATGGATTATGTGACATCAGTGCATTAGTTTTGTATGGGGCAGTACTTGTGTTATGTCTTGTAAAGTGCTGCTTGTACATCTTAGCATTTATAACTTTGAAGTGAATAGCTGAATGGAAGCAGTAATCACTCACACAGCCTTCTGAAAGAGATCAGTATGGCTGCAATCCATCTGTTGGTCTGCCACAGAGGTGGGGAACTAGATCTGGCCAGTGGGCTGAATCCATATAGACCCCATGGACCAAGTTTATCACAATGACATACAGTGACTTATTTTTGCTTGTGCAGATAATCATCAGATTATCATGGATGGCAGAGTTCTACACCCAGTGCTTTGTAACCTCTGATGATCATCTGATTGGCAGTGCAGCCATGTCTTTATCTGCCCCACACCTGATGTCATATGTGATGCCATGGTTTGGTCATGGCTTGGACCCAGTTAAGCCTCAGGCTGGAGATGCTCCACCCCATGGACCCCACCCCACCCCATAGACTGATCATGCACTTCTTTCATAGTGGAAGGAGTCCTTGGGACTCAGATACACCATTTTTATGTGTATGCCTGAAAACTGTATAGTGTGGAGCCAAAACAACAATAACAACAACATTTGTGAGTGAAGATATATAGCTACACTTGTCAGAAATATGTGATTGGCTGTGGCTTTTTGTTTCATTTCCACTTGATGGAAATCCCTATGTGTGCTCTTAGGTGATGTGTTAAATGGCCTTCTGAACGTAACTGGAGCAGAGATGCACTGAAACCACATCAGTGGTGGTAAAACAACAAAGTACTGTGTTATATTCAGCTAAGACATCCCATTAGTGCAAGGATGTTAGCCTGCACAATGGGACTTGGCTTCTTGTGTCTCTCCCATCTGCTGTAGAATGTTGGCAGAACCCTCAGAACAAACTGTGGAGGGAAGGGAAGACATTTCGGGACAGGAGAGGTTAGTGGGACAACATTATAAGATACAACCCTTTTTTTTATTGCTGCATCTGAAATAGAGGCTTAGGGGAAGGCTGGAAGAGGACATGACAGGACGATTATCAAAAATTAAGTGCAAACTATGGAACCAACAATCTGGATTTTTGCACTGAATAGTCTTTGAATTCTGCCAAACTGGTATTTTGTAAGCAGGCAGACTTTGGTAAATTATAGGAATAAGCAGGATTTCAGATACTTAGAAAAGTAAAATTTCCATCAACTTCAGTGTCACAGAGGAACGAAATGTTTCCTCTCCCATTTGGGTGGGCGGGTGGAGAGAATGAAAGATAATTTTTTGGGAGAAAGTAGAATATTTACTATGCTTTTTATCATTAACTGGTGAGTTTCTATTTCTACGATTTGAGAGAGATTCCAGGACCTACAGTTGGCAGTGAGGAACCTCAGCTGAATGCCCAAATTAGACCCACCAGGCCACGTTCAATAGCCACAGTTGCCTGCTACTCATCTGCTTACAGTGCATCAGGAATGGAACAGCCAAAGTCATGGTGGCAAAGGAACAATCAGAAGCCTTAGGGTGGTTCTCAGTTGTTTTGTTGCAGCCCTAGCTGCAGTTTACATTTGGCATTGAATGCCACCCTGCTTCTTTAGAGTACAACCATAGCTGCCTTATAAAAGTTGATTGATAGTTGGACAGCCCCACTCACCTGTCAAATGTGGAGGGCTGCATTTTGATCTGGTCCATCCAATGGAAGTGGTTCCCCTAGCCTATGGAACTGTAAGGGCCTTTGTTGTTGGCATCAGTCTGTCTCAAGAAGCAATGAAGTGCGTCTGGGTTAGCAGCACCGAGGTGACATCCCTGGGGCACAAGCCTGGGCAGTGTGTCTGGAGGTCCTGGGCTGCCTAGACAGGACTCCGCCCCCTTCAGCCTCACTGGTGTGGCCTAAAGGAAAGTAGAGCAATGTGTTTGGCACCAGCTTGGCAGACTGTAAGTCTAGAAATTAAGCTGCAGTTGACGACAGCTGAGCCACATCTGTTTTAAAAATCACAATAGATGGGGCGAGAACTGGGTCTGAAGGTGAGCTTAAGGTGTTCTGCAAACAGCTCCACAGACCTAATCCTATTCTGTCTAGAGACTTAGCACAGGAATGATACCATTGGGGGATGGGACAGCACTGTAAGGTTTTGTTGGTGCTCATTTGCCATCTCTAAACTTAGAGTGATAAAGAGAGAAACAGTTTTCTTTAGCTTTGCACATGAAGTGATACTGTTAGGAAAATACCTGAAAATTAAAAATTAGTAATTAAAAGGATTTCCAATATTGGAGATGGAGCAAGAAGCAGCTGCACTGAAGGTAGTCAGGCATATTTCAGTTTTGCCAGTTAAAATATAGTAAAAATAGAGTTGAAATAAAAGGCCTTCATACCATCTTGGCTTAGGAACAGGCTTCCCTTCATGCCATCAACATTACCCAGAAACAGAAGAAATGAAACCTGTTAACTGGAGCAGCATAGATAATAAGCCCTTTTTTCTACAGAGGGTTGAAATTACTTTGGAAAAGTCTGTTCCCTGGCCTCCACTGATCACATTATTAAGGACCATTAGTACATCTAGACACTTGAGTTAGCTTGATGATACTGAAGTACTCAGCAGTGTATCATCATTATACAATTCCACAGGAACTAGACAAAGTTAGCCACAAGAAACTCAGGTCATTTTAAAAACTAAAAGTACAACCCTCAGGTTTCTCTCTCAGAGTATTTCTGAAAGATCAATAGCTTCTGATTCTGGAATTCCAATTTTATCTTCATGTACCTAACGAAAGCGAATATTTACTGAGGCTGAAAAAAGCTTTTTGTTATGCATGTTAGCTTCTTTTTTTCTTTAAAAAATGGTATGCATATTTTGAAACAGCTGTTTGTTTCGCGTGTCAATAGGAATATGAAGGTTGACAGGTTTTGAATTTTACACCTCTAGAGTAAATGGGATAGATTGCCTTATAGATTGTCTTAAATGGTCACTAGAAAACATTTTGAGGGCATAATCAGCAATTAATAGCAGTATATTTAAAAACTTTGCTTGCTTTAAAAATTAGAAAATATTTCATCACATATTTTTTCAATGTTTACCCAGATTTAACAACCACACACTCTTCATGCACAAAACACACATGCAGGTACATGTGCATGAACACATCTTTTATTTATTTTTCTGGGCCTTCTCTACGAGGCAGCAGTTAGGGGATGAGAGATGTAGCAGTGCATCATATAAATAAAGGAATTTGAACAAAATATCTCATTATTTTCAGTATTTGTGCTTCACTTCATCCCACAACACTCCCCAGTACAAAGGCATATTATCCAATGTTATATAGGCTAGCTGTTTGGACCTAACACATTGATTCAACATTGATTCAAAAAGGGTTCATTTTTTCAGGTGGAAGGTATTCCATTCTGAAAGCTATTTCATTTTGGAGTCTGTTATGAGCATAGACTCCCAATCATGTCAAATAACACTTAGTATAGGCATAAGCTGTGAACAGCCTGAAGTCAGAATTAGTCTAGTACGCAAAACAAGATGGTTTATTTGATTGAATTCCTTCAAGTATAAATTACAAGTCCTTTCTAGCTTTAATTCAGTTCTGTTTGCTTTTCAGAGAGATCTAAAAAAATCAGTAGCTTTATCCTTTTGAAAGCATACTTGTTTTAATCTTTAAGACATTGGGAGAAGAGTTTATTGAGTTTTGAGATGGAGCCTTTTCTAACTTGTTGACTACATCATAAATGAACCACATTTGGATGTCAGGCTGAACTGTGTTTTAGTATGTGGAGAATAGTCCTAGACTCATCCAGTGTTTGCACACTTCTCCTATCATCCCATAAGTTCAAAAGGAGGATTTCCGAAGCTTCTCCTTTTTCTTTAGGATATCACAGTTTCTTGTGTCACTTGGAGCTAAAAAATAAGCCAGTTTCAATTACAGTTCCTTGTATGGAAGACATGGGAGGCTGCACTGAACAAAAACCAAAAGCAGGAGCTTTCAAACAAATCTCAGCCTTGTAGGAAGGAGAAGGGAAGGCAAGAGGAGCATGTCAACTTAGGAGGAGGCTAAGCCCTTTCACAGTGCATTAAACTCTGGTTTAGCATGACATTCAAATACAGCCAGTATCTTGGCGACTTGATATTATTCAGGTCAAAAGACCTGTTGTGGAGAAAAGTATTGTTCCCTGTGTGAGACATAGGAATAGCCAGTGAAAACCATGTTACCGGTGGAAGTGTGTGAGAGGATTATGAGGCAGCATTCATATTTGTGCTGAAATGTGATAATTTATTGATATTATGGGTATGTGGACAGCAGTGCATTACTTTTGCAAAAACAAAACTTAAACCCCTAAATGTTTTGTCAAAGTGAACAAATTGTTTTGGAAAAGGACAGCACTTATGAACTGTGCCAGAGGAACAATAGTTGGATTTCTAACCAATCACTTGCAAACAATTGTTATCCTTTCTTCACAATGAGAGCCTTGATATTTCATATTCTCATTCTGACTGCTAGAATGATTTAAATATGAAAGCATCATGTGTCAGAGCCATTAGAATGATTGAAATGTTAATGGACATGACCTCCAACCCCTGCCAGAAGAAAGCATTAGGCTCCAAACCTATCTTTGGAAAACAGGTTTTCAAATAAGTCTACATTAGTTTGCTCTAGTGAGCATATGGATAGTGAGCAAAGACCAGAACCACACCAAAAAGAAAAACAACTGACAAGTGGTGAAAAATTGGAAATATTCATTGCAAACATGATGAAAAATAAGCACTAAATTAAATAGATATGAATGCAATACAATAGATGAAACAATTTCAGTGGGGCTACTACAAACATTAAATAGGGGGAAAATATAGCTGGTTGCATTAACTGCTTAAGATTAAGATGACATGTAGGAGATAGATGTAAAGACTTTGTGGAACAATGAGTAAATAAATTATTGGAAATTGAGAAAATGTTAATCAAAACATCCTTATTTACCAGACTTTCTTGGGTGAGGTCTACTGTTTTCCATTAGAAGATTCCTGAGCAAATGTAGTCCACAAGGATCAGGAAGAATAAAAAAGGAAACAGAAAAAAAGGAAAAAACTGAAGAAAACTATCATCTTTGAGACCTGACCTGGAAGGAATACAAGTCTCCTCTTAGCGAACAAAGCAGTGTGCCCAATAAAAGCATAGATTGATTCTTCATTTCTCCAAAACACCAAACCACTGTTCCTGCCTTCATAGAAGGTGGGTTTGGAGAGGAAAATGTCACTGGAGGAAAATCCCATGTGAACTAGAAGTTGTAAGATAAAGGTCGAGAAAGAGAAGAAGGCCCTTTCCCTAAAATAAAAAAAATCATTTAAAATCTGGTTCTCATTGGTTACATCCTCAAATAATTTTATTCATTAAAAATTAATCCTCCATCAATTTGTGACTTACACCAAGATTCTGAGTCGTCTTTGTTCCTCCTCTTTTAATTACCCAAAAAAAAGCTTCAATTTTTAAACAAGAAAAGAATGTTGTTTTAAAAAGGAAAAACAATCTGCTAATGTAACATACATACTTTGACATCAAACAATGTCATGGAAACGTGGAAAACCCAATCTTAACAGCACTAAAACGACAAAGGAAGAGCAGGAAGAGCAGACATTTTTAATCTAAAATGCCTCATTGCAGCAGGAAACGGCATCTCTTCCTTCATTTACGTTCTCTTCTACAGTTTATTTTTTTCTGTCCATTTATGTTATTTTATTTTGGTCCATTCTGCACTGATTGACACCTTCGCTGCCCCCCAGCAGAGCCTATGATGCAATGGGTGGCCTTTTGGCCGTATTTGCTTTTGGTAGCATTCCACCCTCCACTGATGGGCATGAATGTCTTGTTGAGGGACAAAGAGTGGACATGTACCCAGCCATTGCCAGCATTTCCACCAGGCACACCAAAACCACTCATGCCGTTTACCATGTGACATTGTGAGAGCAAGCCTCCTTGGTGCTTGACACTGATGCCAAGATTTCCAACCGCCACAACCTTTGGCATTTCTCTACTTTGGTTCCATTCATTTTGTTGTTGACAGCAAACTGTTTTTTCAGATTGAGAGGTCACGAGTTTCCTTTGACATGCCTACAACACCACACCTTAGGGACTTGACCCATTCTCAAATTTGAGCATGGCAGTTACTACTTCAGTACTGATGATGGGTGTGGAAAATACCACACATTTAGTTCCTCAACATCAAATGGGGTCATGGCCTGGTTCATCAGCTGTAGAAATCCAAAGCTAAGCAATCTTTCTGTTCTTGTGCTTCAGAACCTAAGAAAGAAGATAAAGGGATATGTTTGCATCTCAGGAACATTTCTATCTGAGACTATGCAAGAAACCCAAATTTCATTTTCTTCTCAGCCAGTCCTAGATAGGCTAACTCTGATCTGCCCTTGTTTGGTCCCCAGTCCTACTATACATGTTGCATTAAAAGGACTCAGTTGAAGTCTAGGTCATCAGGTTGATGTATGAAAGAGGGATCAAGGATTATATAACCCCCAGAAGGAACGATACTATCTTGTCATTCTGACTCTCTTGTGTCTGAGCCTGGTGTTTGCTCTCTTTTTGGCATAGTTGTATACCACATTTTGCTTGTAGCTTTCTGGGATCAAAGAAGTTGTCTTCTAGATCTTGGACATCCAGAGACTATTTACACTCACTATAATACTTGAGAAAGTATCTGTGGGATCCCATTGTCAAGAAGTCCCATTGGTATCAGTACTCTTGCTCCCTGCCATACCATTAACACTGCAGCTCATCAGGGGACTTTTGTAGATGCATCCAAGGCATGAGCCATTTTTGTCAGGGACGGGGACACTTAGCACCATAATATCATTACAGGAGCAGATATCCTTTGGGCCACAGGGAGTTAATATAAATCTTTCAATATGAGATCTGTGGTCTGACAAATCTATGCCTCCAAACATATGGTAGATTGTAGGCCATGGCAGGTGCTGTTGCCCTCTGCTTCCATACTTTGCTAAACTAAGTGCGGCATAACCAGGATGCCTGATCCCACACTGAAGGCCTGCCTTTCAGTGGGAAGGGACTCATCAGTTCTAAAACTAATGTGACATTCTGTACCGAAGCTCCATACCTAGGCCCACAGTGTTCCATATGCCCTTGTCATGGAGGTTTCTCCAGATGTCCTGTATCTCAACCAACAGAGGCACAATTATCCTGTTAGTCATCTTCACTTTGATCCAAGAGGTCGTTCCCATCTGTGAAGTTCAGTTATCTAACCATCCCAGGGCAGCAGATATCCCAAGCATCTGTTTTGACTTGTGACATGTCATAGTTGGGAGCTATACCCACCAGCATTTGGGACCAGACTCTGGCACTTCTACTTGGCCTACTGGTGGCATACTGTCACCATGGTTCACATGCAATATGCAGTTGACTTTTTCTTGCTTCCTGGAGATGATATTTCCTGTTCAAAACCTTTGTCTCCTCTTAAGAGAGATGGATCAGAACCCTCCTCTGAAAGGAGACAATGGAATCATTATCTGATGCCTTGAGACTTCAGGACTTCTGTTCACTATCCTGAGAAAGGTCGATGCCTCTAGACAATTGTAGACCTTCTTGACATAATTCCTTCATGAGACCAAGGAAATTCAGGATTGCCAGCATCCTTCCATTCCTTTATGTTGGGAATTTGAACCCATAGACTTGAAGATATGTACTTCCACATAGCGATCTGACACAAACATCACATCCTGCACATCCTCGGGGAGACCATTGCTTCCAACTCCTCCTATTTCTACTGGCCATGGCCCCCAGAGCATTCATAGAATGTGTGACTTCTTCCCACATGCTATTTGGATGGTCATGCACATCTGGCCTCTAGCATACCTCAAAACCTTATTGTATTGGCTACCAGTGTGGTTTCTGGACCTGCTCACACAGCCAGCTGCCAAAGTGCCTAGGATCAATGACTTCAACTGTGTCACCTCTTCATCTGTTTGAAGAGGCACCTTCTTTAGCATTGGCTCCTAGATATGTTCCAGCAGGGAGTGGGCTCCCATGCCAAATGTCTTCTTCCACCTTTGGGAGTTCAGTGCTCCTTGTGGTGAATGCAGATGATCGACTTGTACTGCTCTTTCACCCCTCAGTCCTTGACTGCTGTAGTTGCCACAAACACTCACTTTTGTGTGGGGTGGGGGCACATTGTGGGACTTATGGTCAATGTGGTGTGTTCCTGAGTAGAGCCAAGGCTTCTCATACATTCCCATGAACTACTGGCCATCACCAGAGTCTTCAGGTTCTCCTTTTGGAGCCATACCATCCAAGTGGCCTCTGACAGTGTTCCATATAAACAAGCAAACTGGTTCAAGGATTCTCCTGCCCTTACACTGGAGTTGTGGAACTGGTGTGTACCTAATGTTATCATTCCTGTGGTGATTTATATTGCTGTGAAAGAAACTGACCCAGCAGACCACCTGAACCATACTTCATTACTCTGGCAGGTGGACCCTTGTGCTTTCCCCTACCTATTCCTCTATTAGGAGATGCTGCAGGTAGAGGTTTTTGTCACCTTCACCAACAGGTAGTGCAGTGATAGTTCTGCAGCCAGAAGGGCATGTACAGGAGACATCTGGTAGTGCTTTCCTCTTGAATAACTAGTGATGGGTCAACAAATTATCACTGGCCTTAAGAACCACTTTCTACTAGTCAGCTGTAACATATAGCTACATCATGATAGTGCGACAATATTCACGCAATTACCAGCACAGATATTACCTGACAGAGTTACATAACTCAGTTTGTGATTTAGGGGTAGGTAACCTTTTTTCTGTCTTGGTGCAAGGGACCACACTCAAGTGATAGTCTTGGCCAAGACAAAGGTAGGTGCGGCTGTTCAGCTGTTCCCAATCACCAGGGCAGCAATGAGACAGAATGAGATCTCCACGGCCTCCCAGTCCCGTCCCCCCCCACAATAGAAGAGGCTGCTGGTCCTTTGAGAACCACAGCTTCATGGTGTTCCAGGAACCTTGAGGTAGTAGTTCCCAGTAGTTCCCGGCATATCCCGCTTCCCTCACCTTTTGTGACAGAAATGGCAAGGGATGCAGAATCACCATTGGGAACAATCACTTGAAGGTGCTCTGGATACCTTCCCTTGTCCTTTGCCTTTCCCAAGTAGTTTCAAGCAGTATCCTAAGAGAGCAGTGGTCCAAAACATCCTGTTTGGACCTGTTGAGGAGGCTGGTTCTGGCCCATTGGCTGCTGGCTCCCTAGGGATTATTTCTGACTAAACAGCAAGAATCTTAATGTGATTGTGTTGCCAGTTACATAGATTGATGAGTATATGAATCATTCATGTGATTTATTTGACAGCTGGTATTAATTCCACAATTTTTGACACCCCCCACCCTTTCAACTACCGTATTTTTCGCTCTATAACACGCACCCGACCATAACACGCACGTAGTTTTTAGAGGAGGAAAATCCGTAGGCATGCCACCCGTAGGCATTCCCTCCATAACACGCACAGACATTTCCCCTTACTTTCTAGGAGGAAAAAAGTGAGTGTTATGGTGCAAAAAATACGGTATTTAGGATTTTTATTCCATTAAACTAAAAAGAATTATGACACAACTGCAGTTGTTTCTATACTTAACTTGGGGCTAAGCTCCTTTGAGCTCTGTGCTGCTTACTTCTGAACATGTAGGTTAACTAGCAAAACATAGGTAAAGGTAAAGGGACCCCTGACCATTAGGTCCAGTCGTGAACGACTCTGGGGTTGCAGCGTTCATCTCGCTTTATTGGCCGAGGGAACCGACGTACAGCTTCCAGGTCATGTGGCCAGCATGACTAAGCCGCTTCTGGTGAACCAGAGCAGTGCATGGAAACACCGTTTACCTTCCTGCCAGAGCAGTACCTATTTATCTACTTGCACTTTTGATGTGCTTTTGAACTGCTAGGTTGGCAGGAGCAGGGACCGAACAACAGGAGCTCACCCCATCATGGGGATTCGAACTGCCGACCTTCTGATCGGCAAGTCCTAGGTTCTGTGGTTTAATCCACAGCGCCACCCGCGTCCCTCTTAGCAAAACATATTGAGCTTTAGAAAGCCTAGTGAAATGCAACCTTTAGTTTTAAATTACTGTATTTTTCGCTCTATAACACGCACCCGACCATAACACGCACGTAGTTTTTAGAGGAGGAAAATCCGTAGGCATGCCACCCGTAGGCATTCCCTCCATAACACACACAGACATTTCCCCTTACTTTTTAGAAGGAAAAAAGTGAGTGTTATGGTGCAAAAAATACAGTAGAAATGGAAACAATCTGACAAAGAATTGTAAGCATTTACCCTGTTAGCCTGAACTTTCCCAGTTAGAAGAAATCCTTCTCAGTTCTCTGAGAGGCTGCAAAGCTTGCAGACCAAAAAAGGATCAAGCTCTACCTATTCACTCCCCAAGTTTGTTTTTAATCAGAGTTATCTGCATTCTGCATTCAATTCGTGCTGGTAAAACAACTGAACAAGTGATCTCCTACAGAAAGATTGTCTGTGCTTCCTCAAAGTCTACACCTTTTGAATTTGAGCTAATCTGCCACGAACAAGCCAGTTGTGGGAGGCCATGGCCATAATGACCCAGGCAATTATGGCCCTCTTCTTAGAACAGCCTATTCCAGTATGAGCTTCCTCTTTTCATCTGCAATGAGAGCCCCAAGAATGTAGCTGTGAACTGGCATAGTACTTTGCTGGTCAGTGTGGTAAGAAACTTCTCACTCGCTAGATGGACATGATATGTGCCACAGAATGGTCTAGCTGCCACTGTGCCAGAAACCTATCTGCTTCACTGGACAATGTAGCTTTGGGAAAAGGTTTGGGGCACATCTGCAGCTCTTCAGAGTCTTAGGCAAGATACAAGAGTCTTACAAGAGCCCCAGTCATTCCGATGAGAGGAAACCAAGTTTTTCTGCTCAAGCTAATGTCTGATCTGATTTACAAAGGCAGGCTGAAATCTATGTCCTAAGCTCATTCTTAACCATTGTCTTAGCAAAGCATTCACATGGCTTAATAGCAACTGTGGAGAATACACTTTTGCTGCTGATGGTCTTTGGCGGATGCCGAGAGGGCATTTGACAAGTTCACTTGGGGCTACTTTATTTGAAGCACATCCGGTCATAAACAGCTTCAATAACAGTACTATGTTTGGTCAGAAATGAGGTATGACTGCAGACCAGCTCCACTGCCAACCCCCACTTGATTTAGCATGGTCCCAAAGTCTCTTGTTAACCTTATCTGAGAGTGTAGCACGTGCAATTCCCTTTCAAATATCTGAAGCGAGGTGTAGGGCAACACCTATGCCAGGGCTGGGGAACCTCTGGGTTGTGGGCCTCATTAGGTCTGCTAACCAGTTCCATGAAACCACACATACCTACCCAACACCTCCCATCATATGTGATGTCAGATGTGGGACAGGTAGGGACATTGCTGTTAGCTCACAGTCGTGAGCCATATTGTGTGCACCTGAGGGTTTATTGGCAATGCAGGCTTGCTCTCACCCTTGTAGTGAGAGCAAAGGCACCAGCATCAGCTTCCTTAGAGAGTTCCCCATAGGGAATTCATGACACAGCTATGCCTTGCCAAACCAGGACTTGAGCTTCTAAGCCTTGCTTGGCTTTTCCTTTGTATCCCAGTTTGCGCTGCTGCAGAGGAATGCCAGGGTGCTCCCCCACAGGCCAAATGCAGTTCCACACCCCTGGCCCAATCATAACCAAAAGGTTTGAGCCACCTGGAAAAAGTGTAGACTAAAACATACACATGTGCTTTAAGCACAGCAAGAAAAGGATAGAGCTGCATTTTAACCTGCATTTAGAATAATGGGAAGTCTTATTCTAGCAACTATGAGCTAGCTTTTTAGGTCACTTACTAATTTCCTCCTCTTTTCTTTGCTTTTAATCTTTCTGACAAGAGGTTGTACTATAATTTAAAATAAGAGGTGGGGAAGCAGATGGGAGGCCAAAAATTCAAGTTTAAATTTAAATTCATGCTCAGTGGTGATAGCTATTGCAGTTGTTATATGTAACATCTGTTGAAAGAGCTGCTGACACTTTAAAAGGGTATCAGAAGGTTAAAGGTGAGAAATCTTCTACTTAATATGTTTTGGTTTTTTCCTTTACACTAGGAGAACTGAACTGGCTTTGAAATAAAAATAGGGCCAGGTGTTCCTATTTCCCCCCATGCTGTTCAATCCTTGTTCCATTTATCCCTGCTAGTTCTTTCTATAAATGATGTGAACAAGAGGTGTCTCTAATGTCATAGCAAAACATGTGAGTTTGTACAAAAAAGCACTGATAGAAATGCCTACTGCTCCTCTTTCCCCTTACAATCTTAACCTCCACCTAGTGTAGCTGGAGTGAGAAATTTGCACAGATTGTGAAAAAGAAACACAAATGGTATTCTGGACCAGACTTCAATTGACTTGTGATACTTCAATCTAATATACAGTCTATGTTACAGGTGGGGAAACAAGATCCAACCAGGAGACCACATCCTGAGCTCCACCAACTCCCACCCCCATTTTGTGTCAATCTCCTGAGGTCACTATGACCTTTAGCTGATTGGCACTTACAGCAAGGCCTGCTTTGTGCAGTCAGGAACTCCGTGCAGCGGATCCCAGCAGGGCTTGACAAGGAGGCTGTGCTGTCAGCACCATATCTTTGTCTCCCTGCTGGAACTGGCTGCAGCAGGGAGTTGACAACTAGGAAGTCTGTAGAGCAGCTAATCCCTGCAGAATTTATCTTCTTTGGGAACCCACATGCTTGCATGGTCTCGCTAAGGCAAGGCTTAGTGTGTCTTGCAAGCCAGTGTTTTACACTTGCAGTGAGCAGTAAGCACCCGAGTGTTCAATGGAATTTCCTCCAGAAACTACATAGGATTGCAGTCATTCTGAGCCTCATAAATAGTACATACAAATGCTATGAACTCTTGTGTGTTCTTATCTCTATCTATCTATCTATCTATCTATCTATCTATCTAATCTTATCTATCTATCTATCTATCTATCTATCTATCTATCTATCATCTATCTATCTATCTATCTATCTATCTATCTATCTATCTATCAGCTATCTATCTATCAGCTATCTATCTATCTATCATCTATCTATCTATTATCTATCCAAAAAATCTAAAAAAATGTTTAGGGGTACTCTCGTTTTCCTACTCATATTGAAATACTGCCCCTCAATGAGGCCAGACTTAGATTCACAAAATGTTTAGGATTATGCGACCTCTGTGACCCCCCCAAAGCACTGTATCTATCTATCATCTACATTCTACAGTATCTCTGTATCTATCATCTATCTATGAAGGCATCAACAGAACACATTACATTTTGGGATTCTTTTTGGGGCATGACTATGGGGATTGTCATGGTGAGCTTCCAATTCAGTAAGGAGCAACAATTTACGGCCAAAAAACTATAATTAGTATTAGTTTTTTAAGTGCTTGCTGCTGAATGCCCTTCTGTCACATATGATTTCGTTGAGATTCCTGCTTTTCAGGGGGTTGGACTAGATGACCCTCAGGTCCCTTTCAACTTTACATTTCTATGATTCTATGATTTTGTTTATGTGTGTTCCACCTTTCCTCCGAAGAGCTCAAAGCAACATACAGTATATGGTTGCCCCCTGTCTGCACTCCATTTATTTTCACAACTCTGTGAGGTAGGCCAGAGTAAGAATGTGTGACTGATCTGAGCTCACAGAAGGAGTTTCAATGCTAGGTCTTCTCAATTCTAATGTGTCATTAACTTGTGCACCATGCTAGCTAATCACTCTGAGCCAACCTCAAAGTAGTGTGGGACATACATATAGTTAGTTTTCAGAGCTTGTCTATTTATTCATTACGGACATTATATCACAGATAGGGTTCCTACAGAAAGAGTAGTAACATTTTTCTGTTTCACGTTTTCATTTCATCTTTGATGCTTCTGTGTTGGATCTCGCACATTAAGTACTTGTCACTCCAATGCCATGTTTTTAATCATTAAAAGTCCCACTAGTCACTTTTCTGGCCCTTTTTTGCAGATTAGTTTGTGTAGACTTTTTGGGGGAAAGATGTTCTATCTATACGATTCCTTGCTACACATACAGCCTCTCCCTGCTGTTTCCAGTAACCAGATTTCACTTCTCAGGCTTCTGTCCTTAAGAAAACATTAGTGTGATCTGGCCCAGCCATTCTTGTAAGGGCCATTTTAGCTAAAGATCTTTTTGCCTAGAAAGGGAACTTCTTTCTGTATAATTCTGTCAGTGCACACTTTTAAATAATGTTGTTTACCTGCAGGAAGAGGAAGAATTGGCTTATGAACAAACTTTAGAATTCCGAAGAGGTGGTGATGGACAGCCCCGGCGGTCAACACGGCCAACTCAACAGTTTTATCAACCTCCAAGAGCTAGGAACTGATAATGGGTAAATACTGATGATGGTCATGCAGGGTGAAGGGGCGGTGAGGGTCGTGCACAAAACCGTTTAATATTTGGTTGTGCAAACATTTATCACTTCCTGGAATAAGAGAATAACTCACTGAAGTTCTGTTGGAACTTACCTGATGCTGCGGGGCTGTCTAGCAATTTGCACTGATGGGGCTACTCTTTTGAGTCAGCTAAAAATTACTAGTCGCGGAGATAATCTCTGAAAAGGAATGGGTATCTGAGGCAAATGTGGTGGACCTGGCTAAAGCATTTTGTTTGTTTTGTTTGTTTTTTTCTATACCATCCTGTACCCGAAGGTCTCAGGGTGGTTCACATAAAATATCAAATACATAAAATCAAAACAAAACCAACAACCCAATAAAAACCCTCAAAACAGCCAGCATTTTAAAAAAGGGTATAGGATGTAGATCAAGTCAGGCAAAGGCCTGGTTGAAAAGGAAGGTTTTTGCCTGGCGCCTAAAGGTGTACAGTGAAGGCGCCAGGCAAAGCATGATCTTGCCTGGATTCTTCTCTGTTCAGTAGATGCTAAAAACCACACCAAACCACAAAGCGGCTCAATATAAATGGTGAGATACTTGATTTGAGAAATACTTGCCAAAAAGATTACCCACCACTGGGTCTGCGGATAAAAAAATGTGACTAAAGCCAGTACATGGCAACCATGGAATTGATTGGTCTAGGACTTTATATTAATTAACAGTA
This sequence comes from Podarcis erhardii, assembly GCF_964252035.2. Taxonomy (NCBI): domain Eukaryota; kingdom Metazoa; phylum Chordata; class Lepidosauria; order Squamata; family Lacertidae; genus Podarcis; species Podarcis erhardii. The sequence goes on along the minus strand of NC_138508.1, from coordinate 104,203,162 downwards.
TAAATCTATGCTAGTGTCGATTGGTTGCAGTTTATTTATTTATTATTTATTTAAAATATTTATATATCTCTGTATCATGAAAATATATCACAGCAGAAATTATAGGGAAACTAAAAGGTGGGAAACCCCAGGAGTATGGGAACAGAATATTATAAGGTATTTTTTAAAAATACTGTTTCCTAAATTAAAAGTATTATATAATTCAATAATAGAGGGTGAGAGGAGCCCACCATTGTGGGAACAATCAATAATTATCTTAATTCCAAAACCAGGAAAAGATTTGAAAGACCCAGAATCGTATAGGCCAATTTCCCTAGTAAATCAAGATGCTAAAATATTGACAACAATAATGACAAAAAGGATGAACACTTTCATCTATAAATAAAAACCAATGTGGCTTTATAGGAGGAAGACAGATGTCTAGTTTAATAGGACTGTGTAGAATGACCAGTGTTAAAAATGATTATAGAAAGTTTAGGATTTGGAGAATGATTTAAAGGATTAGATTTAGACTTGAGGAACAAGGCATATGTCATGGTGAACGATAGTATAACAGAACAAATAACACAACCTGAGGTACAAGGCAAAGATGCCCCCTTTTCCCAATCTTATTTGTATTGGTCAGTGAAACTCTGGCCAATGTAATTAGAGAAGATGGAAATATGAAAGGAATAAGCAGTAAAGGAAAGGAGAAGATAAGCTTATTTGCAGATGACACCTTGCTAACAACTGAAAATCCACTGGAAAATATGCAGGTAATAGAAGCACATTTGGGGAAAAAAATGGAGAAATAACAGGGTTGTGAATTAATTGGTCCAAATCAGAGATGATGATATTTAATTATGGTGAAGATGAAAAACATTTTTTTGAAGAAAAATAAAATAGATATAAAATTAAGAAATGTAATAAAGTATCTGGGAATAAATATAACAAGAAACTTAGAAAATTTAGAACAAGAGAATTTTAACAAATTAATGACTGAAATTAAGGAAAAGCTGAAGGAATATTAGAAAATTAATCTTTCATGGTTTGGAAGAATAGTGATAATTAAAATTTTGTCTAGAATAATATTTTTTATTTATAATGTTACCAATTAAGATATTGGAGACAGAGATAAAGGGTTAGCAACGTATGATTAATAAATCTGTAATGGGGATAAGAAACCCAGAATTAATAAAAGAAGATGGGGTATAAACCCCAGAAAATAGGTGGACTGGGTCTTCCCAACATAGTTATATTATATAGCAAATGAGTTAAGATATATCATAGACGAGATAATAGAACAAGGAGAGTTAGAATGGTTAGAGAGTGGTACACAGGAAATGAGGGAGAAGTTAGTGAATAGATTTTTCATCAAACCAAATAGGCAGTGTTGGGATAATACTGAAAATCCCTTATTAAGGAACATCATTGAGATATGGGCAAAATATAAAGGAAAGTTGATACCAGTAAATTTCCCACTAACTCCAGTGGTGATGATAGAAGATTTCCCAGTAAATTTTAAAAAGGCAGGCTGTTCCACAGGATTGGGCCGATGGCCGATGGCTTGATTTCTTGTTGTTGTCAAATGAGTCTCACCAACGACCAAAGACGCAAAATGATCTCAGTGATAGAGCTGGAATATCAGGTGATCCTGAGGTGCACAGGAACCTTGAGCCTGTCTTGGTGGCAGGTGGGCAGCCAGTGGAGCTGTGTGGACAATGGCGTCACATGTTCTCAGCCTGAAGCTCCCATCAATGGAGAAACACACAGCCACAGCCCTCGCCCAAAGAACACAGAATGGCAAGTGGTTTTTGAGGCTGGGGGAGGAAACGAGGGGTGAGAGGGAGCGGAAGTGTGGAATATCCACAAACAGGACATGGCTGGCTTGGAACTTGGGCTTAACAGGAGCAATCCATATGGCAACATTTTCTTGTGGGTCCCCTTTGTATCTATTTATCTTCCAAGGTTATAAACTGCCCTTCTCTTTTTCCATATTTGATATTTAGTGTACTGAAAATACACTATTTGATGTGTTTTCTTTCCTGACATGTTTCTTCTTCAGAGCTGTAGCCTGTTGGGCTGCTTAGAGACAGCAGTTGCCACCTTGACATGCCCGGCTTTATTGGGATGCCAAGTATGGCAGCAGGGCAACATGGGCTTCTGTCAATATCAGAAGCACCTGGGATGGTCCTGAGCTGGAAAAACACAAACTACAAAATTGTGGATCCACTTCTCCGTTTTGGAGTTCATTGCTAACATGAATGTGGGTGGTGATTTTTGCATTCTTTCTTTATTAATTAAATTAGTATACTGCCCTATACCCCCAAGTCTCAGGGCAGTTCACAGGATAAAATCACAATATAAAAACACAGAATACATAATCAAAAGAAAAAAGAACAACCCCCCTCCCCCACAAAAGCACATTTTAAAAGGGCATTGAATGTTAGTCAACCAAAGGCCTGGTTAAAAAGGAATGTTTTTGCCTGGCGCCTAAAGGTGTATAATGAAGGCGCCAGGCGAACTTCCCTGGGGAGAGCAATCCACAGATGGGGAGCCACTGCAGAAAGGATCTGTTCTCGTGTTTCCACCCTCCAGACCTCAAGGAGGAGGCACACGGAGGAGGGCCTTGGAAGATGATCTCAGCGTCTGGGTAGGTTCATATGGAAAGAGGCGGTCCTTGAGGTATTGTGGTCCTTAAGGCTTTATAGGTCAAAACCAGCACTTTGAATTGGGCCTGGAAACTAATTGGTAATCAGTGCAGTTGGACCAGTATCAGTGTAATATGCTCAGACTGTCTTGCCCCGGTGAACAACCTGGCCGCTGAACTTAATGAGGAACACTCATTAAGTTAATCTAACCTACTGTTGGGTTCTTTCTTTTCTCCTGAAACGTGCTTTAAAATCCATCAACAGTGCGTCTTACCTCATAATGTCAAAACAGCTTTACCTCAAAAAATAAAAGTTATTTGAGACAAAATTGCAGTTTTTTGAAGCCTGTTTTTATACAACATCTGCTAATTTTGTTGATTAACAATGGGAGATGGAGTGCAAATGACAATGAGATCTCCATGTTACCTTTTTCCTCTTTCAGGTATTTGTTGTGGCAAAAGTTCTCAGTGTTCTCCTTGGTGCTCAAGACGTCTCACTTTGCCTCATGGATGACACTTGATAAAGAAGGCTGGTACAAGCAGGGAGTACCTATAGGATGTATTCAACAGAGACATTTTTTTAAGTTCCATGAAGCTAAACTTTTTACATATGAAATAAAACCATTGTTAATATTGCCATCAATAAAAGCCACCATGATCTACCCTGTCCTTGCTTTGTGTCTTTTTTTTTTTACTTGGCTGAGTGCAATCCTAATTCCTCGTATTTTAGAATCTGAAGAGGTGGTACATTTATTAGGCAATCCTATGGCAAGATGAGCAGTTTAGGATGCCTGAGCTCAGTGCCTGAGCTTGGGATGCCTGAGCTTGGTGTTAAATCCCCAACCCTGTTCAGCTGAAACTACACCAGAGTCATTTACTCTCCCGAGCTCAGCCAGGGCTCAGCTGGCTGGGTTGAAGCTGGCTGAGCCCCGGATGGTGTAAAATGACCAGAGAGGAAAGACTTAGGCTGGTTCTTACACCTGTTCAGCTTGGTCATATGACCTGGCTGTCACAAAAGGACCACAAAGAGATGGCATATGAAGTGTTTAGCAGACAGGTAGTCTTCCAAAGAAAGTCAAACAGCAAGTCTAGGAGGTAGCGTTTGAAGTGCATCACAAAGCAGGTCCAGGAAGCAGCAGTCTAAAAAGTGTGTCATGTAGTTTTACTAAGGATATTTATAATAACTGGGGGAGGGGAGAGATCTGGCAACTTGCCAGCCCAGCTATACCCTCCTACTCAGAAGTCCAATTAACAACATCTGCCTCTACTGGACAATCAAATACTTAAAAAAACCCCACCCAATTGGAGACACCTTCCTGTGCTAAAAATCAAATTCATTGCACTGGCAACCCAACATAGAACACTATTTTAAAGGACAAAAGGAGCTTACAGTCTAAAATTTGACACAGGGGAGGGAGATGAGGCAGGGGTAAACAGGAAATAAAATTTTAAATGTTTCAATTGCTTGTGGTTAGGTTTAGTTACAGGCTTACATGCCGTAGTGCACAGGAGCTAGGGGACGGAGCCAAAGGTTTACTACTACAGATGAGATTAGAGACTCAATAGGCCTTTCATTCTGACTCATAATGCTGCTTTTCCACAACACAGCCTGGATTGTCTCACTGTGACTTCTGCAGTCAAGGCATGGAGAGAACTAAAATTAGATTTGTGAAACTCTAATATAAAGTAGCACAGAAGTTCTAAACCACTTGAAGCACATATGAAATATGTATTATGCTTTGCAATTATACTTCTAAAAACACTACAGATCACATTCTAAGTCTTGCATATCAGTGTTACAGCTGATTCTTTATATGCAGATGGTACCAGGCTCAATATCCAGGGATGACTGAGAAAGACTTCTTCAAACCCCTGGAGAGGTGCTGCCAGGCAATGCTGATGTGGATGGAACTATAGTTTGACAGTGCTGCTTCCTGAATTGAGCCATAAGCGCTTCTTTAACACACATTGGGACCCCAAGATGGCATGATAACCACTGAAACACTCTTTTCCCATGCTCATTCAATTTCCCTCAACGGTCTAAGCATGTGAATCACTCTGATCACAGACTCATGGGCTGCTGCTTTGGGAGACACAATGAGATGGCAGCTCAGTCTTTGTGCCAAATGTGCATGGCAAAGGTGTATTGTTCCACCAGCACGCAATCCTGTTCTCTGAAAGTTTGCCCAGTTTAGGATATCTGATTGATTACAGATGTAAACAGGTTTGGTGTAGGCATTGGGTGTGTACCTTAAATCAACTGCCTGCTGGTTAATGGATGGAAGGGCTTGACCAGGGTCAGGTTTACCATATGACATGCACAGCATATGACCCACCGCCCTTCAGCCCTTGAGTTGGGCATCTGGACAAGAAACAGCCCCACTCCCCAGCTCCCTTAAGGGGATTTAAAAGGAATTAGGAATTATTGCTCTTATGTGCAAAAGTCAATGGATTTCAGTGTTCTCCTGCTTTTAGATATTCCCTTGGGCCACTTTTTAAAAAATGCTATTTTGGTGCATTTAGATTGTATTCCAACATAAAAAAAATGCAGCACATTATCCTTTTTTCAAAGTACAACAAAGGCTGAGATACTGTACACATATGCCATGTTATTGTATTATATACATAGCAAGAAAAACTGTCATACAAGAGTTTATATTTCATAATATATCTACCTAGGAAAAGGTAGATTGTCACCAAATTTGTTCATAAACTGAGGTCACTCTTAGGCTTCGAATCATGCAAATTTGTATGTATTCTATACAGAGGCATGGGGGGCATAGCTGTCAAGTGTCCCTTATTTGAAGGGACAGTCCCTTATTCCAGCGCCATGTCCCGCTGCTGTCCCTTATCGATGGATGTCCCTTATATGTCCCTTAAATTTCAAAGGAAGCAGCTCCTCTCCCTCCCTCCCTGCCGGCCAGGGAGGAGGGAGGCTCCAACTGTGTTCCTTGGCTGTGTTGCAAACCCAATAAGAAGTCTAAGAACGACTGGGGGGTGGTGCTTGCATGCCTTGTGTGTGGCTAGTTAATGCAAGCTGAGGGGTTTTTTGAATGCTGGACGCCATTTTGTTGCACGTGCTGCTGCAAACTTTGCAGTGCAAAGCCAGGCCGGGGAGCCATCTTAAGTTGAGGCTGCATAGGCCTTGTGGTGCATGTGATTCAGATTCTATTCAGTTGAACCTCTGGTTACAAAGTTGGTTGGACAGTGTTCTCGAAGCTACCAGGATGAGTTTGACCAGACTGCAGGAGGACAGGAAGACTAGAGTGCCTGGAACAGGTGAGGCTGCAGGTCCCTTATTTTGGCTGCTGGTCCCTTATTTTCAAATCTGTAAGTTGACAGCTATGATGGGGGGGGGGGGCTGAGGGAGCTGCAGCCTCAGGCACATTTTTGGGAGGGGGTGAGATCAGGTGCCCCCCCCGTGAGGAAGCTGCTGAGGCTGGGGGTGCTACACCCCTGATTCTATACACATAGCCGTTAGCGCTTTAAACTAAATGTGAGTTGTTTTTCTGAATAGACATGCATAGGATTGTACTGCCATCTATTGAGACATGACTGTTGAGAAGTTATTTCTGCTGGAATTTAAGGTGCAGTACGATGGTTTAACTTTATCTGCCTGTTGTCGCAGAAGCAACAAGAAATCAAGAAATTAGTTGAAAGAGACTATTTAGCTCAGGAATGGGGGACCACTACATGTTGTTGCACATTGGTCAAGGTAGCTGGGGCTGTTGAAAGTTAGATTTAAGCAAACCTTGGTGACCTGTTCTTGTCTTAGATGAAGCATAGTGAGAAGCAACAAGCTAACAACTATGGGATCATCTGCACTTCCACTTTGCCTGTCCCTACAAAGAATGGGTCCAAGCAGCTTTGCCTTAGCTCTGACACTTTCCCCTGGAAAACCTGCTCTTTAGTGCTAAACTTGAAGAAATAGCGCTCCGTGGACAACCCGATTGCCATTCGTTCTGATTCAGTGCTTTCCCAGGGGAAAGCAGTAGAAAAAGTGCAAGTGTGGACGAGCCCCATGTTTCAATCACGACAGTCTCAGTATGGAGGCTATCAGAAAGTTCACCTTGCAGGCACCGTTGTCAAAGATTTCATCATTAATGTCAAAGGTCGTCATTTCCAATCCACAACCTCAAGCTACATAACTGTTTGTTACTTCCATTATGAGAACTGTTTTATTTCGTTTCGAAAAATTCTATTTAGTCTGGAATAAAGGCATAAAACACGTCAGATAACAGACAGCAAACAAGAAAGAAAAAAGTTACAGTCGCTTAATGCAAGATAAGTACATTTAGGTAAGGAGATAAAAGTGCTATTGTGCTAATCCAAAAGAGAATCTCTTATTTCATGATGGCTGTATTTTCTTGGGAAACTTTGATAAGAGAATGAAAAAATCTTTTTTGTGTATGCTTCAAATAGAACACTATAAAGTTGCCCCATGGGCATGAATGCTCCAAGGGGGTAGCAGGTATTTCTCCCCTGGTGCTCGCTTTAGGGCTGAACCCCTTACCTGAGGTACTTCACAAAAGCTAGGTTCCCGGGTCAGAGTAAAAAATAAAGAGAACACAACCAGGCAAAAATCCAAAAGCACAGTGGGCTGCTCAGCCTTTGATTGTTTACCTATGTGTCATGACAAAGATTCAACCTCTCTAAAAGCAAAGAAAGGAGAACCCTGAGACAAAGGGGGGTTTGCCTTTCAAGTCTTACATTTGGCGCAAAACAGTAAAAAAACCCCACCCCACAAGTGTCAGTGAAGCATAGGCAAATGTCAAAGAGACATCCCAAAATTGGGAGGGGTTACAGCAGGTGAGGCAGGTCAAAATTGCCTGTGTCAATCAAAGCATTTGGCATTTACAAGCATTATACCTTTCCAGACAGAATTTACATCTGGCATTGACATTCCAATGAGTTTCTGCAAGTTACAAACAGGTGACATTGTGTGCAATCTACATAACCTATTCAGTTTAATAACATCCTATTCAGTAGACAGTCTGGGTAAACAGAGTCATACTCAGTGCTATTTTTCTAGAAAAAGGTGTCAGAAATGGCCTGTGTTTTCAGGGGTTGTGTGGTGATGTAGTGCTTTGTGAAGACATATTGACACGTTTATGTACATGCACTGATGAGGACTGAGGAGGGGGAGGTCATGCTCCCATATCACCACAAATAGTTCTTCCTATCCCCTTTGCTCTTCCAGCTTTCAATCATTGTATCAAGGTCTATGGTATAAGATGGGTATAATGGATTAAACTTTGCTTGCCTTACAGTGGTCTTTGCCACTTGTTCACTTCCAAATACTCAATTCCTATAACCTTCCAGTGTACCAAGTTCGTTTTCAAGTCTCTCATTCATAGATCTGTTAGGTCAGTCAGGCTGCCAGTGGCATTTGAACTCCATGTATTAATGTATTCTTAGTTTGACACTATTGCAGATTTTGGGAAAACATACTTTGATTATTTCAAGATGATGCATTTTGTGTGGTTTTGAGGTATGACTTTGTGGGAGGTAAGCACAGAGTAATTAGACTAAATTTAACGGATGAAATTCAGAAGAAGGAGATTAAGTCTTAATAACACAACAGCTCTGTGTGATGCATCTTGAAGAGATTTAGCTAAATGCAAACTCCCGTGAAACCAAGAAGAACTAAATGCTGTTACGCAAAGACTCAAGTATAAGTAAAGTACGTAAATTAAAGAACCAGGCAGCCCCTAATGTGTTTGCTGGTTTCGTCTGCTTTCCTGCTGCTGCCACCCGTAACTCTGCATTTATTTTTCTGAGCTGTGAATCATTTACATAATGTGAAGTGTAGAGATTTAATCAAAACCAATGGTCTTTGACATCCCAATTAGTAAGATGAATGCCACCTGCTTTCTGTGTAGGTTGCTAAGTTCATATTTTCAAAAGATCCAGAAGTGTGCATTTACAAAATGTTATGTACTTAAAGTAAATTATGCGTGAAGAACAAAATAAAGGTCATGATCCAGCAAGACTCTCCTATGTGCATGGTGTGAAGTGCTGCTGCTTTCACTGGGCTGATTTAAAGGGGATCCTACCATAAATGGAAGACATTTCCTTTTGCCCAAGGGAGGTCCACAATTTCTGCAGATTTCACTCTCCAGCTGAAGCCATCATAGAGTAATAGAACCATAGAGTTGGAAGGAACCCCAAGGGTCATCTAGTCCAACTCCCTGCAATGCAGGAATCACAAGGATCTCAGACAAAGCCTCCACTCTCTGCAGGTGCATGTGAAGTTGATGTGCTGCTCTGGGCATTGGCTGCCTGTCTGAGGTCTCTTGTGGCCTCTGCTCTGGCGGGGGGCCAGCTCCTCCCCCACCTCACCCTCAACTTTCTGCTTGGGCCTGGTGGAACTTTGACCAGAGGGCTGCCCCTCCTGGTGCCAGTCTCCAGGTGTAGTTCCTGGCTCTGCTGTTTACTGCATAAAAGAACACCTCTGTGCTGTGACGGGTGAGCCCCCGCCCCCGCCCCAGCATGTCCCTCCTCAATAGCAGAAGTCAGAATGGGGACATGGCTTTTGAAGAGCAGTGCCAAAGTGGTGCCCATGGACACTCCCCTCATTCCATATTTCACATGGGGGGGGGTTTCAGGCGGTGCAGGGCCTTCGCTATGGAGGATGGGGTAGGAAAACCTAATTCCATGACCAAAGATCTGATTGTGGTGGTTAGTCATGTTGCTGCTTCCACAAATTGTCTCCTGTGCCTAAGAAGGTTCATAGCATTTCATCTACATTGTAAGCAAGTGCTTGAGCCATCTTCAGAGCTAATGAAAATATATACCTTAGTTGTAAATGGGTTTACTCTTCAACAACAGTGCCATTTATTTTGTTTCTTCCTCTTTACACATTAGCAAGACGAATGCCTCGCAAGACGAAAAACTCGCTAGACGAAAGGGTTTTCCGTTTTTCGAGGTGCTTCGCAAGACGAATTTCCCTATGGGCTTGCTTCGCAAGATGAAAAGGTCTTGCGAGTTTGCTTCCTTTTTCATAAAACCGTTAATACCCGGGGAATCCGCGCTCTGCAAGACGAAAAAATCGCAAGACGAAGCAACTTGCGGAACGAATTAATTTCGTCTTGCGAGGCACCACTGTATACGGAACTGAACGCTGAAACAAAGCATGGAATTTTGCAAATTGCTAGCATTTACAACAGCATTGGGGAAGCTGTGATCATCCAAATTTTGTACAACTATACCCTCTCCCTGCTTTACAGGAAGACATGGGGCTCAACTATACAGCTGCAAATAAAACGTTTTAAGTGACTTGTAAAGTGCAATATACAGATGTGACACCAGATAGCGATGGTGAACTATGGCAATTTCAATATATTTTTTGAAATGTTTTTTTAAAAAAACATTTTCTCAGTGTTTTTTATATGTGTGTAGATTCCACCATGGAATTGCTACTGGTGATGGTAGTATGGAGACAATGGCTAATGGGATGGTGAGCATATGCTATCACAGTAGCTATTTAGGGGTGGGAGGGAGCATTTTTGCAAGCAAGCAGAGATGCATGGGAAGGGAACTTAGGTGGAGAGGAGTTGGGAACTGTAGGGGGTTATTCAGACACACTAAGGAGGTAATGAAAAGAATCATAGTGAGAGAGTAAAATTGGTAGAGGGGCTGGACAGGTGAGATGGCTGTAATGGGAAGGGGGCACTGGCAGGCACCAAAAAGATATCTACCAGAACTACAGCATATATATCCTCAGTCTTTTTCACTTGCTCAGCAAGAACGGGTTGGTGAGCTCTGCAGATATGAAGGAATGAATGTCAGTGTGATCCCACTAAGTTGCATTGCCTAGTTTTGTAACATTCAATTTTCCTGACAAACTTGAGCCTGATTAAGAGTCTTGCTGGATCCAGATGTTTGTTTGTGGGGTTTTCAAACTCTAGAGAAGAAGGATGGGAAGAGAAAATGAGCGACAACAACCCAATGCAGATGGAGTGGTAGAAAGCCTCTGCAAGTGACCTCTGGCCAGAGTGATCTGACCTTCCTATGACAGCACACTGGATGCAGAGGGAGAGGTTTAAGAAAGAGAAAGAGAAAGAAGAGGATGAGTCAGAAAGACAGTGAAGAAAAAGCAGGTTCCCTGCTCCTGCCCAGTGACATTGAAAGTTCTGGAGGTTGTGCATTTTTTAATGGCTTAAGTAAGTGACAGATGCATTATAAATCCAACTTATGTTTTCACAGTTCTTTGTGTATGGCTGTGACTTATTGAGTGTGCCAGTTTGGCTGTGTCATTCAGGATTGCCTAGCAAGGGAGCTTGTGCCTTTAAAAACTATAAGCTCTACTTTTCTAAGTTATTAAACTCCTTCATGGTGCAATGAAAAAATCATTAATGACATCTGCAAAATGCCTAGCATCCTCCTCATCAAACAAAGAGAAATATAGCACAGTTCTGTTTAAAAAAGAAGTATCAATCCCTTAAAACAGTCCCATGCACAGGATTTGGGGCAATGCTCCCTGGGTGCTTCCCTTTTCCCAATAGGAAAGGGTTTCAGCAGTGAAAAGCTCTTTTTCAGCAGAATGTCCCCAGACTGGGCTCTTCCTCTTTTCAGATTGCACATCTTGATTGGTTCTTAGCAGTAGAAAGGAAGTACGTATTAATTATAAGTTCCCCCTGTGGTTATTTTTCAAACAGTTGCTGCAACATACGAGCACAGAGGAGGACTGCAATACTAACAAAGGTAGTCCAGATGGCCCTGCAAAATCAAGTGTACAGAACTACCCTGACATATCAGACATGACAGAACAGGAAGCCCAATCACATCTTCACCATACATTTAACGCACATCAACTCCCTCAAAAAATATTGTACAGTGGTACCTCAGGTTACATTCGCTTCAGGTTACAGACGCTTCAGGTTACAGACACTTCAGGTTACATTCGCTTCAGGTTACATACGCTTCAGGTTACAGACGCTTCAGGTTATAGACTCCGCTAACCCAGAAATAGTGCTTCAGGTTAAGAACTTTGATTCAGGATGAGAACAGAAATCGTGCTCTGGCGGCGCAGCAGCAGCAGCAGCAGCGGGAGGCCCCATTAGCTAAAGTGGTGCTTCAGGTTAAGAACAGTTTCAGGTTAAGAACGGACCTCTGGAACGAATTAAGTACTTAACCTGAGGTACCACTGTAGTTTGTAAAAGGTTCTGGGAATTGTACTCTATGAGGGTAAACTACGGTTCTCAAGATTCTTTGGGGAAAGCCATGTGCTTTAAATATATGGTCATATTGTGAATGTTCAGATAGTGAAAATGTTATCTCTTTATCTTATAAATAATAAACTTGAAGTCACTGAATGAAAGTTATTTACACCAGGTACTTAGAACAGCAGAATTTGCTCTAACAGCAATCAAAATTTAACGGATCTAGGTAAGGATGTACTTCTTAAATTTTTACTGATACATATTGCTCATTTTCTTTCTCTCTGTAACTATGAACTATGTAGACAACATTGATCACTAAAACTGTCTGATGCCTGGTAGGTAAAATACAATTAAACATGCTTTGTGTTTTTTTGTCTGGGGTGTGGAGAGTGTAAATGTACACCATACACAATAGATGAGATTATTTGTCACGAAGTTAGATTGCTTTAAAATCAATGAAAGATATTCATGGTAGATGGCTCCCTTAGTCACCCATGATACTTAAATGCTGACTCCATGTTCAGGTGCCCCCACCCCCATTGCATCAGCTGAACACCTCAGCTTGACAGAGCACTCAGTCTAGCTCAGGCTTCCTCAAACCCGGCCCTCCAGATGCTTTGAGACTACAATTCCCATCATCCCTGACCACTGATCCTGCTAGCTAGGGATCATGGGAGTTGCAGGCCAAAAACATCTGGAGGGCTGAGTTTGAGGAAGCCTAGTCTAGCTGCTATTGGAAGTAGCGTGTTGGACTTGATGGGCCCTTGGTCAGCTCTTATGGCCCTGTGCTGGATTCCCTGAGAGAAATCACCCCCTGACCTATTGCCATCCTGATCCATCCTCACAGGATGGATCAGGTACTACAGGTTGTCCTCAGAGGTGCTCCTTTCCCTTCCACCAAGCCCCACAGCCCTGCAGAAAAGTCTCAGGGTTGCTATATTTCAAGAAGGAACGTCTCAGGATGACACCTCTCACCTTAAAGGTGCCTGAGGGTACTCACAAAATCTTAATAGCCTTCCATGCCTACCTGCCAAATGTGACCAAATGAATCTATCAAACAGCTGCCCCCCACCATGCGAGCCGCACCCACATTTCAGCCTGGGGCTGGGAGAAGGCGAAGTCAGGTTGGCCAATATGCTGCTAGACCTAAAAATCCTACTTGGCCCCAGAAGACAACCAGAAACACACATGCATTTAGGGCAGGAGGATGGGCACTGGAAAGGGAAGAAGAGCTCAGAGAATTTTAGCAAAGTTGGCGCCTGCACACTTGGCTCCACCAGCCATGGCTCCCTTTTGCTTTTCAATGTCCAATTTTAATACTGCATTTGAATGAAACAACAACAACTGCACATCACAACAACTGCACATCACTCAGGGAGCTTCTTTGCTAAAAATAAATAATATTACTATGCCTTTGAAGTTTGAATGTACTCTAGAAAATGCTTGTTATATATGCTTTAAGAAATACAGCACATAAGATTCCAAAAATGGGAGCTTAAAGTTGTAGCGGCAACCTGGCACTGGAAGGGTAAGTTTCACTCTTCAAGCCAGGGAATGGAAAGCAAGCATGCACAGACCTAGATATTTCAGTTTAAATTACAACACTAAATTGGAAATGCTAGATCCCTTCCAAAGGCAGCCAAACTCCCCAAAGCATCTGGCTGTTGTGAATAATGCATAAAGAAAAAGAGTATTTAAACTTTCAAACAACACTGGGAAATATCCTAAAGTGTTTTTCGATTTAATAGGAATAAAAAAAGTTTGAGGATATGGAGCCAGTTGGTAATTAAGGACCACATACCATGAAAAGATCTGCCTTTAGTAAGAGTTCCATGATTTCCAGTACTCTGTCAAAAAATGAAGGTTTGCCCCAAGAAGGAAGGGTGGAATTGTTGGTGAAGGATTTAAAGACATAGTGCTCTTTAAAGACAGACGTCAGACACTGGCAACCTTTTTGGCCCAAAGGCCTTGTTCATCCTTGGCCAAACCTCCAGGGGCCCAGATGCCAGTGGTGTTGCATCTCTTTCAGGGCACGGCACTCCACCTGGCCCAGTGCTAGGCCTACCACCCTTTCGCTGCCAAAATTGGTGGAGACCAGAAAAAAATGTGTGGGTGGAGCTGGTGGAGGGGAGGCTGGATCAAGCTCCCCAAACAGGGGTTGCCCACTTCTGTTGTAAGCACTGTCTTGTCCTCATGCTCAGTACTCAGTTGCTGCTTGGTAATTTTAATTAGGCCAGCCGTTTAAAGTGAAAATGCCACATTTCCTTGTAAGCAAAGCTCTGTTGCTGCATGCCAGTGGGGTCTGTGAACAATGCCAAAAGTCAGTGGGGCCACCAGCCTCTCTCATGCGGACAGACACACATGCACATGCACACTCGTGCACATCCACACAACTGCACAACACACACACTCATCCACTTACACACCCATCCAGGCAGTTTTCTGAACAGATCAAAAGCCAAGATGCTAAGAAGACTGTGACTGGGCACCTGCGTGTCTATACCAACCAAGCAAAAGGCGTGGGCAGCAGAGAAAGGAGGTAATCTTCTTCCTAAATTCGTTTTTAGGCTATATGGAAATATTATTGCATTTCTTTGTATTTTTTTGTAATACTACTTTTGCACTTTAAAAAATAAATTAAACATTCTCTTTAGAAAAGCAGGATGAAATTGAGCAGTTTCTATTTGAGGTATCTAGGTCATAGGATGTTTACAAAGATATTGTTTCTAAGGTTGCAGCTACCCCCAATCTCTGCCAAGCAGTAGCAAGATTCCAGGGCTTTGCAGGCACTCAAGCAGGGTGGCCTTCCCCTCCCTGGCAGAGAATCTCTTGCCCTCAGGACAGTTCCCATGACTTGTTAATGACTTGTTTCCAGCACCTTTTGTCATTCTTAGAAACTTCTCTCCCTGGTGAGACCTTGGCCTGGCATCTTCCCTTCAATACTCCAAATATCAGCTAAATCCCACCCCTTTATTGATTTTACCACCCACTACCTCTAGCAGCTATGGGGTACCCTGGCACTCCCAAACTCTGTAACCCCAGATCTGTAACAATACCTCACCTCTGAGAGCCATTGCACAGCTTCAATTATATCAATTATATCAGCAATTAATAAAACAATTAATGATGCCACTATCCACATGGATCTTGTAAACCTTCTGAAGGCTTCTCCTAAACACATTCTTAGATGGAATCAAGGTTTTAACTCAATTAGGGTTGCCATATTTCAATTAGGGTTGACTGACACCTGTAAAGTTGTTGAACTTTTTTGGGGGAAACCACCTCCACAAACTACCTCAAAGCATTTTGAGCTGGTTCCTCTGCTTTCTCCATTGCATTGCCATACACCTGGGTTTTCACAGACATTTTGCCGAGAAAACACAATTTTTACATCCAAAACCCAGGACATGTCAGGATTTCTCCTGACCTATGGCAAGCCTAGACTCAATGTTTCTTTACTAAAAGCCACAGGCAGGGATTGTACTAATGACACACAGGGCAGGCGGTTCTCAGCAATGCAAAAACAAAACAAAACAAACCTTGGAGACCGGGGTTGTCATCTTATGTTTTGTGCTAATTGTTCCTCTTGGGGAGAGTTTATATTTAATTCAACATTTTCCTCTAACTGAACTATTTTTTCTTTAAATGCTAGCAATAGTACATAAATTTGTGCTACATAATATTACAGCTGATGTTAAGTTATGCTTAGTGACTCAGTATAGAAATGGGATCATATCAGGCCAGGTATAGGTGGAAATGAGAGAGAAATTTGGATAAAGAAAAAGTTCTTGCTTTCATTGTCATTTATCCTGATACAACACTTCCTGGGCTTGTTTGTTTCTCAGATGTTCACACATCTTTAACTTTATTCATAAGCTGAATGAATTTAGAAGATTCTGCAATATATTTAACAGATCTTAATTTGCTTCATTTCCCCTCACATTATTTATTACCTTTCTTCCCAGGAGCTCAAAGCAGAACTCATGGTTCTTTACCACACCCTCATTCTGCTCTCCAAAGAACCCTGTGAACTTAGTGTGGTAGCACCTATCCAAAAGTTGCCCATCAAGTAGAGATTTCAGTCAGGGCCTTCCCAACCTAGTGGCTCTTATACAGTAATAAACCACATAATCCTCTACCTTTATCAGCTTGAATATGAATTACCCCAGTACCCCAGTCACTTTCAGTAGATCCTCCAAGTGTCCCTATTTTCCAGGGACAGCCCAAGATTTACAGAAGCCGTCCTGGTTTCTGATTCGATCCCGAAAAGTCCCACTTTTCCCTAGGATGTCCCTATTTTCATCAGAGAAATTTAGGAGGGTATGGAGTTATGTGACCCCCGAGCCAAGGGGGTACCATATTTTTTGCTCTATAAGATGCACCCCGCCATAAGTCACACCTAGTTTTAGAGGGGGAGAACAAGAAAACAAATATTCTCTCCCTCTCTGCGCAGTGCATCTTCAGCGAAGCGGCAGGAGAAGCGGAGCCCCTTCCATTTCTCCTCCCACTTTGCTGAAGGGGCGATGCGCAGAGAGGGAAAACTGTGCAGCGCCTCTCCAGCAAAGCGAAGCCAGGGGAGAGAGAGGGGTCGGTGCGCACTGACCTCTCTTGCTCTCCATGGCTTCAGTGAAAGCAACGCGAAGCCTCCGGAGCACAGCGGGAGTGCTCCCGAGGCTTCGTGTTGCTTTAGCTGAAGCCATGGAGCCTGCATTCGCTCCATAAGACGCACACACATTTCCCCTTACTCTTTAGGAGGGGGAAAGTGCGTCTTATAGAGAGAGAAATACGGTAAGAACCTATACAACCTCTAAAAGACATCTGAAGGCAGCCCTGTGTGTATGTGTGTGTGTGTGTGTGTGTGTGTATATATATACATATATTTATATATACACACATATTTCCTGATCTTGTTTGAGGATTAATGTTATAAATGCATTGTTGTTGTTGTTATGAAATAGGAATCCCTATTTTCATCGTAGAAATGTTGGAGGGTATACTTTCAGTAGTAAGGGTATACTTTCAGTAGTAAGTAACACTCAAAGAGTATGGGGTACTTTGGGTCATCTTAAAAATGGTCCATCTTTCTTTCTACTTAAAACCTTGGTTGCTGCAGGTTTGGTGTTGCTAGGAAATAATTGGGGCACTTAGATGACATTACAAAACACCCAAAATATCTGCTTTTCATCATGAAATCATTTAATCAAATGTTTTGATTTGAATTTGTCTGTACTTTGAGAAACACCTTTGCAAAATGCCATTTCTAAGCCATGTTATCAGCATGTCTATATGACAGATATACTGTAGTTCCTATTGTTCAGGACTTCATGGCTGCCATGAGGACCATGGGGCTGCCTCAACATTTCAGTGGCCTGAGCACATAGCAGGTCACACTCTGGATCTTGTCTTTTCAACTGGGCAGGAAATGGATGATCTGAAAGTGGGGGATATTGACATCAGTCCCTTGTGAGGATCAGACCACTTCCTTTTGAGCTTTAGGCTTTCAGCCTATTGGGAAGCCAATAGCAAAACATAGTTATAGGAAGACCTATTGAACTGTTCCATGCTGACCTTGCAGGTCCATTTAGTTTAAGTATAGGAAAGGTCCAATTCTACCTCATACTGGTGGATGATTACACTAGATGAACCTGGCAACCAGCACCTCCTGGCCAGCCCCAGAGGCTCCATTTGCCTGGGAAGCTTGTAGCCAGAGCTGCTGCAACAAACAGCTGTGCAAGCCTTTGGGAGGCAGAGACGCAAGAGGGCATCAGAGGAGGGAGGGAAGGAAAGAGGGACAGAGGCCAGGGTTGCCCATGGCACCCCGGGCCATCATTCAAGGCATCTCAGGGTGCCACAGCACACTGGTTGAAAACCACTGCTTTAAGGACTGCCTAACCCCATATAAACCAACCCGAACTCTGCATTAATCCTCTGAGGCCCTTCTTTGTGTGCCTCCTCCACATGAGGTCCAGAGGGTGGAAACATGAGAACGGGGCCTTTTCTGTGGTGGCTCCCCCTTTGAGGAATGCTCTCCCCAGAGATGCTTCCCTAGTGTCAGGGGTGTAGGAAGGGTGGCAGTGGGGGCACTCTGTCCCAGGTGTCATTACAGAGGGGGGTGACATTCGCACGTCACCTGTCCACGACTCCCAAGCCATTGGGAAAGGGGAGGAGCTGCACCACTTTGCCAGCGGCATTCCCCCCTTCATTTTGACAGTTTAGTGGAGGCTTGTGAGTCGCGGGCAGGCGGTGCGTTGAATGTCCGCCATAGGTGGCTTGCTCCACCCCCGGCTGCAGGGTGCGTGTGCCGCTCTGGGCACCTGAGTGGCCAGCTCCGCAGCTGCCTCGTGCCATCATTACATGTCTTTAGGCACCAGGCAAAAACATTCTTCTTTACCCAGGCCTTTGGCCATTAAATAATTGATGGCCTGTTAAAGCTGGGGTGAGGACTGTTATTATGTTTATTTTATTATTATGTTATCTGCTACTATGTTTTTTTTATTAAGTTTTATTATTCATGCTCCGTAAAATCTGTTCTTAATAAACTTAATAAAAAAAACAAAGTTTTATTAAAAACAAAACAAATTCCTTCCAGTAGCACCTTAAAGACCAACTAAGTCAGTTCTTGGTATGAGCTTTCGTGTGCATGCACACTTCTTCAGATACACTGAAACAGAAGTTTCCAGACCCTTCTATATAGTGAGAAGGTGGGGAGGGGTATTACTCAGAAGGGTGGTGGGAATGGGTGATTGGCAGATAGCTGTGATGAGCCTGTTGACGACTCTTAACGACTGCAATAGGTCTTACAGGAAAAAGTAAGGGGTGAAAAGGTGAAAAATGGCTTTGTCATGTATAATGAGATAAGAATCCAAGGTCTTTGTTCAGACCAGGTTTTTCCATGGTTTTGAGTTTGGTGATAAGTTGTAATTCAGCAGCTTCTCTTTCCAGTCTATTTCTGAAATTCCTTTGTAGTAAAACTTTGAGATCTTGTATAGAATGTCCTGGGAGATTGAAATGTTCTCCTACTGGTTTCTCTGTCTTGTGATTCCTGATGTCCGATTTATGTCCGTTTATTCTTTGGCGTAAGGTCTGGCCTGTTTGTCCAATATAGAGAGCTGAAGGACACTGTTGAAAGTTTTATTATTCATGCTCCGTAAAATCTGTTCTTAATGTTGTATACATACCTGGGATCTTTTGATAAAGGGTGGTATATAAATTGAAATTCTTATTCTTCTTATTCTTATTTGAAATATACTCAGAGTCGCAAAGTGATTTCATGCTCTTTATTCAGCTCATAGTGGTGAGGAGGAATGAATGTCCCCTCAAGTATCTGCTTTATATACATTATTTACACAATGGGCTGCACATGATTGGCTAATTCCGGAATTCTACTGTAAGCCAATCAGGTTGTGGATTCACTTCAATCTGGAGCATGATTGGGTGGTTCCTGCCAACCAATCATACTGCTGCATTGTTCTAGGACCAATCAGATTGCTGCATTCTGAATCCTATTGTTCTAGGACCAATCAGACTGCTGCCTTTTGGATCCTATTGTTCTAGGACCAATCAGACTGCTGCAGTTTGGGTCCTATTCGACTCAGTACATAACACCCCTCCCCTCTAAGTTCCAGTCCTGCCCGGGAGGTCGCATTCATAGTCCTCAAGGTACGCTGGCGGCCTACGTGTGCGTTGTGGCCTGGGGTGTTCCCTTGTCCGGGGTTCAGGTTCTGGCTCGTGTTCCAAGGATGCTGGCTGTGATGGGGCTGTTTGGTCTGGTGCAACCGCCTCGCTCAGTCGTGGTTCTGGTTCCGGTGTCCTTTCGGCCTCACGGGTCCTCTCTGTATTTACTGATTCTGCCTCTCCTGCTGGCCCCTGCTGCTCTATGAGCCTCACTGCCCCACTGTTCCCTTGGGACTCCTCTGACCCGTCCTCCTCCTCCTGGTTTTCTCCCGGGAATCGTCGGCGTATCTGGTCGCAGTGGCGGCGCCAGCATTGCCCCCCATCTGTTAGCACCTCGTACGACACGGGGCCAGTGACTCTGGTGACTGTGGCGGGTACCCATGCAGGGCCTGCCCCAAAATTATTTGCGTACACTGGGTCCTGGGCCTCAAAGGTCCGGGGGTTCCAGCCTTCCCCCACCACTACCTCATCCTGAGCTCTATCGGGGTGAAGGCGGTCCAATCTGATTGCAAGGCGCCGACCCATTAGTAGTTCAGCGGGGCTCCGGCCAGTCGTTGAGCTGGGGGTGCTGTGCTGTGCTAGGAGGAATGTGGCAAGGCGGTACTCCCAATCCCCTTGTGTCATGCGGCGAAGGGTGTCCTTGGTGGTCCGCACCATGCGTTCTGCTTGGCCATTGGTGGCAGGGTGGAATGGCGCCGAACGGATGTGGCGGATGGCGTTCTGCGCTGTGAAGGTTTGGAATTCTCCTGACGTAGATGCAGTCCCGTTGTCTGAGACGAGAGTGTCAGGGAGCCCGTGGGTTGCAAACAGCTTACGTAGTACCCGGATGGCTGCAGACGTAGAAGTGGATGGTACCAGTGCGACTTCCAGCCATTTGGTGTAGGAGTCCACCACTATGAAGAATGTTTTCCCCTGAAAGGGGCCAGCGAAGTCCACATGCAGGCGTGACCATGGTGCTCGGGCGGACTCCCAGGACTGGACTGGGGCCCTTGGGGGATCTGGGCGGGATTCTTGGCAGGCCTGGCAGTGTTTGACCCAGGCCTCTATCTCTCCGTCGATCCCCGGCCACCACACATAACTCCTGGCCAGGGCCTTCATTCTTACTACCCCTGGGTGTGTCTCGTGTAGGGCTGTGAGGACCCTTTTGCGGAGGGGCTGGGGAACAACGACCCTGCTTCCCCATAACAGGCACCCCTTGTGGGCTGACAGTTCATGTTTGCGGGTTGTGTAGCCGGCGAATTCTGGCCCAGGGCTGCTGCTGGGCCATCCCCTCCACACCCAGTCCAGGACCCGGGAGATGACCCTATCTTTCTTGGAATGGTGTGCAACTTCTTGTGCCTGAATAGGGCGGTCGGGAAGCAGCTCCAGGCTCATAACCTCTTGTGCTGGTGCTGGGTCGGGGCCTGTTTCCGGTAGTGGTAGCCTGCTGAGGGCGTCCGCATGGCCCATCGCCTTCCCAGGGCGGTGAATCAGTGCATACTGGTAGCTGGCAAGGAAAATTGACCACCTGAGGACACGAGGAGACAGCACTTGGGGGGTCTGCTTTTCGGGGGCAAACAAGCCAAGCAACGGTTTGTGGTCAGTCACCACGGTGAAGGGCCGCCCGTACAAGAAATCATGGAATTTTTTAACTCCCTTCACGATTGCCAGACCCTCCTTGTCGATTTGTGAGTAGTTCCGCTCGGTTGCGTTGAGTGTCTGGGAAAAGTATGCCACCGGTACCTCTCTTCCATCTGGGAGTTGGTGTCCCAGGACAGCGCCAATGCCATAGGGCGAGGCGTCGCATGCTAGCACCACCGGCAGCCTCTCGTCGAAGTGTGCCAAGACCGAGTTTGAGACAAGCAAGTCCTTGACTGCCTGGAATGCGGCCTCCTGGCGCTGGCCCCACACCCAAGGGGCCCGCTTGTCCAGGAGCCTGTGTAGGGGCTCCGCTACCGCCGCCTTGTGGGGAAGGAAGGAATGGTAAAAGTTCAATAGTCCCAAGAAGGCCTGCAGTTCAGTCTTGTTCTTGGGCGCTGGGGCATCACAAATGGCCCGTACCTTGTCCCCAGTCGGGTGGACCCCTTCTGCGTCCACCATAAATCCCAGAAAGTCCACCTGGGGCACTCCAAGTAGACATTTTTCCCGCTTCACCTTGAGGCCCGCTGTCTGGAAACGGTGCAGAACGGTGCGGAGGCGGTCCTCAAACTCCTCTGGTGTGGGCCCGGCAATCAACACATCATCGAAGAAGGGGGTGACGCCAGGAATCCCTTTAAGAAGAGAGTCCATTAGATTCTGGAAGATGCCTGGCGCCACGCTGACACCGAATTGCAGCCGCTTTACCCTGAATGCTCCTCTGTGCGTCACAATCGTCTGTGCCTCTGCTGTGGCCTCATCTACTGGCAGCTGTTGATATGCTTGGGCCAAGTCCAGCTTGCCAAAAATTTTCGACCCAGCCAGGGTGGCAAGGACATGGCTGACCACTGGCACTGGGTATGCATGGGCCATGAGGGCCTTGTTTATGGTACATTTGTAGTCTGCGCAGATGCGGACTGAACCATTAGGCTTGACAGGTGTGACGATTGGGGTTTCCCAGGGGGCATTAGGCACCGGTTCCAACACTCCTTGCTCCATGAGCCGGTCCAATTCCTCGTCGATACGGGGTTTCAGGGCGAACGGGACCCGGCGGGCCTTGAGCCTGACCGGTCGTACTGCGGGGTCAAGCTGTAGAGCAATGGGGGGGCCCGTATACTGTCCCAATTTCCCGTCGAAAACCCCCGGAAATTCCTTGCATATGGCATCCACGTCCACTTGTAAGCTAGTGTGGTTCACCCCAGTGACAGCTAGCCCCAGTGGTCCAAACCATGCCAATCCCAGTAGGCTAATGTAGGGGCCCTTGACCACAAGTAAGTCCAGTTGCCGCGTCCGCCCTCGGTATTGCACCCTGAAGGTCCCCACCCCCATTGTGGGGACCTTGCGTTTCTGGAAGTCCCGGAGGGTGAATGGGGCCGGCCTGAGTTTGGGACCCCCAGTAGGACACAGTTTCCTTAAGGTCCTTGCCGAGATTATGGATAGAGTTGAACCCGTGTCAAGCTCCATGCGGCATGGGGCCCCCTCTATCTTTACCTCTACATAAATTTTCTCTACATTGGGGTGGGGCAACTGGTATACCTGAAAGTCCGTGAGCTCCGTCGAGTTGCCTTGGTGCGTTGGGCCCCGGGACCTGGGGTTCTTGGATTGGTCATCTGATGCCTGGCGTCGGGTGGGCCGAGCCCGACACACCCGGGCGATGTGTCCCACTTTTCTGCACTGCCTGCACTCTGCGTTGCGGAAATGGCAGGTCCTCCTCTCGTGACTTTCACCACAGCTTGCGCAGTTCCCTCCTTCTCGTCGAGGCAGCTGTGGTATGTGGGCTGTTTGAGTGCGCTGCTGTACTCGGTGCACCTCCTCCCTGTCAGATCCTGAGTCGTCGGTGAGGTCTTCGTGGTGGACCCTCGGTTGGGATGGCTGGCTCGGCCGTGCCTCTTGCGTCGACCTCTCGGCAGCTTCCGTTGCCAGGGCCTCCTCCAGAGCGACCTGGAACGTTAGGTTCTTCTTAGCGTAGAGGCGTCGTTGCAGCTTCTCATCCCTCAGGCCACCGACGAGGCGGTCACGAAGCATGTTCTCCAGCTCTGAGAAGTTGCAGAACCGGGCGGCTTGGCGGAGAGAGGTCACAAACCCAGTTATGGTTTCCCCAGGGGCTTGCCGCTTTGCGTAGAAGGCATTTCGACGAGCCACCACTGAGGGCTGTGGCGAAAAGTGCCCCTTCAGCTGTTCCATTATTGTTTTGTATGGAACAGTAGCAACGTCTTCAGGCGCAAGGAGAGCCCGGGCGATTTCAAATGTCTCCTCTCCGCAAACGCTGAAGAATATTGCCCTCTTCTTGGCGTCTTCCTCATCGGTGACCCCTTTGGCTTCTAGGAGGAAGGTGAAACGGGAGGCGTACGCTTCCCAGTCTCCAGATGCTGGGTTGAACGGTGTGAAGCTGCTGTCAGTGGCCATTCTGAGTTCCTTGGGTCCCGGAGCTGAAGCCTGGATACACGGTGCGAGGCAGCGGTGCGGCAGGTGGCGGTGCTGCGGTGCTGTGTGTGGCAGTCAGCTCAGCGGGATCCCATCCTCGTCGCCAGTGAAATATACTCAGAGTCGCAAAGTGATTTCATGCTCTTTATTCAGCTCATAGTGGTGAGGAGGAATGAATGTCCCCTCAAGTATCTGCTTTATATACATTATTTACACAATGGGCTGCACATGATTGGCTAATTCCGGAATTCTACTGTAAGCCAATCAGGTTGTGGATTCACTTCAATCTGGAGCATGATTGGGTGGTTCCTGCCAACCAATCATACTGCTGCATTGTTCTAGGACCAATCAGATTGCTGCATTCTGAATCCTATTGTTCTAGGACCAATCAGACTGCTGCCTTTTGGATCCTATTGTTCTAGGACCAATCAGACTGCTGCAGTTTGGGTCCTATTCGACTCAGTACATAACATTATTCTTAATGTATGGCCTAGAAAAATATCAGGGAGGAACTTGTGTGCCAGCTTCTGTACTGCCACTGTATGAGAATCCTACAAGAGACACTTCCAGGAATTGGTTAGACATTTTTCTGACAGGAAGACATATTTTGACAGGAATATTTATTTCCTGGCTGATGTTGATAAATGTGTTACTTATAAGACAGTTTTGTATGTGGTGGCAGTTGAGAAACATTCAAGTATACTAAATCTACTGCTATATCCTGTCAAGCTGATCACTGGGTATAGAATCATCATGTCAAGAATGATGCCAATGCATTTGACTTACATTCTGATCTGTATTAGAACATCTTGGATTGTTAGACATTCCCGCTTGGGTTTTATTTTCCCATTTTAAATTTTTGTTTTTTGATGCCACCCCCCAATAAAGTATTAACTGACCAGCCATGAAAACAAATATTTTTTGTTTCTTTTGTGTTACAATGTCCTTTGTGCTTTGGGTTGACTGAGAAACTATTAACTTGGGCTTTAAACAGGTCATGGCTGCATGGCCACTGCTGATGGAAAGAATTTGTCAAGCATGCTGATAAGCGCATGGAACAGATCTTGATTGGTGAAGAGGGTTTCTTTAGATCATTTTCTCAGGGCCACTGGGCCAAAAAAGAACTGGGCACTGGAGAACACCCCCACCCCCCCCACCAACCGGCCTTGGAGGTTCCCTGCTTCACCAGCCCATGGCTTATCAGTCAGGCTTCCCTCAGTAGCAGTTTGGGATATGTGTACCATTAGGAGACAAAATAGGGACAGGGACTCACACTGGGATCTTGAACAATATAATTAATTAGAATAGGGAGAATCTCACTGCAGAGCTTTGAAATGCTTAATGGAAGAGTAGTCATTAGACTATTGAACTATTTGTGGCTCATCCCTTCATTTCTGGATCCATGCCTAATATAGATAAAATGATCCAGCTTTTTCTTGTCACAGAATCTAGATTGTAAAAATACAGAATTTAGGCTTGTTAAAATTTAAAACCCATAGATTAAATAAATACACACATGGCTTTTTGAACTGTGTATGTGAGTGGAGGACAGGAATATTGATTGACCTAAAACATTTTATGTGATTAGCCAACTGGTTATGATGTTTTCTGCTGTTATATTTTATTGTGTATTGTGTATGTTTATTGTGGTTTTATACTTGCTGTGCTGGCCATTGGACAGTGTTCTCCGCTGCCACTGAGGGCAGCTTAGAAGGTGCAGAGCAGGCCTTGTGGCACACATACCTGTAGCTGCAGGGTTGGCATCTGAGGCAAACCACAAAATGGTGCTTCCCTCTCCACCAGGGAAGAAAGGGTGAGTGAAGATCTACATCAGGAGCAAGCGGGGAATAAAGATCCACCTCAGGATCAGCTGCCCCTGTGGATCTTGCCACCTGAGGTGGTAGCCTCATCTAGCCTCATGGATGGGCCAACCCCACAGAGCTCTGCTGTCTGACACCTCCCGGCCACTAACTCACCAGCCTGCCTGGTACTGACTAGGCAAACAAAAGGGCAGTGCAGGATGGTGGCCTCTGTGTGCATTATGTAAGCAGAGGGACACATGTCCTTCTGGAGCACATGACCTGGATGAACTGCCTCTCTCCCTGCTTGCTCAGTCATGGGCCTTTCCCAGTGGGGTTGTGATGCACTGGGAGCAGACAACTAGGTGAAACAGGCAGCTAAGGAGCCCAGGTCAGCAACAAGCAAGTCTTGCTACTGCCAAGGCATCTCTCAGGAGGAAAGGAGCAGCTAGGGGCCTAGGGAGAGGGAGACAGGAGGAATGGCCAGGAAGCAGCTGCCCAAAATCCCAGTAGCCACTGTGACATCATTAGCCTGGTTGATGTGGGTAGCTTAGCAAGGTCTTTATAATATGATAACCATGACAGTTGTCCTTTGGTCCGATCCCACATAGTCCATATATAAATGGAAGCTGCATTTATATAATAAACTGAGACTAATACAAAGTAAGATACAAATGAAGACAAGCTGAAATGGTAGTGTTGAATCTCTCGCCATTTCAAGATGCTTCCTACTGATTTGTTTGCGGCTGAAAACTCGATGTGCATGGGGTTTTTGTTTTGTTTTGGTGAAGATGTTTGGAAATAGGTTCCCCCACCCTCTTTTCTTGGGGGTACTTAATACATCACAAACAAAATGCCACCTTTCATTTATTTCAAAACGTCAGCAGGGAAAGTGCACCCAGAGCTCTGTAAGAAATGCAGCTATCGGGTAGTATAAATGAATCATTTCATTGTCAGCTACTAAATCCATCCTCAGATCATTTTAGAGGATGCACTCTGTGTCTGTCCTGGTATCTACCTTGTTTCCCTGCTTCAGTGAGTGTGTTGTGCTTCAAAGCGGTGTTTTCTTTTATTGTTATCATTGTTATTCTAATGCCTACTCTGCGATAGCAGCTTAGAGTACGCCCAGCTGCATTTGCAGAGGAGGAAGCTCAAAGAAAAATATAACTAAGGTACATAAATCAGAGAAAAGTGTAAACAACTTGGGAGTCTTTGGCTTTCTGTCAATGCAAACTGATTAAACTTGCATCAGATTAGAGCCTGAGCTTGCTCTGGTTTGTGCTGCTGACCATTAGAATACAAGGAGCAACAATTCTACACATTTCCAAATAACCTATACAATTAAGGGAATGACACATCCTTTGACCACCCTGTCTCGTCCTTCCTCCTGTCACCCCCCCACCCTCCACACTGGTGTTGCATATCAAATCACACAGCCTCATTAGTATGCATTGCTGATGTGATCTGATTTCCCCAATGTAGCTGCAGACTGGCTCTGATAACCACAGGAGGCCCAGTAGATTATGCTAGCCATGAATCCATTAATTAAACTTGGCAAATAACAAAGAGATCTATAATTTCTTTTGAATTATTGAAGTCTGTGTTAATCAAGATTCCATGATAAACTAACAGCTCTTATCAGGAGAGCAAAAACTGGTTTATAAGTAATTCCAAATTCAGCTTGAATCTTTAGTGAAGGTTTCTTCTCAGATTGCGATGTAAAGATTTGTATTTAGTTTATTCAGTTTATGGCTCACACCATATGGTTTCAGGCATATGCAAATGTAATTGCTTGATTAATCAACAAATATGGATAACCAATATCAACCTGCTAAGATTTCTTTAGCTGAGTGACTGTCTTGTATTTATTTTTAAGTTTTATATTCTGATTTTCAGTTTCCATAGCAAGAAAACATATCTTCCTAGAAGAGCACAAGGGTTGAAGCAATTCCTTTCACCAATTAACCAATGCTGAAGCCAAACTTCACAAACCCAGGTTGAGAAACACTATTTTATTTACTTCAAACAAGGTTCAGCTGAGTTTCCAGATCTTAGCAAACAATGTTACTGACAAGTTCTCGCCATAGCTTCGACTCAGATTGAGATTACTCAAATCAGTGAAGTTTAATATCACTGATATGAAAATGGCAAATAATAGGAAACTGGGATCCACACAGCACAATAGATACTTGCAAAATAAATGTAAGATTGTTAATGGAATCTACCTGTCACATGATTTATGTATTTTCATTTCTTGTTTGCGAGACTTGTTGCTGCCTGGTCAGCATTCTGAGACATCACGAGACATCGGTTGCTTCTTCCTTTTCTGCATGTGAGGGAACCACTCAGATGAAACCACAGAGAGGTCCAATGTGGAACATACCCCTGGGGAAAGTAGTGTCAATGCTTTTGTTGGAACTCTTTTTATCCAGAGATTGTAACTACAGCAGACTGACTTGCAATAACTGTTAAGGGTCCTATGTGAAATCTATCCCTCTTATTTGATCTTGGTTATCAGGTTTCACTTCTTAATGGACGGACTCAAATTGAATTATAGGATTAATAGCCCCTATTTACCGTAATGTTATGACAATTCGCAAAAGACACGTGAAAACATGTTGGTTAAAATGCTTTTAGGTGTCTCTGTTTAGAGTTCAGGATGACTGAAGAAGTTTTTGGTTCATGCAAGTGGTGGCTCAGTGATGGTTCCGGTCCATGAACCATTTGTGGCTGGCTCTTGGTCTGATTTTTCTTTGGATTTCCACTATTCCCCTTACCAAGTTAGGAGAGCAAGGTATACCAGAGGCTCTTCTGATTTCCTTCTGAGAGGAATGCCTGTGTCTTGGCAGAAAGACCAAACCGGTGTGTCTGTTGGGGTGGTGGTGGTATAGCTATTTCCTTTGAGCAGTAATGTTGGTCAGAGTCTTGACCACCAGACTCAAGAATTTGGCCATCTCTGATGTATGGGAAAAGAATATTTCACATTGCTATTCTAACATTCCTACATTTTACATACTAGTGAGCATTGAGCATGAATCTCTGCTACTGCAGAAGAGAGATTTGATATGCAGATACTAGGTTGTGAATATGCATTGACACTATATCACACATGATTATTTCAGCCGAGTCGTTTGTCAGTATTTATCTGTCAATTAAGACTGAATAATGCCTTGCGTTGTGAATCTAAGATGTGTGTTAATAATTTGCTTTCTGCTGCCATCACAGCATCTTCTTTCATTGCTCTATGTGCTGTGAATATAAATCCCACATAAAAAAATGGACCAGAACAATGCAGTGTGTTGAGCTACATTTTAATACACTGACATTTCTTGCCCTCTTCTGAAAGAAGTGCTGTTATTTATCCTTCAGTTTAAATAATGTAAAACTACTATGTCTAATATTCAGAAAACACCATGAGTTTCATTTAAATGCTTCCATGCCTTTGTGTACAGTAGAAGTAGCAGAGCTAGTAACATAAATTTCCAAAAAAAGCATTTGATCATGTGGAGTCCAAGGCAGTTGCACTATTAGTTTTGCTATCTGATACAGCAATCAGGAGAGAGGCGTTTACTTTCAGTGTCTGAACGTTGGCAATGTGTGGGTTGGCAGGTACTTTTTTTCCTCCTCTAGCTACATTGGTAGTATACAAGAAGCAGCCTGCTTGACCCAACTCTATAGAACTGGTTAAACACAGAAGAATAATAAACTAAGGCTGCAAGACTAAACCCTCTTACCTGGGAGTAAACCCTGTTGAACTCAACCCTGTTGAGGTTCACCATTTATTTGTTTACAATAAATATATTGTTAATTCATCCATTTATTTTCAATGATCCGGTGCATTGTCTAAAGTCAGAACTACATGCTACTAAGAACATGCGGCTACCACTAAAAATGACAGCCCCCTTACATGTTCCACCTTCACTTCTGTAATACTTAGTTCAATCTAGTCAGGGTCCTGACACAAATCTGGGTCCTGACAACATTACAATCCTCACCAGTCCATGTTGTGGAGCAGGCTTCCTCAAACCCGGCCCTCCAGATGTTTTGAGACTACAATTCCCATCATCCCTGACCACTGG
Organism: Podarcis erhardii; assembly: GCF_964252035.2. Taxonomy (NCBI): domain Eukaryota; kingdom Metazoa; phylum Chordata; class Lepidosauria; order Squamata; family Lacertidae; genus Podarcis; species Podarcis erhardii. The sequence goes on along the minus strand of NC_138508.1, from coordinate 104,173,779 downwards.
TCCTGCCAGCTAGGGATCATGGGAGTTGTAGGCCAAAAACATCTGGAGGGCCTAGTTTGAGGAAGCCTGTTGCGGAGTGTGGGATAGAAAATTCACATTGTAATAATGTCAGGATTTGGGCTAAGTTCAACTAGACCTTTCAGAACTGGAGAGGGAATTGAGCATGGAGTTCCCATTTTTGGTGGTAGTGATAGTGTTGTAAACAAAAATCTGCCCTTTTCCCCTTATGGGGTATCCAAGAGCCCATATAGAAATATAGCATAACCTTATAAAATGCAAGGAAATAAACTTCTGACAAACAAGCCCATATATGACTTGTGCTAATTATATGCATTTTCCAACAATTGGGAGAGTCCAGAAGGTGAACAGGGGAGGGTGGACGGGGTAAAGGTAAAGGTAAAGGTAAAGGTAAAGGTAAAGGTAAAGGTAAAGGTAAAGGTAAAGGTAAAGGTACCCCTGATCGTTAGGTCCAGTCGCGGGCGACTCTGGGGTTGCGGCGCTCATCTTGCTTTCCTGGCCGAGGGAGCCGGCATACAGCTTCCATGTCATGACTAAGCCGCTTCTGGCAAACCAGAGCAGCATACGGAAATGCCGTTTAGCTTCCCGCCGGAGCGGTACCTATTTATCTACTTGCACTTGTATAAAATAGTACACAATGTGCTTTGAAACTTGTGATTGCTGCTCAGTTTTATGGAAATTATTCCACTGGGCCACTTTGTTGCAGCACTGAAAATGAAGCTTTTTATTTTCCACTCACTGCCTTTTCATCATTGACTTGGGAAAACAGTACAGTGGGGAGTTCCCCATTAGTTTAGCCTCATGTTCTCTGTAGTACAGTGGATGCTTGGGTTGCGAATATGATCCATGCAGGAGGCACGTTTGCAACCTGCAGCGTTCACAACGCGCAGTGCACCGTCTGTGCATGCATGGGTCGCGTTTTGGTGGTTCTGCGCATGTGCAAAGCGCTATTTAGTGCTTCTGTGCATGCACAAGCACCGAAACCCAGAAATAACTCGTTCCGGTACTTCCGGGTTCAGCACGGTGTGCAACCTGAAAACGCACGACCTGAAGCGCCTGTAACCCGAGATATGACTGTACTTTGCTTAGACTCAGGGTGGTCATTCTTATTGTCTGTACCACTGAATTAATTAAGAATCAGCAGGACCCTCATTACAATCTTATTTTAACCACCAGGTGGCTGGGTCAAATCACCCCCCCCCCCAGTTGTAGTTGCACCTATCCAACTATCTGGAATTGGATAATGCTGGCCTAGGATCACTGTAAAATGTTGTTTAGGTGGTAGTAGCACATTTTTAGTGTCAGGCTATTTCACAGACTGGTTATAATTTGCTTTCATGTGATAAATATGATAAAATGCTGAGAAACTCAATATATTGGGAACCTGTGCTAGTTGGAAAGAAATACCATGAGGGGTGTGAAATTGCAAGCTATGAATCTAGCACTGGGATTTGTGCCTACAGGCCAATCACCCATGACCTTTTAATACATATACCAAAAAATGTCAGCAGTGAATGTGACAAATCATACAGGTCAGGCTTACTCTCCAGGGAGTTAGGATCGGTTGAATTGGGTAGATCTGGATTTCTCCTGCTTAATGTGTGAAACAAGCTTAATGGTTGCACCCCTGTGAGTGCAAATGGAGACATGCATGTAGCATATACCGGTAAATCAGAGAAACATAAATGCTTTCGAATATACAATAGTTATATTGTTTTGTCTTTATGGAGTTTCCATATGCCGTTTGCAATTATTAGTGTGCACAGAAGGACATTAGTTGCCCTCTAAGATCTGAGGTTCTTGTCCTGGGATGGCACAATAAGCTATTGCATAAGACGAAAAAACTGAAGGTTGTCCATACTTTTTTGTTTTGTTTCTTGTGTTATGAAAACATGAATCAACAATCTGTTTGCTCATCTGGCCATGTGGTATTCAACTTTGATTTTTTCCCCCTCATACCTGCCATTCTGCATGCCTGTTGAACTCAGTTAATTCTGAGATAACAGCTTTATGGAGATAAGAGCAATTGTGGCTCCCACAATGCCTTAATAGAGTTTACTACGCACAGCCTCTTCCTGGAACCATGTTACGTGCATTGATAATGAAACAATCCTATAGCATGTCCCTTATTTTATGCCTCCACTGATTTATACAGTAGCTTCAAAGATCCTTATTCAAGATGTAAGCAGAATGTGAAAAAAACATGACAGGTATATAGGCTATTAATATAGTTTAAAGCTTATGGTTTGTGGGAAATTGCTCCTATTCTGCATTGGTTATCCTTTTTGGGAGATGACAATATGCAGCAATTAGGATATACAATACTTTGGCAAGCGCTCCAGAATATACAGAATTCCAAAATGGAATTCATGTTCGGGAGCTTAGCTTAATTTCCAGGTTCCATTATCTTCTAAATTCAGCTCTAAGCATTAAAAAAGTAACTCTAAGCAGGCAAATTCATGGAAACTAGGCTTGGCTCGGGAATTCTATTCACTGAGTGCAAACTGCTGCTTCAGATTTTGATCCAAGCCTACCTTCAACTTTGCACAGGCTTCTGGCCTCTTTCTGCACTGGAACTTGACCTTCCTCCTGGCCCTGACTTTGTACTTGTCTCTGGCCCTTGCTGCTTTGGTATCTGTCATAAGTACATAAGAGGAGCCTGCTGGATTAGGCCAATGGCCCGTCTATTCCAGCATCCTGTTCTCACAGTGGCCAGTCAGATGTCCTTCAGCCCATCCATGACCATGGATATATTACCTGGCCCTTTGCTCCTTGTCTGCTCAACCTGCTGCCTGAGGTCCAGTGGCCTTGTCGGTTGCCCTTTGGATCCGTCTGCCAGCTCCAAAATTGGAGCCCCGATGCAGCTTTGGAGCAAGGTCAAGGCCTGAGACTTAGTCAGAATTATAAGACGTCTCCTTTCAAAATATGTTAGAAAAGGAATGCTGCTTTTAGCTTTCACATTTCCCAGTGTGGTGTCTAAGTCTTCTTTTATGCCTTCAGTGTAGACTCTTAGAATCTGCTGTTTTAAAACTACTTGCCACATAGTTGTTCATCCCTCAAGGTTTTCAGGAGTTCATGCAAAGGTTTATTGGTGAAGAGGTGGAGTCCTGCTGATTTATCAGCTTCTGACTAGGAACTTGAATCCTTCCTTCATGGATTCCTATTTTTCACCTGTTTTCTGAAAATGACCTCATCAAATGTTCAGCTATCCTCTGAGAGCAGCAAATTCATGGAGAAGGGGGAGGACAACAAGAGAATTTTAATTCCTACGACAAACAGTAACAGGGCTGCACAAGCATTGCTGTGCAGCCTTGAGAATCACAAAATGTTAAAGGAAGTTAGCCATAATATGTTTTCCGTAGACAGCTTTATGCGGGTGCTGAGGCTATTTAAATTGTAGGAAGGCACAGATGAGGAAATCATGCACAAGCTTGCAAGGCCTTTTGTTGAGTTAATCCAAATCTTGACAGAATGCCTTTATGGCTGCAGTCAGTTTCATAATCCTTCTGTATTTCTTTCCACTACCTTCCTTCATACTTCACCTGCCTTGTTTGTATTTCCTCTAAGGAGTGACAGTCAAATTCTTCTTTTTCTTCTGTTCTCCATCCTCATACTATGCTACTGTACATGCAGTAAATTGCTATTGCCATGAAATGGTTGGCAATTTGAAATGCTCATCTCCTGTTTGCTCTCAGTGTTAGCTAAGAATGTAATGCCTGCCTATGAGGGAGGCCACGCAAACAAGTGTTAATCTCATGTCTGTCATCATTATGTTGTTTAATTTTAATTCTGGTCAGGAGGGAAAGACAGAGCTGTGAGCTGTTTATCTACCTGAGGCAGCACCCACCCAGCACACCCACAAATTTCCATTTGTTTAGGACCAAGAAAGCTTGCCCTCCTTGTACATCCTCTAAAGAACATGCATGTAGCATGAATTCTGTTGGCCTTTGTCCAATGAGAGGAACACAGTACCTTGAACTTGTCACAGACACACTCTCAATCCTGAAACCAACTCTAAAGAAGAACTTATTAAGAATAAGAGACTTCTGGCGCTCACCGCTATGGTGAAAAGTGGCTCCCACGCTAGAAGAGATTGTCCATGCAGCAAATTGAGGATAATCTGAGAGTAATTATCCTTGCAAGGCCCCTCACCCCAGCTTCATAATTTTCATGGAATAACTACAAGAATTAAACTGTGTGAAAGCATTGTAATGATTTGTGGCATTGACCTTCTATGGTGGTAAAGTGGACTCTGTTTTTTTATGGCTTCAGCGAGATACCAGCTTGTTAATGGATGGGAAAGGGATCAAAGAAGATAATCCTGGATGGATGTCTGCCTGGGGCTATGGCGAGACACCAGATTTCTTTTGGCTTTGGATAAGTAAAATTGCATGGGATGTGTGGCGCAGCAAGAACTACAGTCCTTGAAGTGGAAATGAAGGGAAATGCTGAAGTTTATGGATTACATGCAGGCAGATGAATGCAAAACAAACATTTCACACAGGAATCTACAACTCCTCTTGCAATTAATGGATACGGAATAGTTAAATACGAACACAAGTCGTCAGATCAGTGGCTGTTAAAATAAAGGGTTAAGAACAGAACAGTTGTATTTGGGCTAAGAGAATAGGAGCAGGATGGAAGAAGAACATCATTTCCTGAAATCCAGAACATGGGAAGTCATCTAAAATTGTTTAATTTGGAATTGGATAATTGGCTTTTTTAACTGAATTATAATTTGGGATTGTATTAATGTGGCTTTTATTGGATTGTTATAATTGAAAATAATACACACACACACAGTGGTACCTCGGGTTACATATGCTTCAGGTTACATACGCTTCAGGTTACAAACTCCGCTAACCCAGAAATAGTACCTCGGGTTAAGAACTTTGCTTCAGGATGAGAACAGAAATTGTGCTCCGGTGGCAGCAGGAGGCCCCATTAGCTAAAGTGGTGCTTCAGATTAAGAACAGTTTCAGGTTAAGAATGGAACAAATCAAGTACTTAACCTGAGGTACCACTGTATATGAATAAGAGTAAGAATAAGAAACACAAAAGGAAACAGAACAAAATAAAAAAATTCCTTCCAGTAGCAGCTTAAAGACCAACTAAGTTAGTTCTTGGTATGAGCTTTCGTGTGCGTGCACACTTCTTCAGATGCACACACGAAAGCTCATACCAAGAACTAACTTAGTTGGTCTTTAAGGTGCTACTGGAAGGAATTTTTTTATTTTGTTTTGACTATGGCAGACCAACACGGCTACCTATCTGTAAAAGGAAACAGAATGATACTTGAAGAAAACAGAAAACATAAAATAAACTAGATAACTTGTTGAAGAGTATAGGAGATGTCCCAAATTCTCACATACCTTTGTCTTTGAATTGGACTGCATTATCACATGACTGATCTCTGTATACAGAGGAGGAAAAGGGATAAAAAGATGTGGGCATGAATGATTAGCTGCAGGTTTTAGCATTCCACAGCCCACTTGAAAAACCAAGATAGGCACTGTGTTATTATAGTCAATATTCCTGGAGTTTATGTATGCAGTCAAGAATCTGATATTAGTCCCTGTCAATGTGGAAACAGAATTCCAAAGCGTTCCAACCACACCACATGGGTATGATGGCACTTTTGTTTCTTTGTGCAAATGTGAAACACAACTACTAAATAACTTTGTTATTGTTTATCTGATCACTTTATTCAGGGATGAAAGAAAATCAATTAACATAACTCACATAAGTCTAGCCTTTGTCTTTTTAACTACCAGCAAGTTGAGGGAGGGGGTCCACTCCTCAGCTATCTGGCACAGAGCCACTTCTTTTGTTACCCTAACAACTAGGGCTGGGCAATATCAGCTTTTCAACATTGTGAAGTATCACCAGCCAAACATTGTGATATAGTGATACAAGTGGAGGGAGGAACAAGCAGCATCACACCCTGTGTGGCGCCAGGGTGAAATTGCCTCAGTTCCCTCTACCGCCCGCACCCGGAGGAACAACCGGCATTGGCCCTGTGAGGCCCCAGAGTGAAGCCTCCTCAGCTCTCTTCTCTTTCCTCAGTTTTCTGCTTTTCTTAAACCCAACAGAACACCTAGTGTTCTACGGCAGCTAACCATGCTTATTCCTTGTTCGATTCTTTGGGGTTTTTGTTCTCTACTGCTGGACTTTTCCCACCCATCACAAAGTATTTTTGTGTGTGTTTCTACAAACTGGTTTGGCTCCAGGCCTGTTCATATATCCTTCTTGTGAATGAATGGTGCAATTTTGACTACTTAAGGCTCAGCATCTGGAGAATAGTAGTACTGTATATAGGATAGCCTCAGATTCACCAGCTGAACATGTAAACAGAACAAATGGGTACAAGTAAATCCAGCATTTTTGCCCTATATAGCTGATTATGTAAAAAGGCACTCGTAGAAGCACTAAGGGAAAAACATGCAATCAACCATGAACATAAAGTGCACACAGCATAACTATTTTTGTTCAGGATTGTTTCCTTTTTTAACTTTCAGAAAATCAGCTGTTAGATGAGATGATGTTCCTTTCGTGCCAGGGCTCTGGATTCTACAGCGTCAGACTTAAAGAGAGCATGAATGTTGGGTTGTTTTTTTGAGAAACTTGTACAGGTAAATGAACTGTGAATGAAATCCCATGGCCATAATCCAGTTCCATGGCTACAGAGCTAAGCACGCACAAGCTTATTGGTTTCATGGCCTTCATTGTGCTTTGCTCTGCATTAGATTATGGCAAATTAAGTATAAACTGAGTTCTCTGCTGTGCAGATACAATATGAGGGTTTCAATGATCTACAGTTGCATTCCTTAGCAGACTTTGTCTCCTGCTACCATTTCAGGACCAGAGGTGGTTTTAAGGTAGTGCAACCAGTTTGGCTTCATTGGGTGCTGGTGCCATAACAATGATGTAGAACAGAGCACAAGAAGCGCAGAGGGAGGGGCCACCAGATTTTACCATTGCATGGGGCACTGCTGAAATTTAAGAGCCCAAAGTCCAAAACTGTCAGGATTTCTATGTTTTCCTAGCTCCCTTGTTTATGCATACTTTTAAGGAGCAGAAATGTAAATATCTATCATCAACATCATCATCACCTCCACACATGTACATTTTGGAAATCTGATATGGCTGGCACCAGTGTCCCCAGCCTGTAATTCAGCATTAATCCCAAAGTGTTGAAACAACCTGTTTGTTTGTTCGGAACTCTTTGCCTTTTCATCTCTGAACAAGATTTCTTCATACACAATCCTTTCTTTTTTTTACCACTGCAGGGAAGTAATTCCACTTGAAATATGCACAAAATTATAAATAATTTTCTTATACATGCATGGCAAAAGAGATAATCTGTGCATTTCCTACACACACAGTGCCATTGCTTTGTACATGCCTTATACCAAGGAAGCTGTATTATAGGAAGTCAGAACCCTACTCCATCTAACTCAGGACTGTTGACACCTTTTTGGCAGCAGCAGCAGCCTACAGTTTCAGGCAAGAGTCCTCCCCAGCCATGACTAGAGAGGAGAGGCTTAGGAGTGAGGACTCTTTGCATGTCGAGCATGTGCTCTAATGCTGAGCCGCAGCCTCTTCTCATTCTTGGCCTGGTTCAGCAAAACCATTCACAGCCCTTGGTTTCTTCATGCCTGATTAGTCTTCACTTGATTACTGGTACCTGAGTGTATGGACTGTCAGTAGTCTTACATGTGTGAATGATCTTCCACCACAGACAGAAGTCATCACTTGATGTCTGAGGGCTCAGTCACACTTACCTTTGCTCTGCATTTCTAGGCACAGGTCCGGGGTTTTCAGGTCTGTGTCTGAGAACGTCTTCCCTGCCCCTGCTGGCACTTTCCCCTTGAAAACCCTCTTTTCACTGCTAATGAGAGAAAATGGCACTCTGCGGAAAACCTGGATTGCTGTTTGTTCCAATTCAGCGTTAAAGAGTAGGTTTTCCTGGGGAAAGCATTTCAGGTGGGGGAGGTGCTTGGACTGGGAAAGTGCTGGATTTTGTGTCTAGAAAGTGTAGGGCAAAAGGTAAGTGTGGATGAGCCTGTAGTACCAAATCACACAAAATACATGTGTGAAGCAGCCCAAAGTATCGTCTGAGGACCACCAGGAAAACTGAGGTGGTCCTGGTTGCCCTACTTATGATTTGCGTGCAGTTCAGCATTCTCTATAACACTGAATCTAGAATTATATTCTATATTGTGAGCACATTTCTTTAATTCATTCTTATTGGTTATTGATTTAGTTTAACAATCCTGAATCAAGATCAGATGTCTTTTGGCTGTGGAAGAACCCTCAGCTCCTCTTCTCTTTCTCTGCTGCCTTTATGTCTCTGCTTCCATAAACGTTTTGAAATGTTCCTTACATGATTCCATAAAAGTCTGTATGTTACTGGCTGTGCCAGGTCACTGCCTTGTGGGGCTCAAATAACAAGGAAATGTGCATTTCATAAGGGGTGGAAGAAAGCTAGGAAACACCATGGTGCCCCTGTAGCAGCAAAACTAGATGCCTTCATCTGCTCCACCTGCAGTAAAACATGTCTCTCCTATATCAATCTCTACACCCACAGCAGGCACTGTAACTCTCTAATGTTTACTTTACCCTCAAAGGCCACTCTTCCATTGTCACTTGAGACTAGGAAGAAGTAAGCTAGAGAGCTAGATAACTTCAGAGGGGCAGATGCAAAACCAAGGTTTGCAATGGATATTAACAGGCAGAGGGCTTTTTTTTTTTTTTGGTCAACAACTGATCCAATTCTCTGCTCATGGGGAATGCTCTCTGTTAGCACATTATTTCTCCTCCCAAGTGTCCATTGCCTGCAGGCGAATTTTTTCTTCTGCTTCTTATTCCCTCTTGCTAATTCCAACTGACCTCAGAATGACATCTGATATCTGTTCTGTTTTGACAGCTTCATGACCCACTGTCTTGGGCTCTGTTAATATAGCACATTTAGAGCCTTTTCTCAAAAGTGTTTACCAACGTAAGTTGATTTTAATCATCACCAAGACTATGTAAAAGGACATTTAGGTTTTAAAGTGCTGATGTTTAACATTTTCTCCATGAAGCCTCCCTTCTTAAAGAAAGAAAGGAAACACCTGGGAAACTATCCGAGTTTGATGTGTCTGAGGAGGTGATGTTGAACAGCTATTTCATTTCCTATCAGTTTGCTTTCTTCAATGGCTATTCTTTCTAACACTCTATGGACACAAGATCCACACACCAAATTTTAGGCAACTCTCTCCCAGTGTAACCCCACATGGCACAGGTTTGACCAGGGGTAGGCAACGTAAGGCCTGGGGCCCAATCACCTTCTCAATCTGGCCCACGGACGGTCCGGGAATCAGCATGTTTTTACCTTTGACGCTCCTTGGGCCACTTCTGGATCCTTCTGTCCATTCTCACGTCCTGCGCTGTGAAAACTGTGAGAAGAGGGACTTGCCCAAAAACACTTAGTCTGGGGATGCGAGCCACCGCAGTGCTCGCACACATGGTTAAAACGACACCTGTCCCATGTGCAGGAGCCATTGTTAAACTCCCAACATTCCATGTGGGGCTTGGAGGACTCAACTCTCTGGGCTCTCTTCTCAACATGGGGAGCTACCACTTCGGACCACAGATCACTGTCCTTAATGTCCCAGTGAGCCTTGGGGTCCTCCGCGGCCCTAGCATGAAAATCCTCATCGTAAGCCAAGGCCGCTGCCTCCCCTGCCATCTGTCTAGTCTTGAGAATAATGCCTTGGTAATTTGCCAACTGTCACTCAGGATAGACAGCTGACACCAGCCCCATGTAAGTGGTGAATGCGGCCAATAACACACACAATGGAGGCAAATTAACAGTAAACCAGCCTCTCTAACCTTGCCAATTGCCTGGAAGGAAAACAAGTGAGCCTGGGCCGAGGGGCATCGGCCCCTTATGCTGGCCCTCACCCCACCCCAAGCCAGCTGCCCATAGGCCTGCCGAGATGGGGGCAGGGCGATGGCCTCCCTGGAACAAAGGTGGGTGGCTCACCTGTCCCAGGAGCCCATGCGGTGTCGCAAACCACCCAAGGGAGGGGGAGAGCGGATATTATTGATTTTCTTTCATTGTTTTATGAAACAATATGTAGCCAGCCTTGGATGTATAATCAGGGCAGAATAGAAAAATACTGCAAGCCTCTCCCATGAGTTCAATAGGTGGAACCTTACCTTCCACCTGCATCCATTGTATGAAATACTGCATATTAAGGGATGGTTCTAAGGACCTCAACAATGTGAAGTGTTTTCAACGCTCAGAAAATCGGACTATTTCTGCTACTGCTGGTCGATGTTTCAAATCCTCGCCTTAACCAATGAGGCCAAAGAACTGTTCACTATCAAGTCAGAGTGATGTGGTCAGGGGAGCTGTCCAGCCAATGAATTCCTGAGAGCAGAGCATGACAAGATGGGGAGCTGGAATGTGGATCCAGTTAAGGTTTATTTGGTCCCCTGAATCTGTGGGCTTCTCAAACAGGAATTTTCCTGGCTGGTGGTCTCAGGGGTGGGGTGGCTTTTTATGGTGTTTGATCATTCCCCTTGAGTCCCCCTGAAAATGTCTCAACCAGTTCTAGACTGGGCCTGCTGACTGGGAGGAGGTGGGACATGAAAAAAGACCTGCATAAATCATTATTAGTATTATTAGTAGTTTTATTCATTTACCCCAATAAATTAGCAATCTTCACATTTTATGTGAGAAACATTACTGATTAAAATGGCAGTTAAGCTGTATCAAATTACAGTCTGTAACCCCCACCCCTAAAACTTGCTTAAGCCAAACTTTGCAAAAATACCATATTTGCTTATGCTAAAAGCCACTTAAACTGTTATTAAATGTTAGTCAAAGACAGATGGGTGTTTGAGATACAGTGCTTTTCTACTTATCCTCTGGGAAGTATGAAAATGATCATAATTTTGATGAACTGGTTAGCAAGAGTTGACCAAAAGCAACTGCTTTTGTTCAGGGTGCTTAAAATGTTTCCATGTGCTTTCATGTTTATTATTTTCACCCAACACCTGCAAGTTACATAGGTCTGTGGTGATCCCTGCTTCTACAAAGGACAGATGGGGCCGAGGCGTTGCAGCATGGGTGGTGCGCTCCAAACTGCCATGCAGTGCACATGGGCCACAATTGCAGTAGGACACTCTCCCCAGCTTTGGTTTAGCTCTAAAGCTCGACATATAAAGAAGGGAAGGAGGTGCCAACCCTCTTCCACACCTATAGCTTACCTTCTTGCCTTCTTTTTACCCAAACTCTTTTTTCTTCAGCTAAACTTCAGCTAGGAGGAAGAGGAGGGGCAGCATCACTGAGGCAAACATCACCCTCATCACGTGCATTTGTAGTAGCTCTACCCTTGTGCACACCTAGGGACCTCTCCACAGAGCTAGAAACCCTGCAAGGGTGCAGACCTTGATCACACAGATATGCTCTTATACGGATACCCTTGAATATGGGCCCATAGGCGGGCATTAATTCTACATGCTTTTAACATCTGTCAAGAGCTGGGTGGGGGAAGCAGTTGGAGAGGAGGCCATGGTGTGGAGAGAAATCAGGTCCCCTCATCGCCCTGCTTTAGCTGTCATTGGAAAAGACAAACAGATCTACTACCAGAACGTATCATTTCAACTAATGTGACCATTTTTAAATTTATGTTCTATGCGCACAGAGCAATACCTCAGTAAAGAGCACATGTTTTGTCTGCAGGGGGGTCTCAGTTCCAATCTCTAGCATCTCTAGATAGGGCTGGAAAGGTTCCAGTTTGAAGTCCCAGAGAGGCCATGCTGTTTTTCTTTTGTTTTTCTTTTTTACTTTTGGAACAATTATATTCAGAACAGGAGAGTCAACACAACTATACAAACAGGGGAGAAGTTACATGAAAAAAATAACACTCATTGCCGCATTTAGTCCAAATTGAAACAGAGGTAAAATTCTGAAAGCCTTCAAGTAATTTTTATTTTATTTTACCAATGTGCACAAGAAAGCAACCAGCCACTGACGTATCAAACAGCCATCCAGCCACTCCTTGGGCTTTCCTCATATCGCCATCTTCTCAAGGTGAAAGGAGAAATACTCACCAGATGTAGCTAGTGTGAGGATGATTGACCTGTAGCAATAGCATTGCTGCTGGCAAATGAGAAGTGAATGAGAAAAATAACCATTAAAAATGCTACTAAATTACGCGGCTTTTGAGCAAGTTAAGTTTCCCCACTAGCACCACTGGAATCTGAAATTGAAGTTCTGCTTAAGCAATTTATCTTTTCCTATTTGAACATTTGCTTGGAAGTTGAGCTGTTGTAATTAGTATTGGTACAACTGCAGTCTTTTGGTAAATTGGCCATCACTGTCTTCCCGATACAAATTGAATGCTCTGAAAATTCTGCAGCTGGGCTGACTAATTGTGATGTGCTTTTATTGCTTTTGAAAGTCTAGAGAAATGCTGGAGTACCAAGGAAGGCTATGTATTCACTGATCATCTAAGGGACAATAATGTGTTCATCGAACTTTGCTTTCTGTATCTTTTGGTATAATACAGAAAGTAAACCTTGATTTCACATGTATGTATGTTCTTTATACAGGAGATCAGCCGCAGAAAATTACTCTTCTGAATTTATTATTTCCCTTCTTCATTCTTATTATCCAAGTGGTAAGAAGTTCACTGCAAACTAGCTGAGGTTTCTTTCCTTTGATTTATTTTATTTTATTTTATTGAGGTGGGAATCCATCTTTTCTCTCTAGCAAAGAGTCAATGCTATTTAACAGACCACAATTAATTGGCCTGACTTTCTCATGGCTCAGGAGATGATCATTCTAACAATAATCCATTCTTTTCTTTGTTGCTATAATTAGGGAAGCTAGATGCATGTGAATTTATGATAGTATAAGGATTTTTAATTTACTTATTCAGAACTCTTATATGGCTCTTCCTGCATTGATTTGATACAATTGTATCTGTTGCTATTCTGCAGGCCTCTGGCCCTTCAACTGAAGATCTAAGAATGATTATTATTCCAATTTAACAACCCCTGATAGAATTGCCAAGTTTCCTGAGATTTGTACTAAGAGGCTGGGAACCTCGAAGTTCAAGGATGGTGCATGGTGGGTCCCAAGGGGAGAAGCAGAGACCAGGGTGACAGGGATGGCTCCACACCTGATGTGCAAGGAAGTAGAGCAAAAGAGCAAAACCATAAAGGAAGCAACACCACCTGCACGCTTTGAATGGGCTTTGTGAGGGGCTCAGATGAAAACGGGCTTTCTGACCCCTCCTCATCCTGAGATTGTACTTGTTTGCCTGGAGACCTTCAGAAAAAATCCAGCTTCAGGTCCGATTAAACAAAAAATTCTACATTTTGTGATGTGTTCACAACAGAAGACCTGTGTGTGGGGACATACAACTGGGACGCATGTAGATGAGCACTGTAGCCAACAATATGTGCTCTTTGTAAGTTGTGTGCGTCTGTGTTGGGTCCCTGTACTTGCTGTATGTATTAATTATGTACCCAAGGTCTGCACTAACTGGTCCTTGGATTCTCTAGCCTGAAGGAAGTGCCAGGAGAAAAGACAATGCAAAGAAGCTCAAACATTGCTGGTATTTTACAAAATGTGTAATAACTTTGGCCGGGATCCAAAGTCCCATAAAACAAGTGTCAGCCCAAGGGAAATTTACATTCCTTGTTCTGAAACAGCAGTAGCTTATGCTACAAAGCAATTTGCTTCTCAAATTCAAGGGAGGTTCAAAAGCAACTTGTGATATGGCATGAGAGCCAGCTGCTCAAAACAATTTTGCTGGACTAGTGTGAGGCCCTTGTAAAAGCCTAAATAATTATTTACATTCCAGAATTTGAATATGCATGTTCTGTGCATAGACTCATCTTAAGCTTCAGATGAATAATTTAGTGTTGTTGAAATACTGGGTCTCCCTCTCTGAGGTCAGACCATTCTTTCCAACCTTACCCTCCCAGAAGACATATGATTTCACTGTTAAATAACTAAATAGCAATAAATACTAATTTTGCAACTGAGAATTCATCCTGCTTTGCCAGGATGAAATTAATGAACTGGGGTGCTGCAATTCTAAGCATATTTACTCAGAAATAAGTTCCACTGAGTGCAATGAGACCTTCTCCCAGGTACCTGTGCACAGGTTTGCAGCCATGATGAACCAACTAGTAAACATTTATTTGCTCTTTCTGCCTTTCAGTTGTGGGTGCTGCTGCATCCCACCCCTAAAATAACTTTAAGTTATAGGTTAACTTTAATATTTTCTAATGTGGCTGTGGACCTCATTCCTGGCCTTTGGGGACCAGTGTGAAGCCCACCGAGGGGCCAAGGCCTTGGGGGCAATAAGGAGCTGGGTACACTGAGGAGCATCTCTCTCTGGTCACTGCCTGGATTCTGTTCTATTTTTGTATTGGATTTATCTTTGTCAGTAATGTTTTCTAAGCCTCTGGCATATGGCCCTAGCATATGGGAAGGCGGAAAAAGAATATTTTAAAACAAAAAAATGCAGATTAATATATTTTAGCACATTTTCAATATCTCACCTGCAAGTTAACTCCTCCTCCTATTTTTTTTTTTTTTTTTTTGCTTGATGCAGGTTGTAATAGTAATAGCAATACTACCTGTTTTGTAATAGCAGGGATCCCTCCCCGCATATCAAACACTTGTTAAACTTGCTTTTTAGCTGTTTTCTTGACTACAGGTTCTGACAGCACTTCCACAGGTCTCTGATTCTCTCCTTCTAGGCCCAGTGGAAATATGTAATACTACTTTTCATCTTGTTATGCACAATTGCAAAGGAAGGTGGAATATCAGATGTGCCCCAAAGCCCCCTTTTTACTCTTCAGTATACAATGTTGGCTGGCTGGATTTGCTTCCCTTGCAGACTTAAATACTGCAATTGATTAAAGGCTCCTTCTGTATTGAGGTAGGTTTCTCATGTGGAGCATTTTAAGCAGTTGCAACTTGATAAGGATTAGTAACAGAAGAAGAAGAGGAAATGTTTTGTACAGCCCAAAATCCCTCCTGCGCAAAAGCAGCTCCCGTCTGCTGTGCTGAAAGGTAGTTGGCACGGTGACACCTCAGCCACGTAGCCCAGCCTCCAGCTTGCCTTTTTGTCCTTGTCTCCAGAGATGGGATTCAAGAACAAGATGTTTTGTTGTTCAGGAACAAGTGAGCGTTGTGGACTGGTACTAAAATAGCAACAACAAAAATGAAAAATGATTTTGCCTAATCCTTAAATGCAGTGTGTGTGTGTGTGTGTGTGAGAGAGAGAGAGAGAGAGAGAGAGAAACATTAATTATATTATATTTTTAAAGTAAATACTTTTAAGACATCAATATATTTAACAAGGCGATACTACATAGAAATAATCATAAGCATTGTTAATGGAAACATTATTTCATTTTATAAAGCTGCCACTGTTAAGAGTTTCTCTTATTTAACTATAAAATTCACTTTTAACTAGTTCAGGTTAAATACTTCATGCTTTAGCAGATGTTGGACCAATCTGACAAAATTCTCTATAGTTTGTTACATGGTTATTGTGCCCAAGTCCTAATGAAGGATGCATCTCATATTCCCAATATTTGAAGCTGTACTTTGTGGTTTTTATATTATGAGTTTAAAGTATATTGCACTTGTTTTAATTATGACATTGATGTAACCTGCCCTGGTCCCAAAGTTGCTCTTCCAATGTACAGGTTGAGAGGAGGTGGTGGCTGCAGGTTGAGCAGCAAACACAGGGTATTGCTGCATTAATGAAATAATAAACCAGGACTCAAAAAACAACCACTTCTTGGCATGACAAAATCTCAGTGGTTTGCAATTTGTAGTCTAGCCAATAGTTTCCTCCATCGCCTGCTGCTGATCCCTTGACAGGATTGTAAGATGTTCAGGTGCCTTTCAAGTAGTCAGGCACAAAGCACTTATTGCTATTTGCCCATTAATAATCTCCCACTGATACAAACATCTAGCACCATTTACTGCAGGCAATGCGTCAAGTATTTATTTTTTAAAAAGATTGAAATCCACATTCATATCTCCCTCATTTGCACAGAACATTTAATTGTTTTTCCAGCAGCATGATTAAGGAAGCATGTGAGAGTTGTAGCAGCAAAGCAGAAAACTTTGTGGTTGGGGAGAGATGTGGCTTAAAGTGTACGGTACATGGACATGAATATGTAGCCCTATGACCAGTGGCGTAGCGTGGGGGGTGCAGGGGGGGCCGGCCGCACCGGGCGCAACATCTGGGGGTTAGGGTTAGGGTGCGCAAATCCACGGGTTAGGGGGCGCGAATCCATGGATTAGGGGGCGCAAATTACTTGCCTTGCCCCGGGTGCTGACAACCCATGCTACGCCACTGCCTATGACTGTGCCTTAGAATTTGAGGGAAAAACAGACTAGTATCTGATGATACTACTGAATCTTTGAGCTTTTATAATCATCTCCAAATTGGGAGAATTAATTTCAGAAATGGAGGGAGAAGTGAGAATCAGAAACGAGTTTGATCACAACTACAATTCTTTAATCTACCCACCCATCTTCTTACTGTGGGCTTGTCCACACCAGAGCAAAATATGGATTTGCACATGCCTATCGCCTCATTAATGTAGGGGTGTCCACATGATGTCATCTCCGTTCCAGTGTTGTTACAGACCTCCCCTCTTCAAATGTGACTTTTCATTTGTTGTTTTATCCTGGCTCTTTTGAAGGATGGGGGGGGGGGAACAACTGCATTTAAAGGGGACAAGTTCTAAGAAAACACTACATTAATGAGGAGACAGTCAGGTACAAT
Organism: Podarcis erhardii; assembly: GCF_964252035.2. Taxonomy (NCBI): domain Eukaryota; kingdom Metazoa; phylum Chordata; class Lepidosauria; order Squamata; family Lacertidae; genus Podarcis; species Podarcis erhardii. Next base: position 104,156,935 of record NC_138508.1, on the reverse strand, counting down.
TCCCTAGAAGAAAAGATTACAGCATCTGGGACTTCTTAGTTGAGAGAAAATGTGAATAACAGGGGATATGACAGACTTGTATAGTGGGCCAGGTTCAAGGTATTTGTGTTAATACACAAAACTCTAAACATCTTGGGTACCTTAGGGACCACGTGGTTCCTTATGGTCCCTCTTGATCACTGTGATCCTCTGATGGGGCATTTCTGGTGCTTCTCCGATCCTCATGCCCCTGAGGTTCAGTTGGTCTTCATTAGGGACCAAGTCTTTAGAGTGGCATGCCTTGCCCTGTTGAACTCCCTGTCAGTAGAGGTTCAGCAGGAACCAACTTTTCCTTCCATCAGATGCCTTCTGAAAAGAGGAGACTATATGATAGTCATCTTCAAATATCTAAAGACTGTCACACGAGGGATGGACAGCTTGTATTCTCCTGCTCTGGAATGTAGGACCCAAACCAATGGATTCAGGTTCCAGGAAATAAGAGAGCCAGTGTTGTGGTTAAGAGCGGTGGACTCGTAATCTGGGGAACCGAGTTCGCTCCTCCGCTCCTCTACATGCAGCTGCTGGGTGACCTTGGGCTAGTCAAGCTTCTCTGAAGTCTCTCAGCCCCACTCACCTCACAGAGTGTTTGTTGTGGGGGAGGAAGGGAAAGGAGATTGTTAGCCACTTTGAGACTCCTTGGGGTAGTGATAAAGTGGGATATCAAATCCAAACTCTTCTCTTCTTCTTCTTCTAAGAATCTGACTAAACATCAGGAAAAGCTTTCTGACAGTGAGCTGTTTGACCATGGAACAGACTTCCATGAGAGATGGTGGGCTCTCCTTCCTTGGAGGTTATTAAGCAGTGGTTGGATGGCCATCTGTCTTGCATAATGTACATAAAGCTACTTCAGCTTTTATCCTAGTATATTAATGTGAAGAAAAAAGGAGTGTTTGGAACTATCATGATAGTTGTGGAGGTAGAAATCGTGACATGATGGATGAAAAACCATCTTCTACCATGTCTTTGTGATACCTTCAAAGCAAGCCAAATCTGTACCTGGACTGGAGGAAAGTTGGGTAGATGACTTCTTTAGATTGTTCAGGCTCTGTGATTCTGTAGGTGGCAGTCTTCTCGCTCTTTTGGCACAAAATCTTTAGCACTGTGCTTAACTGAAAGAAAGAAGCAACAGAGGGTTATGTTTTGGATGGTACTTTTATTTCTTTATTAAATTATTTGTAGCCCTCAAACTCTGTGATCATATTGTCTGGTTCCCTGATTGCAAAATTAGGCAATTTTCAAAGCACTCATGTTCACTGCAAAGTAGCTTGCTTGCATTTGGGGTTTAACCCCACTTTTTATGAAACAGTGCAGGCACTATTTGTAACCTTATGGCTGCTGCCAACATAGAGTACAACATTTCTATTGAAAAGTTGAATCTGTCAAGGCTGCCTTCATTCAACAGTTTCATTCCCCTTGACAACAGAACATTTTGCCCTTGAATTCATATCTCATGATCAAACAGACGGCTGGCAAACATAAACAAGTTGCCACAAAAGAGGCTTCAAACTGATAACATTATTTCCTATTTATCCTACCCTGAAAGGTCAGTACAACTTCTAGTCAACAAACTTCATATTTATACTGCAGTGTCAGAACTTTATTACAATAAATCAGCGAGGTGGGGTGGGCCCATCCATTTATCAGTGTGCAACCCTCAAGAACTATAGCAAGTGAATGACTTCATTGGCTTCTAGAACCTCCCCTTTGGAGTGCTTCACGTACTGTCAGGGGTTCCGGAGCAGAGACACAGGAGAAGGAGCAAATGGAGAGTGAGGAGGAGGAATACGAGGGGGGTGTAGGCAGTGACAGTGGTCAGAGAGATTCCACGAGTCTCTCCAGCGAATCGGAAGATTCACAGAGAGGAGCGCCGATGGCCAGGGCAAGGGGGGTGCCAAGGGGGAAACCCCAGAAGGAAGGGGCCAGCGGGGACTCCCTGAGCAGCAGTTGGAAATCAGGACCAGCGTCCCCACCAGAGCGTAGTGGGGGGGAGGAGTCCCAGGCATCGGGACCAGTCTTCCCACCACCAGAGGGAGGAGATGAGTCAGGATTGGCCACGCCTCCATCGGAGAGCGGGGAAACGGTCAAGAGGAAAGTCACCGGCTGGGCGCGCGCGCCAAGTTCAAATGTACAGGCGAGCGGCACAGCAGGTAGCCCGGATAGGGAGCCAGGTCCCAAAGCCCGCCGTAAGGAAGGGCAAGACTCAGGGGGGTCAGCGTCAGAAGAGTCCAGGAGGGAGGAAACCCCAGGGGGCAGAAGGACCCAGACGAGGAAGGAACAGCGCAGGAGGTGGAGCCGGGCTAGGATCTTAAACTGGTGCGGAAGGGGCAGTGACTCAGAGGGGACTTCGCCTATCTAGAGTCTAGACGTAGGGTTGCACGCTCTGGCTTTAAAATGGAAATTATACTTCAATAAAGACTTTTGTACATAATATCAGCCTGGCGTTGGTCCTCTGTGAGCTGGGACCTAGAGGCAGCCCTGACACGTGCTATCAGAAATTCAATCCAAATGGTCAAAGAGGTCAATCTGGAAAGTGGAAAGGGTTAAAACACCAAGATAACAATTCTTTACAGCCCAATCCCATGCATGCTTCATTGGAGGTATATTTAGGTAGAATTGCCCATTTACTTACAGACCTCTTCATTGCAGAGGGAAATCATTCCTTACCAGCAACTCAAGGAGAGATGTTAGGGTCATCAACTTCCTCAGTCAATCCAAGTGGATAGCTCAGCTGGTTAGAGTGTGGTGCTGATAACTCCAAGGTTGCAGGTTTGATCCCCGTAATGGACAGCTGCATATTCCAGCATTGCAGGGAGTTGGCTAGATGATCCTCAAGATCCCATCCAACTCTACGATTCTATGATAATGAGTGCATGGTGGGGTTTTTTTGGGAAAATAACTTTTTGCCCAGGCAGGCACATTTTGGGACCCATGAGAGCAGCAAAATAACAGGATGGTACAACAGTGATGGGATAAAATCAGGCCATATTTATCTGTCTGTCTGTCTGTCTGTCTGCCTGCCTGCCTGCCTGCCTGCCTGCCTGCCTGCCTATCTATCTAGTCCAGAGCAGTAGAGTGGCCAAACTTACATTTTCATGTGTAAGCAATATGTAGTGGAAGAGAAACATAGAGGCATGCAACTGCAAGATTTGTGTTTTCTTCGGAGCAGCAGCAATGACATAATCTGCTGGAGTGTCAGGATAATTGGTATACCTTCCTTGCTCTTGCAAGCGAATGGGGTAGTAACATGGCTTTCACATTTTGCTACTGCTTGTGACAGATCCACACAGAGGAAGTTTGAGAATAAGGAAAATAATTTTAAGGCTGGAGACTTCCTATGTGAATAAGCAGCATCTCCCTTTCTTTATCCAGTCATAGACAGATGCCAGAACAGAGTGTCTGTGCTCACATGGAAATTTGTGTCACTTTGATACTGTTTTGCAAATGTCCTATAAACATTTTCACTTGACCAGACTTTTGTAATGATACATCATACACATTGATGTTGTCCGTCTTATTATGTATCTTAGCTGCATATGAATGTTGGACTGGAGAGGATTGGGGATATATTTCTTCACTGTTCATTTTCTTCTGGATATAAACATATTGTTTAACTTTGGCTATTGCACTGCAAATCAGTCCATACTGAGCCGATCTACCTTTCAGTGTTTGAGCCAGTAAGGTGAGGGGTACATCTCCATGCAGTGTCTTTTCCTCACTCCTATTTTATATTAGAAACAACAAGCAATTCCTAGACACATTCACCTCGGTTTTTTATATCCCTGACTGAATTAGTGGTATATTCCTGCCTAAATAGCATCATCTGTCTAAGGACTGGAGGCATTGTACCAGAACATGTTCACTTAATTGAAAAATCTTACCTTGATTTTCCTATGTCTTAGTGTAATCACCCAACCACACCTTTTAATTTAACTACAATCATTTTAATCAGGTTAGAAGGATAACAATGTAGTTGTGGCTAAATAGCCAATATTGAGGGGATCCATTATTCTATGATATGTTGAGCCTCATTTCATTGATAACCAAAGAGAGAGTGTAACCTATCTCATTTTTTGCTGTTCTTTTTTTTAACTCTTGGACAAAAAGTGTGTTTGTTCTGTGTTATGTACTGAGTTGAATAGGATCCAAACTGCAGCAGTCTGATTGGTCCTAGAACAATAGGATTCAGAATGCAGCAGTCTGATTGGTCCTAGAACAATGCAGCAGTATGATTAGTTGGCAGGAACTACCCAATCATGCTCCAGATAGAAGTGAATCCACAACCTGATTGGCTTACAGTAGAATTCCGGAATTAGCCAATCATGTGCAGCCCATTGTATAATAATGTATATAAAGCAGATACTTTGAGGGGACTTTCATTCATTCCTCCTCACCACTATGAGCTGAATAAAGAGCATGAAATCACTTTGCGACTCTGAGTATATTTCATTCTGTAAGTGTAATGGCACCACATGCACTGAAAGAGCCAACTGTTACATCAAGAAAAAGAAAATGCTAACTCTCTGCACCATGACTGATAGTTACTAAAACTGGTTTTCCAACCTAGGGTAAGTTGCACCAGTGATGATACCATTTCAACAAAAAAATTACCATGCATTTCTTAGGGTTGCCATATCTTGAAGAGCAAAAAAGAGGACAGCCAGAGCCGCTGCCAGCCAGAGCCAGGGGAAAAGACTTGCAGGGGTGGACGTACAGGGCTGCCGCCACTACACCTGCTCACCTCTTTCCATGGCTCAGGCTGGCAGCAGCCGCAGTGTGCAGAGCATCCCAAGCCTGAGTCTGAGCCCAAGCTCAAGCCCGAGCCACTAAAAAACCCCAGTCCCCCCAAATCCTAGACATTTCTTTTAAAATGTAAAAAAAAACTGCCTGGATGGGCATGTTGGCTCCCCAAAAGTGGACATGTCTGGGTTTCCCCAGACATATGGCGCCCCTCACAACAACAGATCTGGAATATCAGGTAATGCCTAGCATCCAGTAGAGGTAGTTTGTGAGCAGTGGTGGACCTTAGGGACTCAAATTTCAGTGGTGCCCTGTGCAATGCCAAAATTCAGCTACCCTCCCCACCTCTCACCTTCCATTTTACATAGTTGCAGCACCCCCTGCAGCAATCCTGAGGCTCTGCGCCCAGTGCAGCCAAACCAGTTGCATTTCCCTAAATCCCCCTCTGCTTGTGTGTGTGGCTCCTGCCCTGCTTCCCTCAAAGGTGGTGGAGGCAGCAAAGGGCTTTATAGGGCTCAGATGTTTTTCCTCTCCTCAGTCAACCAGTGTTTCTGTAGGCTTTAACTCCAATGCCACTTTTAGTATCAATGGTCCCCATGAGCCCAGGCAGTACTAAAGGTGAATTTCTCTTCTGGACAGAGTGAAAACTATTGGTCTGTACCAGTTATTTTTGAGGAACACTTGTTTCTTTTCATGAACTTGTCTGCCAATGGATCTCTGTTCATTGCAGATGAGTCAAGGTATGCTTTTAGGCCTGTTGAACTCCACTGTGTCCTTGCATGGATGAGGACACACCCTGCAACTGTACGATGCAGGGGAAGATTAGCAGCAGAAGGCAGGCTGTCTCTCAGGGAAATTTCTTTCTTTGTACTGAGCTTTTCCATGAAGAACCCCAGAACCCCCAAACGTCAGGTTCCTGCTGACCAAACAGCATTCTGCTCACACAATGGGATTTCACCTTACTTTTCTCATCTTGAACCACCTCAGATCTTCTCCAGAGTGTCCCTCAGCCCTCTGAAGACTTTGAGCATGCCCAAGGGACTTCAAGGGAGAGGAGGGGAATGCTCTTTTGTGCAAATGCAAGTCTGTTGTGCAGTGGAACAGTCCATTGGATGCAGCCCACAGTGAGAACTAGTGGCATATATCATGCTGTTCCCCCCCTCATGTAATGAACTCTGTTAGCTATCCATGGCATTACTGCATTTCTTTCTCTCCCAAGGTAACCACTAGCAACATTCACATCAGATATTTTCGGGATCCCACCCCCAGTATCACTGAAAAGCACACTATTAAAAACACATTCAAGCAATGACTATGTGAGCTAAAGGCATGTCTGAAAGCAGCTTAATTGTGCACCTAACAACTTTAATGGAATTTTTTTATTTTCTTTTGCATTGGCATGAAATCCAGGGTATGGTCCATTCTAGATGTGTGAGAAGGATGTAAAGGTCAAGATAATAATTCTGATATGTCTCCTAGCCAGTAGTGAACTTATTTTTTCCTGACTGCTGTGCTGGCAAATGCGATGTGACAGAGTTAACTATTTCCTCAGGGCCACGCTTATGGTGCTTTGTAAATTAATGCAGAACATTAGTAGACATGGCAACCTTTTATGGAAGAAGTAGTAGGCATTAACCTAATGGTGTAATGAAGAACAGAGCAAAGAACCTCCTTCTGTTATTAGGAGATAACACACCAGGAAAGATTTTTTTAAAAAAAAAGTAGCAGAAAACATTGCAGGTAGAATCTGGTGGATGTTAGTTGAAATCCACTGAACTACGTAGAATAATGGCTTTTGAAACATTTTGAGGAGATTTTGGGAAATTTCCCTGAAATACAGCTTGTGTATTTTCCACTGCCACCACCACCAACCAAAGGTCTATCTATTCCAGTATTTTGACATGCAGTGGGTTTGTGGCAATGCGTGTGTGTGTTTGTGAACAGCTGTTTTTCCACATATAAATCAATGGGGAAGTGATTCCTTATTTGAAAATACTGAATCAGGGTACACAGGCAAATGCTTTCTTTGGATGAATCCAATCACATGGGCAGGGTCGACTCCTATAGAACTTGATGTGTGGAAGCTTCATTTGATGTTCACAGTTCTACCTGCAGCAAAAGATAGGGCTGAAACCTACCTTTCAGGCCTCCTGGCGTATTCTAGGCTATTGCAATATTTATATGAAATGTGCTGCATCTGGACAGGTCTAAGGAAGTTGAGTTGATGAGAACAAAATTAAACCTGCATTTACACTCTCAATGGTGGAAATTTGCATCCCTTGCTTATGTTTCTCTGTAAAGGTTACATGCCACCCCAATCTCCATGAGTGGTGAGAGGTCCCAGAGGTTCCAGGCACACTTACCAGGGTCTGTGTTCCCTTTTGGGACAATAAGGCACAGCAGAGACTGTGGTGTCTTTATGAAATATGGTTTTATTGACATATATATACAACCAGCACCTAGATGGAGGGATTGCGGAGCATTCACATCCTACGAGGCCTGGCTTCCCCCTAAAGGGCATCAATGGATTTAAAGGACAGCAAAATGCCACACTCTGTGACTTTTGGTTCCAGCCTGTCCCTCCTTCTCCTTGCTGCTAGCCAGCTCCAAGGACCTTCCATAGCCTACATCATTCAAAGTTGAAACCCTAAATCTGTCCTCTGCCTCTTCGCACTAGCACCCGGCAAAGAAGGGGCCCCACTCCTCCTTGCCTGGCAGTCTTGCCCACTGATGGCTTCTTGCAGGGCCCATCACTAGCCTTGGTCCCCTGCTAATGGCCCATTGGAGCCAACTCTGAGAAGACAAGGTTCCTTTGCCCCCCCAATAAAATATTTGAGGAAGCCAGCCCCCCCAAAGTCAATAGGTATTGTCATTCAAATAGTGTGTGCGTGTCACATCTTATATTATGCAGGGTGGGGCTTACTTGCCCCCCAATTTTATTCAGGTTGGCACCCCTGCTTGCAACAGCCCATCCAGCAACTCTGCCGAGGTGGCTTGGTTCATTAGCAGAACTAAATCCAAGGAGTTGTGGAACCCAGGAATTTGGGTGTATCTGCACACCCCCAACACCCATAACAGCACTATATCAATACTAATATGAACTAATGTGCAAGGTTTATTTATTTATTTTGTTTTTTTAATTAGCTTCCTAGTGTACCATCACATAGTGGAAATATGATGCAACAAGAAGATAAGGACTTGATTAACATGTGCAGACTGCTGTGCCACAATAAAAAGTACAGCCAAGTTTCACTGTCGATGCCAGTCCTATACACATTTTTATGGAGTAAGTCCCATTGAGATCAATGGAGTTTTCTGCTGAATATATAGGATTATACTGTTAACTTCTCAAAACTGAAATAAAAAAGCTATTCCAGGAAATTGAACTTCTCACTGTTGTGCACTTTGCTTCCATTTAAAGCACTCAATTTGATTTATCTATTTGAAATGGAAATAATATTTGTCAAACAGTCCTGAGCTGGCCAATAAATTGTTATGTTTTCTGCACGGTAATGATGCACAAAGAGAGCATCTGGATAGTAATATCCAATAGAGAATGAATAAAAATTGAAACCTGTCCAAGGAAGAGAAAAAGAGTTTTGATAGCTTCTCATGATAACAATTTTATGGATAGAATTATGGCCATTGAATGAAGCTATATATATATGATGTCCCATACAGAACATGTTTCAGAACAGACATTGAAACTTGCCTCTGACTCAAGAAATTAGGCTTTTTGACTACTGGTGTTTCTTAAATGCAAGACATACGTAAATTTTAAAGTGTCAAAATTAAACAAAACATTAACTTCAATATGAAAGAGCACAATTTCGTAATTATTGGAGCTGTGTGGGGACTTTCTGCCCCCAATGGATATCTCTGAGGCTATCTGCTGACAATGATTTTCTTTGGAGGAGAAAGTGGAAAGTATATGAAAAATGTTGCATCTATGAGCAGAATGCTGAGCTCATGCTTGCTCCCTTTCAGAAAAAAATCCTGCAATCTTACACCCACTTGACTGGAAATAAGCAATCTTGAACACAATGGGGCTTCTGAGTACATATGTATAGTATTGTACTGTTAGGTTGCTGTTTCCTTCTCATTCTGATACTACATTTTTCCAGATCATATTGCTCTCTCTGCATTCTTTTCTCTGGAAAAGACAGGGCTGCTCCTGGCTCCAGATTGTTGTTCTGAGGTGGAAGAGCAGCACATGCATGCTCATTGTATGTATAAAATGTCAGACAGGCTGTCCATGTTCATCTCTATTTTTAATATGGGGAAAATGTGTAGATTGGGTCTTTGTGCGTACAGTCTGGTCAGTGTGATGGGCTGGATGAGGATGAAGAAACTGAAACAGAATCCTGATAAATTGGAGATGTTGTGGTTTGGTAATTAAGTGGGATTGCACTCTTCTTGAAGGAGTAGGTAAATAGTCTGAGAGTGCTTCTCCCCCACCCCAACTCCCAATTTTTAAAATTGATATCTTTGCAACATAATGTTTTTAATTAAATAATACAGAGAGAAAATATTTCATACAGGATCAGATCAGAATCATGTCAAGATATGTCACAATCTGGCACAACAAGATGGCATGTGATTTCCAGCAATGGGTATTCAGAGGCATACGGCCTCCAGCAATAGAGGTAAAATACAGCCATCATGGTTAGCAGCCGCTGATAGCGTATCTTCCATGAATTTGTGTAATCCTCTTTGAAAGTCATCCTGGTTGGTGGCCCTCCCTGCCTCTTGTGGAAGTGAGTTCTGTACTTCAACTATAGAAATCACTCCTTCCTTGGAGGGTTTTAAGCAGAGGTTGGACGGCCATCTGTCATGGTTCTTTTCACTGAGATTCCTGTGTTGCAGGGGGTTGGACTAGATGACCCTCGGGGTCCCTTCCAACTTTACAATTCTATGATTCTATTCACCATGGGAAGTAGTATTTTCTTCTAACTGATGTGTCTTCTCTGCTTCTTTTGTCTGTGCTGAATCTTCAGCTTCATTGGCTGTCTTTAAGTTCTAGTGTTATGAGAGAAGGTTTCTCTATCCAATTCCTTTGCACCATGCCTTATTTTAGACATCTCTATCATGCCCTCTCTCCCCTTTTCTCTAAAAAAAAGAAGAAGCCCTAATTATTATAACATTTCCTCATAGCAGAGTTGCTCCATCCCCTTGATTATGCTGTGCAGTGAACCCTTTTCACCTTTACAATATTCTTTTTGAGGGGAGGGGACCAGAACCGTACAGAGAATTCCAAGTGCACTTGCACCATAAATTTGTATAATGGCATAATGCTATTTTTATTTCTTAATGATCTCAAGCATGGCATTCATACTGGGCCAACATAACTCAATCCATTAATCACTGTCAGTTCAGACAGACAGCAGGTTCTCCAGGTGAACCCCTTCTTTGTGTTCTTTCTGGCTGGGTGGTAAAAACCTATTGAGAATGGAGCAGGGGTATTCATTGATGGTGCCCCAATGTTGAAATGCCTTCCTAGGGTAAGCAGAGCATCACATTCATTTTTCAGAGAAAACATTTTTCTGTTATGTGGAGTATCTTTGTGATGATGGAATAATGGCCTTCAAAGTTGAGCCTGATATAAGGAAGGAACGCACCTCATTTTCTAGGTTCAGGGGAAGGATTTATCTCATTCCTGATGCAGTGCTGGGCTCTGGCACCACTCTGAAGTTTGGTGTGACGCTAGGAACATAATGTCATGCATTAATATTACATGAAGAACAAGATCTAAGACCAGGCATATGCAAATAAAAAGGGTGCAGCCCTACTAATTGGGCTTGCTGTGTTCTTTAGGGTGCCCACTGAATTCCATAGAAAGAAGTAAATTGGTTTAATATGGACAAGTTGAGAAAGACAGAAAAATCTGTGCCTGTCCCCAGGCACCATGATCACCAAGAACAGGGGCAAGCCCCCGCCCCAGTGCATGCCTTTATCTTCTCCCATATAACTGAATGGCTACTTTGCTCATCTACTGTGGATGGGAAATCAAGTGCTGTAGTTACCGGCAACAAAATCAATTGTTGGTTGGAGTCCCAAGGAGTGCAATATTATCTTGTATTTTTATTCTGTGAACCACCCTGAGATCTATGGTTGAAGAGCAGTATATAAATTTAATAAATAATAAGATAATAAAAAATTATCTCAAACAAAGACACTTTGCATCTATCTATCAGTGAGCCTATGCATTACAGAGGTCCTGCTTCGGCACATTCTTCACCCATCACAGTGATAAACACTTTGCTAGCTATTTGTCATATGTTCATCTCTTATGGTTCTGCTCCTGACTTAAGATTCTGCAGCAGGTGCTAGTTCAACATGAATGCGTATCACTTCTATTCAAAATAAAGATGTGGCTGCTGAACCTTGTGTTTTCCAGCTCTTCTGTGCAGAAAGAATGAATCAGACAGCTGTTTCAACCTCTGCCTTTTTATTGGCAACACTAGGTTGTCTCATTCTATAGCTGGTGAACTGGCACCAATAAACTGAGAGGTTAAAAGAACATCCTTGAGGGGAAATTGTCAATGATCTCAATGATATGTAACATAACAGAACATGGTGGGGTTATTAGGCTTTGTTCCAGGGACATTCTCTGTAGTCTGACTGCTCAGAAGATATTCCAGATCTGATAATTCACAAATGATAATATTTCCCAATCAAATTAAAATTAGTAGAAATCCCAACTTTGTGGCTGGAACACTGCAAAATGTTTGCAAAAAACCACAAACTATCTGAAATAGAAAAATTGCATGTTGTGGGCATTGTACGAATACCTTTTCAGCTGAAAATATGCTGGAGATAAGCAGGCCTTTCTCAGGTTCTAGTTTCTAGCTGCCCAAGGCAGAGGGATGGAGAACCTCAGGCTTCAGGGTCTCTGTCTGGCCCTCGGACTTGACCCAAGTCATGGCCTCTCTCCTGGGCTTACTCCTCCCTGGCTCTGCTTCACTCCTTTACAAGACTGAAATGTGACTTGAACTGTAATCATGCCTTTTGCTTGCCCTTGGCAGAGTTTGCATACAATAACACGTTTCATGCTTCAATGCATCAGACCCCCTTTTTCGCCAGTTATGGATACCATCCTCGCACCTTCCCATCCCCGGCTGACACCCAGTTGGTGCCGGCAGCAGAAGACTTTGCAGAAGAATTGTCAGCAATCCAGAGTTTACTAAATGAGCATTGGGCTGTGCTAAGGAGTCTATAAGAGATCAGCCAATGCTCACTGACAACCTGGCAGTGAGATGAAGATGGGAGATCAGGTGAGGCTGTCAAAATGTGATTTTCCACAAAAGGGCAGATGCAGGAAACTAGAACCTCAGAGAGTGGGCCTGTTTGAAGTGATTGACCAGATCAATCATGTAACTTTCAGGCTCCGATTGCCTGTATCCATGAAGATTCATCCCGTCTTCCACAGATCAGTTTTGTCACCAGTTGTGCCTGCACACCCTTACCAGGCACCTAGACAATCACCTCCACCTCCCATCGTGGTAGAAGGAGAGGAAGAGTATGAAGTAGAGCAAATTTTAGACTCTCAACTGTGATGAAAAAAGTTTCAAGACTTGATTGTGTGAAAGGGGTATGGGCCAGAAGAAAGATCATGGGAGTATGCAAAGGGCATTTCATACTTGCCACCTCAACTGGCCAAAACCACCAGGTGGAAGGAGGAGGAGGGCTTTAGAGAGGGGGGTGATGTCAGGGACTGGACTGAGGAGGAATGGTAGAAGCCACCCCACCCCTCCTGAAACCTCCAGAGAAGAGGAAGATAGTATAGATATACAACAGTGGTTTGCAGAAGGTCACAGCCCAGAGAGAGAAGAGGGACAAAGCTGGGAGATAATGGGAGAAGAAGAGTGGGGAGCAGCAGAGCCAGAGCATCTGGCTGACATGTTATCATTAGAAAGCATTCTGGACCGCCCTTCTCCCAGAACCTGGCGAGCAGTGAAAGAGGTAGAGCAGAGAGCTAAGAGGCAAATGGCCTTAAGTGGCCACCATAAGGGGAGTAGTGCTGTTGATGACTGAGAGAGAATGGGGGGAGGAGATTACTCGGAGTAACGCCAATACTGAGAGGTGACATTTCTCAGCCTCTCTCTGTGAACATTGAATAAAGGATATTGGTCATTGGATTCCCTGAAGTCTGGCACCTAGCTAGGGAGAGATATGTGTCTGTGCTCAGAAACCTCTGGCTTCTGCATGGCTGGGATGTAACCTACATATATGAAGGTCACATCCCTCACAATGGCATTTGGCTTTTAACCTGCTTTTAGCTTTCCTATGATGTTATTGTTTGATTTTATTCTGTTATATTGTTGTAATCCATAGTGATATATAATTGTGATACAGTTGCATATGTATACACTTTTATAAATGAATAAAACAAATCTGTTGCTCCATCCACATTTGTCTCTTGTGCCACCCACCATTGGGTGTGTGGTTCATGGTACGAAAAAGATCCTCATCTGTTTTCTAAAGTGGCAAAAAGCACATTTCTGGGGTACAGAAGTATCATTTGAAGCAGCCCATAGCGTATTATTTCATAAATTTGTGACCTGCTTTGCTTACTAGACAGGCAGATTCGTTTTCTAGAAAGGGGTGTGGCCAAAATTAATTTTATTCCCTACCTTCTGTTTTCCTTCAGATCTAGCTTAACTTCAAGACCTTCCTTTGCTTCAATTTCTTTGGAAAAAACATATTTGTATTCTGCCCTTGCAGAGTACGAAACTGATCCACTTTATTTTACAGTATCCACATCTGGGCAATTAAAGATGGCTTGGTTTCCTAGGATGTTCTGCATGCTGCCAAGGTGCATTTTGGGTTGCTCTTCCCCTTCAGCCTGAGATGCTCCAGCTTCCTCCTTTAGCACATTAGCATTCTTGGAACTCCGCTGAGGATGAAACTGAGCCCATTTTGTAAAGCAAGTGTGATAATCAAGCTCTATAAAAGTGATTAATAATAATGATAATGCACAACATCTTTGTTAATAATAAATGTGACCCATAGCAGTACTTGCTACTGATGTGTAATTGCAGAGAGATTTTTTTGGCTGTTAATAAAGGGTTGTCAACACATTGTAATCCATTTTGTACAGAGAGGGGACAAGCCAACAGTAATTTACTTTTCTAGTGATTTGCATACTGTAGACAAAATTTGAGATGGGCCAGTAATTAGTAATGTGCCTAGAATTAACTTCTTTATGAAGATAGGTAATTACTGTGTGGTTTCCACAGTTCAAGCATTTTGTAGTGCTTAATGGAAACATGAAAGATGCTCACAAGGAATATAAACTATGAGGCTGCTACACATTCTAAGTGTGCGTTCAGTATATTCAAGCTGAATTTCTGGCATGATTACATTTTTAACCAGGATCCCATCAAGACTCTTAGCCATTCTCCTCTGAACCTTCTTAGTGGCAATCTTCTACAACAATACCTTCTGGCAATTAGGTTTCTAACAAAAACAAAACAAAACAAAACAAAAACCCTGCAGGTTTAAGATGATAGTTAAGGCTTTCTCATGTTGGTTCAAAGTCCACAAATCCAGGACACTGGCAGTTAAAGTGGATGTCCCAACAGATGAGCCCTGTCATCAGCTGTGATGTTGTGCAATGTCACAAATTGTGCTTGTTTGCAATCTATCCTCCATGTACCCACACTTTCCCATGGTCTTTTAGCCCCAAATCCACTTGGGACCAGTAAAGAAACCTCATGCAGCCCTGGCATTGTATTTCATTGTTAAGTATCTGAGCCAATCTATAATGATAAAGGAATGCCTGTTTGTTGGTTGCAAGATGAGTTAAAGGGTGGAAGGGGCCCTCTTCTAGCATCCTACCATATGGAGATGTGCTCTGGTGTTGTAAGGACAATAATGGTACTGCTGGAATATGGTGTGTTTAGCCTTGTTTCCTAGCATCACAGTGATTAATTATGGTGAAAGTAATAAAGTAATGGTGCAAGTCCGAGAAAGATGGGAGTTTCTTAAAGGTGAAATACTGAAGACACAAAGGCAGGCAATTCTAACAAGAAAGAAAGTGGGAGGCATCTAAAGAAATCAGTGTGGCTGTATAAGGAACTTACAGTTGAGCTGAGAGTTAAGAATGGCATGTATAACAAAGGAAAGAAAGGGCAAATCATGAAGGAAGAGTACAGTATACACAAGTAGCCAACAGCTGCAAGGAAAAGGTCAGGTGGGCCAAAGCTCAGAATGAGCTCGGGCTTGCAAGAGAGGTTAAAAGTAATAAGGTTTCTTCAGCTATGTTTGAAGCAAGAGGAAGAAGAAGAAAGTGGTAGGTCCTCTGTGCAGAGCAGATGAAGAAATGCTATTGGGTGACAGAGAGAAGGCAGAATTGCTGAACACCTACTTTGCCCATGTCTTCACCCAAAAGGAAAGCAGTGCCCAACCTGGTGATAATAGAATAAATGTTGCAAGGAGGGAACTGCATGCCAGGATAGGAAAAGAGGTGGCAAGGGAACGCAGAGCTGCTTTAAGCGAATTCAGATGTCTAGCGTCTGAAGAGCTGCATCCAAGGTACTAAAGAAGCTTGTGGGTATAATCTCAGAGCATCTGTCTATAATATGTGAGAATTCTTGGAGTACAGGTGAGGTCTCTGTGGCCTGTGGATCGGAGATAGGCAGATGTGGTCTCCTATGGTCTTGGACAACATCAGGACCACTAGTGGAGGTTAGTGTGGGATCTTGCTGTCACAAAATGCAGGACAGCTAAAATCAGAAGCCTGGTTTTCTGGATCTCAGCCAATTGCAGACACTAAATCTGTGAGTGAGGAAATATTAGGCAAGCATTCAACTGGTGCACCCCCTCCAGTTCTTGTCTATAGAGGAGTCTATGCAGTGACAACCTAGAACAATAATAAAATCTATTAACAGCAGGTGAGAGCTGGTCATGTGAAAATGCACTGATCTGCACAACAATCTGCCACTGTGGTCCCTGTGGTCCTGGGTGGCAAAGTCTGGGTCAGGCAGGCTGTACTGACACCAATGAATGAAATGGTTTTATGGTCATTTGGAGCAAGTAATTTGGAGCACCTACATCAAACTACAATTCTTAGATTCCCTGAGGTGAACCATGAGAGTTAAACTGGTATAAAACTGATATAAGACTGCAGTGTATATATTCCCCCAGTGCTTGTTCATGTGGCTCTGAATATCTTGATTTCCTGCTTAGTCACCTGGCTGTAAGGTAATACTGCCTGCGCTGGCCTCTGTGGAACTACACACAACATAATTTATTAGTCGGTGCAGAACCCATTCTTTAAAAATGCCGAAGTATCGGATAGTGAAGATGTGTATATCCTTTTCAGCTTTCCATAAAGGCACATTCACAGCTGTGAGATGTTTTCCTTATTTCCCAGGTAAAGCCGGAAGCCTTGAAAAGTCAAGTCAATTTGGTTTGCTTAAACCTGGCAATGTCAACAGCAAACCTTCTAGGCATCTTTATTTCATCCTTCTGTGCACAATAACAGCAGTTTCAAAAGTTGCAGTGCCCGAAGCAGCTGGATGATTGAAAATGAGGCCTTTGTCAAACAGAGCTTTGTGGTTTTGTAAGTGACATGGCTAAATATGTTTTAGAGAGCAACATTCTTCAGAGATCACGAAGGCCTTCTGCTTGGTGCTTTAATTCAACATGATGAGGCACCCAGCACCCCCAGAGTGAATCCATTTCTCAGGTTTGTGAGACACGTGTCTAACCATGACCTTGCCTAACAGCCACTTCTTTTTTTGCAAAACTGAAAAAGCATGCATTCATAAGAATAAAGTAATCTAAAACATTTTAGGAAAAGCAGTGAATTCAGAGGGATAGAGAAATTCAGGACCAGGCAAGCTGGCCTTTGGCTCTGCCACACATACAACTGACCTGGGATTGATTTTGCTTTCCAACAAACTTTGGGGCAATGGATAGCTCATTTGGTTAGAGTGTGGTGCTGATAACTCCAAGGTTGCAGGTTCAAAGCCCCTTATGGGACAGCTGCATATTCCTGCATTGCAGAGGGTTGGACCAGATGATCCTCAGGGTACCTTCCAACTTTAAAATGCTCTGATTCCAAGATGATTCCAAGATTTTAAAATAGCTGTATGATTTTTAAAAAAATCAGTGTAAAGTTGCATCATCTTAAAGTGTAGTGCCACACCTCAAGTTAGTCTCACAGGATTGTTAATGGAGCCTCTACACTCTGCTTTACAGGCAAACACACAGACAGTGCTATCACTCACCCCAGAACCGTATCTATCACATTCTGTGCAGTTGCTGTAAAAACCAGGGAAAGGAAGGAAGGAAGGAAGGAAGGAAGGAAGGAAGGAAGGAAGGAGAGAGGCTTTTCCCCTAGTGCAGAGCCAATTTGCCTATCTAAGGGGGTGAATGCAAAGTGTCAGAATTAGATATATTGGCAATTTTTAAAAAGTTTGCTTGCTTGTTGCTTTTTATTTATGTATTTTGTCTTGGAAAGGTGTTGCTTGAAAAGGGAAGCACTAGTGATGGATACATGTTGGTGGTGGTAGTGCAGGCTGTCTTTCCTGAGTCATCAGCAGTTTCCCACACTCATGCCTTCAATCATTCATTTTGTGTAACAGGATTTAAAGTCTTTCTTCCTGTCATCCTTGAGCACCTAATTGAGCTGGGATTTTTCTCTAGAGATGTCTTAATGTTCTGTTCACACACAAATGCTCAGAAGCATTTACCCGAGAGACCCTGGAAATTGCCCTTTTGCAGACCCAAGGAGAAAAAGCTCCTTGTGGAAGAGAAAGTAGCTGATCATGTTATTTCCTTTTCCTAGTTACTTTCAGTTATTATCTAAAAGCATTTAAACTTCAGTTGTGCGGGAAATGTTGCTCCTTGTAACTCAGTCCTAAGAATAACTATATTGCTGAATATGGTTGGCTTAGAATGTGGGAGTGTGAAGTAATCTCATTGCTTTTGTTATATCTGATTGGCTGAAACCACTTTAGGAAGACATCCATGCTTAAATGGGGGAAGATCAGGAATAGGTGAAGCTGTGAGCATGTTAGGGACTGCTGGATCATAGAATTGAAGAGTTGGAAGGGACTCTAGGGTCATCTAGTCCAACCCCCTGCAATGCAGGAATCTCAACTAGATTATCCATGACAGATGGCCGTCCAACCTCTGATTCAAAACCTTCAGGGATGGAGAGTCGAATGGCTCTTAGCACCAGAAAGTTCTTCCTGATATTTTTTTCAGACTCTTTCTTCTAATTTGAAGCCACCCCCCCCCCCAATTCTGGCATTTCCCTTAAGCTTAGAGACTTAACTTTCAGTTTCAAGTTTCAGTTTTGCAATGCAGCCCCATCTTCCTCCCTGACATTTTCCTTATATGGTAAGCTCAGAGACATAGTTTGCTGTCCATAGATGCTTTCCTCATCCACAGCATCCTTTTTTTTGCCTGGATCACCAAGGTGTCCTAATGTGCTTTGGGTGTTGCTGTTTTGACACCTGCTGCATTGCTCAGGTCTTGTTTCATTTTGGACAAGACCATAATTCCTCCAAGACACCTCACCTTGGCTCAGGAGTCAGTATGCACCAGAATCTGATGGCTCTCCCTACTGATTAGGCTCTATCTTGCCATTAAATAACAAGAATGCTACCCCACTCAAGGTTTATTGCCTTCAAGGAAAGGAAACCTCCTTCCATTATGAAGCAACTGAACATCATGCAAATAGAAAAAAACAAAGTCTGTATTAGCAATACAGTTAACAATTTTCTTGTTGTTATTAGCAATACAGTCTGTATTAGCAATACAGTTTTCTTGTCATCTCAATGGTTGAAGAATAGCTCTGTATCCACCCCCCCTCCCCAAGTTCTGCTTTTTTACCATTTTAGATTGTCAGGACCAATGGAGGGAAAGTAATCAGATTCTTCTTGTAACCAGGAGCTGTAGTTGCACTTTTGCAGTCCAACACTCACTCGGTGAACTTTATCTGCCATCTCTGCTTAGGAGGAAACAGTGATTCTTCATGGTGCCCTTATAAGCCCCAATTGGCCTCTCTGGCTTGGCCCAGAGTAATCAATTCTGGAACCTTTCCAGCCAATTATGTGCTATAGCAAGCCTCTTCAGATTCTCAGGTGTTGCTTTTTCAAAGGCACAAAGCTGTTGTTATCTGTTGTTTTTCCTCGTAAACTAGGTGAAGAGGAAACGTCATCAGGAATATTGTAGCAACAGTAACTGGCAAAAGAAGTCATTTTCACACACTGGTGTGGAAGCCTAAAAAATAAAAATAAAACACTATCCAGCTTTTCTGTAACGATACTCAGGGGTAGGATTGTGTAGGTATTCAACTGGGGTAGAATGAACATGATGGTGTGTGTGTGTGCTGGGGGGGGGGACAGGAGCAGGATTGTATTTCCTGGTTCTTCCTCTTCTGCACCTTCAGCATAGCTGCGAAAGAGTCTCTGTACAAAAACAGTGTATGCATAGTTTCTCTGCGTGATCCCAGGTCTTCTTCATGAGCCTTCACTGCATTCCAGAGTGCATTCCAGAACAGTTCCAGAGTGAGGAGACAGGAAAGTGCAAGCCCAGTGTTATGAGCATTGCACACAGAAACAAATGAAATGAGCAGTGCTGCCTCTGTCTTCCAATATGTACTGTTGCTATTCTTATTACTACACTCGATTGTGGTCTTAATCTACTTACTAACCAATTGTCCATTATTAGGATGGGTGGTGTGTGTTTGTGGAGGTTGGGGCTAGCACTGCTCATGGGGTTTTTCCCACTGTATGAACCTTGGTTCCCCATTGGAGTCCCTACAGTTAGAACCAGAGGAAGGGACTCACCTAACAAACGCCATCAACAGAAGACCTGTGCAAGGGCTTCCACAGGGAAAATGGGCTCCCCCCTCTCCTCCTCCTGCACCCCTGAAATCGTCTCGGTGGGGGGTGTTAGAAGAGCCCCCAGCACAGTGTGGGAGGAGAGGGTAGAGGATAATTCCACCTGTCACGCTGCAACGCTTGTGCAAGTGAAATGTTTGTAATAGAGCAATGCATGATTCTACCCAGAATGCCCTTTGTCAGACAAGTTTGCCTTCACTACAAATCCTCAAGTTCAAAGCTTTGTTCTTTCTCTTTATGTGTTCATGACAATCATATAGTGTGGCTGGGGTGAGGGTTAAACTGCTACCTACAGGGACGCAGGTGGTGCTGTGGTCTAAACCACTGAGCCTCATGGGCTTGCTGATTGGATGGTCGGCAGTTTGAATCCTAGCTCCTGTTGCTCTGTCCCAGCTTCTGCCAACCTAGCAGTTCAAAAGCATACCAGCGCAAGTAGATAAATAGGTACCACTGTGGCGGGAAGGTAAACAGCATTTGTGTGTGTTCTGGCACTCATCATGAAGTTAAGCAAATTGTTATGCAAAATAAAATGCATTCTTAAATTCTGTAGATTCACACTGTGTTGTAAACTCCTGAATGTATCTATAGGGTAGAGAATGTATCAGTTTGTACTTTGGCTGGAGATTGCTGCTCAAGCTCCACTTGCCCCAGCAGATGCAGCTTCTTCCATGTTATGACAGAGTCACAGCCAATCATTATGCAATGTACAATGCAAATGTACACTGACTTTTAAATAATTGCCTGTCTTGGTAAGAGTAATGTTTCCTGAACATTTGCAGTGAGAGGTGTATCTACTGCATCAGCTGGGTCTGCAAAATGCATTTTCCAGTGTGCAGCTATAAGTTGGTGTCTCAGTGGCTTGAAATGAAGGAAATCAATGTTTACAAGTTTCTAAGGAAAAGTGTGGGTAATTTCACAGCACTTATTGTGCCACAAACATTTTCACCACTGACAGTAACTTGTGTCAGTCATTTGTGGCTTGAAAGTCCAGTAGTGGAATCCCACTTTTTGTAAAGCTTTTCTGCTTGGTCACTTGGAGGAAATTCATACAGGGGCCGGTCCACCCATGAGGCAAGGTGAGGCAACTGCCTTGGGTGGCAGGATCTACAGGGGCAACAGATTCTGATATAGATCTCCCCTCCCACTTGTTCCTGATGTGCATCTTCACTCCTTAGTCTCTGGCAAGGAGGGAGGCACCATTTTGTGGTTCACCTCAGATGCCAAAATGTCTTGAGCCGACCCTGAGTCTTATTCAGCATAGATGATTAAGTGAATAGCTGTTTATGTTGTTGCCTCTGTGTTGGTCATTGTGTAGCACTATCCTAAGTGTATACATTCAGAAAAGGCTTCCATTGTGTTGTAATTCATAATTTAAAACAGCAAGAATAGATATGACTGGTTATCAGCCAATGCCATTCTCTTCTTCCCTTCCATTCATAAAAGGCACCAAGCAGAGCAAATTTGTTTTAGAAAGTAATTTAATTTGTTTTAGAAAGTGATATAATTTAAT